>NC_056631.2:106033324-106710110 GCF_002870075.4 Lactuca sativa
GGTTGCATGGCATCATGCACTTGGATAGACTAAATGAGAGAAATAAGATACTTATGGTTATTAATATATTATAAGTTCTAGTATATTAATAATAAGAACAATAAGATTATTTAATTAGTATTGATCAAGAAATAATCTAGGATTAATTAAGTGATCAAAAGAAGACTAATTAAATATATATGGGTTGATTGTGCAAATCATCCATACTTATATAATGGGCTAATGCTCCATTGATTATCTAGTTGGGCTAAAACCCATATGATGCTCCATGGTGTTTTTTACATATGGATCATGGAAATGTAAGGCCATGTCAATTAGGGTTTACATGGTGTAACCCTAACTATATATGCATCTTATTCTTGACCAAAATGGGCACTAGTATTATTCTAGAGAAGGGCTAGCCGATTTCAAGTGTTCCATATTTCTCTCAAGTTATTCCAAGTGTATTTGGTGTTGTGTGAACCATTTAAGGTGTTACACTTGGGGCACTAGGCACTCAAGCTTCATGAAGACATTCTACATCAAAGAGGTATGTATTCTATCTTGTTATATTCATTGTTTATGTATGCTAGATTAGGATAATACCTTGGATGTTTATATTTGCATGTATAATAGAGAAAACATAGATCCAAGGTATTTAGGGTTGCATGTACACTTAGGAGTGTTAGAATGCTCAAAACCCAACATGGTCAACTTTAGGGTCTATGAGCCATGAGTGGGGTAAAATGGTCTTTTACCCTTCTGAGAGTACTAAGAGAAGGAATAGTCTAGCCTTGATAGATGTATTGATTTAGAGTGTTTATTTCATATGATTAGGCGGAGGCAAGACCCGATTTTACAGAGTTCGAGATTTACCGAGTTACTCAAGGTGAGTCTTCTCATTATACTTTACCTAGAGTGGTAATTAGAGTTATGTGACAGAGTATTTTTGTATGCTTTTGCATGATGTGATTTCTATGTGATTTATGCTATGTATGTTACAGAGTTTCCAGAGTTAGGACCGGAAGGTCCACAAAGTTAGGGCCAGAGGGCCCACAGAGTTAGTGGACTGGAGGGTCCCACTGAGACATATTGACTAGAGGGTCAAACAGAGTTATAGCCTCGAGTGGCTAATATGTGATGTGTGTGGTATATTGTGGAACTCATTAAGCATTTATGCTTACAATGTTGTGTTATGTGTTTCAGGTACCGATGAGGATCGCGGGAAGGCGCCGACTTGATCAGTATACACATGAGGAGATTTTACATCTTATGATCTTGGGATGTGATGTTATGAACTGATTATGTGATACAATGATATTTTTATAACAATTATGAATGAAAGTGTGCTTTTAAAATGTGAAAAATTATTTGAAAATTTGGGTGCTATAAGTTGGTATCAGAGCCTTGGTTTGAGGGATTCAGGTGCACCTTCGAGCGCATCTGAACTCAAACTGAGGATTTGAGAGATTTTAAAAATAAAATTCACAAAATTTTTCTCAAGAGTAAAAACTTTTTGAAAGAGCAGAGCAGAGTAGTGTGTATGATCAGCCAGCGCCCGAACGGTGATTTCCCAAAATACTCTTACATTATGAGTTATGAGATATGTTATAATATGATATGCATGCTAGAGTAGGCTAGGTATTCTTATTAGGACTAGAGTGGACTGATTTGTGATGCCTTAGCCTAGGGATTTTGTTGCTAGGAGATGCTTGAGAGTGAATAGATAGTAGCGAGGAGCTTATGAGAGATCTGCTAGAGGGTAGAATATGTATAGAGATAGTAGAGTACTTGGGATTTTGGATCCTAGGAGGAGGACTTGGGGTGAATATCGATGCGGTGTGGACGGTAGTATTGGGCCCGTACTACCGAAGGCACCGGATCAGTGCGCATCACAAGTAAGAATCCTTAGGGTACCAGGGATTAGGTCAGATTGGGATAATGAGTGTGTGTACACTCGAGCGAGTCTCTGATATCTTGTGTTGTATTTCAGAGAGACGTCATGGTGGGGACACGCCACAGGCTAGGGACTAGCGAGGGGGTGTGAGCGATGAGGAGCTCTGCCAGATGATTCATGATGAGGTGGTTGTTTCCATCTGCACTGAGATTCCAGAGATGTACGGGTGTATCAAGAACACACTGATTGAGACTTTTGATGAGCGATATGTTGCTCTTACTAATGCTGCTGCCAGGCCACAGGGGGGTGACGCGTTGTTCTATTGGGAGTTCAGCAACACGAAGCCACCAGAGTTTGATGGGACTCAGGATCCGATAGTCACGATGAGGTGGATCTATGACATTGATGGGTGCTTCTACACATGTTCATGTCCGGAGCATCTGAGAGTTCGGTCTGCGCTGAACCAGCTTCGCTTGGGGGCGAAGGACTGGAGTAAGTTTGTGACAGTGCACTATTCTTTAGCAGAGCTTGGTGCGGTGACCTAGGAGAGGTTCACTGCTATGTTTCGTGATGAGTACATTCCCCCAGTGGAAAAGTGAGCGTTTGGCCTAGGAGTTCTTGACCCTCAAGCAGGGTACTGAGTCTGTTACTGTGATCACCAGGATGTTTCATGAGAGGGAGATGTTCTGCCCTGAGCAGGTGTGTTTTGAGCAGGAACATATGTGTCAGTAATTGAGTATTTTGAGGAGAGACGTTGTCGATTTCGTGGCAAACTCGACGTACCGGACATTTTCCGAGATTTAGGAAAATGCCCGGAAGAGGGAGATTAAACTGAAGACTCGGGCCAGGGAGGAGGCGGAGTCTCAGGGGAGGGATCAGCAACCGGCACAGTCCCAGCTGGCTGTCAAGCGGGCTAAGCCCGCCGATTCGAGATCAGGGAACCAGAAGGTCCACATTTGTGGCAAGTGCGGCAAGAGTCATGATGGGGTGTGCAGCGTAGGATCTTGCTACAAGTGTGCCAAGGAGGGGCACGTGGCCAAGGATTGCCCCAAGGGGTTTGCAGTTTGTTTTCACTGCAACCAGACCGGACACCGGAAGGCCGGGTGTCCGCAGTTACAAGGGTTAGCTCAGGGAGCTTCTCAAGGATCTATCCATGTTGCTGTTCGAGCTACAGCGAGTCGGTCGGTGAAGGCCGAGGCACCGAAGGCTCACGGGAGAGCCTTCTAGTTGACAGCGGAGGAGGTCCACGCAGCACCCGATGTGGTGGCTGGTATGTATTCTTTCCTATGTATATTTTGAGTTTGTGGTGTTATTCTTATGTTGTGAAATGCGTAGGTACTTTTCTTGTCTGTTCTGTACCTGCTTTGGTGTTATTTGACTCGGGTGTGAGTCGGTCTTTTGTGTCGTTAGCCTTTAGTCAGCACATCAGTATTCGCCGTGAGGCGTTGAGTCGACCTTTGCGAGTTTCCACAGTTGATGAGAGAGAAGTGCATGTGAATGATGGGATTCGAGGATGTGTACTCGAGATCTTCGGCGTTGAGTTTCCGATTGATTTGGTCCCGATTGCTATGGGAGATGTATGTGTCATCGTGGGCATGGACTGGTTGAGCAGATTTGGAACGGTTATCGACTGCGAGCGACAGTTGGTGACCATACGAGACCCAAGTGAGGGAGTTCTTACAGTTTATGGCGAGGGTAACCGTTCTGGTTCGGCATTTTGTTCAGCCTCGAGAGCGAGGCAGAGTCTACAGCAGGGCTGTAGTGGGTATGTGGCTTACGTGGTGGATACGAGGGTAGGTGTAGAGAAACCGAGGTCGGTCGATGAGGTCCCAATAGTGCGTGAGTTCCCGGATGTTTTCCCCGAGTAGTTGCCGGGTGTGCCTCCCGAGAGGCAGGTGGAGTTCTGTATCAATTTGGTTCCGGGGGCAGCACCTATCGCCAAGGCGCCCTATCGCCTTGCACCTCTAGAGATGCAGGAGTTATCCTCGCAGCGTCAGGAGCTGCTAGGAAAGGGGTTTAGGCGGCCGAGTAGCTCGTCGTGGGGAGCGCCGATCCTTTTTGTCAAAAAAAAAAAGATGGTTCACACCGGATGTGCATTGATTACCGGGAGTTGAACAAGCTGACGGTCAAGAACCGTTACCCCTTACCGAGGATCGACAATTTGTTCAATCAGTTGCAGGGAGCGTCTTGGTTCTCCAATATTGATTTGAGGTCTGGATATCATCATATGAGGGTGTGTGATGAGGATATCCAGAAGACAGCGTTCAGGACTCGTTACGGGCAGTACGAGTTCGTGGTGATGCCTTTCGGGCTCACCAATGCACCGGCAACGTTCATGGATCTCATGAACAGGGTGTGCAGGCTGATGTTGGATCGTTCGGTGATCGTGTTCATTGATGATATATTGGTTTATTCGAGGTCCAGAGAGCAGCATGAGGAGCATTTTAGGGAGATCCTCGGAGTTCTAAGATCGGAGAGGCTTTACGCCAACTTCTCCAAGTGCGATTTCTAGTTACAAGAGAGCATGTTTCTAGGACACCTCGTCAACCAGAATGGGATATTGGATGATCCGGCCAAGATTGAGACGATGATGAGTTGGGAGGTGCCGAGATCCCCTTCGGAGATCAGGAGTTTCCTGGGGTTGGTCGGTTATTATCAGAGATTCATCCAGGATTTCTCTAGGATTGATGTTCCCCTCACCAGGCTGACCCGGAAGGGCGTGGCTTTCAGTTGGGGCCGGAGCAGCAGGCCTCATTTGAGACACTTCTCTAGAGATTGTGCGAAGCCCCAGTGTTGGCCCTTCTGGAGGGAATGGAGGACTTTGTGGTATCTTGTGATGCGTCGATATCGTGACTGGGTGTGCTGCTGATGCTGAGAGGGCATGTGATAGCATACGCATCGAGGCAGCTGAAGCCTCATGAGACGAGGTATCCTACTCATGATCTGGATTTGGGGGCTGTGGTGTTCGACCTCAAATCCAGATGCCTTGAGTTACATGGCAGAGAGTGCCCCTTATTGAGATGTTTGTATGAGGTTGACAGTGATGACTCCGGTGTTGGACACCATTCGGGAGGCCCAGGTGGAGGCCATGAGACCGGAGAACGGCAAGCGAGAGCGGGTGACTGGTCAGATATCTGAGTTCATTGCTGATAGTCAGGGGCTTATGACCTTCTAGGGATGGATTTGGGTGCCACTTGAGGGTAGGGCACGTGCCATTTTGATGGAGGAGGCGCACGGGTCGAGGTTTTCGATCCATCCCCGGGACACTAAGATGTATTTGGACCTGAAAAGAGATTATTAGTGGCCCTGTATGAAGAGGGATATGGCGTGGTTTGTAGAGAGGTGCTTGACCTGTCGCATGGTTAAGGCCGAGCACTAGTGTCCACATGGCAAGTTGCAGCTGCTTGAGGTTCCCCAGTTGAAGTGGGAACGGATTTCCATGGATTTTATCACCAAATTGCCGAGGACCGCGAGAGGCGTCGATGCAATTTGGGTGATCGTTGATCGACTGACTAAGAGCGCTCATTTTCTTGCTATTAGTGAGAGCTCTTCCGCAGAGAGGCTGGCAGAGGTGTATGTGAGGGAGGTGGTATCGTGACATGGTGTACCGATCTCAATTGTGTCGGATCGAGATGTGCGTTTCACTTCCAGGTTCTGGAAGAAGTTCCATGAGGAGTTGGGTACTAGGCTACATTTCAGTACCGCTTACCACCCACATACGGACGGACAAAGTGAGCGGACGATTCAGACGCTCGAGGACATGCTTCGGACATGTGTGTTGGAGTTCGGAGGGAGTTGGGACACGTTTCTGCCTTTGGCTGAGTTTTCCTATAACAACAGCCACCATTCGAGCATCGGTATGCCTCCCTTTGAGTTATTGTATGGGAGGAGGTGCCGGACTCCCATTTGTTGAGGAGAGGTAGGGCAGCGACTGATGGGCAGCACTCAGATAGTGCTTCAGATGACAGAGCAGATACAGGAGGGTAGACAGAGGTTGCTGACGGCCCAGAGTCGCTAGAAGAGTTATGCGGATAGGCGTCGACCCGAGCTCGAGTTTCAGGTTGGGGATTTTGTACCCCTGAAAGTGTCTCCTTGGAAAGGAGTGATCCGATTCAGGAAAAGTGGCAAGTTGGGGCCCCAGTACATTGGACCGTTCAGGGTGATTGCGAGGGTGGGCAGGGTAGCATATCGATTAGAGTCACCTACAGAGTTGAGCCAGATTCATGATACCTTCCACGTGTCTCAGCTGAGGAAGTGTATAGCCGATGAGTCGGCAGTGGTGCCATTGGAGGATATTTACGTGGACGCGGTTCTGAATTATGTTGAGAGACCGATCGCGATCTTGGACTGGAAGGTCAATATTCTGAGGAACAAGGAGGTGCCTCTAGTTCAGGTCCAGTGGCAGCATCAGACGGGGTCCAAGCTGACTTAGGAGCCGGAGTCAGATATGCGGGAGCAGCATCCAGAGTTGTTTTCGACATGAGACTTCGAGGGCGAAGTCTAGTTCTAGTGGGGGAGAATTGTAACATCCCGAAATTCAGGTAAGCTATTTAGCCCTTCCATTTTATCAAGTTGTCAAGATTGGTCCCTTGAGAGAGTTCTTGTAAAAAATGAGTATGCTGGGCATACTGGGGAGTATGTTGCGCGTACTCATGCGCTTAATTTCGACGCGGTCTCGTCTGGGTATGTTGGGCGTACACAGGGTTACGCTGGGCGTAACGGGCCCAGATGCAAACCCTAAATCTTTGTCTTGTGCACTATTTAAAGGATGCTAAGGCTCATTTCTCAGCCTCCATATCAGAGAGTGAAACCCTAAGAGAGAGCCTTCCATCGTCCTTAGCTTGAGTGTGTGTGTTTTGGAGCTAAAAGTGTGACAACCCGAAACTTTCATCCTATGTATTTGGTCCGCATATTGTCTTTAAATCTTGAATTCTTCATCCTTTGTAAATATTGTGGTTCCAAATGCGTGTTTTGGACATAATATAGTCTAGTTATGGGTCTTAGGAGGTGTTGGAAAGTGTTTTGCATCATGAAATTGGATCAAACACACCAAAAGAGGTGTGTGCGGCCACACTTTTGTGTGTACGGCCACACACCCATGTGTGCAGCCGCACACCCTCTAGCCTCATACCCAAACATATATATAGTTGGATACCTTCTTCATTCATTCATTTGGATGCTCCTTACTCTCTCTCCACTTTCTCTCTCTAAAATCTTCAACCAAGAACACCTTGAAGGCCTCATATTTGTGACCTAGTTCATCTTCAAGCTTATTAGTGGTAAATACTTGAATCCCAAGCTTTAAAACTCATCATGTTCATCATATTCATGGTCTCGTGAAGGTGTATGGCCGCACACCTTCATGAGGGGGGGCAGCACACATTCAAATCTCCTTAGTGTGAAGAACAAACACTTCATTTGGACTCACAAGAGGAGTGTACGGCCGAACACACACTCTGAATGGCCGCACACACTTGTGTGCAGCCTCACACACACTTCTGGCCGCACACCTCAGCCGCACACTTAATTTCAAGGCCATGCACTCACTCAAATATCCATTTTTGGCCCTAAACTTGCATGAATCATTAAGTATGGATCATGAGACACTTGTACTCAGTAATGCCGAACCCTAAGTATGTTTTCCCATCATGTTTAAGCACGAAACACCCTAGTTCTAACCCAATTATGTGTCATCACATGATTTATAGGGACCATTGGCATTCAGGGCATCCGTTGACACTCGAACCCTACGATAAACTGTGAGTTCATACCCCTTAATGAACCTTTCAAATGTTTCTATACGTTTTAGGGGGGGGGGATACAAGTCAAATATACATGTTTATGAAAATTAATCACATGTGATTCACTATCCATAACTCAAATCACATGTGATTTATCACTATGCCTTATAAAAGAACTTTGCGTTTTCAAAACTATTTTGGATAAATAAACTATTTTCTAAATGTTCCCTTTTGACAAGATTTCTATTAAATAATTTTTCTTATAAAATGTAACCACACTAATATATTTATATAAGTAAGGCTTGAAGGACTTAGAACCGATAACTCGCCCTATTTCCTGTTCTTGTTTGATTGTGGGCTTAGGGTAGCTGTTATCCGTCCGACTGTCGTTGATTTCTTAGTTATATATCATGTACATTAGTGTTGGATAAGAGCCTTTTCATTTCACTCGATGCCTACACTACTTAACTGCCAAGACTTACACGCACTAAGTTAACTATAATGGGTATAGTTAAGGCCACTACTACTCGTTACTGCTACTACTTTACATACTATAATACACACTATTACGAGACGACACACTAGTAAGAGAACTCACTACGAGCTATACAAAAGACTACTACTCTATAATACAAGAGAAAGTACTAATCAGGGGATAACACACTAACTCACTACGAGATACGCTATTCGCTACATACTATGCCCAGAGTTTTCCAACAGGAAGACGACGCTACATGTATAGATCTATACGGGGCAGGCACTATTACATCCCGATTGCTAACCCCAGTTCGAGCCGTGTAGGCCTAGGGATGCCGTTACTTCTCTAAACTATGCATGACCGGGAAGGTCATGGGGGTACTCTATTACTCACACTATCAGTAGAATACAAGGATTACACTACATTCACAATAAAATACTAACACTAAAGAGTAAGTTAAAAATCCCGAAGTAAATAAGTATCTATTTCTTATGGGAGTTTGCCCCACTATCACCGATATCAGGCATAACTTTTCTTATTACACTACCCATTGGAGACTCGCTAATATACCTTTACAACAAATGGTTTTAAATGAAGATAAGTACATGCAACTTAAAGGCTTTCACTTACAAGGTATTTTCTGGAAAATATAGGAATTTTATAGAGTTTTCTACTACTTACGAATGTAAACTACAGCTTTTCACACTATCGACACTAATACATTTTATACTAAAATTTACACAAAACTCTTATGAACTCACCAGCTTTATGCTGATACTCGTTTTCAAAATAACTTGTATGCTCAGGTCAAAGATAGACAGGTACAGGTGCAACATTTTGGAGAAGGTGGAGCATACAAGATCCATCTCTTATTTTTGTATACTTTTGGTGTTTGTTGAACATTGCATAACACACTTGTAATTAAACTCACTATGTAAATGAAATGGTTGCATGTTTCTTGTTTTTACTTTTATACAATTGTGATGATACTGTACATAACATCCTCCACCTCGAAACGTATTCCGCCGTTATTGGTTTTGGGGTGTGACAAAAAGTGTCTTGGTGTCTTAGTGAATAAGAAGGAGAAGAGCTTGTGGAGGCGAGGACTTGAGGTGCAAGTTTGGATCTAAGATCTATAGAGAAAGGAGCTTCATCTAGAGGTATAAAGTTCAAAACTTTCCTCTTTATTTGGTTAGATGATTGCATGGACCATTTCTAGAGTTAAAAGTCCCAAAGTTAGAGACTTTATGTGTGTAACGTACTCCATGGACCTAGATCTATCCAATTTTAGTGATATTTGTGTTGTAGATCCATAAAGTTTCCATCTTGATCGTTGTTATGAGGTCATGCTTGAGTTATGTGCTTTCTAGAGTTGGGAAATGAAATGTTATGGGAATTAGTGACTTGTCCAACCATGCAAAGGCTTAAAGTCACCAACTTTATGGATTAAGAGGCTTAGAAATGGTCAAATCTAGAAGTTGGACATGGGTCTTAACTGTTTAAGACCTCAAGAGCTTAGAGTTTGAAACTGGGATTTACGCGGGGCGTAATCCCAGTACATGCGGCGTAAGGGGTTGTGCACCCCGTTTCAGTGAGGACACCGGGTACGCCCAACATACATGTTTGGTGCGCGCAACGTAACCTAGAGAGTTGACTTTTAGGGTTTGGTCAACTTTAGGGTCTTTGAGCCATGAAAGGGGTAAAATGGTCTTTTACCCTTCTGAGAGTACTAAGAGAAGGAATAGTCTATCCTTGAGAGATTTATTGATTTATAGTGTTTATTTCATATGATTACGCGGAGGCTAGACTTGATATTACAGAGTTTGAGATTTATCGAGTTACCCGAGGTGAGTCTTCTCACTATACTTTAACTAGAGTGGTAATTAGAGTTATATGACAGAGTATTTTGTATGCTTTTGCATGATGTAATTTCCATGTGATTTATGCTATGTATGTTATAGAGTTTCCAAAGTTAGGACCGGAAGGTCCATAGAGTTAGGGCCAGAGGGCCCACAGAGTTATGGGACTGGAGGGTCCCACTGAGACATATTGACTAGAGGGTCAAACAGAGTTATAGCCTCGAGTGGCTAATATGTGTTGTGTGTAGTTTTTTTGGGGAACTCACTAAGAATTTATGCTTACAGTGTTGTGTTATGTGTTTCAGGTACCAGTGAGGATCGCGGGAAGGTGCCTGCTTGATCAGTACACACATGAGGAGCTTTTACATTTTATGATCTTGGGATGTAACATTATGAATTGGTAATGTGATACCATGATATTTTTATAACAATTATGAATGAAAGTGTGTTTTTAAAATGTGAAAAATTATTTGAAAATTTGGGTGTTACATGCAACCACCGAAGCTGTCGTTGCTGCCAGGCCACAGGGGGTGACTCATTGCTGTACCGGGAGTTTAGCAACACGAAGCCACCATAGTTTGATGTGACTCAGGATCCGATTTCTGTGATGAGATGGATCTCTGATATCGAGGGGTGTTTCTACACTTGTTCATGTCCAGAGCATTTGAGGGTACGGTTCGTGCTGAACCAGCTTTGCTTGGGAGCGAATGACTGGTGGAAGTTTGTGACGGCTAGCTTTACTCCTGCAGAGCACACTGCAGTGACTTGGGAGAGGCTTACTGTGATGTTCCGATATGATTATGTTCCCCTAGTGGAGAGGGAACGGTTGGCCCAGGAGTTTTTTTCCCTCAAGTAGAAGACAGATTCGGTGATAAGATTACACGGATGTTTCACAAGAGGGCACTGTTCTGCCCTGAGCATGTGTTGACTGAGCAGGCTCACATAAGTCGGTATTTGAGCATTCTGAGGAGGGATATTCGAGAGTTCGTGGCGAACTCATCTTATCGGACATTTGTTGAGCTTCAGGAAAATGCCAGGAGGAGGGATATCGAGCTGGAGACTCAGGCCAGGGAGGATGCGGAGTCTCAGGGGAGAGACCGGAGGCCAGTGCAGTCACAGACAGCAGCGAAGCGGGCTAAGCTCGTTCATTTGAGGACTGGGAGCCACAAGGGCCAAACTTGTGGAAAGTGCGGCAAGAGTCACGAGGGGTCATGTCGAGAGAGGATTTGCTACAAACGTGGCAAGCAGGGGCATATGACAAAGGATTGCCCCAAGGGGTTTGTATTTTGCTTCCACTGCAACTAGACCGACCACCGGAAGGCCGAGTGCCCCCAGCTTCGTTAGGGATCAGCACATGGATCTGCACCTGCTGCTTGACGTGCTACTGATAGTCGATCGGTGAAGGTCAAGGTTCCGAGGGCTAGTGGTAGAGCTTTTCAGCTGACAGCGGAGGAGGTCCGTGCAGCACCTGATGTCGTGGCTGGTACGTATTTTCCTTTCCTATTTATTTATTTCAAGATTTATTGTGCTTATTCTATGCTATATTTAGGTACATTTCATGTGAGTTATTTACCTGCTTTAGTGCTATTTGACTCGGGAGCGAGTCGAACCTTCATGTCTTTAGCTTTTAGTCGTCACATTAGTATCCGATGTGAGGCGTTGAGTCGATCTTTGCGGGTTTCCATAGCTGACAAGCGTATGGTTTTTTCTACTAATGTGTTCCGAGGATGTGTGATGGAGATTTTTTGTGACGAGTTTCCGATTGATCTGGTATCAATTACGATGGGTAATGTATGTGTCATCGTGGGCATGGACTAGTTGAGCAGTTTTGGAGCAGTGATCGACTGCGAGCATCATTTGGTGACTATACGAGACCCTAATGGGGGAGTGCTTACAGTGTATGGCGAGGGTACCAGATCTGGGTCAGATTTCTGCTCTGCTGCCAGGGCGAGGCAGAGTTTACAGCAGGGTTGTATGAGTTTCTTACGGTGCGTGATGGATACGCCGGTTGTTTCAGAGAGGTTGAGTTCTATGTACGAGGTTCCGATAGTGTGCGATTTTCCTGATGTCTTTCTTGAGGAGTTGTCGGGTGTGCCTCCCGAGAGGCAAGTGGAGTTTCAGATTGATTTGGTTTCCGGAGCAACGCCAATTGCCAAGCTACCTTATCGCTTTGCGCCACCAGAGATGTAAGAGTTATTCTCACAGCTTTAGGAGCTGTTGGGGAAGGAATTTATTCGACCGAGTAGCTCACTGTCGGGAGCGCCAATCCTTTTTGTCAAGAAAAAGGATGTTTCACACCGGATGTGTACTGATTACCGGGAGTTGAACAAGCTGATGGTCAAGAACCGTTATCCACTTCCGAGAATATATGACATGTTCGATCCGTTGCAGGGGGGTCTTGGTTTTCCAAGATCGATTTGAGGTCTGGTTATCATCAGATGAGAGTCCATGAGGAGGATATCCAGAAGACGTCCTTTAGGACTCGTTATGCATACTACAAGTCCGTAGTGTGCAGGCCTATGTTGGATCGATCGGTGATCGTGTTCATCAATGATATATTGGTGTATTCAAGATCTTAAGAGCAGCATGAGGAGCATCTTAGAGAGATTCTTGGAGTTTTGATATCAGAGAGGTTGTATGCCAAATTCTCCAAGTGTGAATTCTGGTTATGAGAGGTCCAGTTCTTGGGGCATCTTGTTAATCAGAATGGGATATTGATCGACCCGGCCAAGACTGAGGCGGTTATGCGATGGGAGGTGCCGAGATCCCCGTCCGAGATCAAGAGTTTTCTAGGATTGGCCGGCTACTATCGGAGATTTATTAGAGATTTCTCCAAGATTGTCGCCGCCTCACCAGGTTGACCCGGAAGGGTTTTACTTTCATTTGGGGTCCCGAGCAGCAGGCCTCATTTGAGATGCTTCACCAAAGATTGTGCGACGCCCCGGTGTTACCCCTTCCTGGGGGAGTGGAGGACTTTGTGGTATACTACGATGCATATATATCAGGGATGGGTGCTGTGCTGATGCAGAGGGGGCACATGATAGAATACGCATCGAGGCATTTGAAGCCTCATGAGACAAGATATCCCACCCACGATCCAGAGTTGGGGCGGTGGCGTTCGCCCTCAAGATCTAGCACCACTTTTTGTACGGGGTTCGGTGTACCATATATACGGACCACAAGAGCCTGAAGTATCTCATGGATCAGCCCAACCTAAACATGAGACAGAGAAGATGGTTGGATGTGGTGAAAGACTATAACTGCGAGATCCTGTATCATCCGGGCAAGGCTAATATGGTATCCGACACCCTGAGCTGTAGATCCAAGATTGATCTGATCCGAGATGTGTGTATGAGGATTGATGAGATTGAAACTTAATCTTGAAGATCGATTAGATCTTAAACACGTAAATAAAGATTAAATAGCAAGAACGCAATAATAATGAACAACTCAAGAATGAATCAAACGTGTCGAATGATTATAAAATAACCCTCAGAAGAGCTCGACAAAGAACATCAACTGTAGAGGGTTAGAAGGTTTACAGGAACGATAAAGAAAATCAAAGCTATCGTAATCTTCTCTATTGTATTCTAGATCGTCATCTCTAAATCATTACCCTAATATGCATCCAAGCATATTCTTATATAGTAAACCTAATAGGCTCACGGTTGGACAGGCCCAAACCGGAGTGCAAAACTATTGGACTATTAGCTGAGCCCAATGACGCAACACTTAAACAAATCTTCAATCCAACAATCTCCCCCTCTGCGTCAATCGGAGCGAGATCTTCACTTGTTACTTGGGCCAGTAGCGGCGGCAGGTACCTTCTTCTTTACTATCTGAAACAGACGAGAGATAAGAGCAAGTATCATCTGCCTGAATCTGATGTACCATTGGATCATATCGTTGAAGTATTTGACATCGTCCGCTGCATTCTCTTTACACCGACGGATGATCGACAACACATGCTCTAGACAAGCAGTGGTATAAAGATGTTTATCCGCTAAAGCAAAGAGACATTTCAGTCCTTCTACTCTAGTGAACATGACCGAATTACGCTTCGGGTCGATCTTGCCTATCTTCATTTGATTGAGATCACTGGCCGATCCAACAGGAGATATCTTCGGTTTCTTCTTGAAGACTATGGCTACCTCCTGGTCCATCAAGACGACCTCCATGATGTAACAGACTAACATCCTTTTGAGATGGTCTATAATTGGACCATATTCAGCTTCATTCGTCAAAAGGATGTTATGCAAAACGATCCAATCATGAGGGTTTAGGTTCGGCAGATCTGCTAAAGATATTGGATGTTCGGTTCTAGCAGACCCTCGAATCACCCTGAACCGAACGTTGATGAATCTTCCTTCGGAATATGGCTTCAAGACCCGAACATTAACGATCTTCTGAGCGCTCCATGTTTGGTACTGTGGTTGAGCAGCTTTCAGATAGAAATTGATTAACTCCCTATCGACCTCAGGATTAGGATGAGGGACTTCAAAAATGTTGGAGAAGGCGTGGAAGAGAAACGCCTTTCGGGTCAAGGGCATATCGAACTGCGAATCGACAGAATTGTAGCAGTCGAAGGAGATCACCGGTTCGAGCCATAGGATGCTAGGAGTATCTATGGCCTCCTTTATCATTCTCTCCCGAGTCCAGGCAGGGAAAAGAGTCTTCCTGCTCTCGAGGAGATCGTGGGCTTCTTTCTTCTTGCGTTCGGCTTCTTCAGCTTCTCGTGCCACACGAATGTTGTCATCATCAACACTGCGACTGTTTTTGCGCTTCAACATGTCCGCAATGGTTTCTTTATCATCTTCATCTTCTTCCTCAGCTATTTTCTTTCCTTTATCCTTCACACCCGAACCCGAAGTTTGACCAGTCGGAGGTGGTTCGGTTGTGTGAGCAGCTTTTCAGGAAGGAGGTGGTTTCGATCCGGACTTCACTTCTCCCCCTTGTTTCGGATCGGACACGAAACTAGGTAGCCCTTCTACTTTGCTGAGGAGGTCCAGGGCAGGAGCAAGTTTTTCAGCAAGGGTTCGCCTCACCGAATGATTGAGAATCGGATCGTGTGCTTCCAGGATGTTGGATAGGGCAGAGTGTACATCCGAAACACATGTTTTGATAACCTCCCGTTCGGATCGAAGAGCTTCAATCTGTTGCTGAGAGTTTTAAAGTTGAGCGCTCTTGACCTTGAGGGCGGTGGTTTTATTAGCAAGAACGTCCATTAACGAGTTTTTGGCAGCGAGATCCTCTTGAAGTTTAGCGAGGCGCTCGTCAATGGAGGCACGAAGGGCCGAGTTGTCGTCGCTGATGGATTGGCGAAGGGTAGCGAACGACTGCAACTCCGTTGAGACGAACGTGGCCAATTTTTGAACGATTGGTTCCAACGTTGTCTTTTTAGAATCAGCGCTCTCCTGTAAGGACTTCAACAGGGAAGAGGCTTCAGAGAATAGTTTATCGACTTTTGCGGTCGCTGCCTCACATGCTTTTGTGGAGGCGTCTATTGCTGCAGTGGCAGAGGCGACGGAATCATGCTGAGCCCTGGAGAAGGCATCAACAATCTTCTGAAGAGCGGCTTCATAGAGAGAGGACTGAGTGTTGGAGGATGAAGCAAGAAGCAAGTCAACCTTCTCGTTTAGCTCCTTAAGATGCTTCTTTGTTACTGGAGCATCGTCCTCGTCGTCGCTTTGAACCTGAAACGGACTAAAGTAGACCGAATCGAAGGTCATATTTTCCCCTCCAAGAAAAGGGTTATCTCCATCAGAGGCAGGATCTGGAGATGTTGGGGGTGGTGAAGTTGGGGGTGAGGTGGTATGTGTAGGTTCAGTGTAACAGCCTGAAATCTCAGGTATTGTTTAATTATGTTTTTGGGGTGAGTTGAGAGGGGACTCGGCGAGTTGGAGCCTAGACTCGCCGAGTAGGATCGCAGACCTGGTCGCAGGTCCGCGACTGGACTCGACGAGTCCAGATATGGACTCGGCGAGTCGACGCTGTTCAGCAGAAACCCTAACCGTTCGGTTTTGGATCGTATATAATGCTCTTATATGCCGTCATTGTCCGTTTTTAGTCGATTGAGAGGAACCCTAAACGGTTGTGGGCATCTAGAGCAAGATTGGAGGATATTAGGGCTTGAAGAGGTTGTGGGGCAAAGAGGAGAAAGGTTTTGGCTAAAGGAACAGCAAAGGATTCGAGTTCTGCGGTTTGGAGACACAGAGAGGGCATATTCCAGGTAATATTTCGGATTCCTTTCTGTTATTTGATGTGTTTATGAAGTTAGGGTTTATGAAACCCATTTAGTGATTAGATGGGTTATTATGTTATTACCCAAACGTTTATACCCCAGTAATGAGATGTTTAGAAGTCCAGAAAGTCCCATGGTTGTATATCTCGGGACCATACGTAATTCAGGAAGCAGTTGCTCGTCTGCATGGCATGGACTCGCCGAGTTGTTCTTCAGACTCGGCGAGTAGCTTGAAGATTTACTGGGACTCGCCGAGTTGTTCTTCAGACTCGGCGAGTGGAGTCGGGGTGGCCCCGCGATTCTTTCAAGGGTAACTCGTCGGGTCGAGGAGGGTACTCGACGAGTAGATAAGGAATCTCAGAAAGTTGGAGGACGTCTAGACTCGCCGAGTCGCCATGGTACTCGCCGAGTCCGGTCGAACTGACCGTTGACCGTTGACCAGAGTTGACCTAAGTCTGACTTCTTAGGGATAGTCACCCTTAGGAGATATAAGTGTTAATGAGATATGTGATGTTATAGGAAGGTTGTAGCTCGTCGGATTGTGCACAAGTGATTTCAGGAGTTGCTAGCTTTCAGCATTTACGAGGTGAGTCTTCTCACTATACTGTACCCGGAAGGGTTTGACTGTGTGACCGGAAGGTCGGATATGTTATGTGATATGTATGCTATGTGTGGTAAGTTATATGCTATATGTGCTATGTATGTTATGTGGGCCGGAAGGCAATATGTTATGGGCCGGAAGGCGAATATGTTATGGGCCAGAATGCGTGATAATGAGGACCGGAAGGTCAGCGCCTGGAAAGGCGTATGTGCGTAAGTGTATATTGGGGGACTCACTAAGCATTTATGCTTACAGTTGTTGTGCATGTATTTCAGGTACTAGCGAGGACCGTGGGAAGGCGCCGGCATGATCGATACACACTGAAGATTGTCTTTATGATCTTGGGATTTTGAATACTTGTATTTGACAGAATAATTAAACTATTTATGCCTTGTTTAAAATGGAAACAATTATGTTTTTTTTAAAATGAAAAATTTGTTTGAAAAATTTGAGTTGTTACATTCAGGTTGAGTGTTGGTGGGGGTAGTTTCGGGTGGTGGTTGAGTGTGGATAGGTTCGGTTGTATGCTGGGTTTCGGTTGTATGAGGAGGTTCGGTTACAGGTGGTGTTTCGGTTGCATCGGTATGGACCCCCGTATCAGATAGGTTGGTTGTAACCTTTGCAGTTGTGGTTGTTGTATCTGTGAAAATGGGTGGTGGTATAGGGAAAGAGGTTTTAGGAATGGTGGTAGTGGGGTTTATGGTGGGAATGGAAGTAGGGATTGTTTGAGTGGGTGAAGGAATGGGTGAGACATGGATTTCCATGTCTGGGGTAGGTGATCGGGGTGGGGTGTTGCCTCTTGGAGGGGTTTTTCCTCTTTGGGAGCCGTCCGAACCCGAACTCTCGCCTTCTGAGTCACTCGAAGAGGAAGTGATGACAAGCTTTCGCTTCGGTTGAGTCTTCCTTCTCTTCTGCTGCGGGGATTGGGCAGCTTTGGTTGGTTTCCTCTTCCTGGGAGAAGGACCTTTAGTAGCTTTGGTCACTTGCTTCCCTTTATCCTCCTTTTTACCCCTATTAACAGGTTTGTCAACATCATGGATGGACTTGAGCATTTCCTGTGTGAGTTCCCTAGGTCCAGACTGCTTGAACTCCTTAATGGTTTGGATGATCCTGCTGTCAGATGGAACATCGTCGTACATTGTCTCTGGAATGGAGATAATGAAAGAAAACTTAGATGCATCAGAGACGATGATCTTCGTGGTATGAAAAGAACCGATCGAAGACATCGATGCACTGGCAGCAGTGGGGACATCGAACTTATCCATCGCCCACTTTGTGATGAGAGTCCAGAATCGGGCATACGACACCTCACAACGTTGTGAAGAAGAAGAGAGGCTCTGGATGAGTTGTTGCCAGAGAACTAACCCATAGTCAAGATTGACACCGTTGTAGACGCCATACATAATCGACAAGAACAGTCGACTAGAACCATCGGATCCTGAGCTCCGTTTAGATAAGCCCTTGAAGAGGACTGTAAACATGCTGTTCCACTGTGGCGGCAAGCAGGATTTTTTAAACTTCGCGACGGAGGTGAGCACCTCCGTGTACCCCATATTGTAAAACATGTTGTAAAGATAGCCAACCGGAATCGTCTCCGGATTGATCTTTGAAGGGTCAGCAGCAAACCCTAGCAGGGTACTAAATCGTTGCCTTGAAATCGAGGTCTTGTGATCAGAAACCTCGAAGAACACCCTATCGAATGCTTTATCGTAATGTGCAGTCGCATACACCTACGAGAGGAGCTCCATGGGCACAGATGCAACCCTAGAAAGTGCAGGAGCGATCTGGGAATACTTCAGGCACTCTGTGATCGGAAACATGTAGGAATCGTACGCCTGAGGGGTTAGGTCAATCACCAAACACTGTTGAGGGCGAATGGGAAGGATGTGTGAGGTGGCATGGACTGAGGATGATTCTGCCATTGTTGAAGTTAGGAAGAAGAAGATGAACAGTAAAAGCTTTGGGGAATTTTTGCTCTCTTGGAAATTCGGATGCAGTAAAGAGGTAAATGGGAGTGGAGACTGCCTTTTATAGTGGGTGTAAGGAGAGAGAAAAATCTGTTCAAATCTTCTATGGAAATACGAAAAGGTTTTCCGGAATGACAGATGCGTGATAGTTAAGGCATGCGATGATCACATAGGAGAGAGTGTGTCAGATTCCTAGGAACATGCCGCCCAACAAGCACCGTTTCAGAAGAAACCGTTTCAATTCCACACGCGCCTTGATGTGCCAGAGAGGAACCGCTTGAAATTCGCACACACGTCCATTTTGTCAGTTAAAGAATGGGCGTTTCAAATTTGCATGCGTCCCCTTTTAACCGCCGTTTGAAATTCAATCTTTATATCTCCCGCCTGAGTCAGCAACCCTTCATCTTATCTTTTAAATGGCATCTTTTGAATTAAATTCCCACGTGGATGATTGTTGACCACGTGTTAAGAATTAACCACCAATGCAATAAAACAGCCTGTAATTATTAGTACTAGATTGTTGGAAAATCAAAGATTTTCGTGCTAAAAGTGTAAAAAGAAAAGAAATAAAGCAACTCTTTTTAGGAATAAATGTGATGTCAATAATGACACGAAACAAATGATCCCGGGCACGAATCTCTTTCTTCAAAGTCAAGAGAGACCTTAAAGTGTTAGTGTGGTTTCCCGTTGAATGACGATCAACCATTTATTAATAAATGTTGAAAGGCTTCTTTTAATTAGGCTACTTAAGGGTGGCTTTCGCTTTGATGCAACAATTCTAATCTTGAAATAAGAAAGAAAGTGAACAAAGTACTTGTGAGACCAGTGTAGTCTGTTGAACAAGTAGGTAGGAATTAATTTTATTGGCTTGGAAAATATAAAATCTCAAAAAAAAAATATATAAAAAAACTGGATCCCAAGGGAAGAAATGTTATGGTGTTTAACAATTTCATAGGAATCACACACAATAAAATTTGAGATTTCATCAAGGTACATCCGTCAATTCTTTGGTGAAAACTTGAGCAAATTAATTGTTCACCGTCAATTCAGATTTGGTGTTGAATTTTGGGTTTCACTCAGCTCGTAGTGGCACGAAACTAAGATCATAAACACAGTTGTTGTGTAACCATAAACCTCAGTGGTAAGTTCTGAGAGTCTCAATGGTTACGTTGATGAAACGAATGTAATGGAGAAATGTAATGGAGATGGTGTGAGAAATTAAAGTACCTCTGCTGCGAAAATTAGGACCAAGCAGAAAAACTCTTATCTCATGTGAGAAGAGAGTGAGGTAGCTCACGATTAGAATAAATGTGATAGCCTAATTGGGAAGACAAGGTTTGTTTATACCAAGTCATTAAAGCTATTATTCAGAATCTTATGAGGCTTGGGACACATACAGCAGCATGCTTCTAGGGACACTTAAGTAATCCAACAATTATATCCCCATAAACGAACGAACACTTAAATAAAAGAAGAAAATATTTTTGGAGTTTTTGATATATATAAAAAAAAATTAAAAGAAAATAAAATAATAAAAAAAATTAAGCAAGAAAAAAAAAATAAGACTTAGAAAGAATAAAAAAAAACTTTGGAAAATTTGGTAACCGAACCCGAACGTTCGGTTGGTTTCGGTTGAGAAAAGTTTGAAAAACCAAACCCGAGCGTTCGGTTGGTTTCGGTTTTAGAAAATTTTGAAAAACCGAACCCGATCGTTCGGTTGGTTTCGGTTTAAGAAAAGTTTGAAAAACCGAACCCGAACCTTCGGTAGGTTTCGGTTTTGGAAAATTTTGAGAAACCGAACCCGAACCTTCGGTAGGTTTCGGTTTAAGAAAATTTTAGAAAACCAAGGAATTCAGGCTTGCAATAAGAAAATACTTTTGACTATAAGATAAACAACTTTGAACAAGAAATGTACAACCAAGAAAACTACCTTTGAAATGATGAGCGAGTGCAGATGATGCAACCGAACCTGAACGTTCGGTCAATTTCGCTTCTTACAATTGAGGTTGAGAGGTAGTTTGAGGTACTGACTCTGATTCCATCATACCTAGTCCTTGTAGTATTCTGTTGAATGATGCTTCAGGAAGAGCTTTGGTAAAGACGTCAGCCAGTTGATCAGTGGTTCGAACAAAGTGTACTTCAACGTTTCCATCTTCCACATGATCTTTGATGAAGTGATACCTCAGTGCTATGTGTTTGGTTTTAGAGTGTTGCACTGGGTTATGACAGATCCTAATTGCACTTTCAGAGTCACAATATAGTGGGATCTTCTTCATATTGAGTCCATAGTCACGAAGTTGACTCTGGATCCAAATCACTTGAGAGGCGCAGGATGCAGCGGCCATGTATTCAGCTTCGGCAGTAGACAACGACACGCACGTTTGTTTCTTTGATTGCCAGCTAATCAACTTCTCGTCAAGGAATTAACAGCCACCAGTGCTGCTTTTTCTGTCGAGTCCACATCCTCCAAGGTCTGCATCTGAGTAGGCTTGAACGAAGAAGCCTGAGTTGGAAGGATACCATAGACCTCAGGAGGCCGTTCGCTTGAGATATCGTAGAATGTTCTTCACTGCAAGCATGTGAGGTTCGCATGGGTTTGCCTGAAATCTAGCACAGTAACACACAGAAAACATGATGTCAGGCCTGCTAGCAGTAAGATACATCAGTGAGCCTATTATTTGACGATAGAGCGTGATATCAACAGCCGCTTTGTCTAGGGATGGAGTTAGCTTGGTGCCGAATGCCATTGGGACTTTGACTTTGGAATCTCCCATCATACCAAACTTTGCTAGAAGAGTCTTCGTGTAAGCTTCCTGATTGATAAAGATGCCTTCGGGTCTCTGTCTAATATTTAAACCAAGGAAAAAGTTAATAGGACCCATTGAGCTCATTTCAAATTTAGTCTCCATCAGCTTTCTGAATTCAGCTGTTAGGCTGGGATTCGTTGAGCCAAAGATGATATCATCGACATAAATTTGAACGATCATAAGGTGGTTACCTTCCTTTTTGCGAAAGAAGGTTGGGTCAACCGAACCTTGTTTGAATTTGGACATCTTTAAGAATTTAGTTAGCGCTTCATACCAGGCTCTCGGAGCTTGTTTGAGTCCATACACAGCTTTTTCCAGAATGTAGCAATGATTGGGATACTTTTCGTTCACAAAACCAGGAGGTTGCTCCACATACACGGTTTCTTCGAGTTCTCCATTAAGAAAGGCACACTTGACGTCCATTTGGAAAACTTCAAAGTTTTTGTGGGCAACATAAGCAAGAAATATTCTTACTGATTCCAGCCTAGCTACAGGAGCGAAAGTCTCTTCATAATCAATCCCTTCCTCCTGACAATATCCTTTTACTACCAGACGAGCTTTGTTCCGTATAACATTCCCTTCATTGTCCATTTTATTCCTAAAGACCCATTTGAGACCACAACCGAGGCATCTGGAGGAGTTGGAATGAGGCGCCATACTTTGTTCCTTTCAAACTTCGTTCAGTTCGTCTTGCATCGCTTGAACCCAATCGGAGTGATCGAGAGTAGTGTTAACTGTCTTCGGTTCAACTTTTGATACGAATGAGTTAAACATGCAAAATTCAACTTTGGAAAATAAGGATGTCTGTTTTGCTTTGAGTTGTGATCGGGTTAGAACCTTTTCAGAAACATCACCAACAACTTGAGAGATAGGATGATCTCTAGTCCATTTGGTAAGAGGAGGGTAGTTTGGATCAAAGGTTGGGTCCAGTTCAGCATTGATCATTTCTTCTGGCTCGGATAGGCTTTCGTAGTCGAATGACATATCAGCTTGCTCCCCCTCTATAGATGAGCTTTCTGGAATACTTTGAGAATCTTGAGCTTCAGAGGTTTCTTGTGGTGCTGGGCTTTCAGGCGTTGATGCACCTTCGGATGGTGAAGCACTTTCGGTTGGAGAAGTACTTTTGGGAGCAGTTAGAGAGCTTGGCTCCCCCTCCACATGTGAGGTCGGCTGAGTTGATGATGGTTGATCATCCCCCTCGACTGAAGCATCGTATGATAGAGGTTTGTCAGAATTCGATCGCCCTTCATTCATTCTCCTGGCAGCTTCTTCGACAATTTGCTTCATGTGGTCTACCCTGTTGTCTGTTGCGCCTGCTTCTGAGAGAGTAGCTTTCTCTGGTTCGTCAAATAGCTCCATAAACTTTTCGAATAGATTAGCGATCGAGACTGTGACTTGGCCAGTTTGAGGAAAGATTTCCCCAGCTGTGTCTTCTTTGGCCTGTAGCTTTTTGACGTAGCTATCGTCGAAAGTCACGTAATAAGTCTCTTTGATTTTTCTCGAACGCTTGTTTAGAACTCTGTATGCTTTGGAAGTGAGAGAGTAGCCCAGAAAGATTCCCTCGTCGGCTTTGACATCAAACTTGTTGCGGTGTTCTTTAGAGTTAAAGATGAAACACCGTGAGCCGAACACGTGGAAAAATTTCACATTAGGCTTCCTGTTGTTGAGAATCTCATAAGGTGTGAGCGTGAATCGCTTGTTGAGATATGACCTGTTCTGTGTAAAACAAGCAGCAGAAATAGCATCAGCCCAAAAATAAAGAGGTAAGGAAGCGAAACTTAGCATGGTTCGGGTAGCTTCACACAAAGATCGGTTTCGTCTTTCAACAATTCCGTTCTATTGAGGTGTGTAGGGAGCTGAGAAGTTATGACTTATTCCCTTTTCTGCCAGAAATTCTTCAAATTCTCTGTTTTTGAATTCCTGACCATTGTCGCTCCTGATGTTGCGAACGACCTTCTTGAGCTGTACTTCAATCTGCTTGATGAACACTTTCAGCTTATGAGTCGCTTCAGATTTGAGCTTTAGAAAGAACACCCATGTAAACCGCGAAAAGTCATCAACAATAACAAGAATATACTTGCTACCACCGATGCTTTCGATAGATGATGGACCACATAAATCAATATGAAGTAATTCGAGTAGTTCAACAACTTTTGTGTTAATTATAGATGGATGACTTTGACGACTCTGCTTCCCCATTTTGCATGCAGCACACAAATGATCTCTGTCGAACTTGAGCAATGGAAGACCTCGAACATGACCTCCAGTGACAAGTTTGTTGATATCTTTAAAGTTGAGATGAGAGAATCTTCGGTGCCACAACCATCTTTCGTCAGATTGTGCTTTTGATAATAGGCATATAGTTGGGTTTCCTTTGATGGGTTTGAGGTTTAGAGGAAACATTTCACCCTTACGCTCTGATTTGAGAATAACTTTCTTCGTCTTCTTCTCAATAATTTCAGAACCTTCATCGTCGAATGAGACTTTGAGACCTGTACCTCCAACAAGCTGAGATACACTGATGAGGTTGTGTTGTAGTCCTTCCACGTATGCCACCTTCCTTATAGTGAAATCACCATTGGTAATCATTCCGTATCCCTTTATGGTGCCGAAGGAGTTGTTTCCAAACTTGATGTTGCCACCATTTGTAAGAGATCTGTATTCCCTGAGCTCTTCTTTCCTCCCTGTCATGTGACGCGAGCAGCCACTATCGATGTACTATTCTTCGTCAAACTGCTCGTCACTTATAACCTGCAAAAATCAAGCAGATTTAGGAACCCAAAGTTTCTTGGGTCCACATGAGCCTTTCACAGGTACCGGAATAGTAAGAGAGATGTCAACAAGATATGTTCGTTTTATTAGTGTTGTTTCATCTTTCCTTTTGATGGTAAAAACTTTGATTTTATTAGGATTAGGTGCGTTCGGTTTAGACTCTGGTTTGGATGCAAAAACCTTTTGTTTGCCCTTTTGTTCAACTGACAAATGAGATTTTTGAGAATAAACTGAGTGAACTTTAGAGCGAGATGGAGATGAATTGGAAGAATTAGAAGAATTAGATGAATTAGATGAGTGAGAATGAGAGGGCTTAAATTGAGATGACTTCTTGGCTGGAGACTCTAGGTGACCCTTTTGCTTTTGATCATTGGTGGGACTGAACTTAGAGTTTTGATCTCTTTTGATTTTGGAACCGAACCTTTGCTTTCGGGTGGTTTCGTTCTCTGAACCGAACCTTTGCTTTCGGTTGGAGTCATCCTCAGAACCGAACCTTTGCTTTCGGTTGGTATTCTTTTCTGAACCGAACCTTGGCTTTCGGTTGTTGTGGCTCTCGTGCTTTTTAACAGGATTATTCTCAAACTTCAGATTCTTGTCTTGATGTGAGAAATATGCATTCTGGGATTGCCAAAATTGTTTCCTTTCAGAGAGATTCTTCATGTATCTCTGGTTCCTTTGACGTTTCTGATTCCTCATCTGCTTTGGTTGATGATGGATATTGGCTTTCATTTTTGGTTTCTCCTTGGCTGGTTCACTTTGAACTGTGGAAGTTTCACTTTGAACTGAGGAACTAGAAGGAACGTCTTCTTTTGCCGAACTTCCATTTTCTTGAGGAATGTCTTTCGTACCACTGGTACTTGGCACATCGAAATTATCTGGCTTGTTCAAGGGTTCTGGTATGTATCTCCCTTTACTTATCCATGAGGTCCTTTCGGATAAGCCTACCGTTTCATCTGCATTATCGATTGGAGCTGACCAGAAGAACTCATCGCAGCCATCAACATTGTCTTCGTTTACAATTGCTGTGAGTTCAGCAGTCTGATGTTCGGTTACTCCTGTGACCTTGTACACTTGATTTGGAGTGGTCCTGACCTTTTGATATACAACCGCTTTCTCTGCTAAGATCGGGGACTTTTGTTGGGACAATCGAGCGAACTCCACTGAATTTTCTGAAATTAGATTCTTGTGGTTTTCGGGTTCGCTTTTCACAAATTCTGAGCAGTCAACCCTGTCCTCTACAGATATTTCACTCATATTGTCATCCTCATTAAGCTCAGATGCATTTTCAACATCAATTTTGTTTTCTGAGCTCAAGTTGGCGTTTAAAGAGTCAAATTTTTGTATGGTTTCGGTTCTCAGTTTAAGTCTATCATTGTCATCCAAAAGGTTTTTAAGCATGTCCTTATGGTCCTTGGATTTAATGAAAGATTCTGTTTTGTCCAGTCCATACATATAGGTCGGATTGACGTCATCAGATGATATCACACTCTCACAATTATAAGCTTCAGCATCAATTTCATCCTCCTTAAACTCAAGGAAGGCCAAAATCATGCGATGAATCTTTTGTCCTATTTCACAATCCAAGTGAAGCTGAGTAATATTAGTGTAAAGACGTTTTGCAATCAAACAAAAAACATTTCGCTGTTTTAACAGCTTTAAATTGTCTCTTTGTAAATAAATGTTTTCATCTTTTATTTTAACTAATTCTGACTCCTTCCACTCGATCCACATGCGCCGCTCCTCACTCTTCGAAGACACCCTGCTTAATTGATCAGTTAGGTTAGAATTGGTGACTCGAGTTTGAGTTAAACTACTATCTAGATGAGAGATTCGTGAATTAACACTTTTTAGTTCTTTTCATATGAGCTTTGTGGTACTTTAAATGAAATAAAAACCGACTGTACCTTCTTGATCAGTTCATCGAGTTCGTTGAACTGCACGCTGAGTGGTTTGGCTGTAAAGCACATATCCTGCTGCTCCTTTGGTTCATTGCTTCCACCATCAGTGTTGTATCCCCTCATCTGAGATACTTCGGACACCATAAAGCACCTTCCTCCACTGCTCTCCTCTTTTGCCACACAAGCCTTTCCATGAGAAGGCTTCCTCACTTCATCATCTTCAGAGTCGGTTGACCAAACTTCCACGCCACCGAACTCGTCATCAGCAACCGAACCCTGCACAATTAGAGCATTCATGGAAGGGTTAGCGGTAGATTTCTTCTTCCTCATCTCATCAAGCTTTTTCTGCAGCAAACTCCAGAATCACCCTCTGCCTTCGGTTCCTTCTTAGACTCCACAGTAGTAACAACTTACACCAGAATCACCCTCTGCCTTCGGTTCCTTCTTAGACTCATCAACCTTCGGTTCATCTTTAACCTTTTCTGAACTATAACTCCCCTGCCAGTTTCAGTTTTTGTTGCTGGGGAATCTCTTCTTAATGAACCTATTGGGGTTAGACACCATCATAGCATAATCCTCAGTCGTGAGGTCATACTCCTCCAAGTTGAGATCTTCGTCCTCCATCACAGCTTTACTTTTTGACAGGAGGGCCAGCGAACCTAGGCTTGAGACAACATTCTTTTCCTGCAGCACAGTTTTCTCTTGAGACTTGAGAATACCCACCAGTTTCGCCAAGGAATATGATTTAAACTACTCATGGGCTTTAACTGTAGACACCACTGCTCTCCACTCTGATCTTAGACCATTTAAAAATGTAACCTTCTGCTCGATAAGCTTCCTTTCGATGTCATGTTTGATCATCCTGCTGAGAAGATGATTGAAGCGATCGAACGTTTGGGTCACAGTTTCTTCGGCTCCTTGCCTGAATTCTCCAAACTCAGATAAGAGCAATGTTTGGATATAGTGTTCAAGATCCTCGTCTGTAGAGTACAATTCACGTAGCCTATCCCAAACTTCCTTTGCCATCGTGCATGAACTTACCAACCTGAAAGTGTCAGACTGAAGGGCGAATCTGATCAATCTTAACGCCTTGATATTGCACTGGAATTTATCTTTTTCATCTTGCGCAATATCTTTAACATCCTTCAGTAGATCATTATACTCCTTTTGAGTTTTAATAATCCTTGACGTTGCAGAGTGAGAAAACGGTCCATTAATAATTGCTTCCCAGATGAGGTATCCATTATCCTCAGATCCTATAACATAGTCTTCAAAGTGATGCGCCCAGACTTCATAATCATGGGTGTATAGGATGGGAATCTTCGTGGTTGATCCAATGCTGTTGGAAATATTGATAGGATTCGATTGCGACTCGTCCATAATGATTGAATAAACTGTTTAAAGATCAGACTTGTAATAAATCAGATTAGGGCAAAACAATAAATATCAAGATACGTCAATAATGAGATGACGGCTCAATAAATATCAGTAATTACGGAAAACCCTAATTGAAACCTTTTCACAGAAAAGAAGTGTATTGATTACACAGCCTCCTGCTCTGATACCAATTTATGAGATTGAAACTTAATCTTGAAGATCGATTAGATCTTAAACAGGTAAATAAAGATTAAATAGCAAGAATGCAATAATAATGAACAACTCAAGAATGAATCAAACGTGTCGAATGATTATAAAATAACCCTCAGAAGAGCTCGACAAAGAACATCTACTGTAGAGGGTTAGAAGGTTTACAGGAACGATAAAGAAAATCAAAGCTATCGTAATCTTCTCTATTGTATTCTAGATCATCATCTCTAAATCATTACCCTAATATGCATGCAAGCATATTCTTATATAATAAACCTAACAGGCTCACGGTTGGACATGCCCAAACCGGAGTGCAAAACTATTGGACTATTAGCTGAGCCCAATGACGCAACACTTAAACAAATCTTCAACCCAACAAGGATAATGGTGATGACTCCAGTCTTAGATAGCATTTGAGAGGCCAGGTGGAGGTCGTGAGACCGGAGAACCGCCGGTGTCTGAGTTTGTGACAGATAGTCATGGACCTATGACTTTTCGACGGCGGATTTGGGTGCCCTATACGGGCGGAGCTCGGCGTATTCTGATGGAGGAGGCGCATAGATCGAGATCCCCGATCCATCCCGGGGCCACCAAGATGTATTTGGACCTGAAGAGAGATTAGTGGTTGTCCGGTCTGAAGATGGATTTTGCTTGGGTAGGTTAGAGGTGCTTGACTTGCCGCTGGGTTAAGGCAGAGCACCAACTTCCACATGGTCCATTACATCCTCCGGAGATTCCCCAGTGGAATTGGGAACATATTTTTATGGACTTTATCACCAAGTTACCAAGGACTGCACATGGATTTGACGCGATTTGGGTAATTGTGGATCGGTTGACGAAGAGCACTCACTTCCTCGCTATTAGCGAGAGTTCTTCTGCAGAGGGACTGCCCAAGATCTATGTGAGAGGAGAGGTAGCTCGACATGGAGTGTCGACTTCGATAGTGTCAGACCGAGGCGTGCGCTTTACTTCCAGATTCTGGAAGAAATTTTATGAGGAGTTGGGTACCCGGTTACATTTCAGTACCACATACCATCCGCAGACAGACGGGCAGAGCGAGCGGACAATTCAGACGCTTTACGACATGCTGCGTGCATGTGTTTTGGATTTCGGTGGAAGTTGGGACACTTATTTTCCCTTGGTTAAGTTTTCTAACAAGAACAACCATCATTCGAGTATTGGTATGCCTCCTTTTGAGCTTCTTTATGCGAGAAGGTGTTGGACTCCCATTTGTTGGGAAGAGGTAAGGCAGCGAGTGATGGGTGACACTGAGATAGTGTTGAAGACGACTGAGTAGATTCAACAGGTCAGACAGAGATTACTGACAGCCCAAAGTTTCCAGAAGAGTTATGCAGACAGGCAACGATCTGAGTTGGAGTTCTAGGTTGGAGATTTTGTACTCCTAAAGGTATCCCCTTGAAAAAGGGTGATTTGATTCAGTAAATGGGGCAAGTTGGGTCCCTGGTACATTGGTCCTTTCAGAGTAACCGCCAGAGTGTGTAAGGTAGCATACTGGTTAGAGCCACCTGTGGACTGGATTCAGATTTATAACACCTTCCACGTGTCCCAGTTAAGGAAGTGTGTAGCCGATGAGACGGTAGTGGTGCCCTTAGAGGACATTTAGGTGGATGCGAGCCTAAATTACATTGAGAGGCCGATCGCAATTTTGGATCTAATGGTGAAGGTTTTAAGGAACAAAGAGGTGCCCCTGGTTCGTGTCCAGTGGCAACATAGAAAAGGGTCCGAGTCGACTTGGGAGCCGGAGTCAGAGATGCAAGAGAAATATCCCAAGTTATTTTCAGAGCATGACTTTGAGGGCGAAGTCTGATTCTAGTGGGGGAGAATTGTAACATCCTGAGTCCAGGTATACCTCATAACCCTTGGTCTTTTGAGTACTTGTCCATTTTAGTCCCTTTATGAGAAAAAGTGGTGAATGAGTACGTGGGGGGGTACACGAGCGTACTCCCAACGTACTCATATCCATGCATTTGACGCGTAAGCCACCTAGTACGCTGGGCATACCAAAGGGTACATTGGGCGTACAAGGCCCAGAGTGAAAACCATAATTTAGGGTGAGACCCTTATTTAAAGGATACGATGTCCTCATTTCTGGCCACCATTCTCAGATAATAACCCTCCTAAACCCTAGTTTTCGTTCTTAGAGTTTGTGAGTGCATTTGAGAGCCTGGAGAGTATTCTTGTGTTTCTTTGGAGTGAATAAGGAGCCTTGAAGAAGAAGGAGTGGGATTCTAGGCCTTGGATCTGAGCTTATCTGAGTGTGGAGCATCATTTTGAGGTATAAACCTTCAAACTTTCCCACTCTTTTGTTTTGTGCATCTTAGTAGAGTAATTTAGGGTTTTGTCCTAAAAGTTGGAGACTTTATGAGATATTGTACTCCAGAGACCATGATCAACCCCCTTTTAGTGTATGTAGGGATGAAGTGTCATAAAACCCCGGTCTTGGACGTTGGAATCAAGCCATGCATGAAATATGAGCTTCTTGGGTTACGAGAGTGGATGTTTTGTGTGATTGTGACCACATCAACCATGCAAAGGCTTAAAGTTACTGACTTTATGGAGTAAGAGTTGTTAGGAAGTCCATATCTGTGATTTGAAGTAAGGTCTTAACTTATTAATATCAAATGAGTGAGAAGAGTGAAACTGGGATGTACGTTGGGTGTAATCCTAGTACGCGTAGCGTAGGGGTCGTGCATCCCCGATGTCTGAATGGCAGCTGAGTACTCCTAGTGTAGAGAGCTAGTACGCGCAACGTACTCCCTGCTGTTGAGTTTTGGTTGAGTTTTAGGGTTTGGTCAATTTGTGGATAATTATAACCATTGAGGGGTAAAATGGTCTTTTACCCTTTTGTGAGATTGTAGAAGGGTTAGTGTAGCTTCTTAAGATTCGTGATTAATTAGAGATAATTGTCGTATGTGTTAGGTAGAGGCTACACTGGTGATTTGAGTTCGAGATTAGCCGATTTTTTGCAAGGTGAGTATTCTCAATATACTTACCATGAGTGGTATCTTTGTGTGACTCAGATGTCTTATGTGCATATCATAGTTATTAGACTTATCCAAGTGGGAGACTGTTGGATTAAGTGTCTAAGTCCTTAACTATAATTGGTATGTACTTGATTTGATAGTAGCATGGTCCTTTTGGGTTGCCCTCACTCTAGCAACTTAACGGGATGACTTTTGGAGAGAGAGGTTGAATTTATTTTTTGGAATAATAAATTGTTTTATTAATGTATTATTAAAATAATATATTAATTGGAAATCATGTTGTTTAATTAATATTTAATCAGAAATTAATTTGGAATTAATTTTGGGATTAAAGGAATTATTTAAAACTACAGGGGTTGTTTTGCAAATCATTTATAATTGTGAAACTGGGCTCTTGGACTCCTTAGATAGGAGTGGACGAAAATTATAGGGTGGCCCTATAAGTTTTCGACCAAGGCCTTCTAATGAGGAGTCTATGGGTTGCTTAGGCCTTAAGCAGGGAATTAGGGTTTCCACCTGAAAACCATCGCTTTGGGACTAAGCCACCTCATGTATAAAGAGACCCAATCCTTTAGATTTTCGGCTTAAGGCATTCCCTCCCCTCTCCTCTCATCTTCTTGCTAGTGGTGTTTGTACGCCATTAGAGGTGCAACATTTAAGGCACTAAGATTTCAAGAGTCAATGATCTACAAGGAGTTCTTGTTATTACTAGATAACAAGCAAGGTAAAAATCAAAACCCTTTTATTATCTAATTTTCGAAATTATGTTTGCTAGATCTAGGGTTTTGCTTTGGTATTCAATTTTCATATTCAACTAGTGAAAAACTTAGATCCAAAACAATTAGGGTTGCATGAACACATATGCTGTAGTTATGCTCAAAATCCATCACTCACATCCATAGTGACCACACATCCATAGTAGTGATTGGACTATCCTTTTATTAATATTTGGACATAAATGGAATATGATAAAAAATAATAATTAAGCCCCATAAAAAAACGGGCCATGTACATAAGCCCCCTTGCCCACCCTTACTAGTGGTCATGATTTTGATATCTATTAATATCATTATAACTTAATAATATTAATGTCATTTCATTTTGATTGATAGTTAATTTTCTTCAGTAGTTTTGATTGACTGAATAAAACATATTCCCTATGTCCTAAACTAATTGTCCACTTTTGACTTTTTAAGTATTTTTTCTTCAACTTTGACCTTAAATTGTAAAATCTCGTTTAAAATATAATAATTAAATAATAAACCCGGAACCCCGAGAAGCAATTATTAATATTATATTATATTATAATTCAAATCAGATAATCATAAATGGAGTGTTGGTTTCGGGGTGACAAATGATATACTTTTGATTTCCAAGCGTTAAAGGTATGAGTTTCCAAGGGTTAAATGATATACTTTTGATTTCCAAGGGTTAAAGGCGGGGACTATTGGGTAATTATTGTGTGACATCCCCAAAATCTCGGCCAGAAAAGACCGATTTTCATTTATGCTTTTAAAATAATTTCAGAGTAAATCCTTTTGATTTGAAAGAGTTGCGGAATTTGTTCCCAAAAACAAAACGTGATAAAACAATGTTTACCAAAGCATTTCATAAAAGAAATGTATTTTCATTATATAATCAAAACTTGGGATGTCATGTTCCAATACAGACCATAAAGCCTAAACGATAACATGACAAGTCATTAAACAAATATATACATATACAGACTTGCAAACAAAACAACTTGATGGTTCATCCGTCTTATGCCCTTGTGCCACTTCCTGTAATACAAATAAAACTGAGTGGGTCAGGCTTGGGAGCCTGGTGAGCATATAGGGTTTTCAAACCACAATAAATAATTATATTATTTTTCATCAACCAACAATAACCCAATTACCCATTCCCGTTATTCTCACTTTATGTCCCTAAAATAACTAATACAAGGGACCTAGTCTAAGAATATTTCATCGGGGTGAAAACACATGTTTCGGGGGTTCCTCAGCAATATAAGTCAAATAAGGCAACCATGAGGGGGATGGAGTACAGCGAATGAACACCCAAGTTCATTAACACCTACAGGTGGCGAGCCTGCTAGTGTTCCACTAGACTGTCTAGAAAAGTCTGTGGTCGTCATCTAAACTCCGCTAGATGACTGAATCAAAACAACAACGAGGCCTCTCATCCGTTTATTACGCACCAACTATCTACCCATGTTCTACCCAACATATTAGTAGATAAAAATATACATTTTTATACATAGTTTAAAAACCTGTATAGCATGCTTTAATCAATACATATTCCACATAACAGATGAGGCACAGACACATAACACGTATTTCATAGAGAATAAATCAGATCTATGAGATAGAAGAGAGTGAATATACATTCACACATATAACACAAAATATACACATAACACGTATTTCGTATAAATACTTCATAATTATGTGTTAGAAGAAAGTAACTACACACTCACTTGATCAGAAGATGATCAGACAGCACTACGACTTGTAGAAGTAGTATTCCTCGGCAGATCCGGAAGATCTTCACAAAAACGAACTTCTCGCTGGCAGAGCTTCGGCTCGGGAATCGCACTTCTCAGGCTCTCGGGAGCGTAAAACTTCCTTCTTATCTTGGATATGAGATCCAGGGTGTCGGGATGGCTTCGGGGGTTCACACGCACAGCTTCGGCACAAAAAAGAGAAGAATTGAGCAAATATGCCCGGAACCCTCGAATCCTATTTATAGGAGGCTAAGGCCTCGCAGTACACTGGGCGTACTGCCTTACGCGGGGCGTAAACCTCCGAATTCATCATTGCATGCGTCATCCGAAGAACTCGAGTGCAAGGTGCGTCATGCTTCGCGGTACGTTGGGCGTACGCCAGTACGCTGGGCGTACTTCGGATGAGTCCGGTGACTCCTCTTCGGATAATATCGGATATAAGAATTAAATTTAAATATTAATTATTTAATAAACTTTGAAAATTCATATCTTCTTCATACGAACTCCGTTTTCGACGTTCTTTATATCCACGCGTAGGTAAGACTACGCTCTACAACTTTCGTTTAGACTCCGTCGGCTAATTTTCAATTTATTTTTAGTATGCCGAGACAGAAAAACTTCGTTATAAATTCATAACTTCTTCGTTTGATGTCCGTTCTCGCCTAACTTTTCATCGTTTCGATACTAACAACGAGATCTTCGATTCTCGTTTAGATTGCTTCGGCTAAAAACCGCTCGATCTCAAATCGAGTATTTCGGGCTGCATACCGCTAAGTCGAAACTTCGGAAAACCATAACTTCCTCATACGAATTCAGATTTGGGCGTTCTATATATATTTGGAAACCTCATTTCGGCCACTACAACTTTATGCAAAGATATCGGGCTTATCTCATACTTTAATTGTGATGCTTAATTTATTCTTAATTCATTAAATTATAATAATTAAGTAAATAAACACATAATTCACATAATACTCAAATATTTCATCAAATACTTCGAAAAGAGTTACAAGGGTTAACGTAGACTATTACATCAATGATAATGCCTAGCCTGGAAACGCGGGCGTTACAATTCTCTCCCCCTTAGGATGATTCTGTCCCCGGAATCACACATCAACAAACAAATGCGGATAGCGACTCAACATGCCAATCTCCGTTTCCCAAGTGAGATTTAACCCATTCGAATGTTTCCAACGAACAAGCACTAATTCGACCATCTTGCATCGAAGCTTCTTAGTCTTTCGGTCAACAATTGCCTCAGGTTCTTCAATTAACCTTTTGTTTTCATTAATTCTCAATTCAGAAATTGGAATTATATCTGGAACTTCTCCCGTGAACTTCCTCAAATAACACACATGAAAAGTGTTGTGAATTCCATTCAGTTCTTCGGGTAATTCGAGCTTGTAAGCATGGTTCCCAATCCTCTGAAGAACTTTAAACGGTCCAATAAACCTTGGACTCAACTTTCCCCATTTAACAAATCTTATAAGTCCCTTCCACGGCGAGACTTTAAGCAAAACCGAATCTCCAACCTCAAAAGTCATCGGTCTTCGCTTCTTGTCAGCATAGCTCTTTTGACGATCTTGAGCTGCTAACATTCTTTCCCTGATCACTTTCAACTTCTCAGCAGTCTGATGGACCATCTTGGGACCCATAAACTGCTTTTCCCCAGCCTCAAGCCAACAAGACGGCGTACGACACTTTTGTCCGTACAAAGCTTGATAAGGTGCCATCTTTATGCTCGAGTGGAAACTATTATTGAAGGAAAACTCTACAAAAGGTAAATGTTCATCCCAATTACCTAGGAATTCTAGGGTATATGCTCTCAGCATATCTTCAAGTGTTTGTATCGTTCTTTCACTCTGACCATCAGTCTGTGGATGGTAAGTTGTACTTAAACACAACTTGGTACCCATTTCCTCTTGTAGACTTTTCCAAAACCTTGAGGTGAAACGGCTATCACGATCCGATACAATCGTTAACGGAACACCGTGAAGCCTCACAATTTCCTTCACGTAAGAATTCGCAAGCTTTTCCATAGACCATTTCTCATTAGCTGCTATGAAATGCGCACTCTTAGTGAATCGATCAACGACCACCCAAATCATGTCGTGACCATTCTTTGTTCTGGGTAGTTTAGTGACAAAATCCATCGCAATGTCTTCCCATTTACCCATAGGCATAGGTAAAGGTTCAAAACTCCCATATAGTTTCTGATGTTATGTCTTGACTCTCGCACATGTCACACACTCGGCCACATACTTTGCAACGTCAAGCTTCATCGTTGGCCACCAGTAGTAGGGTTTCAGGTCCCTATACATTTTAGTGCTACCAGGATGAATCGAGTACATGGTTTTGTGAGCTTCTTCCATTAGAATATCTCTTATTCCTCCAGACTTGGGTACCCAAATCCGACATTGGAACACCTTCAGTCCATGACCGTTTGTATCAAACACCAACGTTTTACCCAAACGTTCCTCCTTTCGGTCATTCTTCTCTAAAGCTCCTTCTTGAGCTTTCTTTATACTCTCTACAATTGTCGAGACAACTTCTATTCTCAACGCTCTTGGCCTCTTCCTTTCAATATTGACTTTCCGACTGAGAGCATCAGCAACAACATTAGCTTTACCGAGATGGTAAAGTATCTCACAGTCGTAGTCCTTGAGTAACTCTAGCCAGCGTCGTAGCCTCATATTCAATTCTTTCTGATTAAAGAGATATTAGAGACTCTTATGATCAGTGAAAAGTTTGCACTTTGTGCCATAAAGGTAATGCCTCCATATTTTCTAAGCGAAAACTACCGCTGCCAACTCCAAATCTTGAGTCGGGTAATTCTTTTCATGCTCTTTTAACTGTCGAGACGCATATGCTATCACCTTTTCTCTTTGGGTCAAAACAACCCAATCCAACCCCAAACGCATCGCTATAGACAGCGAAATCTTCAACTCCATCGGGTAATGAAAGTATCGGTGCCTCGCATTGCTTCTTCTTTAGCTTCTTGAATGCTTCTTTATGCTTATCATTCCAAGCATAAGTAGCTCCTTTGTGGGTCAAAGCTGTTAATGGAGTAACAATCGAAGAAAAGCCTTGGATAAACCTTCGGTAATATCTGGCTAATCCTAAAAAGCTTCGGATCTCCGTGGGACTTTTCGGTTGTTCCCACTTCATTACAGCTTCAATCTTTGATGGATCAACCATTATCCCTTCTTGGTTGACCACGTGACCCAAGAATTGGACTTCACGAATCCAAAAATCACATTTGGAGAACTTCGCATACAGCTTCTCCTTCTTTAAAACTCCTAACACTTCTTACAAGTGTCTGCCATGCTCCTCTTGGCTTTTCGAGTAAATCAGAATGTCATCTATGAACACTATCACGGATTTATCAAGGAACAGATTACAAACCCTATTCATTAAATCCATGAATGTTGCTGGAGCATTGGTTAGTCCAAACGACATAACCAAGAACTCGTAGTGTCCATATCTAGTTCTGAATGCAGTCTTCTCGATATCTTGCTCTCTTACTTTTAGCTGATGATATCCTGACCTTAGATCGATCTTCGAGAAATAGCTCGAACCTTGCAATTGATCAAATAGGTCATCAATCCTCAGCAACGGATATCTATTCTTTATTGTTGCCTTGTTCATCTCTCTGTAATCAATGCACATTCTCATACTTCCATCTTTCTTCTTCACGAATAACACCGGAGCTCCCCAGGGTGATGAACTAGGTCTAATGAAACCTTTGTCCAATAACTCCTGAAGTTGCATCATCAACTCCTTCATCTCCGTTGGTGCTAATCGATAAGGTGCTTTTGCTATTGGCGTGGTTGCTGGTAACAAGTCTATTCTAAACTCCACTTGTCTATCAGGTGGTAATCCAGGAAGATCTTCGGGAAATACTTCCGGATAATCGCACACCACTGGAATACTCTGCATCACCTTCTTTTCCTTCTTAGCATCAATCACGAATGCTAAATATGATGTACATCCCTTGGTCAAACACTTCCTGGCTTTCATTAGTGAAATGATTCCAGAATTTACTCTGCGTTTGTCCCCATACACCATAAACGAATCTTTCCCAGGCGGGTTTACTTTTACTATCTTCTTCTTGCATAAAATTTCGGCATCATTGGCGCTAAGCCAATCCATTCCCAGCACGATGTCGAAACCATTAAGTTCGATAGGCAATAATTCCTCGTGAAACTTATTCCCATTAAGGTCGATTAAGATGTTTTTCATACGTTCCTTGATAAATCCGTTTTCATACGAACTCCGTTTTCGACGTTCTTTATATCCACGCGTAGGTGAGACTACGCTCTACAACTTTTGTTTAGACTCCTTCGGCTAATTTTGAATTTATTTTTATTATTTATTTTTAGTAGGCCGGGACAGAAAAACTTCGTTATAAATTCATAACTTTTTTGTTTGACGTCCGTTCTCGCCTAACTTTTCATCGTTTCGATACTAACAACGAGATCTTCGATTCTCGTTTAGATTGCTTCAGCTAAAAACCGCTCGATCTCAAATCGAGTATTTCGGGCTGCATACCGCTAAGTCAAAACTTCGGAAAATCATAACTTCCTCCTACGAAGTCAGATTTGGGCGTTCTATATATATTCGGAAACCTCGTTTCGGCCACTACAACTTTATGCAAAGATATCGGGCTTATCTCATACTTTAATTTTGACGTTTAATTTATTCTTAATTCATTAAATTATAATAATTAAGTAAATAAACACATAATTCACATAATACTCAAATATTTCATCATTAATACTTCAAAAAGAGTTACAAGGGTTAACCTAGACTATTACATCAAAATGTAAGTTGTTGATCTTATTTTTACCTACGCGTGGATATAAAAAACGTCAAAAACGAAGCTCGTATGTGAAAGTTATGGATTTTAGAAGTCGGAAGTGTGTTGTGCGAAAATAGGTGAAGTGGCACAATTTTGGCCATTGTTTTCTCCCCAAGTTTTGCCACTAGATGGTGACATGTAGCACCAAGTTCAGCCATTTTTCACCCTATAAATAGAACCTCTCCCACCCTCATTTTCTTCACACCTTTCCCATTCTTTTTTCTCTTTACTCTCTCTGTAGAGCCTCTCGCTAGCCCTGAAACCCCCCGAAAAGCCTAGGAAACCTCCCTAGCACGAGGCGGAAGCCCCGGAGTGTTCGACGGCTCCGAGAAGAAGAGCTTTTCGGCTCGGGAATGCTGCTCCAACCAAAGCTCGATTTTCTACAAAACCCGCTGTAAGTGAGCTACGCCTACGCTATTTTTAATATATCGTTTATTTAATTATAGTAACGTTATTAGGAACTTATAATAAATACTTGGGCTATTATTATGGGTTATATAAGTATTGTTTAATGCTTATATAATAGTAATAATAGCTACACTATTAATTACTTTCGGTGAATAATAGACTAAACTCTAGTGGTAATAATACTAGGTTTCGTCGAAGGAAATTATTTTTAAGAAGTGAAGCACTGTCTGAGTTCGAATTCACCACCTTCTCAAGTGAGTGCATGGCCCCTTTCATCTTACACATAAATATGAAGTATTTTATATAAATTACGTGCTATGTGTGCATATTATCTGAATACTTGTTGTCTATGATGGATGAATGATTTTATACATGTTTTAAATGATTTAAATATATATTTATTTTATATCAGCAAATATGTTGGGATAAAACATGGGTAGATGAAATAGTTGGTGTGTGACGAAATAAAATGATGAGAGATAGGTGATGATAGGAAGGTGATGATAATTACGTGATGATAAATCGGTGATGTAGGATGAAAGATACTATAACCTTGTCCAGCAATTTGGAGATGTAGTCATCTACTAGAGTATAGATGGCGACCACGGACTATTCTAGACAACCCGTGGAAACACCAGCAGACTTATAACCTGTAGGTGATGAATTACGAGTCAAGGTGATGTTGTGATTGTATATTCTTGTGATGATACTCTAACCCTTACTATGAATTACGAGTTCAGGCGACATTGTAACTACGTATTCATGCCTTAGGAACGAGCATATAAGGAAATGTGAGGTAAAAGGATGAGAGGTAAATATGATTTAGGAGATAAATCTTAGGATAATTCTTTAAGGAATATTAAAGAAGGTAACGGGGATAGGTAATCGGGTTGATTGTTTGATGTTTAAATATAATAATTATATTATTGTGGGTAGAAAACCCTATGTACTCACCAGCTTACCCAACCTGACCCACTCCAGCTTATTTGTATCACAGGTGTCGATACGAAGCTACTGTGCATTGAGAGATTTAAAAGATTTGTAGATCACTAGTGTAAATGAATGTAAGTTCTGTTTATGCTTATGTTTATGTATTGACGATGACATCCCAAATGTTTTAAATGAATAAAAATACATTTCTTTGGAAATGCTTTGATAAAGTATTTATCATGTTTTATTGGGAACAAATTCCGCAACATTTTTATTCAAAGAAGTACTTGGATTTTTATAAAGCATAAACAAAATCGGTCTTTTCTGGCCGTGAAAATGGGGATGTCACAGTTGGTATCAGGGCATTAGTTTAAGTGACTAGGAGCATGGATTTATTTCTAGACTTAAACTTAGAATGCTAAGCAACGATTGTGAGGAATGTGTCTTAGGTAATACACCTGAATAGACACAAGCACTAGCTTATTTAGTGAAAATGCCTAAAATGCTTTTATGTGCTAAATGATTTGAAGAGGCCTTTAGATCAATCAATATATCAAACAATGACAGTAAACAAGAACAACAGGAATTCACGAAGAAAAACTTTCACTAAGAAAGATAATCTCACAAAGAGATTATTGTGTGCACAAAGCAGCGATTAGGGTTTGTGAAAGGCGTCACCATTCACAAACCTATACAAGAGATTATATACTGCTATTCTAGACAATCCCTACAATTCAGGGATACGGTAGCTAACTAATTAAGATAACTAAGGAAACTGGATAAATACAAGATTTGTTACAATGCACTGAACAAACTAAACTATTACAAACTGAGCTGCTGACACGCTGGTGCTGATACTGAGATATGTGCTTACGCTGAGTCTGTTTTAAACATTATCATATTTCAAGGTTTGACCTTACAATCTCCCCCAATATGATGATGTTCAAAACAAACTAAATTAAGACACCTCTGGAAAGGAACTCTTCATACTCAGCTTCAGGTTCAATTTTGACTGGCCAGTAAGGACTATCCAGCAACTCCTATCTTCTGTTCAGTAGCTCCATGGCAATAAGAATGTGAAACTCTCCGGATAGATCTTGATGACTCATGCACATTTGTCTTAAGCCAACAAGGTGAGTGGTTGGAGCCTTTGGGATCTCAGTAGTTCGCTGAAAACACATCCTCCTATTTTTATCAAGATAGAACATCCCGTGTTCAGGAGCTGAGATAAACTGATGCTGAACCGGATCAACACTGATAGGAAGAGAATTATTAATTTCACCAGTACCAAAGTCCAGAACCAATACATCTTCACCATCAACTTGAAACTTGGTTCTTCGAGTTCTAGGAACAGACGACCTTTGGCCTTGATACTGAGGTCGTTCTTTAGGAACAAGATCCAAACGATGAACTTTCTTGATCAGCAGATGAAGAGCACAAGTCAGTTTCGAAGAGTGAGCTGAGGTTTGCTTGGATGCTAGTTCGAGCAGTTCCATCCATTCTGAATATCCATATCTGATCAACTCATCCCTCTTGACAACTTCAGTGTATGAATGCTGAGGACCTTGACGAGTGATCAACAACGTAAGGATTTTCTCGTTTCGAGGTTTGGAAGCTTTGACTTTGATGATCTTATCACCACACATTCGCCGATTAAGAACGTCTTCAAGCCTCTTTCGATCAATCCGGTCAAGAACACTGTCAGTCTTAGGCTTACTAGGGCCAGGAGGAGGTTGAGAAGACTATGCCTTGGACTGAAATTCCAGGAATTTCAGCATCTGAGCTTCAAAAGATCCCTTGGCCTGAATTTTGTGCTGAATGAGAGATTCATCAGCTTGAGCAATGTTCTTTAGAAGCTGAGCTCGATTGGCTTCATCAAGAATTTGCTTGACTTGATCAGGGGACATGTTCCATTCAGCGGCAAGGTTTGAAATACTGACTATGGACTTGGGTTTCTTCATAGTCAGAGAAGCATCAGTTTGAGAATGAGCCAAGTCAGTATCTGCTACCTTACGCTTTCGAGATAGCGGATGAGATTCTTCACTGGCAACGTCCGAATCCTCTCCTTGGACCGGAAAAATGGGATCAGCAACAGGATCGACTGATATCGGATGAGATTCTTCAAGGTCATCTGAACTTTCTTGCTGAACTGGAATAAGAGGATTAATGAAGTCCATATCCAGTATTTGACATTCATCATCTGGTTCATCATGCTCTTCATCATTCTCACTATCTTCAATCAGCTTTTCAGTAGCTGCTGGACTATTATGCCCCGCAGAGTCAGACTCAGGCATGGGCTTGGATGATTCAGGCTGAATAATGGTGTTGTCAGCAGGTTCTGTGTCTCTCTCATTTGGTTCACCATCAGCATCAGCATCATCATCAGCAGGTTCTGTGTCTCTCTCATTTGATTCACCATCAGCATCAGCATCATCATCAGTATCTCCCCCTTTTTGAGCATCATCAGATTTGGGAGTAGAGGGGGGAGTAAGTAGGAGAACCTCCTTTATCTATTGAACATCAGCCTCAATATGAAGAAGACGCTGACTCATGTCCCGAGTTAGTGTCATAAGTTCAGTAAATGCTGAAGCCGGAATTTGAACAACGGAGGTAACAGGAGCGACTGGTGAGCTAGGTGGCATCCCCGGAGAAAAGTGATGAGCTGCTGGTGACGGATGCTCCTCCTAAGATTGTGGATTCTCCCCCTGCGAGGTATGCTCCCCCTCAGATGGTTGCTCCCCCTGATTCATGGAATCCTTTGGTGCTGAGGAAACTTTGTCAGTATCCGAGATGATATGATGAGAAATTTGAGGAGAGAAATGACCACCATCATGGTGTTCATCCTCTTGATCAGCATGATCTACATGATTACCATCGGCACCTTCTTCATCAGTGTCAGCGGTGAGAGAAGGCACAGTGTATGGATTTTCAATCCATTCTCTCATCCTATCGGAGATTCCAATGTCAGTATCCAGAGGATCATCTTGATACATACGAACAGACATGCGAGGGCATTGGATGGGATTTCCAGAATGGGAGAAGTAGTCTGCAGCAAAGAATTTTTCGAACACCAGAGCAATCCAGCATGGAAACGGAACATGATCAGCGCGTACATTTGCACGAAGAATCTTAACAAGCTGATCAAAGAATAGAGCCCCATAATTCAGTCTTTTGTTGAGAAGAAGTGAGCAGACGACTTGTTGCTCATAATTACTCAACTGATCACCACTTCAAGACTTGTGACCCACACACTTACATAGAGCACCGGTGAAAAATTTCCAACCTGGGGTCATACATTGGCGCAAAATAAGAGCTGATCGAATACCAGCCTTTGAGTGATCATAACCCTGTTGATCAAACATACGTTTACACCGTTCAATAGTGGGAGGTTCAGAGAAAGGTTCAAAGATAGGTAACCTTAAGGCAGCACTGAGAATTTCTGCGGTAATGAAGACAGAGTGTCTTCCATGGCCAATGGTCCCGGTGATGGCATTGTTGTCGTCATTGACAGTTGCAGTGTAGTAGAACTCACATACTTGTTCAGGGAAGAACTCGGATGGGACATCACTGATTGCGTATCGTAGGCGGCAGGAAGCTAAGAAATTGACAAAATCATCGAGTCCAAGACCTCGATGAACCTCTGGAATATCAGGGTTGAAAACAACATTTGTAGCCTTGATGTGAATTGGAAGTGGAGGAGAGTTTGGGGCAGGAACGACCCTTCTTGAGGTGGAGGAGTAAGTGAACAGAGATGCCGCCATTTGAGAGTATTTTAGAGTTCTAGGGTTTTGAGGGAAGTTTAAAATCGTGGAAGGAAAGGTTAAACCAAGGGTGAGAGAGGTTTAAATATGGAATGAAAGGGGGTTTAAAAAGGTAATGATTATCTTCATTAAAAAGGTGATGATTATCTTCATTAAAAATAACGGCGTATCGTAACAACCTGTCAGATCAGAAAATAGCCGTTGGATAAAAGAGCCGTTGACTGAAGGTGAAACGTCAATCAGTGTTTGCGGAAGCGCTGAGATCAGTGTCACAAAAGTTACATGCTGAAAATATTTCTTCGTCAATTCAAGGTACAACTTGCTTAATCGGGGTTAGCAAGGAGATTGGTGCGTGTGATAGATACTAGTTACATTATCTAACCATCGGAACAGAGTGTTGTGACTTTATCAGTGAGTGGTTTATCTTACTGAATCATTAGACACTGAATACGAAGAAGGTAAAGAAAGGATTATTGCGTGTGATAAACCTTGGTGTTTTGGTCTAACCATCGGCAAAGATTTTTAGACTCTCATCAGCGTGTGTTTTGGCACACTGAATCACAGAATCAGTGTAAGATTGGTAAGAAGGGGTAGTTGCGTGTGATAGATCTTGGTGTTTTGATCTAACCATCGGCAAAGATTTTTAGATTCTCATCAGCGTGTGTTTTTTCACACTGAATCATTGAATCAGTGTAAGATTGGTAAGAAGGGGTAGTTGCGTGTGATAGATCTTGGTGTTTTTGATCTAACCATCGGCAAGGAGTTTCAAGTTGTTATTAGTGTATGGTTTAATACAATGAATCATTCAACTTTTGTTTAGAAGACTTGAAGAAGAGAAAAAGATAAGAAATCAGACCAAAGTACTCAGCATGCAAATATCACCAGTATGTCATCATCAGCACAATGTACATCAGCTTATAAGACAATACCAAACATTAGCACAATTAAACAGCAAAATTAATTACAAGGTAATCATTCCAAGTTCTCCAATAATGTAAGCAGTTGTTTGAGAATCCAGTGCCTTTGTGAAGATATCAGCAAGTTGCTCCGAAGTCTTGACATGTTCAAGAACAACCTTTCCCTTTTCGACATTATCTCTGATAAAATGATGTCTGATTTCGATATGCTTCGTCTTTGAGTGCTGAACAGGGTTTTGTGTGATCTGAATGGCACTGGTGTTATCACAATATATCGGAGTCTTTGAGAACTTGATCCCATAGTCGAGAAGCTGATTTTGAATCTATAAGAGCTGAGCACAACATCTCCCAGCTGCAACATACTCAGCTTCTGTAGTTGAGATGGCTACTGATGTTTGCTTCTTGCTAGACCAGCTGATGAGACAATTTCCAAGGAAGTGACATCCACCAGACGTACTCTTTTTGTCTAAATTGCATCCTGCATAGTCTGAGTCAGTGTATCCATAAAGTTCAAATGCTGAGTCGCGAGGATACCACAGTGCAAGGTTTTGAGTCCCTTTCAAGTATCGAAAAATACGTTTGACAGCCATGAGGTGAGATTCTTTGGGATTAGCTTGGAATCGAGCACAGAGAATGGTTCCAAACATGATATCAGGACGATTTGATGTGAGATATAAGAGAGATCTAATCATTCCTCGATACAGAGAGTGATTGACATCAGTTCCAGTTGGACCAGCGTGTATCTTATCAGTCTTGGACATTGGAGTAGAGGCTGGTTTGCAGTCACTGAGAGAATACTTAACAAGCAAGTCAGAAATATATTTACTTTGGCAAATGGAAATACCTGACTTTTGTTGCTGAACTTCAAGACCTAAGAAAAAGGTCATCTTCCCCATCATGCTCATTTCGAACCTTTGAGACATGATGTCTGCAAATTCCTTGCTCAGTGTCTCATTTGGAGAGCCAAAAATGATGTCATCGACATAAATTTGAACAAGGACCATATCTGAGCCTTTGTTATTGATGAAGAGAGTATTGTCGATTGTTCCTCGTTTGTATCCATTTTCAAGTAGATACGATGTCAGCGACTCATACCAAGCCCTGGGTGCTTGCTTCAGTCCATAAACAGCTTTGTCTAATCGGTACACGTAATCAGGATGATCTTTGTCCACAAAGCCTGGGGGCTTATTGAGGAATACTTCTTCTTCTAACACACCATGGAGGAATGCTGTTTTCACATCCATCTGATAGACAATGAAATTCATGTAGGATGCGTATGCGAGAAACAGTCTAATAGCTTCAATGCGAGCAACTGGAGCAAAAGTTTCCCCGTAGTCGATGGATTCAATTTGAGTAAACCCTTGAGCTACAAGCCTTGCCTTGTTGCGAGTGATGATTCCATATTTATCAACCTTGTTACGATAGACCCAGCGAGTTCCAGTGATAGTCTTCCCGGATGGTCTTGGGACAAGAGTCCAAACTTTGTGCCTTTCAAACTCATTCAGTTCTTCTTGCATGGCTTTGATCCAATCAGCATCTTGAAGAGCTGTGTGTATCTTGTCAGGTAAGATCATTGAAACAAAATTAACGTACATGCAAAAGTTATTAGATACACTAGATCTGGTTCGGACACCATCATGAATATTCCCTATAATTTGATCAACAGGATGATCTCGATGTTTAGTGACTGGAACTGATTCCGGAGAGTTTGACACTGACAAATTTATCAGTTTCAGGAGAGTCTTCAGCTTCAAGGATTTCATCAGCACCTAATGAATTATCTGCTGATCTGGCTGCAGTATCTTGATTCAAGGAACATGGAACTGGAACGATAGAATCAGAAGAATCAGTCTTATCTCCAGCAGAAGGGACTTCGTCGAATGGACAGGAGAGAAGCTCTTGGAAAATAGAAGGGGAATGAGTGACTTTTTCATCAGTGTATGATTCCTCATCAAACTTTACATGAATGGATTCTTCAACGCATTGCCTGTTCACATGAAAAACACGAAAAGCCTTTGAAATAGATGAGTACCCAACAAAAATACCTTTATCAGCCTTAGGTTCAAACTTGGATCTTGGGTCACGCTGATTTAGAATATAACAAATGCATCCGAACACGTGAAAAAAGGATACGTCTGGCTCTCGATCTTTCAGCATTTCATATGGTGTCTTCTTGTGAATCCTGTGAATTATAGATCGATTCTGAGTAAAACACGTTGTATTGACAGCTTTAGCCCAAAACGACATAGGAAGACCAATATGGATCATCAAGGTCCTTCCTGCCTCAATCAGTGTTCTATTTCTTCGTTCAGCAACTCCATTTTGCTGAGGAGTACAAGGAGCTAAGAAGTTTTGCCCAATTCCTTTATGATCACAAAATTCTTCAAGAGTTGAGTTTCGGAACTCAGTACCATGATCACTTCTTAGTTGCTTAACTTTGAGACCTGTCAGTGTCTCATATTTACGAATCAGTGAGATAATTTCCTGTGCAGCATGACTTTTCTTCTTCAGGAAAACTACCCATGTAAATCAAGTGAACTCATCCACAACCACTAGAGTATACTTATTTCCACCTAGTGAACGGACAGGAATAGGTCCAAACAAGTCCATGTGGAGTAAATGAAGAGGGACTGATATACTGGAACATGACTTGGGTTTGAAAGAGGACTTGGTTTGTTTTCCTTGTTCACAAGCTGAGCACATCTTGTCTTTCACAACGCTGAATTTTGGGAGCCCTCTAACTAGATCTTGATTGGATATCTTGGATAGATTCTTGAAGTTCAGATGAGAAAACCTTTTGTGCCAAATCCAGCTAAGATTCGTCTGAGACTTTGTAAAGCAGCATTGCATCAGTGCCTTGTCACTTGAGAACATGTCAAGAACATATATATCATCTTTTCTACTTGCTGAAAGTACGATGTTCTTGTCAGTGTTTACAACTCTGCCTTCCTTCTTTGTGAAGTGAACTTCATAGTCAACATCACACAATTGACTGATAGAGATAAGGTTGTGTTTGAGACCCTTTACATATGAAACGTTTTGAAAAACCACGTTATTGCATTTGATATTTCCATATCCCTTAGTGAACCCCTTTCCATTGTCTCCATAAGTAACTGCAGGACAAATTTTCTTGACATAATCTTTCAGGAGAGACTTTGATCCTGTCATATGCCTTGAGCAACCACTATCTAAGTACCAAAGATGCTCCTGACCCTGCAGTGCTGAGAAACTAGTTAGAACACACTGACCCATTCGAAGATGGGTCATTCACAAAGTTATTTGATAATAGATTATAACACTCCTTAGGAAGACAGTTTAAAGATTCACTGATCTTGTGAGAAGTATCACCACATCTGTAACAAACTCTAGTACCAAAGTTCTTCTTGGTGAGCAAATTTTTTGATTTAACACATTTTGACATGTAAGATTCACCAAGAGAGCTTTGAGTCCTTTTGCTTATCATTGAGTCACAACTGAATTCAGTGTCAGAAGGAGTTTGATCAGTGTTAGATGATGAGCTATCAGTGTCTGATTTTGACTCATTCACAGATGGATTGCAATCAGGGAAATGCTTAAGTTGTTCATGAACAGAATGAAACACTCCATTTGAGATAGGAAAAGCAATAATATTCTCAGTTAGTGCAGTTGGTCTTACAAGATGTGCAGGATAAGAGGTTGGATCAATTCCGGTATTACACTCAGTAATACCATCAGAATTAGTAATACAGTATTCATCAATTAAACTTTGATTAATAAAAGAGTTACCGACAAACTTATTTTTGAAATTGTTTTTCATCTCATTCATGGAATAGAACTTAGAATCCTTTTCTTGTGATTTAAAAAAAATTTCAGCTTCTGCAAAATTACCCCCAAGAATTTTCTCACATGAATGTGGAATTTGAGCTGAAATAATGTAATTTTCATTCTTATGAGATTTTGCCCAAGTATGAAGCACAGTTTGTTCTTTGATCAAAAGATTTTTAACATTATCAATTTCAGCAGACAAAGAAGAATTTGACAAACTAGTGATTCTAAGATTTTCCTGAGTGGACTCAATAATGTTATTTTTCATGGATATATCAGTTTCAAGAATATCAATTTGATTTTGCAAATTTCTTATAGTTTGATTCTTCTTAGAATTAATGACGCCCAAATACTCAAACATTTTGATTTTTTTCATTCATTGAATAGGAAACAAAGTTTTTAACCTGGTACATTGAAGAAGAGTCAGTGTTGTGCTTCCTGGAATTTTCAACAGCATCAGACATATCAGCATCAAAAGTGCTTTTGCTTTTTTCAGAAACATCCGGGTCTTCTATCTTTACCATTAGACACTTGACTTCATCATCTGATGACTCCTCATCAGTTTTCCATTTTTCTTCTTCGGCAACAAGCACTTTATGTTCCAAGTTCTCTGCTTTCAGCTTCTCAATCAGCTTGTTGTACTTCTGCTTCCAGTATTCATCTGAGCCTTGTTTCTTTTGTTTACACTCCTTTGCAAAATGATCAGTGCTTCCACAGTTAAAGCACTGAGCCTTCTCTTTCTTATCAGCACCATGCCTTTTATCAGCTTCTGATCTTTTTGAGGACTTTCCACCCATCTTCTTTTGAAACTTTGAGAAGTTTCGACCTGATTTTTCAAAAGTCTTTACAATCAAAGCTGCACTAGCCACAACTTTTTCAAGATCATCAGTGTCAGTTTTAGATGAATCAGTATCTGAATTACATTCAGTGTCTGAATCTGACACTAGCTTTTTGTTGGAGAACAAAGCTACAGATGATTCACGCTGAGAATCTTTCATCAGTTCCTTTCTTTGAAGCTTAGATTCTTCATAGTATCGAATATTTCCATAGAGACTTTGTAAGTCCATAGAGTTGATCTTCTCACTGTTTTTCAGCACATGAACATGATTCTCCCAACCTGCACCCAGAGAATCCAAAAACTTCTGCACTAGAACAGCTCTATGCTTCAACTGATCAAGTCTCCGAAGATCATTAACAAGAGTATTGAATATGTTAAAGGTTTGAGTCAAGGTTTCACCTTTCTTAGCAAAAAAAATGTTCATACCTTCAGTTAACATCATTTATTTGAGTAGCCTTGACTTCTTCAGTGACTTCAAAAGATACAGTCAAAGTATCCATCATCTCTTTTGCTGAGATGCAATTTTGAACTAGCCCAAAGATGTTGTATGGCAGAGAGTAGTTGATTGCGGCACGTGCACGAACATCTAGACCATGTTTTCTTGTCATCTGCCGTCCAGTTTTCTTCATAGTACCATCAGGAACATTATTTTTTAGAGGCTGATACATCGGGACATATGGACCATTTTCAACGATGTCCAACATGTCTTCATCTACTGACTCTAAGGCATATAGAGCCTTTATTTTCCACATAGCAAAGTTTGTTTCATCAAAAGGAGGAATTTTAGCAGAAGGATGATTTGATGAGTTTGACGAAGAAGAAGATGAAGCCATTTGTTTGATAAGAGAAACCCGCTCTGATACCAATTGAAGAGGCCTTTAGATCAATCAATATATCACACAATTACAGTAAACAAGAAAAAGAGGAATTCATGAAGAAAAACTTTCACTAAGAAAGATAATCTCACAAAGAGATTATCGTGTGCACAAAGCAGCGATTAGGGTTTGTGAAAGGCGTCACCATTCACAAACCTATACAAGAGATTATATACTGCTATTCTAGACAATCCTTACAATTCAGGGATACGCTAGCTAACTAATTAAGATAACTAAGGAAACTAAATAAATACAAGATTTGTTACAATGCACTGAACAAACTAAACTATTACAAACTGAGCTGCTGACACGCTGGTGCTGATACTGAGATATGTGCTGACGCTGAGTCTGTTTTAAACATTATCATATTTCAAGGTTTAACCTTACATGATTTAAGATGATAAATACCTGAACGGATTTATGGTTTGTTGCCGACCGGATCTAGAAATTTTATGTGTTCGGATTTCTAAACGTTTGGATATGGTATTAGAACTGCCATGTAACTTTTCAGAATAATAGGAAGATTTACACGTCGATCGTAAATAAAATCTTTCCTATCTTAATTCTCGTCATTATACACCAAACGTCTATAGATCGAATGGCTAGAACCCGAAGCGGAGTCGGGAACGCAAACGGAAATGGGAATCAATAGCCCGGGTGATTGAGCAAATACCTGTTGTAATGGGAGCTGCACCTGAGCCAGTCACCATGGTTGGAATACAAGCCATGATTCAGGCTACGTTAGCTGAACAAAGGGAGGAAATGAGACAGATTGTAACAACGTAAATTTTCAAAACAAAATTTTCATTTCTTAAAAACATGTTTTCATACAAAACAAGTCGTAAAGATCCAATGTATAATATCATAATAAAAATCATATAAATCCCAAGATCATAAATCCTCCATCAGTGTGTACAGATCACGCCGGCGCCTTCCCACGGTCCTCGCTACAACTTGAAACACATAACACAACAACTGTAAGCATAAATGCTTAGTGAGTTCCCCAAAATACTACTTACGCACATACGCCTTTCCAGGCCATGACCTTCCGGTCCATGTGTCTCAGGGGACTTTCGTCCCGACCCGGTAAACCTTCCGGTCTTACCCGCTTCGACCTTCCGGTCCACATCACAATGCCTTCCGGCCCATAACATAATGTCTTCCGGCCCATATCAAGCATAGCATACATAGCACATACAAACGGTTAACTTATCATATTCAATGCATACAACTCATAACATATCCGACCTCTCGGTCACACATAAATACCCTTCCGGGTACAGTATAGTGAGAAGACTCACCTCGCAGGAAGTCTAGAATCTCACGTGCTAGCTATCTCCGAATCTCGAAACGAAGACCCAACCCCGCCTAATCATAACGAAATATCATTCTAATTAATATAGACCTTCAAGACTAGGCTACACCCTTATCATTATTCCACAGAGGGGTAAAAGACCATTTTACCCTTCCTTGACTCATGTTGACCAAACCCTAAAAGTCAACGAAAGTCAACTGACCACAGAACGCGGGGCGTACCAGCTTCTGTACGCGGGGCGTACATCGATGAGTCATAAACGGGGGTCGCAACCCCTTACGTTGCGCGTACTGGGAGTTACGCCCAGCGTAAATCTCAGATTCAGCCATACCATATTTCTTGTCTTAAATGGTTAAGACACTCCTTCAACTTCCAGATCTGGCTCTCTATAAGCCTCCTCATCCATAAAGTCGGAACCTTTAAGCCTTGGCATGGCTGTAAAGGCTCCTACACCCTCTAACACCTTCCTTTTCACCTCCAAAGACCTAGATCTCATGCATGGCTAAATATATACGTCCAAAATCATATTTTTATGAACATACAACTCAAATGGACCTGGAATATGGTAGATCTAAGCCAATGGAGACTACTTGCTCATAAAGTCTCCATCTTTGGGACCAAATCCCTAGAAATTGGTCCATGAAGCATACCATAAGAACTACAAGGCAAGATCTGAACTTTTTACCTTAGGAAGAAGCTCCAACCTTTGCTTATCACAGATCTACACTTGCACACCAACTTCAAGCCTCCACAATGGACTCCTCTTTCCTTTTGCTACCTTGAAATGTCACCTCAAAGCTTAGAACACTCACAAACAAGCTATGAACAAAGGAACAACTCTCTTAGGGTTTCTTTCTGAAGGATGGTGGCTGAGGAACCAAGCCATCTCATTCCTTTTATAGCCAACAACTCAAATTAGGGTTTTGGGTCTGGACCGATTACGCCCGGCGTAACCTTGGGTACGCCCAGCGTACCTGAAGATGACGTGTTTAAATGAGGCGCGCGAGTACGCCCAGCGTACTCCTTGTACACCCAGCGTACTCGCCCAACACAAAGGCCCAAAATGACAAATAATTAAAGATGAAGGGCTAATCGGTTGTACCTGAATTTTGGCAGTTACAATTCTCCCCCACTAGAACAAGACTTCGTCCCCGAAGTCTTATACCGAAAACAATTCTGGATGCTGCTCCCGCATCTCCGACTCGGACTCCCACGTCAGCTCGAACCCCTTCCGATGCTGCCACTGCACTTGCACCAAGGGCACTTCCTTGTTCCTCAGAACCTTAACCTTTCGATCCCTAATTGTCACTGGTCTCTCAACATAGTTCAGGCCCGCATCCACCTGAATATCCTCTAATGGAACCACAGCCAACTCGTCGGCAATACACTTCCTCAACTGTGACACATGAAAGGTGTCATGAATCTGACCCAGCTCCGCAAGTAGATCCAAACGGTAGGCTACCCTGCGTACCCTCGCAATTACCCTGAAAGGTCTGATGTATCGAGGCCCCAACTTGCCCCTCTTCCTGAATCGAATCACTCCTTTCCAAGGAGAGACTTTTAAGAGTACCAGGTCACCAACCTGAAACTCGAGCTCGGACCGACGCCTGTCCGCATAGCTCTTCTGGCGACTCTGAGCGGTCAACAATCTCTGCCTGACCTGCTGTATCTGCTCTATCGTCTGAAGCACAATCTCCGTACTACCCATTACCCTATGCCCCACCTCCCCCCAGCAGATGGGGGTCCGACACCTCCTCCCATACAACAGCTCAAAGGGTGGCATACCAATGCTCGTATGATGGCTGTTGTTGTACGAAAAATCTGCCAAAGGTAAATAGGTGTCCCAACTCCCTCCAAAATCCAAAACACACGCTCGGAGCATATCCTCGAGCGTATCAATCGTCCGCTCACTCTGCCCGTCCGTCTGTGGGTGGTATGCGGTACTGAAATGCAGCCTTGTACCCAACTCCTCGTGAAACTTCTTCCAAAATCTGAAAGTAAATCGCACATCTCGATCTAAAACAATCGACATCGGAACCCCATGCCGCGATACCACCTCCCTCACATACAACTCTACCAACCTCTCAGCAGAAGAGCTCTCACTAATAGCAAGAAAATGAGCGCTCTTCGTCAACTTGTCCACAATCACCCAAATTGCATCGACTCCTCTCGCAGTCCTTGGCAATTTGGTGATAAAATTTGTGGTAATCTGTTTCCACTTCCACTCGGGAATCTCCAGCGGTTGCAGCTTACCATGCGGACGTTGGTACTCAGCCTTAACTTGGCGACAAGTTAGGCACCTCTCGACGAACCATGTAACATCCCTCTTCATACAGGGCCACCAATACTCCTTTAGGTCCAAATACATCTTAGTAGCCCCGGGATGGATCGAGAACTTCGATTGATGTGCCTTCTCCATCAAAATGGTACGCGTCCCGCCCACAAACAGTACCCAAATCCGACCCTGAAATGTCATAAGTCCCCGACTATCGGTAACGAACTCTGAAACCTGCCCAACAACCCGCTCCCGCTTTCGGTTCTCTGGTCTCGTAGCCTCAGCCTGGGCCTCTCGGATGGTGTCCAATACCGGAGTCATCACCGTCAACCTCATACAAATCTCTCAGATCGGGGCGCTCTCCGACCTACGGCTTAAAGCATCGGCTACGACATTAGCCTTGCCCGGGTGGTACATGATCTCGCAATCATAATCCTTCACATCCAACCATCTCCTCCGGCGCATATTCAGGTTTGGCTGATCCATCAAGTACTTCAGACTCTTGTGGTCCGTGTATATGGTACACCGAACCCCATATAGATAGTGCCGCCAGATCTTGAGGGCAAACACCACAGCCCCCAACTCCAGATCGTGGGTGGGATATCTCGACTCATGAGGCTTCAGCTGCCTCGATGCATACGCTATAACGTGCCCCCTCTGCATAAGCACTACCCTTAACCCAGATACAGATGCATCACAATATACCATAAAATCCTCCATCCCTTCTGGGAGTGCGAGCACCGGGGCCTCACACAACTTCTGACGAAAGGTCTCAACTGAGGACTGCTGCTCCGGACCCCAAGAAAATGCAACACCCTTCCGGGTCATGTTGGTAAGTGGCACAGAGATCTTGGAGAAATCCCTAATAAACCTCCGATAATAGCCGGCCAATCCTAGAAAGCTCCTGATCTCAGTGGGTAATCTCGGCACCTCCCATCTTGTCACTGCCTCAATCGTGGCCGGATCGACCAATATCCCTTTCTGGTTAACAACATGTCCTAGGAACTGGACCTCTTGTAACCAGAAATCACACTTGGAGAATTTGGCATACAGCCTCTCCAATATCATAACTCCAAGGATCTCCCTCAAATGCTCCTCATGCTGCTCTCTATACCTCGAATATACCAAAATATCATCAATGAATACGATCACCGACCGATCCAACATCGGCCTGCACACCCTGTTCATGAGATCCATGAACGCAGCTGGTGCATTGGTGAGCCCCAAAGGCATCACCACAAACTCGTAATGTGCATAACGAGTTCTAAATGCAGTCTTTTGGATATCTTCATCCCGAACCCTCATATAATGATAACCCGACCTCAAATCTATCTTGGAGAACCAAGATGCCCCCTGCAACTGATCGAACAGATCCTCGATCCTAGGTAACGGATACCGGTTCTTGACCGTTAACTTGTTCAACTCCCGGTAATCAATACACATCCGGTGTGAACCATCTTTCTTCTTGACAAAAAGGATCAGTGCTCCCCAAGGCGAGCTACTCGGTCGAATAAACCCCTTTCCCAACAGCTCCTGAAGCTGCGAGGATAACTCCTGCATCTTTGGCGGCGTGAGGTGATAAGGCGCCTTGGCGATAGGTGCTGCTCCCGGAATCAAATCAATACGGAAGTCCACTTGTCTTTCCGGAGGCACGCCCGGAAGTTCCTTGGGAAAAACATCCGGGAACTCGCACACTACCGAAACCTCGTCAACCGAACTTGGCCTCCCAGTGGCCGCTCGTGCGTCCATCACATAGGCTATGAATCCACTGCAGCCCTGCTGCAAACTCTGCCTCGCCCTGGCAGCCGAACAAAACGCTGACCCACACCGGGTCCCTTCGCCATACACAGTAAGCACTCCCCCACTAGGGTCTCGCATAGTCACCAGCTGTTTCCCGCAGTCAATGACCGCTCCAAACTTACTCAACCAGTCCATGCCCACGATGACACAGACATCTCCCATAGCGATAGGAACTAGGTCTATAGGGAAATTGACACCAAAAATCTCGAGCACACATCCTCAAATCACGTGTATGGCATATACCACTTTCTCATCAGCTATGGAAACCCTCAGAGGTCGACTCATGTAACAACCCGAAATTCCATATCACTTCTTGTAACTCAAATTGTAATCCAATTCGATCAACCAAACATCGTTTCCAAATCCGTTTCCGATTTCGCCGTTTAATTAAGTCATTAACTTGTATTGATCTAAAATGACTTAATGGGTGTCTTAATGCCATTTGAAATCATTCTAACACCCCATAATAGTTATCGAAATAATTCTAGAATCGACCATATCGGAATACGGCAACTTGGTCGGGTGCGACCAAAAGCCCCACGCCGGTATCGGGTAGAATTCCGCCGTGTCCAATTCCCAAACACTATATAAAGGACTCAAAGCTTCCATATGAAGCTTTTGGCCATCTTTCCTTAATCACTCTCCAACCTCTCTCCTCATCCATAATCAAAGATCCAAAAACGAAGATTTAAGGCTCCAAATCAAAGAGGTAACATCCCTAACTTGTTATCTAACCTCTTTAGCCTTCAAATTGCTGTTTAAACAAGGATTTAGGACCTGGAACAAGTGTTTACGGCCAAGGCACATGCTTGGGCCGTAAAAACCTAAAAATGGGGTTTTAGAGCCATTTAACCCTTCCAAATCATTGTTGGGACTTAGATACGACTTTAAGACTTACAAATCGGGACTTGAAACATTTAAAACATGAATTTTGAGGGACAAAAGAGAGTTTACGGCCAAGGCATGTGCTTGGTCCATAAACTCCTCAAACATGGGGAGTAAACAACTTTTTACATGTTAGATTGCCTTGAAACTCAACCAAAAGCCTTGAGGTAAATCCTAGAACCATCTAAAAATAGTTTGGGGGTTTTTAACATATCAAAATGCCACATATAGGAGTTTACGGCCTTGGCACATACTCTTAGGCCGTAAACTCATAAAAGTATGTTAGATGATGCCCTTAGATCACCCCAAGGCTTGGAAAAATTACTAGAATCACATATGATTGCTCTAAGTGCCTCAAATCAATTTCTCTTGACCATAGGAGAGTTTATGGCCGTAAACTCCAAGTTTACAGCCGTGAACTCCCTTTTAAATGGTATAAATTCATTTAATCTATTCCAAGGCATTTTAGTAATTCATTCCAACAATCCCCAAGTCCAAACAAGCCATTAAACACTCAAAATCACACCCACATGAGTTCACGGCCGTGAACTCATGTATGTGTGTGTTATATCGTTGTAAACTCACTTAAATGTTTACTCTTGGGGAGTAAACTCAAATCCCAAGTCCCTAGTACCATTACACGTCCGTAGATGTCACCCGGGTCACTCCAAACGCTCGTTTTGAGGTGTTTAACCTCATTGGAGTGTAATGTTCCATATAATTAGTGATTGTAAACCTAATTGGATATATATGGACATTATTTCATTTTACATAGGGACATCGCGAGTAATCAAGCCGCGAACCAACATCTAGTGTCCGAAACTGTCGCATTTCCGAGTCTGGTGAGTTCATACCCCTACCCTTTTTCACTGTTTTCACTGTTTTCAGGGGGGAACACAAGCAAAGTACAAGGGTTTCTTGTACTCAAAAACTTGTTTTTGTGTGTGTGTTTCACATTTTTTATGCTTTTAATACTGATTGATACAACTGATAACCATTCGAACATGCAAATCACGTAAACATTTATTTGTGAAATGGGTTTTATAAACTGTTATGTTTCATATATTTCTTAAATGGTTTTCCACATTTTAACAATTAAAAGCATGACATTAGAACACATCAACAATACAACTGTAGACTGTTTGTCCTCAGTAACACTCCACAGAGATACTTGAGTAGAGGACTATCATATTATTACTAGTAAATTTGTTATTCCTGTATGATTGGAGATACGTCCTCGGCAAACACTCCACAGAGATACGCGAGTGGAGGACTACACCCGTAACCAGAAACTCTGGGATTTTGAGAGCGTGACTTGAGTGTATAGATCTATACGGGGCTGACTACCCCACACCTGGCTGCTAGCTACAGCCGAACTGAAATGGTTCAAGGGTGACGAAAGTCATAAGGATGTGGACTACTTATTGCCACAGGTTTAGTCTTACGTATGGTTATGGAACTCGCAATTAGGATAACAGAAATTTACTTATAGTAATAATGAACAACTTTATACACTTCACAAGATAACCAGGTTTCGGTAAACATCTTTCACATTGGAAGCCAACATTCAGGAAAGTATGGGACTTTCCTGGGGAAACATTGAACATAACCACGTATACAGAAAACATCTTTTACAATGATAAGCAATATTCAGGAAAGTATGGGACTTTCCTGGGAAACCTTGTACATAACCAGGTCTAACAGAATTACATCTTTCAAATTGAAAACCAACATTTAGGAAAGCATGGGGCTTTCCTGGGGAGCATAAACATAACTAGAAAAGTATAACAAAACGGATAATCTTACATCTTTTACAATTGGTAAAATACAATCGGGAAAGTATGGGACTTTCCTGGGGATACATTGGTACTTAAACAAAACAGTATAACAAACCGGACAACCAAACTATACATTTTTCACATGGGTAAACGTGTTTTTAGTGTACAAATTTACTATACTTTACATATTGTGAAACAACCAACTTTTTAAGAAAATGAGGGATTTTCTTGGCGTGTGTTACATTTTCAGAAATAGAAAGGAAACATGAACATTTTCACAAATCAAAAACCACTTATGAACTCACCAGCATTATGCTGATTTTCAAACCGCTTGTGTTCTCAGGTCAACGTTAGTACAGGTACCCGAAGATCTACTTGATCCAGGATGGAGTGCGTACAAGACCCGTTCGTTTTGTCTATGTTTATACTATGTATCACAACTGTATAACCATATCTTTTGAAAAAAATGTAAAACTTTTCTATATGTAATGTAATGGTTGTTCTACTTTACTTACTATGCGCATTGGATTTGATACTCAACGTGGAGTCAACCCCGGAAATGTTTCCGCCTTCGGTTTTCGAGGTGTGACAGATTATCGGAGCCCTTGTTTATAGTGAATAAAGTATACCAAACCTTACATGGTATAAAACTATAAACACTAAAGGGCCTAAGTGCTCTGAAATAAAAGTATCCTCAAACTATAAGTATTTTCAAAAAGTATATAAGTATACCGAGCCATCGAGATCCGTAACTACAAGTAGAACAAAACATAAATAAATGGGTGTTGTGTACTGCGGTTAAACCTGGGCAGTTATGTAGTCGTGTCTAGGATCAATATAGCCTGGCCAACTATATTTATTTGAGACACGGCCAACATGTGCTTGGGAGTGACTGTGGTATGCGGCATGCCTAAAACTTACCCTAATACCACAAACATCGAGCCAGTGTCGTAGCGAATCATGAAATACTATGGGAGTATTTCTCGAGCCAATTCGTTGTAAGAATCCTCGTTCACGTATAGATCGTTGATCATTCCATTAGCGATAGTTTACCTGCTTTGATAACTCATTCCTGCTTTATCGCTTATTTGGAATAAATATCTGTCATATCTCTCGATTCAATTCAGAGGACTTATCATCCTCTCTTTCTTGATCTTATTAGATCAAGATGCCTCCCAGAAAGAGACCCAGCTCAAAGACCAACAACCCTCCGCCACCACCTCCTCCTGAAATTGATCCCATGTTATTCCAGACAGCTGTTACCGCCGCGGTGGTAGCTGCCATGTCCCAACTAAACACCGGTGGTTCCGGTGGTTCAGGAGGTAGCAATCAGAATCAAGAAAGTAACCAGGAACACCAAAAGGAAGGTTCCTACAAGGACTTCATGAATGCGAAGCCTTCATCCTTCAATGGCACTCATGGTGTCATTTCCTTGTCCTGATGGTTCGAGAAAATCGAATCCATTTTCGAAATCTGTGCCTGTGCTGAGTCCGATAAGGTCAAATTTGCAGCCTGTACTTTCAGTGATAAAGCTTTGACTTGGTGGAACGGCCGAGTAAAATCCTTGACCCTACCCGTAGCCAATGCCATGGGCTGGGACGCCATGAAAGAACTCCTCCTTGCCGAAGACTGTCCCCGTGGTGAAATGCAAAAGCTAGAGCACGAGCTCTGGAACCTGAAGATGAAACGTTCCGACATTGCTGCATACACTTCCCGATTCAATGATCTTGCCCTTCTCTGCCCTGGTCTGGTCACTCCTGAAAGCAAAAAGATCGAGAGGTTTATTTGGGGGCTAACCAATCCAACAAAAGGTCATGTCTTAGCTGCTCGCCCGGATACATATGATAGTGCTAAGACTTTAGCCCAAGCCATAATTGACCACAGTGATGATGTCGAGGAAACCACTACCGCTCCTGAACCGACCAAAAGGAGTGTTGAGAAAAGAAAATTCTGGAAGAAAAAGAAGGGTCAATCTTCCCAAGGATCCTCCAAAAGACAGCAAACAGTAGCAGTCCATGCTGCTACTACCCCAGTTGCTGCTGCTTCTGTTGCGGGATCCACAGGTCCAACTCCTACCAGTCGGTATGCTGGTAATCTTCCCCTCTGTGACAAGTGCAAGTATCACCACAACCCTGGCCCCTGCCAAGAACTGTCATGTACCAATTGTGGTAAGAAAGGGCACACAATCCGATTCTGCAAAGCTCCGGCCCAATCGGCCAATCAATCTTTGGGAGCAGGCGTTGGTCAAGCCTGCTACAACTGTGGTGAGGTCGGGCACTTTAAAAGGAACTGCCCTAAGAAGTCTACAGCTGACAACACCGTAAGGGTCCTCACCATGGGATGGGAGGAAGCGGTCGCCGATCCCACTATTGTCTCGGGTACGTTCCTTCTCGACAACTCATATGCTAATATTCTTTTCGATTCGGGTGCTGAGGGGAGCTTTATTAGTCATGCATTCAAACATAACCTAAAACATAATTCCCAACCTTTAACCGAAACGTTTACCATCGAGATGGCGAACGGTGAGAAAGAAAACGCGAGCGAAGTGTTTGTAGGTTGTACCCTTACCCTAAACGACCATTCGTTTCCTATCGATCTCATGCCGGTATCCATAAAGAGCTTTGATGTCATCATTGGCATGGATTGCTTGAGTTCCAATCATGCAGATAACCTTTGCTTCGAAAAAGCCATCTGTCTCAACCTTTCTTCGGGCCAGACTCTCGTAATCTATGGCGATAAACTCAGTTCCAACCTTCGTATCATTTCCTGCATCAAAGCTCAAAAGCTCCTGCGAAAGGAGTGCATTGCATTCTTGTCCCATGTAATCAACGAGAAACAGGAAGTTAAAGACCTCGCGAGCATCCCCGAAGTCTGTAACTTTCCTGATGTATTTCTCGAAGAGCTTCCAGGAATTCCTCCCGAGCGTCAGGTCGAGTTCCGTATTGACCTAATTCCTTGAGCTACTCCTGTAGCGAAGTCTCCGTATCCCTTAGCTCCAGCAGAAATGCAGGAGTTATCCAGTCAACTCAACGAGTTGCTTAGTAAAGGATTCATTAGACCGAGTTCCTCACCCTGGGGAGCTCCGGTATTGTTTGTCAAGAAGAAAGATGGATCCTTTCGAATGTGTATCGATTATCGTGAGCTGAACAAGTTGACCGTCAAAAACCGATATCCTCTTCCACGAATAGATGACCTCTTCGATCAACTCCAGGGAGCCAGTTACTTCTCCAAGATAGACCTTCGATCAGGGTACCATCAGCTATGAGTTCATGAGAGTGATGTTTCCAAAACAGCTTTCAGGACTCGATATGGACACTACGAGTTCGTAGTGATGCCCTTTGGTCTTACCAACGCACCGACGATGTTCATGGACCTGATGAACCGGGTGTGTCGTCCTTATCTGGACAAGTTTGTCATTGTGTTCATTGATGACATACTCGTCTATTCCCAAAACGAAGAAGACCACAAACAACACTTGAGGCTAGTGTTGGAAACCCTCCAATCCGAGAAGTTGTACGCGAAATTTTCCAAATGCGAGTTCTGGATTCGGAAGGTAACTTTCCTCGGTCACGTGGTAGGCGAGGAGGGTATTCATGTAGATCCTTCCAAGATTAAAGCGATAGAGAATTGGTCAGCACCGAAGACACCCACAGAAATCCGGGAATTCTTGGGTCTCGCTGGCTATTATCGGAGATTCATCCAAAACTTTTCCAGAATCGCCAAACCCTTAACCACTCTAACACAGAAAGGTGTACCCTTTTGTTAGAGTGATAAGCAAGAAACCGCATTCCAGACACTGAAGAAAGCCTTATGCAGCGCGCCTGTTCTGTCCCTACCCGAAGGGACAGAGGACTTCATTGTCTACTGCGATGCGTCTACTCAAGGCTTAGGTTGTGTGCTTATGCAAAGAGGAAAGGTGATTGCTTATGCCTCAAGACAGCTGAAAGCACACGAGGTCAACTATACCACACACGACTTGGAGCTAGGAGCCGTAGTCTTTGCGTTGAAGATTTGGAGACATTACCCCTACGGAACCAAGTGCACAATCTTCACCGATCACAAGAGCCTGCAACACATCTTTGACCAGAAAGACTTGAACATCAGACAACGGCGATGGGTAGAACTACTCAGTGATTATGAGTGTGAAATCCGTTACTATCCCGGAAAGGCCAATGTGGTAGCAGATGCCCTTAGCCGAAAGGAGAGTGTAGGCCGTAAAGTGAAGAACCAGACAATGACCATCCATTCCAACCTACCCATGCAAATCCAAGAAGCCCAGTTAGAAGCCCTCAAACCCGAGAACGTGTCGACCGAAGCCTTGAGAGGAATGGAAAAGAAACTTGAGATCAGAGGTGACGGAGTCTACTGTTTCATGGATCGGATCTGGATTCCCAAGTCCGGTGGATTCAGGGAGATTGTCATGGAGGAAGCGCACAGAACCAGATACTCTGTTCACCCGGGTTCTGACAAAATGTACTTAGATCTCAAGAAACAATACTGGTGGCCAAACATGAAAGTTGTGATAGCTACGTTCGTGGGCAAGTGTCTGACTTGCGCCAAGGTTAAAGTTGAGCAACAGAAACCCTCGAGTCTGCTCCAACAACCCGATATACCCGAATGGAAATGGGAGATGATTACCATGGATGTCATCACCAAACTACCCAAGTGTCCGAGTGGGTACGATACCATTTGGGTAATTGTCGATCGTTTAACAAAGTCCGCTCACTTCATTCCGATCAAAGAATCATATAAGATGGAAAGACTCACGCGGATTTACATCCAAGAGGTAGTCGGACTGCACGGTGTACCTGCGTCCATTATCTCTGATCGAGATAGTAGGTTTACCTCCCGATTTTGGCAGTCCCTTCAGAAAGCTCTTGGAACCAAACTAGATATGAGCATGGCGTATCATCCTCAGACCGATGGACAAAGTGAGAGAACAATCCAAACCCTAGAGGACATGCTTAGGGCATGTGTCATTGACTTTGGAAAGTTGTGGGACACACATCTACCTTTGATCGAATTCCCGTACAACAACAGTTACCACACCAGCATTAGGGCTGCCCTGTTTGAAGCCCTATACGGTCGCAAGTGCAGATCCCCTCTGTGCTGGGCCGAGGTGGGGGATACACAGTTAGCCAAGAGTCGAGACCCGGATAGTGCTCTCACAGGTCCTGAAATCATCCGTGAAACCACTGAGAAGATCATCCAAATCCGAGAACGACTGAAAGCTTCACGTGATCGCCAGAAGAGTTACGCTGATAACCGTCGGAAACCACTGGAATTCCAGGTTGGAGACCGTGTTCTGTTGAAGGTCTCGCCCTGGAAAGGCACTGTATGCTATGGCAAGCGTGGGAAACTTAATCCGAGGTACATTAGACCTTTCGAGATCCACACCAGGGTCGGTCCGGTAGCCTATAAGCTTCGTTTACCTCACGAGCTCAGTAACATCCACCCCGTCTTCCATGTTTCAAATCTCAAGAAGTGCCTATCCGATGAAACCCTAGTGATTCCTTTAGTCGAGATCGAGATCGATGAAAACCTCAACTTCATGGAGGAACCGATCAAAATCATGGATCGAGAAGTCAAACGTACGAAACAAAGTCGCATCCCGTTAGTGAAGGTTCGCTGGAATGCCAAGCGGGGACTGGAGTTCACTTGGGAGCGGGAAGACTCGATGAAACAGAAGTATCCGCAACTCTTTCTAGATACATGATTTGTATTTTGTCTTGTATCTTGTCTTGAATTTCGTGACGAAATTCCCTCTAACGGGGGGATAATGTAACAACCCGAAATTCCATATCACTTCTTGTAACTCAAATTGTAATCCAATTCGATCAACCAAACGTCGTTTCCAAATCCGTTTCTGATTTCGCCGTTTAATTAAGTCATTAACTTGTATTGATCTAAAATGACTTAATGGGTGTCTTAATGCCATTTGAAATCATTCTAACACCCCATAATATTTATTGAAATAATTCTAAAATCGACCATATCGGGTTAAGGCAACTTGGTCGGGTGCGACCAAAAGCCCCACGCCGGTATCGGGTAGAATTCCGCCGTGTCCAATTCCCAAACACTATATAAAGGACTCAAAGCTTCCATATGAAGCTTTTGGCCATCTTTCCTTAATCACTCTCCAACCTCTCTCCTCATCCATAATCAAAGATCCAAAAACGAAGATTCAAGGCTCCAAATCAAAGAGGTAACATCCCTAACTTGTTATCTAACCTCTTTAGCCTTCAAATTGATGTTTAAACAAGGATTTAGGACCTGGAACAAGTTTTTACGGCCAAGGCACATGCTTGGGCCGTAAAAACCTAAAAATGGGGTTTTAGAGCCATTTAACCCATCCAAATCATTGTTGGGACTTAGATATGACTTTAAGACTTACAAATCGGGACTTGAAACATTTAAAACATGAATTTTGAGGGACAAAAGAGAGTTTACGGCCAAGGCATGTGCTTAGGCCGTAAACTCCTCAAACATGGGGAGTAAACACCTTTTTACATGTTAGATTGCCTTGAAACTCAACCAAAAGCCTTGAGGTAAATCCTAGAACCATCTAAAAATATTTTGGGGGTTTTTAACATATCAAAATGCCACATATAGGAGTTTACGGCCTTGGCACATACTCTTAGGCCGTAAACTCATAAAAGTATGTTAGATGATGCGCTTAGATCACCCCAAGGCTTGGAAAAATTACTAGAATCACATATGATTGCTCTAAGTGCCTCAAATCAATTTCTCTTGACCATAGGAGATTTTACGGTCATAAACTCCAAGTTTACAGCCGTGAACTCCCTTTTAAATGGTATAAATTCATTTAATCTATTCCAAGGCATTTTAGTAATTCATTCCAACAATCCCCAAGTCCAAACAAGCCATTAAACACTCAAAATCACACCCACATGAGTTCACGGTCGTGAACTCATGTATGTGTGTGTTATATGGTCGTAAACTCACTTAAATGTTTACTCTTGGGGAGTAAACTCAAATCCCAAGTCCCTAGTACCATTACACGTCCGTAGATGTCACCCGGGTCACTCCAAACGCTCGTTTTGAGGTGTTTAACCTCATTGGAGTGTAATGTTCCATATAATTAGTGATTGTAAACCTAATTGGATATATATGGACATTATTTCATTTTACATAGGGACATCGCGAGTAATCAAGCCGCGAACCAACATCTAGTGTCCGAAACTGTCGCATTTCCGAGTCTGGTGAGTTCATACCCCTACCCTTTTTCACTGTTTTCACTGTTTTCAGGGGGGAACACAAGCAAAGTACAAGGGTTTCTTGTACTCAAAAACTTGCTTTTGTGTGTGTGCTTCACATTTTATATGCTTTTAATACTGATTGATACAACTGATAACCATTCGAACATGCAGATCACGTAAACATTTATTTGTGAAATGGGTTTTATAAACTGTTATGTTTCATATATTTCACAAATGGTTTTCCACATTTTATCAGTTAAAAGCATGACATTAGAACACATGAACAATACAACTTGTACACTGTTTGTCCTCAGTAACACTCCACAGAGATACTTGAGTGGAGGACTATCATATTATTACTAGTAAATTTGTTATTCCTGTATGATTGGAGACACGTCCTCGGCGAACACTCCACAGAGATACGCAAGTGGAGGACTACACCCGTAACCAGAATCTCTGGGATTTAGAGAGCGTGACTTGAGTGTATAGATCTATACGGGGCTGACTACCCTACACCTGGCTACTAGCTACAGCCGAACCGAAATGGTTCAAGGGTGACCAAAGTCATAAGGATGTGGACTACTTATTGCCACATGTTTAGTCTTTCGTATGGTTATGGAACTCGCAATTAGGATAACAGAAATTTACTTATAGTAATAATGAACAACTTTATACACTTCACAAGATAACCAGGTTTCGGTAAACATCTTTCACATTGGAAGCCAACATTCAGGAAAGTATGGGACTTTCCTGGGGAAACATTGAACATAACCACGTATACAGAAAACATCTTTTACAATGATAACCAATATTCAGGAAAGTATGGGACTTTCCTGGGAAACCTTGTACATAACCAGGTCTAACAGAATTACATCTTTCAAATTGAAAACCAACATTTAGGAAAGCATGGGGCTTTCCTGGGGAGCATAAACATAACTAGAAAAGTATAACAAAACGGATAATCTTACATCTTTTACAATTGGTAAAATACAATCGGGAAAGTATGGGACTTTCCTGGGGATACATTGGTACTTAAACAGAACAGTATAACAAACCGGACAACCAAACTGTACATTTTTCACATGGGTAAACGTGTTTTTAGTGTACAAATTTACTATACTTTACATATTGTGAAACAACCAACTTTTTAAGAAAATGAGGGATTTTCTTGGCGTGTGTTACATTTTCAGAAACAGAAAGGAAACATGAACATTTTCACAAATCAAAAACCACTTATGAACTCACCAGTGTTATGCTGATTTTCAAACCGCTTGTGTTCTCAGGTCAACGTTAGTACAGGTACCCGAAGATCAACTTGATCCAGGATGGAGTGCGTACAAGACCCGTTCGTTTTGTCTATGTTTATACTATGTATCACAACTGTATAACCATATCTTTTGAAACAAATGTAAAACTTTTCTATATGTAATGTAATGGTTGTTCTACTTTACTTACTATGTGCATTGGATTTGATACTCAACGTGGAGTCAACCCCGGAAATGTTTCCGCCTTCGGATTTCGGGGTGTGACAACTCATCACCTCTCGATCAATACCGAGGTGCTGACTAAAAGCCAGAGATACAAAAGACCGACTCGCACCCGAGTCAAATAATACCAAGGCGGGTACAGAATTCACAAGAAAAGTACCTACGCATGTCATAAAATAAGCACAACATCTCAGCATAAAAATAAATACACGAAAGAATACATACCAGCCACGACATCGGGCGCCGCACGGACCTCCTTCGCCGTCAACTGAAAAGCTCTCCCACGAGCCCTCGGGGCTCGACCTTCACCAGCCGAGTCTCAGTAGCCCTAGCAGCAGGCGCAGATCCCTGGAGAAGCTGAGGACACTCGGCCTTCCGATGGCCGGTCTGGTTGCAATGGAAGCAAACCATAAATCCCTTGGGGCAATCCCTAGCGATGTCCCCCTCTTTGCCACATTTATAGCAAGCGCCTGATCGACAGGCCCCCTCATGACCCTTGTTGCACTTTTCGCAAGTGCGGCCCTTCTGACCTCCTGTCCTCGAATCGGCGGACTTGGTCCGCTTGGCTGTCGGCTGGGACTGAGCCGGCCGCCAATCCACTCGCTGAGACTCGGCCTCCTCCCTGGCCTGAGTCTCCAACTCAATCTCCCTCTTCCGGGCATTTTCCTGGAGCTCAGCAAATGTCCGGTATGTCGAGTTCGATACGAACTCCCGAATGTCCCTCCTCGGTATACCCAAATATCAGCTCATTCGTGCCTGCTCAGTGGACACCTGCTCAGGGCAGAACATCGCCCTCTCATGAAACTTCCGGGTGACCACAGCAACTGAATCATTACCCTGCTTGAGGGTCAAGAACTCCTGAACCAGTCGTTCCCTCTCCACTGGGGGAACATACTCATCTTTGAACATGGTGGTGAATTTCTCCCAAGTCACCGCTGAAATCTCCTCAAGAGTGAAGTTCACCGTCACGAACTTCCACCAATCCTTCACTCCTAAGTGGAGCTGGTTCAAAGCGAACCGCACCCTCAGATGCTCCAGACATGAACACATGTAGAAGCATCCCTCAATGTCAGCAATCCATTACATCGCAGCGATCGGGTCCTGCGTCCCATCAAACTCGGGTGTCTTCGTGTTGCTGAACTCCCGGAATAACAACGAGTCACCTCCCTGAGGTCTGGCAGCAGCCACAACTTCTGTAGCTGCGGCGGCCACAGCCTCAGTCACCATGGCGTACCGCTCATCAAAAGTCTCCAACAACATGGTCTTGATAGACCCAAACATCTCTGGAATCTCGGCCCGGATTGCCGCAGCCACCTCATCGTGGATCATCTGACGAAGCTCCTCGTCACTCACACCGCTCGTCCCAGGTCTGTGGCGTGTCCCAACCATGATGCCTCTGAAATACAACATAAAAATATCAGAGACCCAATCGAGCATACTCACACTCGATAATGCAACCCTACTCGACCTCCGATACCCAAAGGATTCTTACTTGGACTGCCCACTGATCCGGTGTCTTTAGTAGTACGGGCCCTATACTACTGACTACACCGCATCAGTATTCACCCGAAGTCCTCCTCCTTGGACCCCGGATCACGAGTACTCTATTCTTGCTATGCACTGGCTACCTACTCGCTCTCAAAGCATCTCATAGCAGCAGGTTTCCCCTAGACTAAGGCATCACAAATCAGGCCACTCTAGTCCTAATATGAATACCTAGTCTACTCTATCATGCACAACATATCATAACATTTCTCATAACACATATTGTAAGGGTATTTTGGGGATTTTACCATTCGGGCGCTGGCTGACCGTACACACTGCTTCATCCTTGGTTATCACAAAATCCCTTATAAAATTTTATGCTTTTATTTTTTTTTTGAAAATTTTTCTCAAATCCTCGGTTTGAGTTCAGTTACGCCCGAAGGTGTACCCGAATCCCTCAAACCAAGGCTCTGATACCAACTTGTAACAACGTAAATTTTCAAAACAAAATTTTCATTTCTTAAAAACATGTTTTCATACAAAACAAGTCGTAAAGATCCAATGTATCATATCATAATACAAATCATATAAATCCCAAGATCATAAATCCTCCATCAGTGTGTACAGATCACGTCGGCGCCTTCCCACGGTCCTCGCTAGTAACTGAAACACATTACACAACAACTGTAAGCATAAATGCTTAGTGAGTTCCCCAAAATACTACTTACGCACATACGCCTTTCCAGGCCATGACCTTCCGGTCCATGTGTCTCAGGGGACTTTCGTCCCGACCCGGTAAACCTTCCGGTCTTACCCGCGTCGACCTTCCGGTCCACATCACAATGCCTTCCGGCCCATAACATAAAATGCCTTCCGGCCCATAACATAATGCCTTCCGGCCCATATCAAGCATAGCATACATAGCACATACAAACGGTTAACTTATCATATTCAATGCATACAACTCGTAACATATCCGACCTCTCGGTCACACATAAATACCCTTCCGGGTACAGTATAGTGAGAAGACTCACCTCGCAGGAAGTCTAGAATCTCACGTGCTAGCTATCTCCGAATCTCGAAACGAAGACCCAACCCCGCCTAATCATAATGAAATATCATTCTAATTAATATAGACTTTCAAGACTAGGCTACACCCTTATCATTATTCCATAGAGGGGTAAAAGACCATTTTACCCTTCCTTGACTCATGTTGACCAAACCCTAAAAGTCAATGAAAGTCAACTGACCACAGTACGCGGGGCGTACCAGCTTCTGTACGCGGGGCGTACATCGATGAGTCACAAACGGGGGTCGCAACCCCTTACGTTGCGCGTACTGGGAGTTACGCCCAGCGTAAATCCCAGATTCAGCCATACCATATTTCTTGTCATAAATGGTTAAGACACTCCTTCAATTTCCAGATCTGGCTCTCTATAAGCCTCCTAATCCATAAAGTCGGAACCTTTAAGCCTTGGCATGGCTGTAAAGGCTCCTACACCCTCTAACACCTTCCTTTTCACCTCCAAAGACCTAGATCTCATGCATGGCTAAATATATACGTCCAAGATCACATTTTTATGAACATACAACTCAAATGGACCTGGAATATGGTAGATCTAAGCCAATGGAGACTACTTGCTCATAAAGTCTCCATCTTTGGGACCAAAACCCTAGAAATTGGTCCATGAAGCATACCATAAGAACTACAAGGCAAGATCTGAACTTTTTACCTTAGGAAGAAGCTCCAACCTTTGCTTATCACGGATCTACACTTGCACACCAACTTCTAGCCTCCATAATGGACTCCTCTTTCCTTTTGCTACCTTGAAATGTCACCTCAAAGCTTAGAACACTCACAAACAAGCTATGAACGAAGGAACAACTCTCTTAGGGTTTCTTTCTGAACGATGGTGGTTGAGGAACCAAGCCATCTCATTCCTTTTATAGCCAACAACTCAAATTAGGGTTTTGGGTCTGGACCGATTACGCCCGGCGTAACCTTGGGTACGCCCAGCGTACCCGACGATGACGTGTTTAAATGAGGCGCGCGAGTACGCGCAGCGTACTCGCCCAACACAAAGGCCCAAAATGACAAATAAATAAAGATGAAGGGCTAATCGGTTGTACCTGAATTTTGGTTGTTACACAGATGTTGCATGAAAATAGGGACGAACCTACCATGCCCATTGAGCAAACTGAGCCGATTCCCGAGCAGTCGGAGGAAGGGAACTACAGCCACCAAGTGAGTCAAGTAGGGACTCAAGGTGAACGAAGGGATGGCTCGGAGAGAGGAAACGACAGGGATGGGCGAAGGTATAAGAACTTCTTGAGTGCAAAACCACCAAGTCTTTCCGGAAGACCGAAGCTGGTTGAGATTATAGACTGGATCTCCGAGATGGAGATGGTGTTTGAGAGTTGTGACTATAGCAACAAGCAGAAAACCATCTTTGTGGTCAGGAAACTGAAGAGCGGAGTCTTGAGCTGGTGGAAGATATTAGCAGATACGATGTCCAAGGGAGAAGCAAGTAAGATGTCTTAGGAAGATTTCCTGGTGCTGCTGAAAATGCAGTACTGCTCTGAGCAGGATCTACTAGAGATCAACACTGAGTTTCAGAACCTAAAGAAAGGAAAAATGAGCGTCACTGAGTACGCTAAAAGTTTTACGGAGAAGATGAAGCTTGTCCCTTATCTAGTTCCAACGAAAATTTCCAAGGTCAACAGGTTTGCCAATGGATTACCAACGGACTTTGGTCCAATGGTCAAACAAGCAACAACTTTGAAAGCCGCCATCTGGGCAGTCAAGAATGTTGAGACCCAAATAAGAGAAAAGGGTCTTGAGAAAGTTGAAGTTGGCGAGAAGAGGAAGCTGGAAGAATCCTCAAGACCTGATAATAAGGGAAAGTTCTCGAAGTCTAACCTGGACGACAGAAGGAATGGAGCCAAGTGGTGTGAGAAGTGCAAGACGAAGCACTTCGGAAGATGCGATGGAGAAGTGACGTGCTATAAGTGTGGTAGGACCAGTCACTATTCCAGAGATTGTACATTCGACAACAAGAAGTTCTAGGAATGTGGAAATAATGGGCATATTTCAAAGAACTGTCCAAAGAAAAACAAAGCTGCAAGACCAAATGCACCGCCGAAACCAAGGGCATTCCACATGATCCTCGATGAAGCAGACAGCAACGCGAGGAATCAAGAATGAGGACTTCTTACCCAAAGATCGGATTATGCAGTAGCCATAGTTTCGTATGATGTAGCCTGGTAGAGGCATAGTCTAGGGTGAACTTGAACCCCTATGTAATTGTTTCAAGAAATAATATAAAACCTTCGTTTTGTTATCTGATGTGTTAAGTTGTGTGGTTTTCTTGTATGGTGACTTGGAAAAACTGTGAGACAATACTTGGGACGAGTATGAGTAGGTGTGAATGGTAGTAGAGGCTTATACTACCGGAAGCACAGGACACATGCTTGGATCAGGGAAAGTCACAAGGTTACCAAGAAGCCAATAATTGAGTATGTTTTATTCAAGCATGTCGTTACCATCGTTTCAGTAATGACTAAGAAGATTGTTGTTATTCCGACCCTAGTGGTCATATCAAATTGAGTCCAAATACGATGAGTATGATACGTGGTTTAGAGAACCAAGTTCGATGTAACATCTGACTTAAGCCGGAAGATTGAAATAAAAGATAATCAATCGTATTGGATCAGGGAAAGTCACAAGGTTACCAAGAAGCCAATAATTGAGTCTGTTTTATTCAAGCATGTCGTTACCATCGTTTCGGTAATGACTAAGAAAATTGTTGTTATTCCGACCCTAGTGGTCATATCAAATAGAGTCTGAATACGATGAGTATGATACGTGGTTTAGAGAACCAAGTTCGATGTAACATATGACTTAAGCCGTAAGATTGAAATAAAAGATAATCAAAGCAATCATTAGAGGTATCGTGATAGTTGGTTATAGCTAGAAATGCTACCTTTGAAGATGTTATTATATCACATTAGAACATGAAGGAAGGTATAATATGCTTTGGAAGACTCTAAGAGATATGAGTCTAAGTGTTGCAACATACGATAATAGGTCATTAGAATATGACACATCGTTCCATTGTAGTAATAAAAGAACTTATCTTAAGTTCGTATCCAGTGAGGATCGAGATTGTGACTTGAAGGTTATAATCTGGAGTCTAACGTGAGATAGGGAGCAAGTGCAAGATCGAGCACCACCTACAGTCAAGGAGTCCAAAAGTTAGATACTCATTCGAAGAAACAAGGAAGTTACGATTATTACCTTGGATGAAGAGATAACGTATGGAGTCATTATACTGCCCTATTTCGTTGATGATTCCGGGACGTAATCATTCCAAGGGGGAGATAATTGTAACGGCCGTAGATTCGGGCTAGTCAATTTAGAGATAATAGGGGTCGAAATTGACGTTTTGACAAAAGATTATTTAGAATAAATAATATTAAGCAAGTTGTAGAATATTTCTCAAGGATAACGTACATATAAAGAACGTCAAAATCCGAGTTACAACGAAGAAGTTATGACCCGTCAAAGTTTCGCGATGGAATCGACACGATACCGGGAAGCATAAATAGTGAATTTATGATAGAGCAACTTTTAGCCTTAGAGATCTAAAAAAAAGTCATAGCATACGTTAAACCGAGAACATACAAAAAAGAACACCCAAATCTGACTTCGTATGAGGAAGTTGTGAATTTTTTAAGATTTGGCTTAACAGTGTACAGCCTGAAGCTCGAATTTTAGATCGAGCGGTTTTTGGCCTACGCGACCTAAATGAGAATTGAAGATCTCATTAATAGGAACTCAACAGTAAAAAGACAGAGGAAAACAGAGTCTGTATGTAGAAGTTATGAATTTTATGCGGACATTTAACAATATAATCTCCTCGTATTGTTAAATTTAAGATCGGTCGAGAATTAGACGACGGAGTCAAAATGAAAGTTGTAGATCTTATTTTTACCTACGTGCGGATATTAAGAACATCAAAAATAGAGCACTATGTGAAAGTTACGGATTTTAGAAATCGGAAGTGTGTTGTGCAAAAATGGGTGATGTGGCACAATCTTGGCCATTGCTTTCTCCCCAAGTTTTGCCACTAGATGGTGACATGTGGCACCAAGTTCACCCTTTTTTCACCCTATAAATAGAACCTCTCTCACCCTCATTTTCTTTACACCTTTCCCATTCTTTTTTCTCTTTACTCTCTTTCTAGAACCTCTCGCTAGCCCCGAAACCCCCCGAAAAGCCTAGGGAACCTCCCTAGCACGAGGCGGAAGCCCCGGAGTGTTCGACGGCTCCAAGAAGAAGAGCTTTTCGGCTCAGGAATGCTGCTCCAAGCAAAACCCGATTTTCTATAAAACCCGCTGTAAGTGAGCTACGCCTACGCTATTTTTAATATATCGTTTATTTAATTATAGTAACGTTATTAGGAACTTATAATAAGTACTTGGGCTATTATTATGGGTTATATAAGTATTGTTTAACGCTTATATAATAGTAATAATAGCTAAACTATTAATTAGTCTCGGTGAATAATAGACTAAACTCTAGTGGTAATAATACTAGGTTTCGTTGAAGGAAATTATTTTTTAAGAAGCGAAGCGCTGTCTGAGTTCGGATTCACCACCTTTTCAAGTGAGTGCATGGTCCCTTTCATCTTACACATAAATATGAAGTATTTTATATAAATTACGTGTTATGTGTGCATATTATCTGAATACTTGTTGTCTATGATGGACGAATGATTTTATACATGTCTTAAATGATTTAAATATATATTTATTTTATATGTACAAATATGTTGGGATAAAACATGGGTAGATGAAATAGTTGGTGTGTGACGAAATAAAATGATGAGAGATAGGTGATGATAGAAAGGTGATGATAATTAGGTGATAGATAGGTGATGATGAATCGGTGATGTAGGATGAAAGATACTATAACCTTGTCCAACAATTTGGAGATGTAGTCATCTACTAGAGTATAGATGGCGACCACGGACTATTCTAGACAACCCGTGGAAACACCAACAAACTTATAACCTGTAGGTGATGAATTACGAGTCCAGGTGATGTTATGACTGTATATTCATGTGATGATACTCTAACCCTTACTATGAATTACGAGTTCAAGCGACGTTCTAACTACATATTCATGCCTTAGGAACGAGCATATAAGGAAATGCGAGGTAAGAAGATGAGAGGTAAATATGATATAGGAGATGAACCTTAAGATAATTCTTTAAGGAATATTAAAGAAGATAACCGGGATGGGTAATCGGGTTGATTGTTTGATGTTTAAATATAATAATTATATTATTGTGGTTTGAAAACCCTATGTACTCACCAGGTTTCCCATCCTGGCCCACTCTAGCTTATTTGTATCACAGGTGTCGATACGAAGCTACTTTGCACTAAGAGATTTAAAAGAGATGTAGATCACTAGTGTAAATGAATGTAAGTTCTGTTTATGCTTATGTTTCTGTATTGACGATGACATCCCAAATGTTTTAAATGAATAAAAATACATTTCTTCGGAAATGCTTTGATAACGTATTTATCATGTTTTTCTGTGAACAAATTCTGCAACATTTTTATTAAAAGAAGTACTCTGATTTTTATAAAGTATAAACAAAATCGGTCTTTTCTGGCCGTGAAAATGGAGATGTTACACCTGGTATATAGGATGATGCTATGCTAGTGACCTAGTTAGGTCGGTATCCTGGTTATAGGATGTTGCTATGATTGATGATTTGTTAGATTGGCATGACTGTTATATATATATATATATATATATATATATATATATATATATATATATATATATATATATATATATATATATATATATATACAAGTGTGATATTTATGTACACATGTTTTTTGATTTCGGGTTGGGTAGAGGCAATCATGCTTTGTATTGAAGGCCAACATACTCAGGGCGGTCTGGATAAACTAAAGGCCCAGTAAAAGGATTCAGTCAGACCGAAGGCCTGACGAGCGGTCCGGATTGGTTGTAGGCCCTGCGCGGCGGTTCAGACATGCCGAAGGCTTGGAGAACAGTCCAGATAGACTGAAGGCCTGTAAGGCGATCCAGTCAAGCTGACAGCTCATTATGCATGTTGTTCTGAATTGTTATACGTTATGGATATATTTGTATGGTGTTGGTATTTTGGGGGAACTCACTAAGCTTTGTGCTTACGGTTTCAGTTTATTGTTTCAGGTGCTCCAAATAACTCGGCAAGGTGAAAGCGTGATCGTACACATCCTTGTGTTTTGGACGTATGGTCTTTGGGAAACTCTGATAATAAACCATTTTGAAAATACAAGTGTACTACTTATTGATTTTGAAATGTTTTAAAAAGTTTCAAATTAGCTTGAATTTTATGGATGTTACATAAATATTTTTATCTGTGTTATATATTACTTGATGAAATTTATAACAATGAAAAGACATTTAAAATACATTTCATTTATATATTTTGTATCAAGTATTATCTATAAAAAAGAAAAATATTTATGGTCAAATTTGACGAATAAAAACTTGAAAAGTCAAATATGGATAATTAATTTGGGACGAAGATAGTAATTTTATATATATATATATATATATATATATATATATATATATATATATATATATATATATATATATATATATATATATATATATATATATATATATATATATATATATATATATATATATATATATATCATTCACGCCAACAGGATTAATTTAGGATATGTATATGAGTATAATGTTGGATTGTAATAACTTTGAATACAATACTTAAGAGTTAAGTATCAACATATTGATACATTAATCTCAACAACTATGATGATATATGTTTGATGATATGTATGTTGACTAATTACACCATGAATACCATTATGATCTAATCACAATATAAAAATAAAAATGTGATTAGTAAATATTGTTGTTAGGATTTATAAATGAAAAATATAAAAATACAAGAGCAAATAAGTTCATGGTATCACAAATATTTAACAAAATTAAATTTTCACTTTGAAAATCTACATATACTTTTTATTTATTTTTTTAATATAATAGTAAATATTTAGGATGACACTTTTTTTAAACCGTTAAGCAAGCGACAAACCAAAACCAAAAAACTTATTAGGATGACACTTAATACGAAGAAGATTTGTTTTTGTGTAGAATTTTTTTTTTCTTAAAATTTAAAAGTAATTTTTTGAACAGTTAGCACATGTCTTTTAAATTTTATTCCTAAACTATATCTTTTATAATGGAACTTAAACCTTTAACTCCCTCCTTAAAAGTGGAAACACATCTTCAACATCGACACAGCTTCGAGCGTAATAGGGTGATTGAAAAAATAATTTACCGTTCTAGTACACTTTGAAAAAATATTCATCAAATTAATAATTTTTTTTTTTATTTTTTCTTTACTTTTCAATCTATTTTAATGTTTTTTTTTATTTTAAATATCCAATTTTTCTCTGTTTCTTTTCTATTTCACTTTTTTTATTTTAGCTTTTTAGCTTTTTGTTGTTTTTTAATAATTGTTTTTTAATTTTTTATTTCTATTTTTTATTTTAAATATTTTTTTTTCTTATATAAAATTTGACTATCAGATTCTAGCCCTCATAAATTAAACATATAATATATTTTAAGATGCAAAAACTTCAACATTACACATACACTGTTTTTAAGATAAAAAAAAATTCAACATTATTTTTTATTAAATAGAACACTATAATTAAAAAAATCCAAGTACAATGTTACAAAAAGAAAAGCATCACAATTAATCTGAATACAAATCTAATTAGAAAATAGTCACAATAATACCATACAAAAATATTGTCTTTTTAATTATCTTGGCTTAGACGAAAATTATTTTTTATTATGCTCAAGTTGCTTACAAATTCCACAAAAGTTGACATTCTTCATTCTTTAATATTCCATACCATTTTCTAATCTTGTTGAACGAAGATGACATTTTTATTTTGTAATAGTTCTAAATGGTGATTGTGGCTAATATGCTTCACGAGCAAGTGGGGAGAACTTAGATGCCTAAGTAATTCCAAATTTAGAACTATTACGAAATAAAAAGGTTATCCTTGTTCATCAAGATTAAAAAATGGTATGAATATTAAAGAAGAAACAAATGCCAAGTAGCGGGGGCATAATCGAAAACGATGTCCATGTAAGCCAATGTAATTAAAAATATAATATTTTTATGGTATTGTTGTGACTATTCTTTTTCTTATTTTTTACAGGTAAGGATTTATTACCGGTTCAAATTTAAGGTAATTATGATTTTTTCTTTTTTAACAATCAATATTGGAGTTCTCTTTTTTTAAACTGTGGTAATTTTTGTAATAACTATTGTTGAGTTTTTTATCTTAAAAACATTGTATGTGTTGTGTTGGGTTTTTTCACCTTAAAATATATTATATGTTTAATTTATGAGGGCTAAAATTTAATGGTCAAATGTTTGTATAAAAAAGTAGATATTAAAAAAAAAAAAAAAAAAAAACAGAAATAAAATAAATAAAAAACTGTTAATTAAAAATAACAATAAAAAGGGTAAAAAACTGAAATAAAAAACTAATAACAATAAAAAAAAAGGTAAAAAAACCTAAATAAAAAACTATTATTTACCAAAAGAAAAACAATACAAAGGTGAAATAAAAAAGAAAAAAAAAACTCGGATATTTAAAATAAAAAAATATTAAAAATACTCACAAGTAAACGAAAATCAAAAGAAATATTAATTTAATAAATATTTTTCAAAATACAATAAAATAATAAAAAGAAAAATATCAGTCACTGTCAAAAACTCCACCTTTGATACATTTAGACAAAAAGTGACAAAAAGAATAAAAAGTAGGGTATTGAGGGAAGAGGCATCGTTTGAAGTTTAGAGTTGCCAGGCTTACATGAGCAAATACGTGAACATGAGTCGCTTTGTAAAACTTGTTTACGGGGCTTCTAGAAACCTAGAAAGTGCCGCAGAAGGGGCAAGAACTTTTAATAGCCGTCGCAAAATTCAAACTTGGCTACCAGCCTGTCATGCTTACGTGGCTTCCTTAAAATACACGTGGCGTACCTTGTCAAAGCAGTAAGCCGCAAGTTATTTGACCATCATACTTATCCAATATTTAAGAAACTTATGTTTTCTCTCTGCATTTCTTTTGTGTTGTTTGTGGACGTTCGTACTAAAGTTACTTATAATAAAAGGATTCTTATGTGTGCGGGGTCTAAGGATGGTTTATTTTTTCGTGGTGTATTAGTAGTTGTGAGACCTGTATATTATACGGATTTATTAAAAATAAATTTTAATTTAAATATGTATAAACATTAAATATTTTATAAAATAATGTTTTTTCATAACAGAATGTATTTTTTTAGAGCATTTATCAAAGAAATCAAATCATTTGGAGCATTTATAAGAATTTATTATCAAATTAATAGAATGATAACCTTACATATATACATAACCCATTAGAATTTGTTGGAAATTTATTTTAAGAAAATTGAAATCCCAAAAAAATGAAAAGTGTAAAATAACAATTTTAAAAATCCTAAAAAATGACATGTGTCATAATTAACGAGAAGATAACAAGTGACAAAAGTATTTTCATTTATTAAGAGGGATTTACATACCGAAGAAATGAAACTTTTTAAGTGGGTAAAAATGGAATCAACTAAAATGAAAAACACGAATTTGAAACATTGATTACTTCAGTATAAAAATGGAATAGATAATTTTAAAAATATAAAATACCATGTATAAAATATCGAGAAACTTGGATATAGAAATGGAATCCATCAATCGTAATAGTCTAAACAATCAGGAAATTAAAGAAAAAGACCATGCCAAAGTTGTTTGTAGCGAGTGCTTGAATCCCTAGGCTGACTAACGCTCTTGGCATTCATAACAAGGTTGTTAAAATCGCGATCCTAATCATTGTATCTTACAATCCTACGATCCCACCTAGGTAAATCCATACATATCTTACTAGAATCGTTTTTCGGTAAGATCACGGTAGGATCGTAGAATCGGATTGTAAGATTGTAGAATCGATCATACGATCGTTACTATATTTTTTAAAGAAAATTCTGATTTTTTTCTTAGATTAACTACAAAGAGTACCCTTTATGAATTGTTTATTTTTAGGTGATGTATTTAATATGTATTTTATATATTTTAAACTATGTGTTTTTAATTGAATGGCTAACAAATGAATGGAAATGTATTTTTTATGTTTAAAATGCTTTTGGTAGGATCTTATGATCTGATTCAATCTTACGATTACAATCTTATATTAGATTTCAATCTTGAAAACCTAGATTCATAGCATAGCCTCAACCAATTTATTGGGTAATTCTATGTGTACTCCCTAAATAGCTTCATGTACCCCGTTTGTGAGTGTAATAGTATGTGTGTATACCCAATGATTTGGTAATTTATATGAGTCGGATGACACCTGTTTATATTGAGTAAGTCTGTTTATATTAAGTAAGTCAAATACTGAATTGACCTAATATCCCCCTGCTTCCCCATGCTTCTCTTATTCGAAAGAGAGCAATAGTCAATAGGGGGTGTTCGTTTAGATGAATAGGTTTGATCCGAACCGATCAACTAAATCTAAATAGATTTTGGGTTTCAAAACATGGATCTGAATAGTCCAAACTAAATTTAGATATGATCCAATCCAACCAAATTATAATTCGGTTGAATCGGTTTTTACAATTTGATTTTTAAGAGACGTGACAATTAAATATATATATATATATATATATATATATATATATATATATATATATATATATATATATATATATATATATATATATATATATATATATATATATATATAACTTAAATATTAGTCAACTTTATAAAGGTATCTAAAAGATTTTTTAATTATAAATTATAATTTATAAACAACTATTAAGAAATTTTGATTATAGTTTAATATTTTATTGACAAAAAACTATTGATAAAAAGTACATATTAAAATATTATATTGGATGAAAGTTTCTAATATTTAGTAAATTTATCAATGATTAAATATAAATATTAAAAAACAAATAATAAATGGTTGTTATTTTTTTTTTCTAGACTATTCAGTTCTTATTTTATAAACCAAAACCAATCCAAAATAATAATTCTGTTTAGCTTAAAATCAATCTCCAATTTAAATTGTCTAATTAAAAAATTTGGTTTTAACAAAAATAGTCTAACAACTCTAATAGTAGATGTACAATTAATATGTTACCTGATGAATAATTGCATGTTGTTTTTTAGAGGTATAGAAACGAGTCTAAACCGTAAATAGGGACATAGAGTGGCTTTGATTTAATTTTAAAATAATCCAAAAGATGTAGTTTGTTACGTGGGTTTTCATCCATAGTCGTTATATATATATATATATATATATATATATATATATATATATATATATATATATATATATATATATATATATATATATATATATATATATATATATATATATATATATATATATATAACAATTTGTCGTTAACTTTTTTTTGTCTCCACGGATGGTCCTTGTGGTTTTTTAATAGAACGTCCTTATTACTAACTTCGTCATTTTTGGTCCATTAAATCACAACATGTGCAAATCATATGAGGGTAAAATCGTCTTTTTACAACCATAAGGATTATTCATGAAGTTTTGTACATTTTGAAAGAAAGGCGCTAATATGACATTGCGTGGTGCATACAAAAAGAAAATCCTCTTCGGGGCATCTCCATCGCTGACAACCCTCCCTTCGACTCCATTCATCTCCGACATGAATCTGGTCATCTTCAGCTCCTATTCAACATCCTTAGCCTCAAATATCTCATCGATAATGATATCCCGCCTAATCCAGTGTTGGGTTTTTATTTAAAAATAGTCTAATTTTAGTGATAGAATTGACATAAGTAACAACGGAAACATTTTACAATTTAAATAAATTAAAACCATTTTAACCCACCAATGATCAATTTGCAAAGACTTAGAAAGATTAAAATAACCATAGAAAGTTGAGTGTTACAACCTTTGTAGAATTTGATTATCATGGGAGGTTGGAAGTTAATAAAGAGTGGCATGAAACTCCAAAATAGAAGTTCTCTATAATGTATCCCCAAAGCAAGAGTATAACCACTTCAAGATGCTAGTCTTCCCCTATATTAAGTTGGTCTTAAGCTTTAAGACTTTTACCAAATAAATCCTTAAAGAGAAGCAACTTAATCTACCAAGAATATGCTCCAAAATGCAAGACATGGAGAGATGATGAAAGCCTTTAATTCTCAACAATTTTAGAGAAAAAGAGAAGAAGAAACATGTCAAAAGAACTAGCTCATTTTCATGTCACCATGCCCCATGATTTTTGGCCATTGTGAAGAAAGTGTTGAATCTATATGTCCACGAATCATTATTGAGTGACATTGTTAATAATATATGATCCTATAGGGCCTAACCTTTATCAAGTTTGCACATTTTGCATATTTATTATTAATATGATTATTGATAAATAGTATCCATTTTTGTATTTAATTAGGGAATAATTATTGTTTTCGTGAAAATAATAATTATAAGAGAGTATAACTAGTTATTATTTCATATGTTATGAATTATAGGTCATGCACAACCTTTTGGACTAGTTGGATCCGTTTATCTTTTACCTAAAGACAAAGTTTATATTTTTTAAATATTAAATTTATAAAATTTAAAGAATCCTTATCTTTTATAAAGGTATGACCGAAAATTTAGAGGCATGGGATGTTGCTTGTCAACCCCCTCCCCCCTCTTGTTACTCATGCTTGTTGAAGTAGCCAATATTTTATATTAAATAAATTTGTAGGCTTTACTTTGCATGGTAGTATATAAACAAGAGTAAGGGCTTGCAAAAGTTGCTAGTTTTTGTGAATTCTCTTACTTTTGTTCTCCATGGCCGAAACTTATTTTCTACATCCTCTATCCATGACTTTTGAAGTAAAGTGAAGAATTAAAGCTTCCTTGAGTTGTCTTCTTTAGCAATTATTTGAGTTAAGTGCTTAAAGGATTAAGACACTCAAGAATAAAAGAAGGAACTAGCATTCCAAGTGCATTACTCTTGATGGTGGATACACATAGAGAAATTCTATTCTTGAACTTTTGCTATCTTCATCAACACCCCAAAACCAAATGGGTGCTAAGGCTTCAAAGGTTGTCATTCAGAAACTCTCTTTGGTTGTTTTATTTCATTCTAACCTCTATAAATGGATCCTTGATGGTTTGATTTTGTTATAATCTAAAAATAAACTTGTTTATTTTATAAGACTTATGTTGTAGTTTTTATGTACAAACCTATATTTTGTATCAAGACCCGTCAAAAAGAAGACGAAAACCAAGTGCTCATTTTTTAACCTATAAGTAGCTAGTGGACATGTAACCAATTGGTTACTCTAAGTAACCAAAAAGTTGTGCATAACATTAATAATCATAAAATGTGATATTAAGCTAGTTTTTGTTCTCTTTTTTTGTTATTTCCTAGAAACAACAATCCCAAATATATTGGTAATTATTATTTTCATAAAATAAAGTTTTTCCAATTAAATACAAGTGTTGATATTTATTTATAATCAAAATTACTCTAATAACTAATCCATTAATAGTAACTTGCTATAAGATGTGGCGCTATATGATCATATGTTATTAGCAATATCATTGTAAAATAACTCTTGTGCATACAAGATAGTTCATCAAGAACACCCCGTTTACATTCACCCTTCGATTACTGATACTATATATAGAGAGAAATTAGAAGACGAAATACAATCGCTTTTATGGATTTGCATCCCAAAGTGTGTTTTCGGAAAGGTTTTTAAAATATCTTTATTCTTGACATGTGAAGATGATGTTTTGGTGAATTTGTGGTTGAGAGTAAAAATGATAGCGATAAAATACTTTGGAGGAGATTGAGGTTTAAAAGAATACCTTATTTGATTCAATCATATGTCCCTCTTATCCCTATTCTTGATGATGCCCATAGTAATAAAAGTTAGATTTGAAAATTTTGAGGAAAATGAAAAACACAATGTTTGAAGTCAATACAATAGCTTTTATTCACCCATACATGACTCTTATGGTTTCTAGTCTTTTCTTGATTGCTTCACATAATAATGAGTGAATTCAACAAGGGTTTAATCCAATACCTTTGTGTTTAGGGGTTGGTGGTAGTGCTTTTCTATGATTATTGAACACTCAAATGGTGTTTGAAGTTGATGGAGTGAAGGTTGATGAGGCTGTTTTGAGTGTTGCGAATTAGTATTTTGGGTTAAACAATGACAAATCTATTTAACCAGTTGTTGGAGATTCAGTAGAAGTGATTCAAAACTTTGCTACAATAGGTGACACAAATGATTCACATATTAGTTTTGATGATAAATTTTATGTTGTTATGGTTGATGTGGATTCAAGTGAGGCTTGAAATGGCATTTGTGCTCCACCACCAGAATTTGTTAAAAAAATATGTTTTTTCAAGCTGTGAGACTACTTGTTCATGATCATGGTGTCCTTATCATAAATGTGGTCCCTCATAATTAGTTGATTTATATGAAATTTGTTCAAGAACTTAAGGATGCTTTCATAAGGTCTATAGAATAGACGTTGGGAACCAAGATAATTTTGTTCTTGTGGCCACCTTATCACCATCTTATGCTAATGACCATGATAATGCGTTCTTCAAGAGGTTAAAATTTGTGATTCATGGGGCTTATTTGGACTCCATAGTGGACTTGTGAAGCATGATATTGGCATATCAAAGAGCATCTTCTTCTATTATTCCAACAATATGTTTATGATTAACAAAATAGGTGGTTGGCTTAAATGAAAGAGATGGGAGCATGAGGTTAACGACAATAGGTCACCATCCCTAAGAGATGGTGACCTTAAACGAAGGCGGATTCGAGGGGAAGTGTCGTGTTGGACATGAATGGAGTCGGATTGAGGGTTATCGACGATGGAGATGCCTGGAGGGAATTTTATTTCAATATGCACTGGACAATGTCATACCAGGGCTTTTTCTTTCAAAATGTACAAAACTTCATGAATGGTTCTTATAGTTGTAAAATAGGATTTTACCCTCACATGGTTTGCACACGTTGTGATTTAACGGACCAAAAAGGACGCCATAAGGACAATCCATTAAAAGTTTTCAAACCACAAGGAGCATCCTTGAAGATAAAAAAAAAATAATAATAAAGGACCAAACTTGACTTCTTGAAAACGACATACTCCATTTTTGAAGATTTTTCATTAGTTATATTAGATGTTTTGACATTTGATTGATTTTGTTCAATGTGAGCGATGAATATTGATTAATTCAAGTCATTTAATTAGTCATGCAAATAGAATGTGCGGTAAAACAAAGATTTGTAATAGAAATGAACATACTATCATCTAAAGACTTGTAATAAAAGTACCAAATTAGCAAAATTACTTCTAGTTTGACTAATTCTAGTTATTTAAGATGTTTTTACATTTGATTGATTTTTTTTTAACGTGGGAGAAGAATAGTCTAATTAATTCTAGTCATTTAATTAGTTATGCAAATGGAATGTGTAGTAAAACAAAGATTTGTAATATAAATGAACATAATATAATCCAACGACTTGTAATAAAAGTACCAAAGTAGAAAAGTTGCCTCTAGATTTACAAAAACTGGTTATTGGTAGCTTATCTTTGAAAAAATTACTCAAATGAGATCTAGACGAGATTCGGACACAAAAAATAGAGAAATCATTAAGAGGAGTCGAATCAACGAAGCAACCATGTGCTATGATACCATGAAAAAAATTATAACATGATTTCCCAACATGAGCAACTTTATTTCAAATCAAACCAAGATGTTTACATATACTTTTACAACCAAAAATCTCACTACAAGATTCCTACACTATTCTTTACGTTTACACTCATATATGAAATTTTAATGAACAAATGAATATAAAAACGTAAAACATATAATCCTAATGTGTAACAACATCAGGAAAATATCAAGAGACAATGAGACAGTAAAATACCAACGAATGAACCTCACTTGCCCTAATCTTCTACATTGTTGGCTTATATATCGGGTTGTTAATGACCTGACATCTTGCATGATAACCCAAAAATATTACATTGAGTACCGTTTACCTATTACAAAAATACCCTACAACACAAATATAATAGGAATATAAACAATAGGTAATATACTAAATTCTTAGTTTGGAACATAATTTTTATTATTTCAACTTCCCCGGACAAACTAAACATTTAAAAATTATTTCACAGAAAAAGATTGTCCAAAGAGATTTTTTTATAAAGATTCTCATGCCGAGAAGAAACAAGAGATTTAGTCAATCCATTACCAATTTGATTAACATATCCAATTTTAAAAAGTTTAATAATACCATATGTAAACTTTTCCCTAATAATATGAACATTTATTTCAAAATGGTTAGTTTTATCATAAAAAACAAGATTTAATGCTAGTTTTATAACAGATTCATCAATCATATCTACTGGAACAACTTGACTAAATTTTAAATCATAAAAAAATTTTAATACCCAAATTATTTCACAAGTTAATGAACCAAGGGCTCTATATTCAGATTCAATTTTTTTAGAACAACTTTATTCATCAGTTTTTTTCTAGATTCAGTTGATGATCTGGAAATAGGGTATGTTTTTTCTTACTTCTACATGAAACAAGATAATCACCAAAATACACCAAATAACCACTTACGGATTTCCTAGAAAATAGACATTTAGCCCAATCAGCACCAGAAAATCCATTTAAAACAAGAGAATTAGCTTTTAAATAACACACTCCTTTTTTAGGACTAATTTTAATGTATATTAACAACCTTAAATCATTTCTCGAATATAACCGTCTAGGATTGTGCATAAACTAACTCAAGACTTGAACAAAATATGAAATATTAGGCCTTTGTTATAGTGAGATTAATCAGTTTTACCAACCAGTTTCTAAAATTCATTAATATTTTCTAGAAGGCTATCACTACTTTGATCACGATCGACAACAAGATTAACCTCAAGAAGATTATTAACTATTTCGCATCCCATCATTCCAAATTCATTTAATAATTCCAAACAATAGTTCCTTTGTGAGAGATAAACACCATTTGGAACATCAATAATTTCTATACCTAAAAAAATAAGTTAACTTACCCAAATCTTTAATAAAAAACTGAGGTTTAAGAAAATATTTAACTTTAGTTATTTCAGTTTCATTTTCTCCTGTTAGGATTATATCATATACATAAACCAGCAAAACAACAGAGAGTTACCTATAGATTTTACAAACATGGAATAATCATTTTAGACTTTGAGTGAAACCAAAACTAAACAAAGAGACACATAACTTTTCATTCCCCTTGTGTGGAGCTTTCTATGAACCATATAAGGATTTTAAAAGTTTACAAACTCGGGTATCACCCTTACTATGATAACCTTGAGCTAATACCATGTATACATCCTCCTCAAGATCACCATATAAAAAGCATTATTAATGTCAAACTGATGTAAATTCCAATTCTGATTAACATCATTAGTAATTATAATCCCAATGATGACAATTTTAGCTATAGGGTAAAATGTTTTCTCATAGTCAACACCTTCGCTTTGATTGTAACCTTTCACAACTAAATGAACTTTATACCATCTACTTCACCGTTTGCTTTATGTTTTATTTTGTAAGTCCAACGACATCCAATGGGTTTTCTATCTTTAGGTATCTCAACTATTTCCCAAGTTCTATTTCTATACAGGGCTTCCATTTCAAGATTCATGGCTTTAACCCATTTGGGATTTAGAGAAACCTCAAAGTAACATTATGATTTAATAGTCGTATTATGATTAGGTACAAAACACTTAGTTTCATTAGGTAAGTGAGAATAGTTAACAGTTTTTTCAATTCTATATTTGTATTTACCTTCAACAGCATAATCATCAAATCCCCTAGGAACACAAGACTCCATGTTAGAATGAGTATGACTTATTGAAGAAGAATCTAGATGTATAAAATTCTCTTGACTACTTTCCTCAGTCGTGTCAGGACAACCATGACCAGACCCATTAGTTTGAGGCACATGTGACTATCCAGGACAAAAAGTAGTATATGTTTGAATATATATATGTTATATTATGAACTTGGACATAACTAGTACCATGCAACTGATGGCCGATTCTCTAGTTATCTAGATTTAGGTCATCATTAGATAACTCACACACTACTGGCATCATAGGAAAAAGGTTTCACATATGATGACTTATCAGGGGTGTTGTCAAAGTAGAGATTGTCTATTTTAAGGCAAAAGCAGATTCATAGAACTTTAGATCCTAGGAAACAAAGAAAGGATGACAATCAAGACTCAAAAGTTTATAACCTTTTTATCTAAAGAATACCATAGAAAAATACACTTTTTAGTTCTAGATGAAAGCTTATCAGAATTTTTATGTTTACTTGAAAAACATAAACAACCAAAAACATGAAGATTATCAAAACTTTGAGTCTTTTATAGATTAATTGGTATGGAGTAACCCCTTTTAAAACATATGAAGGGTTCTATTTATCAAGAAAACAAAAGTTAAAATAACATCACACCAATATTTTAAAGGCAAACAAGATTCAAAATATAAGAGACCTTGCAACATTGGGAATATCCATGTGTTTTCTCACAACGACACCATTTTTTATGGAGTGTTAACACGAGAAGTTTGATGTAAAATTCCCTTATTCTCATTTGAAGTTTTCATAAAAATATTTAAAAATTTAGTCCCATTATCTGACCTAATGTACATAATATTGGTTTCAACATGATTCTTTAACATACTACCTGAATATATGTTCTCAAGATAATAGAGCCCACTAGATAAATTACCAGTTTCCATCGTCCCCTTTGACTGTAAATCCTGAATATAGCAGTTGTGTTCATTAAAAACTACATTACATTCACTATCTTTACGAAGTTTATGAAAAGATAGAAGATTTATATTAAAATTTGGGAAGACAAAAACATCAAACAACGTAAGAGAGTTTGATAACTGCAATTTTCTAATTTTGTTTTATTAATTAGATGAACTATATGGGTGACTGGACCTTAGATTCAATATAAAAACATCAAAAAAAATCACGAAGTAGTGATTCAGAGGCTATCATATGTTGATTGGCTCCCAAATCAACCACCTGTTTTTTACATTTAGAACTAAAAAAAGAATTACATGAATTACTAACCATGTTAGCACTGAAAGGTTCTTCATCTAACCCTTTCTTATCACTAAAGAGTTTAAGAAACTTGGAGTATTGTTCATTAGTGAGATAATGACATTCATAGTTATTAGTATGATCATTAGAATTAAATGACTCAGAGTTATTAGCAGAAGAAGAATTTGTATAGAAATTTTTATTTTGAATATTAGAGTCAGAACTTGGTTTATAATATTTTAGATAACCAATGATTTTAAAATAATTTTCTATTTAGTGACCTTTAAGACCATAATCTTTACATTTAGGAATCTTACTCTTTCCTTTTAATTTATTTTGATAAAAGTATTTAGACACAAATGTGGAAGAGTGAGATTTGTTATTACCGGAAGAGTTGGAGTGAGAACCATGTGTTTTATTACATTCTTCATGAGAAACTAAATAAAATGTTATTTAAACAGAAAGTAGAGGACCCATTGAAAAATATCACTTTTAACTTGATTGTATGAATAATCCAAACCACTTAATAATTACATTAGTTTCACTAGTTTTGCATGATTATTAAAACTGGTAGTTGCCTCACATGTACAATCTCTGAGGTTAGTCAAACCATCAAACTCTTTCCAATAAGAATCAAGCTTGTTAAAGTAATCAGATAAAGACAAGTGGCCCTAAGTAAGAGAACTAATTTTCTAATGTATATTAAAATCACGGATCCATCTCCTTATGATATGTTTTGAAATGTTCTTCCTAGATTTCCTAAGTACTCTCAAAACATGCATGATTTGCATATATGTATTCTGAAATTTACCCAAGAATCCAGGAAAAGGTAACAACATTAGCATATTCCCTTTTAGACTCTTTAATGTGATCATTAGTGGGTTTTAGAATAGTTATGTTAGTAAAGCCAACTATATTATGAGCTTTTAAGGCTCAAAGCATAGAACTGCACCAAAACCTATAAATAAAATTAAAGAAGCAGACCAAGATGGCTCTACAGTATGTTGGGAGCACAAGGTTAGTCGACAATCTTCAAAAGATAAGTAACATATCAAATATAATAGATTAGGAATCAAAAGATCAAGAACTAAACAGATCAAATACCACAATAGATGCACATGAAACATATGTACAAAAAAATAGATGCACACAGAACAGATGAACATAAAATAGACCATAAAGAAAATGAATAGAGAATAGAAAGATCTCACAGTGATGCATGAAAATGATTTAAACAACATCTTAGTCTAGGCGTTTAGCCACAAAGACCAAGCACAAAGTCAAATTTTCTAGGTTCTTTTCCATATAAGATTTGATCGATGTTAATCTATTTCCTTACAAAGTTAATCCAGTGACCTAGTGGTTTTTCCACGTACAATATTCTAGAGATGATTACAAGTTGGATGAAAGGCTCTTAGCACTAAAAAAATCTATACAAATTAGCAAGAACATGTAGTAACTTGGAACATGAAAAAAAATTGGATTCACTTTAAGAAGATCGATAGAGACGGAGAAACCCTAGAACATACAACATGTCTATGATCTACAAATTTCCCACAAAAATCATGAATCAACATAAACTAACAAAGAAAAGTACATGATAAAAAAAGAATAGACAGAGAACATCAACTTATGTTCAGATGAGATCCAAGTATGATTCAAACATAAATGAACACATAAATCAATCATAGGAATCGAATCGATGTAGCAACCATATTTTTTGATTCCATGACAAATTTATAGCACGATTTCCCAACATTATCAGCTCAATTTCAAATCAAACCAGAACGTTTACATATACTTTTAAAACCAAAAATCTCGCCACAAGATTCCTACACTAGTCTCTTACGTTTACACTAAGATATGAAACTATAATAAACAAATGAATATGAAACCCTAAAACATCTAACCCTAACATGCAAGAATAGAGGAAAAAATATTAAGAGAGAATGAAAGAGTTAAATATCAATGACTGAACCTTACTTACCTTAATATGTTGTATAGTTGAATTATATATATATATATATATATATATATATATATATATATATATATATATATATATATATATATATATATATATTGGACACGGAAATGCTCTACAAATAATGAGTGATAGTTAGGTTATTTAATTATTCCCTTTATTGTATTGTTGGTATTTTTCTCTCTCCTATATAAAAAGAGAGTCGGTCATGTAATTGTAAGAGTGCACAATGTAGCTTTTCTAGACAGAGAGAAAGTGGTGGGATCTCTCCCACTAAGGGAGAGTTTTTCTCTCCCAACAATGTTCTTCATGTTTTATTATATACCTCTTTTCTAGTGATTATGGAATTTCTCATCATATGTTCTTCATTCATATTTTTATGTTCGTTAAATCTCGAGATATTATTTATTCCGCATCCACCGATCGTTCAAAATGGGTCTTACAATTGGTATCAGAGCCGTACCTTGAAGGTTAAAGCGACTATTTCAAGGGAACGACTCCCGTTCAGTGATTATCTTGAAGATTTTTCAGATTTTGCAAGAATTTTCGAGCTCAAACCTGAAATTTTTATGATGAGTTTTCTATTTTTATGTGTTGATTCATGCTTAGAAGAATAAAAATTAGTTGCTGATGTTCGTTCAATTTTTCTGCTGGAAAATTATGTTCTTAAATGTTCTTATGTTGTTGTTGAAGAAAAGAAGAAGAAAAAGGCAGAAGAAGATTTTTTTGTTCTTAAAATTGGTTGAAGAATTTTCTCTAGGAAGCTCTTTTTATTGGAAAGGAGACTCCAAATATCATGGGTCTTTTATTGAAGAAAGTAGAGAAAAGCACTTTGGTTTGAAGATTCTTTTTCCCAGCGATACCTAAGCTCATTTCAAAAGGTATGAACTCCTTGAAGGGTTTTAGTATACTACAACATCCTATGGTGCACATACAACCCTAAATTCCTTGGATCTATGTTTTCAATAATTATACATGCAAAGATGCTTCCAAGGCATAAACCTATAACTAGCATGCATTTGACATAAAACATATAAAATACTAGTTAGGGTGACATACCTTTTATGTAGCTTGAAGTCTTGATGTATATGGCCTTAAGAGCTTAGACTCAACAGTGTGGAAGCCTCAAATGAAGTCACAACACATCATGGACAAGGATGAAACTTGAGAGAGAATCTCCATGCACCAAAAACACCTCCAAGGACTCCAAGAACTTCAATTTGCGTTTTTAGGTAATGGACTATATATTTATATGTAGGATTTGAAGGGTCATGGATATAACCTAAATCCAAATCCATGGGTTTTAGGATCCATGGTTCATGTGGCCCAACTCTTTATGTATCCATACATAAACTTGGTCCAACATGGATCATAAGCCCAACACATATAAATATAACTAATTACCATAATTAGTCCCCATAGATTTAATTAGTCTCTTTTTGATCACTACATTAATTCCAAATTAATTTTTGATCAATACTAATTAAAACATATGATTTCATATTAATATATTAGAACTTATAATATATTAATAAATCCTATATAACCTTCTCTCAAAAGTCCATCCTAACAAATTGTCCTGGTGATATGCAACCCAAATGGACCATGCTACTCTCGGGTCGAGTACATACCAATAATAGTTCTGGGCTTAGACATCTAATCCAACAGTCTCCCACTTGGATAAGTCTAAAACTATTATTGCGTATGAATCCAAGATCCTGACTAGCAATCATAGCTCTTAAAAGCTGTTGTCGATCTCTAAGCATAGGTTTAATCCAATACTCGAATCTCATTCCAGGAGCACTCATGAATATTGCAGCCATGTCTAGGCCACTTAGACAAACTACAGACCCATTCATGACAGTCCAGCCTCAATACCTACTTCCAAAGTATGATCGACTATGGACGGTTTAAATAACCAAGTTATTCGGGAAGTCAAAACATGCAAAGTGAAACACAAGGATAATACTAATCCTATATGGCTCTAAGCACCTTTGAGAGTAAATAAAACACCTTTTATTTAAACACCATATTGATTACACAATATTCATTGTATAATGTTTCGATTTATCAACCTAATACTTGAATTAAAACAATAGTCATCCCATGCTCCAAGCATGCACACTATGTTTGTCCAAACAATAGTTATGCCATACTCCAAGTATGCACACTATGTTTGTCTATGATCATTTCTTTGTGAAATAGACCAATTGAACATGATTCCAATGATGCTTATTTCACAATCTCAAATCCTTATCATAAATGCAAGAATACCAAATTCTTGCCATTTACTAAAATCTGTTAGATTCTAAACTTGTATGCATTGATCCTCTTGTAATGACTATGCACAAAAGTCACAAAGACTTGGCAACAGACATTACAAAGTATTCCAATAGAGAGCAATTCCATGGAAATGAAGTCTCACATTCAAAGTACATTCCTTTGAACATCCTTCTTGCATTAAGTTTTCTAATCTCACACAGATTTAAAGAATAATTTCCACTTATGGAAACATTTCCATATTCCTATTTTGACTATCACTTCTAAAAAAAAGTTGTTTCTTTTCAGAATATGTCAATATGGTCCTTCCAAAATTTACACTATACTTCCAAATGTCCATGAGCAACCAATCTTTCGTAAACATCAGATTGTCCTCGACAATTGCTTAATGATTTTAGTCATATCCAATTCTAGACCTTTTTCCCTCTTAATCATTTTAGTCCTATCCAATTCTATACCCGAAGCATATGGACACGATTAATTATGTCTCATAGAAAGACATGAACCTAGATCAATCTTTTGCTACAATATTTTTTATTTGCCATGTTTTCATAATTCGACTATGAAGAGGGATGCCGTAATCATAATCGAATTTTGAGAACGCAATATATGTAGAATTTCCTTATGTTGAACCATTCCCACATAAAATTCATATATATATATATATATATATATATATATATATATATATATATATATATATATATCCTTGACTAAAGATGATTAAACTCTCAATTTAGGCTTTTAGAATTGAAATGAAGTATAATTTTCTCTCCCTTAATTATAGTAAAAAACCTTTTCCCAATTGAAACTTTTTTTTTCTATAATTAACATTGCTAACTTGCAACACTTATCATAGTTGATTATGCTCCCACTAGCATAATAATTACTAGCATAACAATTATGCTCCCACTAGTTTTGACGTGTATCCAGAAATCAACTGGACTTCTATAAATCAATACTTTATTGACTTTCTTATCAAAGTTCATGTTTCTGATACGAGATGCTTTGATAAAACTTTATCAAAATCATACAGCTTTTCATTGATAGCTCACATGTGTGTTTAAACAATTTTTAGAACTATGAAAAGGGATGTCGTAATCATAGTCTCAATTGTTTAGACCTTTGTTATTTCTCACAAGTCTATGTTAGTGTGTCGGTTAACCACACACGCTCCACTAACGCCTTTGAGAATGAAAATATTACAATTGCTATCTACTTAAAATCTATCTAGTGAAAACGTTTCCTCACCATCATTTTCATAAATCGGAGGGAAACCTTATGACACTTAGATTTTATGGTGTATGTGTTCCTATCCATGTGAATTTGTCAAAACCATAATCACAAGACAAGGTTGTTGGATAAGGTGTCTAAGTCCATAACTATTTCTGGTATGTACTTGAACCAGTTTGGCATAATCACAAGACAAGGTTGCATGGCATCATGCGTTTGGATAGACTAAATTGAGAGAAATAACACTTATGGTTTATTAATATATTATAAGTTCTAATATATTAATAATATTATTTTAGTATTGATAAATAATTAATTTAGAATTAATTAAGTGATCAAAAAAGGTGACTAATTAAATATATGGGTTGATTGTGTAAATCATCCATACTTGTATAGTGGCTAAATGCTCCATGGATTATCAAGTTGGGCTAAGACCCATAGGATGCTCCATGGAAGTGTAAACCCATGGATCATGGAAATGAAGAGTCATGTCATGCTAGGGTTTATGTGGTGTAACCCTAATTGTAACACACTATATAAGCAACATAAAGCTTACCAAAATCGGCCACTATAAAGAATAGAGAGGGCAAGCCAATTTTAGAAGTGTTCTACATTACTCTTAAGTCATTCCAATAGAATTTGGTGTTGTGTGAGACATTTGAGGCATCACACTTGGGGTACTAGGCTCACAAGGTTTTTAAGGAATCCAAACTACTACAAGGTATGTTTTCTAGCTTACTTTTATGTTTAAAAGTTCCCTATGTATGCTAGATAGGATTATGAACCTTGGAAAATCAATTTTGCATGTATCTTAGTCAAACATAGATCCAAGGTTTCTAGGGTTGCATGAACACCTTAGGAGTGTTAGAATGTTCAAAACCCTATAGTGGTATTAGAGCCTAGGCTTGTTTGTTTGATACTTGATGTAAAATAGCTGAAGAAGCCGAAATTCTTGTTGTCTGCACAGGGGACTCACCGAGTCAATGGGGGGACTCGACGAGTACAAGCGTATCTTCAACCAACTTGGCGAGTCAGTTCTTGCACTCGACGATTTGCCTAGGCAGAGTGCAGATTTTCGATTTTTGCTGCTAGAAATGGACTAGAAACATTACCCTAAACTGTTTTGGTGTTTTAAAACTTGTTTTAGATGGCGTAATGGTTGTTCTAATTCATTTACAATGGCTAATATCAAAATTCCATGTTTATATGTGTTCATATGTTCTTGAAATTTTGTTATGAATATTCATGTTCTTATGAGTTCTTGCAAGATCATAGGAATTATGTGCTATTGATTGGTAGTTAATTCATGATCATGATGTGTTTTAATGGAGTCCATAACTTGTCCTCAAGTTATGGATAATCAAAAGTCACTTTGTAATAAATCCATTAAAAGAACACATAAGTTACAAAAATGAAGATTCTTCATTTTTAATAAACAATAAGTCATAAGTTATGAATTGAAAAGTTTTGTAAATTTACAAAACTTGCCCTCAAGTTTTGGAACATGTAAGGTCATCTAGTAAAGTTTAGTTCGAACCCCTAGAATTTTAAAAGTTAAAATTCAACCCTTATACTCTGTAATATTATAAGTTAATAATATATATATATATATATATATATATATATATATATATATCAATTAGTTTTATCATTAGTATGCCTCATTCACGAAGTCGGTCTATAAGGGGGGGTATAAGGTTGTTGCCTATAAAATGGCAGCTTAATGGGTGTCCACTCTCACCCACTGCTTCCTTGAATGGTGGAGGGTCGTCAGCCAAACGGGGAGGACAATGACTTAAAAATTCTCATTAAAAGTATAGTGATTATTATAAAATAACTAAATGTTTTTATAAATTCTCAATCTTAGTTACTTTAGGAAAATGTGAATAAGGTGCTAACCCATGAAATTACACTTTGCACTTTGATTGAGTCGTTAGTGGAGCGTGTGTGGTTAACCGACACACTAACTTGGACTTAACAAGGGAGGCAAAGGGTGACTTAAGGTTTTTCATAGGTCGGTGGAGCGCGTATGGCTAACCGGCACATCGATTGAGTGAAAAACGTTAAGGGTACCAAGTAATTTGCATGGTTACTTCACACCTTGTTTTGTGATCCTCGACATCCCAGTCACAAAACATGAAGGGTACACTCGAGATTGAAACATGTTATTGAAAAGTTCAATAAGTCTCAAAAGAATCTAGGATTTTCTAAAGCCCAATTAAAAACCTAATAATTTATATTTCGTTTTTCATGGTGGAAATTGGTGAATCGTCATTCACCTACCTTTCAAATATGTTATAGATTAGATTACGACATCCCTCTTCTAAGTTATAATATATTGTGATTGGATCCTAGCCTTAATATTACATTTGGGTATTAAGGACTATCTTTATATCTAATCTAAACTTGTTTTCTACTTCAGATGTCATCCAACCATGCTGCTTTTGGCTCAAAGCCTACCGGCTCTTTCTCTCTCATGAATCTTTATATGGGAGTCATCTTTGATGGATTCAACTTTATGGATTGGATCAAGAACATCAGGATGGTCACTCGGTATGAGGACAAGGAATATGTCCTCGGCAAGGAGCTTAAGGTACCCGAGCCATCTGCTTTGCCTGAGGAGGTCACTGAATATGAGGCACATGAAAGAGATGCTACCAAAGTGGCATGCATCATGTTGGCCACTATGAAAACCGAGCTCCAAAAGTCCTATGAGGACTACTATCCTTTTGAGATGCACCAATATTTGATGGACCGCTACCATCAGAGTGCTCGTCAAGAGCGATATAAAATCATCTCCTCCTTGATAACAACCCGGATGAAGGATGGTGAACCTATCACGGGCCTTATGCAGAAAATGCAAAGATATGTGGACCGTTTGCTGAAGCTAAATGTGAACTTCCCTGAGGAGTTAGCAACATATATCATTTTGCACTCCTTACCATCGTGTTATGATCAATTCTTCATGACATACCACATGAACAAGGAGGAAGTTGCCCTCAACAAGCTTCAAGGACTCCTAAAGACTGCTGAAACAAGTCTTAAAGGTAATTCGGTTGTTACCACTCCTACTCCTACTCCAAGCTCCGCCCCTGTCCAGGCAATCGGGAAATGTAGAGGGAAAAAGCGGAAGAACCCTTCGAAGGGTACCAAAGTAAGACCCTTGATGGCTCCTCTTCAAGTGGAACCAAGAAAGGTTTTGTCACTCCTTCTGACCCAAAAGAGGCTGAATGCTTCTATTGCCATTAAAAATCGCATTGGAAGCGGTATTGCCCAAAGTACCAGCAAGACATAAAGGATGGGAAAGTAAAGCCCACCCATGTACGTATTTACACAATATTGTCTAAATAAGTCACCCTATTCTAACTCTTGGGTCCTTGATACAGGATGTTGAATTCACATACGTTCTGATTTGTAGGCACTAAGAAGAAGTGAGAATGTGGAGCATGGAAAGATAAACTTGATCATGGGGAATAGGAAAGCTTCACCTGTCACCAAGATTGGAGTTTATTCTTTGTTACTAAGTAGTGGGTTTACATTAGATTTGAATAAATATTGTTACTCGCCTGAAGTGGCAAGAAATATTATTTTCTTTCATGCTTTGTACAAACAAGGGTTTACCTTTTCTTTTGATAATGAAGTTTGTGGAATAAATGCTTTCTTTAATAATGTTCTTTATTTTAAAGAATTACCTTGTGATGGTGTGTATGAAGTTGTGTCTATTGTAGATAACTTAGGAAATAATGTGTTGTGTGTTGATTCTTCTAATAATAATAACTTAGATAAAGCATCATTATGGCATTATCTTCTTGGACATGTAAGCAAGAAACGCGTAGGCCAACTCCAAAACTATGGAGTCTTGAAGTAATTTGACCTAGAGTCAGATGATAGTTGTGAATCATGCTTACTTGGAAAAATGACAAAGTCACCCTTTAATGGTTCTTGTGCAAGGGGTGAAGGTTTGTTGGATCTAGTGCACATAGATGTGTGTGGACCCTTCAAAACTGCCACAAGCGATTTTAATCATTATTATGTGAATTTTTACAGATGATTATAGTAGATATGGTTATGTCTACTTAATCAAGCATAAGTCAGAGACTTTTGAAAGATTTAAAGAGTTTAAACAAGAAGTCAAGAATCAATTGGGTAGGAACATTAAGATGCTTCGAACCGATCGTGGTGGTGAGTATCTTAGTACATAGTTCCTCGACTATCTTAAGGAATGTGGGATTGTCTCACAATTGACACCTCCCAGGACACCACAGTTGAATGGTGTGGCTGAGAGGCGTAATCGAAACTTATTGGATATGGTTCGTTCCATGATGAGTCGAGCTTCTCTACCAATCTCATTCTGAGGGTATGCCTTAGAGACTGCCACATATATCCTTAATTTAGTCGCTACAAAGAATGTTGCCAAAACTCCTCATGAGATGTGGACTGGAAAAGTTCCTAATATAGACCACATCAAGATTTGGTGTTGCGAGGATTTCGTGAGGAGTGAGACCCACGATAAGCTCGAACCGCGAAGTTAGAGGTGTATTTTCATCGGCTACCCACAGAAATCCTTTGGTTACCTCTTCTACAGACCTAGTGAGAATGTGGTCTTTGTAGTAAGGAGGGGTGTCTTGAGAGAGAGAGAGAGAGAGAGAGAGAGAGAGTTGATAAGCCAAGGAAACAGTGGGAGGCAAATTGAACTCGAACAAATTCAAGAGTCAAGTGGTGAAGGAACTTCAAACCCTAGCAGTCAACCGAAGGAGGAAACTCCTGTTGATCCAATTGACAAGTCTATACCTCTGAGGCGTTCGACGAGAGTTAGGAATGCACCTGAGCACTACTATGGTTTCCATATTGCTGCGGAAGGTGAGACACTTATCAGTGATGAGACACTGGTAAGTCTGGATGAACCTAACAACTATGCAGAAGCCATGGTAGGCCCCAAGTCTGCTAAATGGAAAGAGGAAATGGACAAGGAGATACAGTCCATGTATGACAATCAAGTTTGGAACTTGGTTGACAATGTACCAGGTCGTAAGGCAATTGGGTGCAAATGGATGTTCAAGAAGAAGACCGACATGGATGGTAATGTACACATATATAAGGCACGACTGATTGCAAAGGGCTTTTCTCAAACTCCGGGAGTTGATTATGATCATACCTTTTCACCAGTAGCAAAGATTAAGTCCATTAATGTCCTGTTAGCCATTGCTGCATTTCATGATTTTGAAATATTGCAAATGGATGTCAAAACCGCCTTCCTTAATGGAAGTTTGGCTGAAGATGTTTACATGTGTCAGCCAGAGGGTTTTGTCAGTACAGAATACCCAAACAGAGTGTGTAAGCTTGAGAAATCCATCTCTGGATTGAAACAAGCACCTCGCATATGGAATCTTTGTTTCGATGAGAAAGTCAAAAGAGTTTTTCTTGTCGAGGAGTGAAGATGAATCTTGTGTATATGTCAAGGCTAGTGGGAGTATAGTTAGCTTTTTGGTTCTGTATGTGGATGACATACTACTCATAGGAAATGACATCCCAACCTTGCAGGAAGTGAAGTCCTGGCTTGGGAAATATTTCGCTATTAAAGACCTAGGAGAAGCTACCTATATTTTAGGGATAAGGATTCTGAGAGACCAGAGTAAAAGACTAATTGGACTTAGTCAGAGTGCCTACTTGGATAAGGTGCTGAAGAGGTTCAGCATGCAATATTCCAAGAAAGGAGAGTTACCCATCCAGGGTAACGCTAGATTGAGTTAGACTCAAAGCCCGAGTACCGTGGCTGAGATAGCATAAATGAGTCGAGTACCTTATGCTTCCGCGGTAGGCTCGATCATGTATGCTATGACTTGTACTCGTCCTGATGTAGCCTTTGCTTTGGGCATGGTAAACAGATATCAGGGGAATCCTGGCAAGGCTCACTGGACCGCGGTAAAGAATATCCTCAAGTACATGCGGAGGAATAAGGACTGGGTCCTTACTCTCGGTAGGAGTGATGACTTGAGAGTTGTAGGGTATAGTGATGCTAGCTTCCAGAATGATAGGGATAATTTCCGCTATCAGTCAGGCTGGGTCTTTACCTTAAACGGAGGAGCAATTACTTGGAAAAGCTCCAAACAGGAGATAGTGGATGACTCAACTTGCGAATCAGAGTATATAGGAGAAAGCGAGGCAGTAAAGGAGGCAATATGGCTGAAGAACTTCATTGGAGACCTTGGAGTTGTACCAGCTATAAAGGAGCCTATGGAAATTTTCTGTGATAGTGAAAGTGCAGTTGCCTTAGCGAAAGAACCAAGGGATCATGGGAGATCCAGACACATCGACAAAAAAATACCATTTCATCATACATTGAATAGAAGAAGGACTCATTGTGGCAAAGAGGGTATCATCAGATGAGAACCCCGAAGATCCCCTTACGGGGTGACTGGGTAGGGTTAAGCATCTCCAACATGTGAGGCGCATAGGACTGAAGGATGATATTAGTTTTAGTAGTTAGATAGCTCTGAAATTTTTGAAGTGTAATTGACATTTGATGATGAATAAAAGTTGTGTTTATTTATGAGTAAAGTGTTGCTATCTTTTGTCAATCGTTTACTATTATTTCTTTTGCATGTTTTGAATTCCAGAATATTTATGTTATCTATTACATATTATTCAAATTCTCCACAGTCGGTCATATGTTGGAAGTAGGTATGAATTAAGACTGTCATGGGTTGGCTTGTAGAGGTCTAAGATGTTGGACATAGCTACAACACTCATGAGTGCTCATAAGTTCTAAGTATTGGATTCAACCCACGCTCATTGATATCACTTCGTGGAATTTATCTCGAGTGATCGTGAGACGGTAATATCATATAAGTCTTCAAACCTAGAGATATGACTTGTTGCCTATGAGTTGGTTATACATTGATTGTATGAAAAGACATTGGTAACTCAATGTTATAAAACGTGCTTTTGTGTGTGATTCAACAAGTAATAGAACAATCATATGAGTCAAAGTTTATATGTTCCTTCTTAGATTAGAAGCGATATGCGCCTCCCGATGATTTTGTTTTGACCTATGTACCGGGCCCGGTCAGAACTAAATTGATGTGTTAGATTAAGTTCTTTGTCAAACAAATTAGAAATTGAGAAACAAATTGCTGGATAATAAGTAAGACATTGTTCCATGTATTTGTCCGGCTGATATCTAGAACAGAGGATTATAAACACTTATCTTAAATGGCGTATCATCATCATCTCATTTCCGAGAGACCTTGAAGGAGCTATGATTGCTGATCGGATCCTGAAGTCATACTTGCAGTTATTGTTATTAGACTTATCCAAGTGGGAGATTGTTGGATAAGGTCTCTATGTACATAACTATTTCTGGTATGTACTTGACCCGGTTTGGCATGGTCCATTGGGGTTTCATGGCATCATGCATTTGGATAGACTAAATTAAGAGAAATAACACTTATGGTTTATTAATATATTATAAGTTCTAATATATTAATAATATTATTTTAGTATTGATCAAGAATTAATTTAGAATTAATTAAGTGATCAAAAAGGTGACTAATTAAATATATGGGTTGATTGTGTAAATCATCCATACTTGTATAGTGCCCTAAATGCTCCATGGATTATCAAGTTGGGCTAAGACCCATAGGATGCTCCATGGAAGTGTAAACCCATGGATCATGGAAATGAAGACTCATGTCACATTAGGGTATACATGGTGTAACCCTAATTGTAACACACTATATAAGCAACATAAAGCTCACCAAAATCGGCCACTAGAAAGAATAGAGAGGGCAAGCCGATTTTAGAAGTGTTCTACATTTCTCTCAAGTCATTCCAATAGCATTTGGTGTTGTGTGAGACATTTGAGGCATCACACTTAGGGTGCTAGGCTCACAAGGTTTTCAAGTATCTTAGTCAAACATATATCCAAGGTTTCTATGGTTTCATGAACATCTTAGGAGTGTTAGAATGCTCAAAACCCTACAAAGGTTAGTGACAAATCCAAACTCATATGGCCTGAACTTGTTCAATCTTAACTTCTTGCCACCTGGCTACACAAGGGCCTACCATTGCTTCCAAGTAGTTATGAAAACAACTAAGAACTCATAGAACTCACATGCATAGTCATCTTTTAACTGGAATTAGCACAAAAACAAGAATATGTCAACACGATAGGTTACAAACCTCAAGTCGTGTGTTAGTGATAAACAACAGGTTTTATTCTAGATTAGTTCTTGAAACTTTTGAAGACCTTTAAGACTCCCAATGACCACTTGACATATAAGATTATCTTGTCAAGTCCTTGACAAAACAAATACTCAAGAGTTAGTGCGGATACTTATCATGATAAACACTTCACACAATTGGTCTTAGTTGGTCTTTGTTTTATCCAAAACATCACAACTTACCAATTTCAAATGTACAAGAGTAGGAAAACATTTTAATCTACATTTGACAAGTGTTATAAACCTTCTTAAGATTATATCACTCAATTTACAATCTTGGAGTATCACTCTAAGACTCAATTTTGGAACGAAGTATGATTCATCTTTTGATTTAACCATTTCAACAATTCGCGATTCCTCTTCTTAATCAAACAAATGCACTAAGATGTCCTTAGAGAATCAATTTTTATATGGTTCCATAATCACTAAGATAACCATAAACAAGATACTCAAGTACACTCCCAACTTTTCAGATTTGCGAAACTTTTATCTTTTGACCTAATTTGATTCTACTCATTCGTCCTGTCATATATTGAAACTTTTCCAATGTTTCAGAATTACACTTAAACATGTAAGCATAACCATATTTACTAAACTTTAGTAAATCATGACGAATAGCCTTATCATTCTTTATGGAGGACCTAATCAGTGCACAACCAAGTACACCCAATCTCCTAGTCCTTCACTTGACTCACATATACATATGAACAAGGAATTAGTCTTAATTTCCTAAAGATGAAAATTCTCATTCATCATACAATACAAGTTGTATGATTCCATGTTTCTATCCAACTGAAACTTGGGTGATGAGAATCTTTCCTTATTTGGTAAATTATGACACTACCACAAACTAAAGAATCAAATCCGTTTTCCAATATTTCTATCAATGGAATCATATAAACAACAATTTTTCACTAATGCCATTGTAAGGAAAATTAAAATAAATTAGAAAATTTTCTTTTATTTTAAAACTTGCGGAAAAAAAAATTATCCTTACAATGCAAATGCATATGAAACCAATGTTTTTATTTATTCCTAGGCAATATATCACAACTCTTAAGCAACAACTCAAAATTTTGATCACCGAACCATATGATCAAAATCAATCTTCGCGATTAGAATCAGCATATTCTACCTTTAAGCTTCTTTTTTCTTTGATTCTTAAAACATCAACATTTGACCTAGTCACATCATGTAATAAGAATCTCCAAATAGGAACTTAATACAGTTAGATAGTGGACTTACCTGAAGCAGAGTCAAAGTTTTTAACGTGACCATCCTTATGATCTTTCAGATAAATGGGGAAGCTTCGCAACCAATTCCCCTTCTTTTGGCAAAGAAACGTACAGACTCTTTAGGAATGGTACACGGGACTATCTCAGACTTAGCCTTTCTCATTACCATCTGGTCAACCGAGTTGACTATGGACGATCCCTTTCCATTGGGAAGAGAAAGATTTTCTGGATTTCCAATGTTATCATTGTCAATTTCCATGGAAGTTTGGGAAGTCGATCTTCCAATAAAATTTGGTTTACCAGTGCGCCAAATCATTGCTGATTCAACAACATCAAGCAAATAGGTAAGATCATTAAGGGTCATGTCATGGTCTGTCATATACTAGTCCAAAAGGAACTCTCTATGTGACTTAGAAAGTGATTGAAGAACCTAGTCAACAACCAACTTCCTCAAGACTTTGACACCCAACTCTTCCGACTTGTCAATATGTGACTTCATCTCCCAGATGTGAGAACACACAGACTTTGCTTGCCAATACGGCTTAAGTGACCCTGAACTATTCAAGAACTTGTGGGTCATGGAGAATAATTGGAGGAGGTGGAGGAATTGAAGTATGATTTCCATGACCCAACCATGGGACATCATCTTCATTAGGAAAGCTTGTTCCAAAGGATTTGGGATGATCATAATTGTCTGAACCATACATCTAAAATGGGAGAAATTCAAGTTAGTTGATTTAAGTCCTTAATATAACACCCAATATGAAATATTAAGGCTAGGACCCAACACAATATTTTATAACTTGGACGAGGGATTCTGTAATCCAAGCTATAAAATATTTGAAGGTAGGCGAATGACGATTCACCAATTTCCACCATGAAAAACAAAATAGGTATTAGGTTTTAATTGGTTTGAAACTCCTAGATCTTTTGAGAATCATTGAACTTTTCAATGGCATGTTTAAATCTCGATTGTTCCCTCTCAAGTTTGTTACTGGGATGCCGGTGATCACAAACAAGGTGTCAATGACCATGAAAATTGACTTGGTACCCTTAATTTTTATCACCTAATCGATGTGCCGGTTACCCACACGCGCTCTACCAATCTATGATAAACATTAAGTTACCCTTTGCCACTCTTACTAGTCCATGTTAGTGTGTCGGTTACCCACACACACTCCACCAACGACTTGGTAAAGTACAAAGTGTAATTTCATGGGTTAGCACCAAATTCACATTTTCCTAAAGTAACTAAGATTGGGAATTTAATAAGGTTTAGTTAATTTATATTTATCATTATACTTTTAATAAAAGGATAATTAAAGTCTTGTCCTACCCGTTCGGCTAATGACCCTCCACTAGTCAAGGAATCAGTGGGTGAGAGTGGACACCCATTAAACTACCATTTTATAGACACTAAACTTATACCCCATTATAGACCGACTTCATGAATGAGACCTACTAACGGTAAGACTGACTTTTTTCTGATACATATATATATATATATATATATATATATATATATATATATATATATATATATATAACTATTAACTATCAATATTATAATACTATAAGGGTTGAATTTTAACTTTTAAAATTCTAAGGGTTAAACTTGGAATCAAAGTATTCTTGGGGGGAAACTTTACAAATTCCAAAACTTGAGGGCAAGTTTTGAACAATTCAAAAACTTTTAGTTTCCATAACTTATGTGTTTAAAGTAGTGTTAATGAAAAAACTCTTCAAGTTCCATAACTTGAGGACAAGTTACGGAAGACTTTAAAGCATTTAAAAAATGTGACTCTTCATTTTCATAAGTTATGGAAATTTTATGAGTTTTAAAAAACATAAATGTGACTTTTCAGATAACTTGACGACAAATTACAAAAACACATATTCTGAACAACTTTTAGATCAATTTGGATCGAAAACAAATTATCACATAATTTTTTTATTAATCTAAACTAACTCATAAGAACAAGATAATTCAAATCATCAATCTTTAAGAAATTAGCATGAACATATAAACTAATACAAATCTTGAAATTATGACAATTATCTTTGAAATTGGATCAGCATGAAAATTACCACATCAAAAACAGGTTTATAAGTTCAAAAACTGCTTAGGGTAATGTTCCTAGTCCAATTCCAGCCAAAAAATTCGAAAATATGTTGTCAGGGGGTCCAACTCGCCGAGTGCAAGAACAAACTCGCCGAGTTTAATGAGTTTGTGCATGGGCTCATTGAGTCCCTCAATGGACTCATTGAGTCCCTTGTCTAGACAACAAAAAGTTCGATTTTTTAGCTTTTTTCACCAATTTGCATCAAGTATAATTGAAAACAAGCCTCGACTCTGATACCACTAAAGGGTTTTAGTATACTACAACATCCTATGGTGCACATACAACCCTAAATACCTTGGATCTATGTTTTCACTAATTATACATGAAAAGATGTTTCCAAGGCATAAACCTATAACTAGCATGCATTTGACATAAAACATATAAAATACTACTTAGGGTGACATACCTTTTATGTATCTTGAAGTCTTGACATATTTGGCTTTAAGAGCTTAGCCCCAATAGTGTAGAAGCCTCAAATGAAATCACAACACATCATGGATAAGGATGAAACTTGAGAGAGAATATCCATGCACCAAAAACACCTCCAAGGACTCCAAGAACTTCAAGTGGCGTTTTTAGGCAATTGACTATATATTTATATGTAGGATTTCAAGGGTCATGGATATAACCCAAATCCATATCCATGGGTTTTATGATCCATGGTTCATGTGGCCTAACTCTTTATGTACCCATATATAAACTTGGTCCAACATAGATCATAAGCCCAACACATATAAATATAACTAATTACCATAATTAGTCCCCATAGATTTAATTAGTCTCTTTTTGATCACTACATTAATTCCAAATTAATTCTTGATCAATACTAATTAAAACATGTGATTTCATATTAATATATTAGAACTTATAATATATTAATAAATCATATATAACCTTCTCTCAAAAGTCCATCCTAACAAATTGTCCTGATAATATGCAACCCAAATGGACCATGCTACTCTCGGGTCGAGTACATACCAATAATAGTTATGGGCTTAGACATTAATCCAACACTCCTTTATGTTCTTTAAAGTTGTTGATTGATCTTCATTTCAAGTGTATTTGGAGGTCTAATTTGTTTGCAAAAGCACCATGTCCTTGTTACTCTTTTGGGTAAAGAGTACTCCATTAATTATTCCCTCAAAAGACAAAAAACCATATGACTTGACCAATCTCATCACCTTTTGTCCCCTTAAAATCACCTGCACACCACACATTTTGCTTGCCCAAAACCTCTTTTTGACCCAAAATGCTCTAAAGAAGATTCCCCTCATTAAAATATGAATAAAAGGCTTTTTCGGTATTATTTTTTAATGAAAAATAGCATTTTTCGTCATCAGCCCATCGTTTCTCGGCCTCTAGAACTGTAGCCAAAATTGCCTACCGGAGGCCTTCTCATCTATCAGAACCCCTCTCAGTTGTTGTACCCCTCTCAGTCCGAAGTTTGTTGACCACAACCATTCTTCTTCTGACCGAAGTTATTCCTTCTTTTTGCCTTTGGACCGAAGTACTTTCATATACTGCAGCTTCAGACCGCAGCCCCTTCTATTCTCTTCTTGGACCGTAGTTCGGACCGCAGTCTATGCCTACCCCAGTCTCGGATCGCAGTTGCTTCTGCCTCTTCTCCATCCGCAACTTATTCTCTATACTACTGCAACCATCCTTGACTTCGCATCATCCACAACCAGTCTTCCATCACAACTTGTACTCTCAACTTCGGTTCCTACACTTCTCATTCGCAACTGCTTATTGACCTGCAACCCCTTCTCCCACTTCAGTCCTTCTCATCTCCGATTCCCATTCCTTCTTAACTCCGATCCTCCCTCTTTCAGTCTTCTTTCATCCCTCCTCCTTCCTTCCTCCTTCCTTTCTTCCTCTTCCTCTCATTAGCCCCTCTCCCCCCCCACCACTTTTTTTTAAACCTTATTTTCTTTTACTTCCATTAATTTTTGTTTACCACCTTTTTTTTACAACGATTTTTTTCAACCATTTTTTAACCAATTATTTTTTTTAACACCAATTTTTTTTATTTAGCCTATTATCTTTTTAACGCCAATTTTTTTATTTAACCATTTTTTTGTTAAAACCAATTATTTTTTTAAAGTCAGTTATTTTTTTTAACACCAAATTTTGCCATAACCCAACCTTGGGTAGTCACATTGGTTTATTTCGTGCCGATTAAATTGGAAGAATTTTTTTCTTTCCATGAGGATTACTCCATACCACATTCGGACTTCATATTATTCTTTGTGACATTTGCACCGCAACGACGCCTGATCAACAAAGTTGTTTCACATTCTTCACTTTATGGGATTTTTATGACTTGTCGCTTTTGATCTACGTTAACGAACCATGTATCTTGAGCATGTTGACTTTATTTTCTATTGAAGACCACTTCAAAAGTTCTGGCACCGCAGTTTGAGTATATCAGTATTCTTTCAACACAGCAAAGATTTCTTTTCACGCAGACTTATTATTGTTTTTACGGTATTTGTTCGAGCAGTTTTCAACGACTGAATCAGCCAGCTACATATGAGCACATAGTACTTATCGAGACCCTTCATACATCTAGGGAGAGCTTTCTTAGCTCTTGGTATCCGATACTCTCCATCCTGATGATATATTTATTTTTGATATTCGGTCTTTGGTTATCAAAAATATGGAGAGAATATTATGATATCATCCATATATGGTTTTATGATTGTTTGAGTTTGGAGTTTTGAAGACTTCTAAAGACGATGATTTATTTAGTGATGTGATTTGGCACAGATTTTTGGTCTTCAAGGATCAAATTTTTGGCATTACTAGATGTTTCGCGGTTCCAGATTATTTATTATTCGAACTCCACCACAAGAGGATTCTTTGTGTCTGCATCCGGTTCAGATCTTATGATTTTTCGAGTTTGGATTTGCGATATTTTGAAGACAAAGATTATTTTGGCGATGTGACGTGAAACTTATTTTTAATCTTTTGATCAAATTTTTGGCATTGCTAGACCATGTCTTTGGATTCACATTATTTAATATTCGGACTTCACTCTTGGATGCTTCATATTTTTAGCAGGTTATTCTTTGAAGAATTTTGGGTGTATTATGATTCTAGAATAAGAAGATGTTTTTCAGAGACACTTTACAGCTTCAGAGACATTTCAGCACTTGATTCTCATTATGTTTCATTTTATTACCACACTTGCTTGTAGGATTACTTTATTTTAGCCTTTTATCACTTATTGTATCCCTCATCATTTGCGAGCATTTAGGGAGAGATTGTTGGAGCATGGAAATGCTCTACAAATAATGAATGATAGTTAGGTTATTTATTTATTCCCTTTATTGTATTGTTGGCATTTTTCTCTCTCCTATATAAAGAGAGAGTTGGTGTTAACATGCTGTCGCGCACGTATTAAGCAAATAAATTATCACTGCTGGTTGCACTAAAAATATAGCACAGGTAAGCAGGGTCGAATCCTCAGGGACACAACCTAAAAGTCAATGCCTTTTTGCATCAGGCACATCTAGTCAAAACAGAAATATAAAAGAGGGATTTAATTGTAAACTAAAAACTAAAAGTGTAGTGATATTAGATTAAATGAAACTCAATATAAAAAACAATATCAGTTCTGCTGTAACTTTCTTAATCATGTAACTGATCTAGATCTGATTATTTGAGATGCATTCTATCTAAGCTGGTACTGAGAAAAACTAATAAGCTCTAATAATTTCTCTTTTACCTAAATTAGTTAATCAAAACAAGCTCTTCAATTAACCCTAACTTTTTACTGTTCAATTAAATAAGCTCTTAATTAAGATCAGAAAAAGTTGCATTAAGTTCTTTGTGAAATTCCCAGCAATACCCAATACTTCTCACAAGCTCGGAATCGTAAAGATATGATTTTTACAGTTTATAATAAAGTCAAATCCCAAACACGGAACCAGTTTGTTACTTGTTACTTCTTACCAGTTGACAAGAACAATTACGTATTCTATAACTGATTAACTGTAATGATAAAACCCTGGCTAGGTGATTAGACTAACAAGAATCAAAATCAAACATTCATTAAGAACAAAACTGAAGAATCTAGATAAAAACAAAAATAAAAAACCAGATCTAATGATCAATCACATGAAAAGTACTTGTCTTTGCAGAATTGAAAACTAAGGTTTTAGCCAGACATGGCTAAAATCTGATAAAAACAAATGAAAATAGAGATGAAACAACTAATCTTACTAATCTACTTGAAGGAGATGATCCATACTGTTCAGATCTTCAGAAATCGTTGAAATTGGAGAAGAAACGCCTCCAAAATCATATTTCCGTCGTCTGGTACCTCTGGAATCGCCAACTTAGGTTACTGGAATGCTATCAGGGTCTATTTATACGTCCAACACCAAAAGTGGTGTGCATGCGATCTCATGGGCACAGTCTGCAATCGTAGGTTTTGAAGAAAACGCGTCTCGTGCCTTTTTAATGAAGTAGGATGCTACTTTGACACTTTTTGGCCAACCAGCGATCGCATGTACACAACTTGCGATCACGGGTTTTCATTTTTCACTTCCGGATGAATTTTTGGAACTAAAAATTCTCGAATCCATGCTGCGACCTAACCTACAATCACATAAAGGCTCCATGCAATTGCATTAAGGCAACATGCGATTGCATGTTGTGCCTAAGATGTCCGAAATTTCTTCTACTTTTCATATCATTTTGAATCGTGTCAATCGGAGTTACGGTTCATGAGATATGGTGAAAATACTGACAGGGGGTCAAAGCTGCCAGCAACATCCTTTAACTTTAGATTGCAGATTCTATCTTCGTGTTATCAATTTGATCTAATGTTTCTTGACCAAAGCATCTTGAAAACATTCCTCATAATCCTTCATAAGTCCTAAGCTCAATTTTAAGCTCCAAACATGCATCCAACTTCTCCCAAAGCACTACTCCACCCGAACTATCTAAATTTGACATAAAAACATGAGCAGTACGATAATTCTAACGAAAGACATGAGCTAGACATTATTTAAATAAATTACATGAAAATGTACAAAATATGTTGCTAAATGATAATGAAAACTAGCCTATAAGATGCATAAAATGGCATCTAACAGTTGGTCATGTAATTTTAAGAGTGCACAATGTAGCTTTTCTAGAGAGAGAGAAAGTGGTGGGATCTCTCCCACCAAGGGAAACTTTTCTCTCCCAACAATGTTCTTCATGTTTTATTATATACCTCTTTTCTAGTGATTATGAAATTTCTCATCATATGTTCTTCATTCATATTTTTATGTTCGTTAAATCTCGATATATTATTTATTCTGCATCCACCGATCGTTCAAAACAGGTCTTATATATATATATATATATATATATATATATATATATATATATATATATATATATATATATATATATATATATATATACCGAGTTGTCAATGACCCGACAACCCACGTATAACCTAAAAACATTACATTGAGCACCCCTCATCTATCAGACAAATACCCTGCAACACAAATATAATAGAAATATACAAACAATAGGTAAATATGATAATGCCATATTTATGGTGACATCCACCAAAACTCAGGTCAGTACTCATCTAGAAGCTCGTCATTTCCTTGTGTGCACTTAACTTGGCTCTAGAGTTACAAGTTGAACTAGGTTCGTGACTTAATTGATCCCTCGGAACAATTATTGTACCTTAGCTTGTACTGAACAATCACAATGATATGTGAATGAACCAACTGAGTGGTAAAGTGCCAAAGTTGAACCTTAAGTCGAAACACAAAACTATGTTCGGTAGACCACAACCCAAGGGTAATTAGTAACCCTAAAATTTCCATATTGGAACAATTTAATGCTTAACGAGGTTAAGTATTCTAAGTTGGTATGATCAAAATTAAATCATAATATGAACCAACTATAAAGATGATGACAAATTCATATAATTCATGATTCGAAATGTGAACCAAAAGTAAAACCCAAGCATTTCAAAATCCTACAACCACATATTATGAACACTTGTTACAATTGTTGAAATATGAGAAATTAATTTTTATAAAAATTAAATTATAGGTTATCATTTTCTAAATTAATTCAATAAATATAAGTTAACAGCTTATTTCCAAATGTAAATATTTCAACAAAACCCAATAATTAAAACCTTAGCAACTTATGATAATGTTTGAGTTTTTATAAAATTTAAAGCCTAGATTTATAAAAATTCAAGGGAGGCTTTTATTATTTGATCAAATATCAAGAAAAATACCCTCTCTCTCTCTCTCTCTCTCTCTTAAGATCTCGGCCTTTAGGCCTTTCCCTCTTCCCCATGCCTTAAAACTTATCATTACACATCATTTAAACCACCTACACACTCCATCTCACTCTCCTTCTCCAAGAAAACTCTCCCACTTCCAAATTCGCTGCTACACCTTATAAAAATCCACCATTCTCTGCCCTAATTTCGGATTTTTGAAGGTCTTGAAGTGTTCTTTTTCAATCAAGATTGAAACCAAGGTAAACAACACAACCCTTTCTCATAGTTTTACGATTTTATTTCCTCTTCTTCATAGTTCTTGTTTACTTTTCGGATTCTATGCCCTTCTATGGCTAGAAATCCTTGTTTTTCCTCTTGGTGTTTATAGGTTCTCACCATAACACATTACATGTGTTTGATATGGTGAAAATCCGAGATCAAACTCATGCTAAGAGTGAAAAGATGCACATATGTTTTATATGATTTCAAAAATCAAGTTTTACACCTTCTTCTTCATTTCTTTTGTGTTCTTACATAACAAAAGGCATTTAAACCTTTTTATAGTACATCTTGGATGCTAATTCACTCCATGTAGGTGCTAGAAATCGGATTTTTGGTGCAATACTAGTCTAAGATTCGGTGGTTCCAAGGAGTTCTCTATCACATGAATGAAACACTCACTTTGGGGCCTTGGCTTAACCCTAACTCTAAGACTTGGATGCATGAACTTAAAAGTTTCTTGTTCTTATATAAACTCTAGTTTATTGTTATTTATCTTCGACCATAAAAGAAGTATGCATGTTGTCTTTGTGAAAGTGCCCTTAAGAGGGCACTTAAAGCAACCAAGGATGACATGCATTCTGTCAGAATATTTTGTTTAGATTTGAACGGAAACAACTCACTCGTTACTAAACCAAATCACAATATTATTTTCCTGAGGGCTAGTTACTTGAGTTAGATTTTTAACCCAATTGGTCTTACTATAAAACATTAAAAATCTGATTTTTGATAATTTTTACAAAACAGTTGCGCAAACAGAACGTTTTCTGTGATCATTAGTTTTTCTTTGTATGATCAAGGGTCTTAAACCCCACCTTAAATCTGGGGAAAAATATTTTAGAAAATTAACATATCCAGTGAATAATTCCTAAAATTTCGTGGATTAAAACCCCACAGAATTCCCTACACAAATTCGTGAACTTTCAGCTACATCTAGAACTGATGCACTATATTGTGCAACATTGCTTAACTTGTTGGGGTTCAATACCCCTATTTTGATTTTAAATATATTTTGAACAAATTGTTTTACGAAATTTCATATATACAAGTGATGATCTGTAAAACCCCAAGCGCTAAAACCAATTGCTTATTTTTCTATAAGAATAGTGATTTAATGTCTATAAATTCAAAATAATCGTTTCAGAAGAGATAAAAATCTGAAAATTTTTAGTATTAATATATTTGCAGAATAAGAACGCCAGGTACATTTTCAAACGATTTGGACACTGTTTGGTATTTTATCCATATTTTTCACTAAATTGGAGCATGAATTTATAAATTCGGATTATTAGACTCAAAAACCCTAACCAATATTTTTCTCAACATTGGGAATATTATTGGAACCTGTAGAAATTAAATTGAGAATTTTAGAAACTGTTTACCATTTATTTTGAATTTTCAATATTAATTGCGCTTTAATTTACAAATAAATATCAAATGACCTAAAAAATGTCTACAAATTTTTTGGACACCAATGCCCTTTGTTAGAACCAGAAAACCAATTTTTGTAATTTTTGGAATTTATTTCCATGCCTTTGTGAAATTTTAAACACAATGCATTATAAATTAATGTTACCGATAATGATTCGTACACACTTTTGGCACTTTTACGACACCACTAGTTGGATAGGTAGTTCCTAGAAAACAGTTTAGTAAATTATATCTCACTAGAAACTATTTCTTCCATAGGACATTATTAGGAATAACACTCGTCAATATCAACCCGTGAAGCCCGAGCAACAAACTTTCCATTTTGAGTATTCACGCATCCCCCTATTTTCGGTTTTTAAATATTTTAGGGTGGAAAGCATGCTACAATTTCTTTGAACATTATTTGATGAACTTGTGTTATGAAATATATGATATGAGCTTTGTTGTATGAAATTTGTATTATGAACTTGTACTATGATTTTGGTGTTATGAACTTGTATGGTAAGTCCTCGGAGAACCGATACAACCTATTAACTTGTAACCGAGCCGATGGTCTTATGGATAGCGTTATTTGGGGTCGACAGCCCCCACTCGCGTAGAACCGCGAGTGCATATTTCCATGAACGGACATCATGGGAACCATTGACATGATGGAATGGGGCAAGAATGATCGTTAGGCTTGGTTGTGAACGGAATGCAATGGAATTCATCATATTTTGAACTAGAACTTTTATTAAACAACCTATATTTTCTTGTTGAAATAATGTTTTATTATAAACCTGTGAACTCACCAAATATTTTATAGTTGACCCTAATCTTTGCATGCTTTCCAGGGAACAGTCAGTGAATCAATAAGACACCGGCATGATTTAAGTTGTTTCTTTTGTTATGTATTAAACTATGCATTGTGAAAACTAAATGTATTTGTTTTGTACGCGATGTAAACTTAAAATGCTTAATGTTTATGGTTGGTGCTCCTATTTACCTTTTGTGATGAGACCTTAGACTGTCACTCTTCGTGTTTCCACTTTAACGGGGTCTGACATTTATATATATTTCTAGGCATTATTTTAACACATTTTAAGCTATAATGGTTGAATACAAAGATATTTGGCACTTATTAAGTTGAATTATATTTTGTAGCCAAAAAGAACATTCTTGAAGAAATGGACCAAAACTGAACAAAATATGAAATGTAAAGGATCGAAGATGTAAATATGTAGTATTGGTTCTGATAGGATGCGATCCTACGAGCATCGATGCGATCGTATTCGTAAGTCATTGCGATCCTATGTGAAATGTAACACCCCAATTTCCATATATGAGATTTATTCCCTTTTTGCTTGTTTTCCTCTGAAACACGGTGTGGCGAGGCCTCACCACAGCGTGATGAGGAAATTTTGGGCCGCATGTTTTTATGGACCAACACGGCATGTTGGTGAGTAAACACGGCATGTTGGTGGCTGGTTGAGAAAACCTTAATTTTCAGGGTTTTGCACCCTATATAATCTCCTTTAGTTTAGGTCTAGATATGAGCCTTGGAGTCCCTGGAATCAAAGAAAACATCTAAATGTATTAAGTTGCTAGAACTCGGGCAAACACGCCGTGTTTTCAAGCCATAATGGCGTGTTGGCTGGAGTTTTCCCGATCGTTTGGATGCTATCGAAACATGACTTGTTTGCTAGTAAAGACAGCGTGTTGGGTCAATATGGACTGTTGACCTTGACCATTGACTTCGACTTTGACCAAGTTTGAACTTGAGGGTATTTTGGGTATTTTAGAATTCTTATGGAAATTGGCCATTTGTTGGAATTAGGTATCGTGTAGAGAGCTGAGATTCGGTGTCGGGCCTCATCAGATCTACTCAATTTGCAAGGTGAGTTGTCCTCACTATACTCACTACTAGAAAAGACCCTTTAATGACACGCATTGTGTGTCATAAAAGGGTACACATGACATGCAAATGCGTGTCGAGGAAGGCCATGTCATAAAGGAAGACGACACGTATTTGCATTTCGTAACCTTATGACGCACATTTACGACACATATTTACGTCATGCAATGCGTATCATTAAATCCCCTATCAAGAAAGACTATGTCATAAATGATGAGGACACACATTTTTGCGTATCGTAAATTTAAATTTTAAAAAATATATTTATAGATTTACTAATTTTCAAATTAAATTTGCATTTAATGTCTCATAATAGAAAATAAAATACCATATACAAAAGATACAATCCATTGCCCAAAATTTAATGTCATACAAATCTATTTCTACAATAAATATACTAACATCATTCATCTAATCTACATTGTGTTTCATACAAATTAAGACAGGGATATGAAACGTGCTTCCATGTCCACTCGTTTCTCAATGAATTCCAGATAGATATCAGTGGTTGATAAGATAGGGATATGAAATGGTTTTATTACATCTTTCAATGGAAACCTAAAGTTAAAAAAGGTAAAATACAAATCATCACTAAATGTTTGATCCACACATAATTAAAGCAGTAAAAAGAACAGTTGAATGAAACCATTGCCAAATGTAATCAACTTTGATTCAGTTTTGTTTCCCTAGTTTAAATAAAAAAAACTAAATACACACACATATACACAAATATAAACATATACATATAAGTCAAACCATTTAACAGCAACAAAATAAAATCACAACGAAAGAAATTATACCAATTTGAGTCTATACCATTTGAATTAAAACAGGAACAACAACAAAAACCTAACAATAAAATCATAGCAATAGCAAAAACAACTAAATAAAATGGGAAAACACAGAATTTAAATAGCCAATCCAACTTACTATGAGGATAAACTTAAATGAAAATACTCATACAATTTGTCAATTTCCATATGTTTCTAACAACTATATGTCTAGCAAATCTTATAATTTTAAAGGGATTTAAGTCTTCCATTATATGATCTCCATATATAGTTTTTATTTTAAATGAAACAAGAAATAGAACAATGAAACCGAATGTCTAACAATTCCCAATTGAGAACATTTCCAACAAAAAAGACAAGTGTTTTGTGAACCTCAATGACCTAATGAATGTAAAAAGTGAAAATATTAACCACTTAATTCTCTTCACTTTTTGCGGATTTTGATAGTAAGAGTCCAGTTAACCTTACCCTATGGTAAAAGAAGAGACTTAGGCAATAGAAGTGGCACCTCAAACTCCCCTAAACTTGACAAAGGTGACTCTAATTGCAAGTTTTCAGGCTCAATACACACTCCAATCTGTCTTGCCACCTGTTACATCACTAAAATTGAATCAAAATCATCAATCATCTGTTACTTTTTGACTTAAATCCTAACTTTTTATAAATCGTTACCTTAGACATGATTTCATCTTTGTCTACAGGTGAATGAAGTTATGTATATATCTTTATATGTCTTCTTAGAAGCTATAAGTGTTGAACCTGATCAAAAAAATGTAAACATGGAAGATGGAGAATTGGATTACAATTTACAAACCAGTTTAGCATTTTTCAGTTGTCTAGCTCTTGTTATGTATTCTTTCATGGTGTCTTCTTCAGTCTTTAGAACTACCTTCACCTCTTCAACTTCTTATGGTTGATATATCTAGTTGAAAATAGATAAAAAGATTAGGAAAACTTTCAATATTTGGAACTGCAAGCAATTTGGGCATCAGATGGTTGCAGAAATGTCCAGGAGCAACTTTCACTATTTCACCTCCTTTCCCCAGCTTTCAATATAACCAGTTGCAGCAATACCAAAGACCCCTACAAGTACTCCTGCTATTTTAGAAAGCCCCAACAAGACCCCTTAGGAAGTCAAAAAGGGATTAGTAAAAGTCAACCAAAATTATGAGATGCATTATCTGTGATGAAATAATAAATAATGATAATTAGAAATATTACTAACCGCATATCGGGGTCCAATGTCTTGGTGATTGGAGTAAAGGCCCGATTGAGAGAATGCATCAGATCCCTGTCAAAAGTTTTTAGCATAATTGTTTGACTTTTAAATGATACAATGTTTGTGTTAATTTAAGGGATAAAAAAATTCAGACCTGACTGCAAGCCATACAAAGCACTGCCATTGTAGGTGTCTGGACATGGCTCAACTGTGTACGAAACAAAGAAAGGCCTAAGAATCCTATTAACTACATTATCTACATACATATTGAAAATATTTCAAATAATTGAATTTAATATATGGTAATCATATATATATATATATATATATATATATATATATATATATATAAAGATCTACTTTAGTGCCAATGATCTACTTCTTTTCGGGACTGGAATCCATTTTGCTGTGTAAGTTATTCATAGCAGGCATTGCAACAACCTGTAAAATATGACTCTTTCATTTAAGACTCTATTTCTCAGTTTCTGTTTAGTTCAATATGATGAAACAGGAAACGCAATCAGATACTAACCTCGTTAATTCCCATGAAGGAACGCATGACAAGTAAGAAATGAAGTTCGATTTTGGCAACAATTGGAGTTAAAAACATTGCAACCAACCTCCAAAAGACTCCAAAATCAAGTACTTGTTTACCACCAATTTTGGCTGCCCATAAAAGCCCTAGCTGGTTGATGGAGGCATTGATTGTTGATGATGAAGGGTCAGTAGGGTTTCATCGATTCCGAGTGTGGTAGTACCAGGTGGGGGAAGAGAAGATAGCTTCGAAGAAGGTTACAAATCTGGAGCAAGGAAGATGGAAAGGGTAAGAAGACATCGTCGTGAATGGACGATGGTTGTGTCTAGGGTTAGAGAGAAGGAGGAGGGAGAGAATGGCTCTTTATACAATTCTATCAGATATAAGGGAGATCTAGAGGAGAAAGTGCTAAAGCGGGGTTACTTCAAAATTTTAGAATTTTAGAGTTTTAGAGGATCCCTCTTTAAAAATGCGTGTTTAAGTGAAAAATATAAAGCGACATTTGTAGATGACACACATTTAAGATAAGCGCCCTATGTGTTTGTATTTTTTTTATTGGACAATAATTTTACGGCACGCATAAATGCCTGTCCTCTATCCTTCAAATTTTGTAAACCTAACATTATTTTTACTGTTGGAATAGTGTCTAAGGCTGCAACTATATTAGACAAGTATCTGACCCGGTTGTGCATGGCCCTTTTGTGTTGCCTTCACCATAGCAACTTGATAGGATGATTTATTAAAAGAGAGTAAATATTATTAATATATTATGAGAATAATATAATGAATAATATATTTGTTATTTGATTAATATAAGTCATAGAATTAATTAGAATTAATTTGGTGACTTAAAGAGATTAATTAAATAAAGGGGTATAAACTGTCAATTGTTTGATAGTTAAACTTTAGACTGTAAATCCATTGGGATATGCTTTGGACGAATTCTATGAGATATAGGATAGCTAAAATCGTCCAAAGGCTTATCTATGGAATGGATTTGGATAGCCTTAAGAGAAGATTATCCAATTAGGGTTTAGGTTGTAACCCTTAAGGAGTCTACAAGTATAAATAGACCCCATGGCATAGTGAATTCGATACCTCTCAAAAAGTAAGAGAACCCTGGCCGAATTCCTCCCCTCTCCTCTCTCCTAAATCATTCTTCTTGCTATTGGTGTTTGTAAGCCATTAGAGGAGTGACATTTGTGACTCTAAAAGCTCCAAGACCTCAAGATCAAAAAGGAACTCAAAGGTATGATTCTAGATCTGTTTCAATGTTGTTGTTTAACCTAATTAGTCATTAGAAGACTTGGATTCAAAGCATGTTTATTAGAAAGCCTAGATCCAAGCATTAGGGTTTTGCATGCGCACATAGGAAAGTTCTTATGGCTAAAACCCATCAGTGGTATCAGAGCCTAGCTTGGTTTTCTTTAAATTGTTGCTTGATTAACTGAAACAAACCTGCAAAATTCGATTTTTAGGTTTCTGGGTCACTGACTCGGCGAGTCCCAAGGTGGACTCGGCGAGTAGGCCTGACTCGGCGAGTCCCCTTGTGCACTCGGCGAGTCCAGGCGTCAGGAATGGCCAGATTCGGGATTTTTTCATGATTATCTTATGGAAACTTACCTTAATCATAATAGATCAATCTAAATCCGATTTTTTGATATATATGACTATTATCTTGATCTAATTAAAGGTATTTATCAACTAATAAAATATTTAATTTCCTTATATGATAATTAATTAATTATTTTAATTATTTTGGTAATTATCTTGAATAAAATCAAATATAGATAATTAGGATATTAATTGTTAATTGGAATTATTTGTTATTTGATCCTCCATGTTTTAAATGTTTAAAACCTACCCTAAAGTTTTGAAATTTATATTTGTGATTAAAAGTTTTTTTTTTTAATTTAGACAACTTAAATTTCAAACCCTAGATTTTAAAAGTTTTAAAATACAACCCTATACTAATATGATATTACTAGAATAATATATATATATATATATGTATAACTAAATGCTAGTCTTACCGTTAGTAGGCCTCATTCACGAAGCCGATCTATAAGGTGGGTATAAGGTTGCGGCCTATAAAATGGCGCTTAATGGGTGTACACTCACACCCACCGCTTGCTTGATTGGTGGAGGGTCGTTAGCCGAACGGGTAGGATAGGGCAACCTCATCCTCTCATTAAAAGTATAATAAGAAATATAAAGTAACTACACATATTTTTAAAAATTTCCCAATCCTAGTTACTTTAGGAAAAGTGAATTGATGCAATCCCATGAAATTACACTTTGCACCTTGCTAAGAAGTTAGTGGAGCGTGTGTGGTTTACCGGCACACTAATTGGTTCTAAGCGAAGGTGGCAAAGGGTGATTCATTGTTTATCATAGTTCGATGGAGCGTGTGTGGTTTACCGGCACATCGAATAGGTGATCGTTACAATGAAGGCACCGTGTGAATTTGCATGGTAATTCACACCCGCTTTGTGATCCTCGGCATCCCAGTCACAAACGAGAGGGGCATATCGAGATTTAAACATGCCATTGAATAGTTTCAATGAATCTCATCCGAACCTAGGAATTCTCAAAAACACTTAGGACTAATAGTTTAAGTTTTGTAATGGAGAATTAGTGAATCGTCATTCACTTACCTTCAATTTATTTGCATGTTAGATTACGGCATCCCTTTTCTAGTATGTAAATGTTATTGTTGGATCCTAGCCCTAATTTTTCTTATTGGGTGATAATTAGGGATTCTTATTCTAATCTATCTTTGTCCTTTTTCTAATTAAAGATGTCGAACGCAAACAACGCTGCTGCTAGTTCTTTCACGTTGATGAGCCTTTGCCAAAAGGTCACCTTCCATGGAACGAACTTTAGCAAATGGATAAGATACATTCGCACCATTGCTCGCTATGAGGATAAGGAGTATGTCCTCGATGAGAAGCTCGAGAAAATCAACCCCGAAGTTGCAACTCCCGCCGAAATCACCGCCTTTGAAACTCATGAGCGAGATGCAACGAAGGTACATTGCATCATGATCGCCACCATGAACTCCGAATTCCAAAAGTCCTACGAGGACATGTACCCGTACGAGATGCACCAAGACTTATTGGAGAGATACCATCAAAACGCGAGACAAGAGCGTTATGAGATTTTCACCAACATGATTTCCGCGAAGATGGGTCATGGAGAATCTCTTACCGTGCACCTGCAAAAGATGCAAAGGTATGTCGACCGCCTTCGCAAGTTAAATATTGACTTCGGTGAGGACTTGGCAATCGACATGGTGCTTCACTCTTTGCCTCCGATGTACAACCAATTTAGGATGACCTACCACATGAACAAAGAAGAGGTCACCCTAAGCAAACTCCAAGGTCTCTTGAGGGTCGCTGAGAGCAACTTCAAGGACAAGTCTGTTGCACCTACTCCCAATCCGTACGCTGCTCCTGTCTTGGCTATTGGTCAAGGGAAGGGAAAGAAGAGGAAAGCTTCATCGAAGAACTATCGCAAGGTGAAAGCCCGAGATGGTGCCTCTTCTAGTGGGACCAAAGTTGATCCCGCTAAGCCCTGCTCTAACCCAAAGGAGGCAGAGTGCCACCACTGCCACAAGATAGGACATTGGAAGAGAAGCTGCCCGGATTACCTGCAAGCGATCAAAGAAGGAAAGATCAAGCCATCTTTCGCAGGTATATACACAATCAAATCTAACGATTCTAATCATGCTATTTCTTGGGTTCTTGATACCGGTTGTGGTTATCACATTTGTTCTAATGTGCAGGGACTAAGAAGAAGTAGGGATGTGGAGCAAGGAAGGATCAATCTAATCATGGGGAACAGAAGATCGTCGCCTGTGACCAAGATTGGAGTGTATTCTTTAGTGCTTAGGAATAGTTTGGTTTTAGATTTGAACAATTGTTGCTATTCGCCAGAAATGGCTAGAAACATCATTTCATTTCATGGTTTATATAGACAAGGATTTAGATTTTCTTTTAATAATGAGAATGGTTCTATTTTGGCTTATCTAAATGGTGTCTTTTACTTTGAAGCTATACCATGTAATGGAATATATGAAACTGTTATGATTGTTGATAACTTAGGAAATGATGTTTTGAATATTGATTCTTCCACTAGCATGGATAAAGCATCCTTGTGGCATTGTCGTCTTGGACATGTCAACAAGAAACGCATAGCGCAACTCCAAAAGGATGGAGTGTTGGAGTCATTCGACCTTAGGGAAGATGACACATGCGAGTCTTGTTTGCTTGGAAAGATGACTAAGTCACCCTTCACGAGTACATGTGAAAGGGGCGAGGGTCTATTGGACCTAATACATACCGATGTATGTGGACCGTTTAGATCAACCACGAAGGATGGGAACCGCTTCTATGTGACTTTTACCGATGACTATAGTAGATATGGGTATATCTACTTAATCAAGCAAAAGTCAGACACCTTTGAAAAGTTCAAAGAGTTCAAGAATGAAGTGGAGAATCAATTGGGCAGGAAAATCAAGATGCTTCGATCCGATCAAGGAGGAGAGTACCTAAGTCTTGAATTCCACGATTATCTCAAGGAGTGTGGAATAGTTTCACAATTGACGCCTCCTAGGACACCGCAGTTGAATGGTGTGGCAGAAAGGCGTAATCGAACCTTATTGGATATGGTTCGCTCTATGATGATTCGTGCTTCACTACCTATCTCTTTTTGGGGGTATGCCTTAGAGACTGCCGCCCATGTCCTTAACCGAGTCCCTACTAAGAAGGTTGCCAAAACACCTCACGAGATGTGGACAGGGAAAGCTCCCTCGTTGGCACATATTAGGGTTTGGGGTTGCGAGGCTTTCGTAAGACGAGATACTCACGACAAGCTTGAACCTCGAAGTGAGCGATGTATTTTCATCGGCTACCCACAGACATCCTTTGGATATCTCTTCTATAGACCGAAGGACAATGTTGTCTTCGTTGCGAGGAGAGGAGTTTTCTGAGAGCGAGAACTCATGAGCCAAGGAGACAGTGGGAGGCAAATCGAACTTGAAGAGATTCAAGAGTCGATAGATGAAGGAACCTCTACCGCTGACATTCAACCCGAGGAGGAAACTCCGGTTGAACCGATTGACGAATCCTTACCTCTTAGACGTTCCGATAGAGTTAGAGTTCATCCCCAGTTTTATGGCTTTCATATTACTACCGAAGGGGACACGTATATTAGTGATGGTACACTAGTAAACCTTGATGAACCTAATAGCTATAAGGAAGCCATGGCAGGCCCGGAGTCTGCAAGGTGGAAAGAGGCAATGGATAGCGAGATTCAATCCATGTATGATAACCAAGTTTGGAATTTGGTTGATTACGTGCCCGAACGTATGATCGTTGGGTGCAAATGGATCTTCAAAAAGAAGACCTACGTGGATGGGAACGTACACACATATAAAGCGCGATTGGTCGCGAAGGGATTTACTCAAACTCCCGGAGTTGACTATGATAAGACCTTCTCACCAGTTGCGAAGATTAAATCTATTAGAGTGATGCTAGCAATTGCCGCATTTCATGATTATGAGATTTGGCAAATGGATGTCAAGACCGCTTTCCTTAACGGAAAGTTGGCTGAGGATGTTTACATGGCTCAGCCAGAGGGGTTTGTGGATCCGAAGCATCCGAATAGAGTGTGTAAGCTTGAGAAGTCCATTTATGGACTTAAGCAAGCGTCTCGCAGATGGAATCTTTGCTTCGATGAGAAAGTCAAAGAGTTTGGATTTGTACGAAGCGAAGACGAATCTTGTGTATATGTCAAAGCCAGTGGGAGTATAGTAAGCTTCCTCGTTCTATATGTCGATGACATATTACTCATAGGAAACGACATCCCGACTCTGTAGGAGGTTAAGTCCTGGCTCGGGAAGTGCTTCGCTATGAAGGACCTCGGAGAGGCTTCTTACATTTTGGGAATAAGGATAGTAAGAGAAAGAAGTAAGAGACTAATTGGACTTAGTCAGAATACTTACTTAGAGAAGGTACTAAAACGTTTTAGTATGGAAAACTCAAAGAAGGGAGAACTACCGATACAAAGTAATGCCAAATTGAGTAAGACTCAAAGTCCGAGTACCGAAGCTGAGATAGCAGAAATGAGCCGAGTACCATACGCTTCCGCAGTTGGCTCAATCATGTACGCTATGACTTGTACTCGCCCTGATATAGCCTTCGCTTTGAGCATGGTTAGCAGATATCAAGGGAATCCTGGCAAAGCACATTGGATTGCGGTGAAAAACATCCTTAAGTACCTTCGGAGGATGAAGGAATGGTTCTTAGTCCTCGGAGGGAGTGATGACTTGAAGGTGCGAGGGTATAGTGACGGCAACTTTCAGACCGATAGGGACAACTACCGTTCGCAGTCGGGCTGGGTCTTTACCCTAAATGGAGGAGCAGTGACATGGAAGAGTTCCAAGCAGGAAACCGTAGCTGATTCAACGTGTGAATCAGAGTACATTGCAGCGAGCGAAGCGTCGAAGGAGGCAATATGGCTAAAGAACTTCATCGGTGATCTTGGAGTTGTACCTGCCATAAAGGAGCCAATGGAGATTTTCTGTGATAACGAAGGTGCGGTTGCCTTGACCAAGGAACCGAGGGATCATGGTAGATCAAGACATATTGACAGAAAGTATCACTTCATTAGACATCGTGTAGAAGAAGGACAACTCGTAGTGAAGAGGATATCATCAGAAGATAACCCAGCAGATCCGCTTACGAAGGGACTGAGTAGGGTTAAGCACTTGCAGCATGCTAGGAGTATTGGGCTGAAGGATGATATTAGCATAGATTAGATAGTATTAGAAACGTGTAATAGATAAATGTAATTGACATTTGATGATTAAATAAAGGAGTTTTATTTATGAGTAATGTTACTATCTTATGTTAATTGTTTAACTATTGTTTCACTTTGCATGTTTTGACTTCCAGAATAATTAAGGTTATTAAGAATAATAGAAATTATTCAAATGGTCCACAATCGTTCATATGTTGGGAGTAGATATGAATGAAGATTGTCATGAATTGGTGTGTAGAATGTCTAAATGGTGTTAGACATAGCAAAGGATTGCTGCAACGTTCATGAGTGCTTATGAACTAGTTTTGAGCATTGGAATAAACCCGCGCTTGCTAGAATCACCTTATGGAATACGATATAAAAGGTGGTCGCAAGACGATAATATCATATAGTCTTAAAACCTAGATATATGATTTATTATTTGTTAATTCATTGTACATTGATAATACGAAAACGCATCAGTAACTTGGTGTTATAAAACGTATTGTTGTGTATAGTTGGTTAATGAATAAGTAAATGCATAGAAGTCGAAGTTTATCTGTAACTTTTATCTAAGAAGGTAAAAGCGATATCTCGGCCGCTCGATGATTTGATTTGACTTATGTGCCAGGCCCGGTCAGAACTAAATTGATGTGTTCGATTAAGTTCTATGTCAAATAAATCAGAGATCGAGAAACCTAAATGCTTGACTAACCATTCCATAGGATTGTCAGCATGATATCTAACAGAGGACTGTACGTTCCCTTATCTAAAGGACAAGATTGATTATATCAGAGTTGACAGCGTCTCTGAGAGCTACGATTGCAAACCGAATTGTACTTGTGCATATAGTTACTAGACTTATCCAAGTGGGAGATTGTTGGAATAGTGTCTAAGGCTGCAACTATATTAGGCAAGTATTTGACCCGATTGTGCATGGCATAGTGAATTCGATACCTCTCAAAAAGTAAGAGAACCCTGGCCGAATTCCTCCCCTCTCCTCTCTCCTAAATCATTCTTCTTGCTATTGGTGTTTGTAAGCCATTAGAGGAGTGACATTTGTGACTCCAAAAGCTCCAAGACCTCAAGATCAACAAGGAACTCAAAGGTATGATTCTAGATCTGTTTCAATGTTGTTGTTTAACCTAATTAGTCATTAGAAGACTTGGATTCAAAGCATGTTTATTAGAAAGCCTAGATCCAAGCATTAGGGTTTTGCATGCGCACATAGGAAAGTTCTTATGGCTAAAACCCATCAGTGGTATCAGAGCCTAGCTTGGTTTTCTTTAAATTGTTGCTTGATTAACTGAAACAAACCTGCAAAATTCGATTTTTAGGTTTCTGGGTCACTGACTCGGCGAGTCCCAAGGTGGACTCGGCGAGTAGGCCTGACTCGGCGAGTCCCCTTGTGCACTCGGCGAGTCCAGGCGTCAGGAATGGCCAGATTCGGGATTTTTTCATGATTATCTTATGGAAACTTACCTTAATCATAATAGATCAATCTAAATCCGATTTTTTGATATATATGACTATTATCTTGATCTAATTAAAGGTATTTATCAACTAATAAAATATTTAATTTCCTTATATGATAATTAATTAATTATTTTAATTATTTTGGTAATTATCTTGAATAAAATCAAATATAGATAATTAGGATATTAATTGTTAATTGGAATTATTTGTTATTTGATCCTCCATGTTTTAAATGTTTAAAACCTACCCTAAAGTTTTGAAATTTATATTTGTGATTAAAAGTTTTTTTTTTAATTTAGACAACTTAAATTTCAAACCCTAGATTTTAAAAGTTTTAAAATACAACCCTATACTAATATGATATTACTAGAATAATATATATATATATATATATATATATATATATATGTATAACTAAATGCTAGTCTTACCGTTAGTAGGCCTCATTCACGAAGCCGATCTATAAGGTGGGTATAAGGTTGCGGCCTATAAAATGGCGCTTAATGGGTGTACACTCACACCCACCGCTTGCTTGATTGGTGGAGGGTCGTTAGCCGAACGGGTAGGATAGGGCAACCTCATCCTCTCATTAAAAGTATAATAAGAAATATAAAGTAACTACACATATTTTTAAAAATTTCCCAATCCTAGTTACTTTAGGAAAAGTGAATTGATGCAATCCCATGAAATTACACTTTGCACCTTGCTAAGAAGTTAGTGGAGCGTGTGTGGTTTACCGGCACACTAATTGGTTCTAAGCGAAGGTGGCAAAGGGTGATTCATTGTTTATCATAGTTCGATGGAGCGTGTGTGGTTTACCGGCACATCGAATAGGTGATCGTTACAATGAAGGCACCGTGTGAATTTGCATGGTAATTCACACCCGCTTTGTGATCCTCGGCATCCCAGTCACAAACGAGAGGGGCATATCGAGATTTAAACATGCCATTGAATAGTTTCAATGAATCTCATCCGAACCTAGGAATTCTCAAAAACACTTAGGACTAATAGTTTAAGTTTTGTAATGGAGAATTAGTGAATCGTCATTCACTTACCTTCAATTTATTTGCATGTTAGATTACGGCATCCCTTTTCTAGTATGTAAATGTTATTGTTGGATCCTAGCCCTAATTTTTCTTATTGGGTGATAATTAGGGATTCTTATTCTAATCTATCTTTGTCCTTTTTCTAATTAAAGATGTCGAACGCAAACAACGCTGCTGCTAGTTCTTTCACGTTGATGAGCCTTTGCCAAAAGGTCACCTTCCATGGAACGAACTTTAGCAAATGGATAAGATACATTCGCACCATTGCTCGCTATGAGGATAAGGAGTATGTCCTCGATGAGAAGCTCGAGAAAATCAACCCCGAAGTTGCAACTCCCGCCGAAATCACCGCCTTTGAAACTCATGAGCGAGATGCAACGAAGGTACATTGCATCATGATCGCCACCATGAACTCCGAATTCCAAAAGTCCTACGAGGACATGTACCCGTACGAGATGCACCAAGACTTATTGGAGAGATACCATCAAAACGCGAGACAAGAGCGTTATGAGATTTTCACCAACATGATTTCCGCGAAGATGGGTCATGGAGAATCTCTTACCGTGCACCTGCAAAAGATGCAAAGGTATGTCGACCGCCTTCGCAAGTTAAATATTGACTTCGGTGAGGACTTGGCAATCGACATGGTGCTTCACTCTTTGCCTCCGATGTACAACCAATTTAGGATGACCTACCACATGAACAAAGAAGAGGTCACCCTAAGCAAACTCCAAGGTCTCTTGAGGGTCGCTGAGAGCAACTTCAAGGACAAGTCTGTTGCACCTACTCCCAATCCGTACGCTGCTCCTGTCTTGGCTATTGGTCAAGGGAAGGGAAAGAAGAGGAAAGCTTCATCGAAGAACTATCGCAAGGTGAAAGCCCGAGATGGTGCCTCTTCTAGTGGGACCAAAGTTGATCCCGCTAAGCCCTGCTCTAACCCAAAGGAGGCAGAGTGCCACCACTGCCACAAGATAGGACATTGGAAGAGAAGCTGCCCGGATTACCTGCAAGCGATCAAAGAAGGAAAGATCAAGCCATCTTTCGCAGGTATATACACAATCAAATCTAACGATTCTAATCATGCTATTTCTTGGGTTCTTGATACCGGTTGTGGTTATCACATTTGTTCTAATGTGCAGGGACTAAGAAGAAGTAGGGATGTGGAGCAAGGAAGGATCAATCTAATCATGGGGAACAGAAGATCGTCGCCTGTGACCAAGATTGGAGTGTATTCTTTAGTGCTTAGGAATAGTTTGGTTTTAGATTTGAACAATTGTTGCTATTCGCCAGAAATGGCTAGAAACATCATTTCATTTCATGGTTTATATAGACAAGGATTTAGATTTTCTTTTAATAATGAGAATGGTTCTATTTTGGCTTATCTAAATGGTGTCTTTTACTTTGAAGCTATACCATGTAATGGAATATATGAAACTGTTATGATTGTTGATAACTTAGGAAATGATGTTTTGAATATTGATTCTTCCACTAGCATGGATAAAGCATCCTTGTGGCATTGTCGTCTTGGACATGTCAACAAGAAACGCATAGCGCAACTCCAAAAGGATGGAGTGTTGGAGTCATTCGACCTTAGGGAAGATGACACATGCGAGTCTTGTTTGCTTGGAAAGATGACTAAGTCACCCTTCACGAGTACATGTGAAAGGGGCGAGGGTCTATTGGACCTAATACATACCGATGTATGTGGACCGTTTAGATCAACCACGAAGGATGGGAACCGCTTCTATGTGACTTTTACCGATGACTATAGTAGATATGGGTATATCTACTTAATCAAGCAAAAGTCAGACACCTTTGAAAAGTTCAAAGAGTTCAAGAATGAAGTGGAGAATCAATTGGGCAGGAAAATCAAGATGCTTCGATCCGATCAAGGAGGAGAGTACCTAAGTCTTGAATTCCACGATTATCTCAAGGAGTGTGGAATAGTTTCACAATTGACGCCTCCTAGGACACCGCAGTTGAATGGTGTGGCAGAAAGGCGTAATCGAACCTTATTGGATATGGTTCGCTCTATGATGATTCGTGCTTCACTACCTATCTCTTTTTGGGGGTATGCCTTAGAGACTGCCGCCCATGTCCTTAACCGAGTCCCTACTAAGAAGGTTGCCAAAACACCTCACGAGATGTAGACAGGGAAAGCTCCCTCGTTGGCACATATTAGGGTTTGGGGTTGCGAGGCTTTCGTAAGACAAGATACTCACGACAAGCTTGAACCTCGAAGTGAGTGATGTATTTTCATCGGCTACCCACAGACATCCTTTGGATATCTCTTCTATAGACCGAAGGACAATGTTGTCTTCGTTGCGAGGAGAGGAGTTTTCCGAGAGCGAGAACTCATGAGCCAAGGAGACAGTGGGAGGCAAATCGAACTTGAAGAGATTCAAGAGTCGATAGATGAAGGAACCTCTACCGCTGACATTCAACCCGAGGAGGAAACTCCGGTTCAACCGATTGACGAATCCTTACCTCTTAGACGTTCCGATAGAGTTAGAGTTCATCCCCAGTTTTATGGCTTTCATATTACTACCGAAGGGGACACGTATATTAGTGATGGTACACTAGTAAACCTTGATGAACCTAATAGCTATAAGGAAGCCATGGCAGGCCCGGAGTCTGCAAGGTGGAAAGAGGCAATGGATAGCGAGATTCAATCCATGTATGATAACCAAGTTTGGAATTTGGTTGATTACGTGCCCGAACGTAAGACTGTTGGGTGCAAATGGATCTTCAAAAAGAAGACCGACATGGATGGGAACGTACACACATATAAAGCGCGATTGGTCGCGAAGGGCTTTACTCAAACTCCCGGAGTTGACTATGATGAGACCTTCTCACCAGTTGCGAAGATTAAATCTATTAGAGTGATGCTAGCAATTGCCGCATTTCATGATTATGAGATTTGGCAAATGGATGTCAAGACCGCTTTCCTTAACGGAAAGTTGGCTGAGGATGTTTACATGGCTCAGCCAGAGGGGTTTGTGGATCCGAAGCATCCGAATAGAGTGTGTAATCTTGAGAAGTCCATTTATGTACTTAAGCAAGCGTCTCGCAGATGGAATCTTTGCTTCGATGAGAAAGTCAAAGAGTTTGGATTTGTACGAAGAGAAGACGAATCTTGTGTATATGTCAAAGCCAGTGGGAGTATAGTAAGCTTCCTCGTTCTATATGTCGATGACATATTACTCATAGGAAACGACATCCCGACTCTGAAGGAGGTTAAGTCCTGGCTCGGGAAGTGCTTCGCTATGAAGGACCTCGGAGAGGCTTCTTAAATTTTGGGAATAAGGATAGTAAGAGAAAGAAGTAAGAGACTAATTGGACTTAGTCAGAATACTTACTTAGAGAAGGTACTAAAACGTTTTAGTATGGAAAACTCAAAGAAGGGAGAACTACCGATACAAAGTAATGCCAAATTGAGTAAGACTCAAAGTCCGAGTACCGAAGCTGAGATAGCAGAAATGAGCCGAGTACCATACGCTTCCGCAGTTGGCTCAATCATGTACGCTATGACTTGTACTCGCCCTGATGTAGCCTTCGCTTTGAGCATGGTTAGCAGATATCAAGTGAATCCTGGCAAAGCACATTGGATTACGGTGAAAAACATCCTTAAGTACCTTCGGAGGACGAAGGAATGGTTCTTAGTCCTCGGAGGGAGTGATGACTTGAAGGTGCGAGGGTATAGTGACGCCAGCTTTCAGACCGACAGGGACAACTACCGTTCGCAGTCGGGCTGGGTCTTTACCCTAAATGGAGGAGCAGTGACATGGAAGAGTTCCGAGCAGGAAACCGTAGCTGATTCAACGTGCGAATCAGAGTACATTGCAGCGAGCGAAGCGTCGAGGGAGGCAATATGGCTAAAGAACTTCATCGGTGATCTTGGAGTTGTACCTGCCATAAAGGAGCCAATGGAGATTTTCTGTGATAACGAAGGTGCGGTTGCCTTGACCAAGGAACCGAGGGATCATGGTATATCAAGACATATCGACAGAAAGTATCACTTCATTAGACATTGTGTAGAAGAAGGACAACTCGTAGTGAAGAGGATATCATCAGAAGATAACCCAGCAGATCCGCTTACGAAGGGACTGAGTAGGGTTAAGCACTTGCAGCATGCTAGGAGTATTGGGCTGAAGGATGATATTAGCATAGATTAGATAGTATTAGAAACGTGTAATAGATAAATGTAATTGACATTTGATGATTAAATAAAGGAGTTTTATTTATGAGTAATGTTACTATCTTATGTTAATTGTTTAACTATTGTTTCACTTTGCATGTTTTGACTTCCAGAATAATTAAGGTTATTAAGAATAATAGAAATTGTTCAAATGGTCCACAATCGTTCATATGTTGGGAGTAGATATGAATGAAGATTGTCATGAATTGGTGTGTAGAATGTCTAAATGGTGTTAGACATAGCAAAGGATTGCTGCAACGTTCATGAGTGCTTATGAACTAGTTTTGAGCATTGGAATAAACCCGCGCTTGCTGGAATCACCTTATGGAATACGATATAAAAGGTGGTCGCAAGACGATAATATCATATAGTCTTAAAACCTAGATATATGATTTATTATTTGTTAATTGATTGTACATTGATAATATGAAAATGCATCAGTAACTTGGTGTTATAAAACGTATTGTTGTGTATAGTTGGTTAATGAATAAGTAAATGCATATAAGTCGAAGTTTATATGTAACTTTTATCTAAGAAGGTAAAAGCGATATCTCGGCCGCTCGATGATTTGATTTGACTTATGTGCCGGGCCCGGTCAGAACTAAATTGATGTGTTTGATTAAGTTCTATGTCAAATAAATCAGAGATCGAGAAACCTAAATGCTTGACTAACCATTCCATAGGATTGTCAGCATGATATCTAACAGAGGACTGTACGTTCCCTTATCTAAAGGACAAGATTGATTAGATCAGAGTTGACAGCGTCTTTGAGAGCTACGATTGCAAACCGAATTGTACTTGTGCATATAGTTACTAGACTTAGGTCAGGTGCACTCTAAACCTTCTGAGGACCGGAGCAAAGGATTGATTAAGGCTTGCTACTAGTTTTGAGTCTGCTGAGAAGAGAGTTGTTGTTTCTTGGGAGCGGTTCTCTGAGATGTTCTGCTCCCGATATATACCGCTAGTGGAGCGTGAGAGGTTGGCCCAGGAGTACCTGGATTTGAGATAGGGTTTCAAGATGGTGATGGAGATCATCAAGATGTTTATGAAGAGGGCTATGTTTTTCCCTGAATTTGCTACATCTAAGCAGGATTAGATGACCCGTTACCTAAGCATGCTTATGGTTCATTATTGGAGATGCAGGGGACGCCAAACAACATGAAATTGAGATTGATTTGTAGATCAGGGAGTTAAGACTGGCCCCGACGCAGTTTTAACCTGCGTCGAAGCGGTTTAGGGCCACTGATTCTATGTCGGGGAGTTAGAGGGGCCACACTTATGGGAAGTGCGGTAAGGTGCATGATGGAGCTTGTCGATCTTCTTCGGGATGCCACAAATTTGGCAAGCAGGATCACATTACGAGGGATTGTCAGCAGCAGACTCCAACTTCTGGCGTCAGACTTTGTTACCATTGTGATCAGGTGGGCCATATGAAGGCCTAATGTCCCTTGCTTGCTGCTAGACTGGCGTAGGCTCCAGTTCTACCTACTTTGAGGATCCCAGATGAGAGTCAGGGTAGGGCGAAGCCCTCGAGCACTTAAGGTCATGCTTTCCAACTTACTGCCGAGGAGACCAGAGCAGCTCCAGATGTTGTGATTGGTATGTTTTTATTCCTTATTCTATTGTTTATGTTTTGTGTTATGCTTATGTTGTACCTCTATTAGGTACATTCCTAGTGAAATCTTTTCCTGCTCTAGTGTTGTTTGACTGGGTTGCGAGTCGGTCTTTTGTGTCTTGATCGTTCAGTATGGAGTTTGATATGCCCATTGAGAAGCTAGAGTGTCCGTTGTCAATCTCTATCGCTAACGAACATGGGGTTTCTACATCATCAATATATCAAGGTTGTATTCTGGAGATTTTAGGGGTGCCTTATCCGATCGATTTGATCCCTATCCCCATGGGGGATGTATGCGTGATTGTGGGTATGGATTGGATGAGCCCGTTTCGGTGCTATGATTGATTGTGAGGGCCAGCACGTGGTAGTTCAAAGTCCAAGTGGGGGAGAACTGGTTATATATGGGGAGGGCGCCAAGATGGGTTCAGGGTTTTGTTTTGCAGCTAGAGCTCGACAGCATATTCATCATAGGTGTGCGGGTTGCTTGGCTTATTTGGTGGATACGCGTATGGGGAATCAGGTTTCAGTTTCAGAGGTCTCGGTTGTCAGGGAGTTTTCCAATGTATTTCCAAAGGAGTTACCCAGTATGCCTCATGTGAGGCAGGTCGAGTTCAGGATTGACCTTGTACCAGGTGCGGCCCCGATTGCCAAGGTGTTGTAGTGCTTGGCACTACCTGAGATGTAGGAGTTGTCATCTCAATTGCAGGAGCTGCTAGGTAAGCAGTTCATTAGATCGAGTAGTTCCCCGTGGGGAGCGTCGATTCTATTCTTCAAGAAAAAGGATGATTCACACTGGTTGTGTATTGAATATCGGGAGTTAAATAAGCTGACGATGAAGAACCGTTATCCCCTTCTGCAATTTGATGATATCTTTGATCAATTGCAGGGAGCATCTTGGTTCTCCAAGATAGATCTAAGGTCCGGGTACTATCAGGTCAGGGTGAGAGAGGAGGACATGGAGAAGACCGGGTTTCTGACTCGTTATGGGTGTTACGAGTTCGTGGTGATGCTAATCGGGCTCACCAATGCGCCTGCAGTATGGATTTGATGAATCGGGTATGCAGGCCGATGCTCGATTGTTTGGGTATTATGTTTAATGATGATATCTTGGTGTACTCCAAGACCAGAGAGCAGCATAAGGAGCAACTTCGCGAGCTTCTGGGGGTTCTGAGGCGAGAATGGCTTTATGCTAAGTTCTCCAAGTGTGAGTTTTGGTTACAAGAGGTTTAGTTCCTTGGACACCTTGTTAACCAGTACGGGATAATGGTCGATCCAGCCAAGATTGAGGCGGTGATGCAGTGGGAGGTTCTGAAATCTCCCTCAGATTCACAACACTATCCATGTTTCGCAGCTATGAAAGTGCATATTCGATGAGGACGTGGTGGTTTCATTGGATGATATTCAGGTTGATGAGCATCTGAATTATGTTAAGAGGCCGGTAGCTATTCTGGAAAGGAAGGTAAAGGTTTTGCGTAGCAAGGAAGTACCTTTGGCAAAGGTACGATGGCAGCACCGTAGGGGCTCCGAGTGAACCTAAGAGCCGGAGGCTGAGATGCAGGAGCATTACCTGGATTTTTTCACTGTAGCCAACTTCGAGGACGAAGTCTAGCTCAAGTGTGGTAGAGTTGTAACACCCCGATTTCTAGGTATGAGATTTATTCCCATTTTTTGCAAGTTTTCCTCTGAAACACGACGTGGTAAGGCCTCACCATGGCGTGTTGAGGAACTTTTGGGCCGCATGTTTTTATGGACCAACATGGCATGTTGGTGAGCAAACACGGTGTGTTGGCGGCTGGTTGAGAAAAACATAATTTTCAGGGTTTTGCACCCTATATAATTTCCTATAATCTTGTGGGGTGGTCCTTTATCAGCCTCCAACTCCCCATATCGACCCTTGAGAACCCTAATCATCTTTCCCTCTCATTTGTGAGCTAGTGTGGTGTTTTTGGAGCCAAAGAAGAAAGAAGTTGGAAGAAGGAAGTAAGGATCCAGCAAGCAAGCACTCACCTTTCAGTTTGACACTCTTATGGACCTTTTTAAGTGTCCAAGATCCGATTTTGATTCCTCTATGTTGCTAGATCTTAAGTTTTCTCCCTTTTTCTTATTGTTATTGAGTGAGGGAATGGTTGGATTTCATAAAGTTAGCAACTTTATAAATCTGCAGGTCTAAGTGACCTTGTAGAGTCTTGGATCTGCCATATAGTCGAGTTTTGATGCCATGCATGGAGAGTAGGTCATAAATCCCCATTTTTGACCTATTCTGGGTTCAAGACATGCATTGGACATGCATGTCTATAAAGCAGCGACCTTTGAGATGGTTTTGGTGCTAGAATATTTTTTGGAAAGGATGGGTTTCAGAATTCAAGGATTTAGTGCTTCTTGGTTAACCATTTGAACCTTCAAGCCTCGTGGTTAGGTTTTGGGGCCCTTGGAGTAGTTCCAAAGGATAAAGTTGGAAACTTTATCCTTCTTGATAACATTTGGGTCTAGATCTAAGCCTTGGAGTCCTTGGAATCAAAGGAAACATCTGAATGTATTAAGGTGCTGGAACTCGAGCAAACATCGCGTGTTTTCAAGCCAACACAGCGTGCTGGCTGGAGTTTTCTTAATCGTCTGGATGCTGTCGAAACACGACGTGTTTTCTAGTAAACATGGACTGTTGACCTTGACCAGGTTTGACCTTGAGGGTATTTTGGGTATTTTGGAATTCTGATGGAAATTGGCCATTTGTTGGAATTAGGTATCGTGTAGAGAGCAGAGATTCAGAATCGAGACTCATCAGTTCTACTCAGTTTGCGAGGTGAGTTTCCCTCACTGTCCTTGCAAGTCGAAGGCACCAATGCCGACCCATTGAGTTGATATCCTGCTATGCATCTATTGTATTGTTATGATCTGTTAGATCGATATCCTGCTAGATAGGATGTTGCTATGCTTAGTGGTTTGTTGATATGTGTGACTAGTTGTAGACTTTTATATGATTATCTGTTATCTGTTCACATGTTTGGTCGGTGGTTGAGGCTTTACTGCTTTGTGCGTAAGCCAACAGGCCGGTGCATCCCAACTCGATGGTTGAGGGCCTAGGGTATTCCATCACGAGGATGATTGGACCCATAGTATGTTGGCATTCCAACCCGATGGTTGAGGGCCTAGGGTATTCCATCCCAAGGATAATTAGACCCATAGCATGTTGGCATTCCAACCTGATGGTTGAGGGGCCTAGGGTATTCCAAGCCCATGGTTGATTGGACCCATAGTATGTTGGCATTCTAGCCCGATGGTTGATGGGTTTGGGGTATTCCAACTTGATGATTGATTAGACCCATAGTATGCTGTTATTATATTTGTGTATTGGTATTTTGGGGGAACTCACTAATATGTGGGCTTATAATTTTGGGATTATGTTTCAGGTACCTTAGGGGATCATGGGAAGGAGAAGGCGTGATCGTATACCTCCTCATATTTTGTTTCATGATTTTGGGATTACTCTGCTATTGAACCTGTTTTGAAAACTATTTGTAAACAATAATGATTTTTGGGTTGTTCTAAAATTAATTTTTTTATGAATTTTATGGATGTTACATGAAAACTAAGTATCGTAGCAAAAGAGACAAGACTTCTGAAGCCCACGTCATGGTAAGTGGAAGATTCACGATCATATGAATGCCTTGGAGAATACACATGGAACCAGATTGCCATGCCGTGGAGCCTATTCGCCACGGCATGGGAGTCATAATTATGGAAAGTATAAATATTCGAACATTAGGTCAAATTGAGAAACTTCTGGCCGATTTTCTGGAGAAGGATTATGACAAAAACCCTCTCAGAACTTGGGAAAGACTAGAAATCGATTGGAGCTCAAGAGTTGAAGAGATCTAGTAGAAATCATCATTGATCTACTCGATTTGCTAGATTTTACGATGTCTTTTCTAGTTAACTTTGATTTCATGTTTTTTTCTATTTTAGTTATGGGCTGAAGATAAACCCCAATCTTATGTGTTGATTTCGATTAATGGATCTTTTATGTTGATTTTGCTTGTGTTTGATAATCAAAATCCTAGCATGTTAATGTTTTAGTTTTTATTGCTTATTAATCAAGTTTTGTGTGATACACGATGATTCTAGTTGCATGAATTTGTTACCTAATTGTTTATGGTCATTAAAAAATTAGACCTAGTGATTAATCATACCCTAGGATTAAGTGATTAAAAGCTAATAACTTTAACTATGTTAGAGAGCATAACTGATCGTTAATTTGTGTTTGGTTGTTTTACTTGAGGATATAAAAGTAACTATTAGATTTATCATTCATACTCCAATTTGTGATTATATCGATTTTGTGTTAAACCTATGGTTAATCATTGCATGGTAATTCATAAAATCGGTACATCTAGGTATTTGATCATAATAACTAGTAAATTAATGAATTGGTAATCAACAAAATCCATCCATTAGAAATCAATCATAGGAGAGTAGGAAATCAGAACCAAACAGATGTACTCTTTAATCATGAAGTAAAATCGTTTTCTTTCTTGCTTAATTTTAATAGTTGTCTGAATTGCATTAAGTTCTTCTGGCCTTGCAAAATCTGTAAAAACCCTTTTTAAAGTATTGTTTCTTAGTTTAATTAGTAGTAGTTATTTCATACATTAAAATTCTGTTCCCTGTGTTCGATACCCGACTTACCTAAGCTATTCTATAAACCGAATAGGTACACTGCCTATAGGTGCATAAATTAGTTAAGTAATTAGGTTAATAAATTTAAAAGTCGATAGATATTTCTGCACACATCAATATACTAAATGGTTAGTTTGGAACAAAATGTTTATTTTTTCAATGCTATTTTGGTTAATTTAATGTTAACTACTTAATAGTTAAAAAAACTTGTGGATAAAAAATTAATTGCTAGATGATAAAAATTATGTTTGATAAAATTAGTTGATAAGTTAGCTCAAATATGTAAGATGATATAAGAAAGAAATGTAAAAAATTGAGTTATTTTTTAAATTAATAAATTGAGAAAACAAAAGAAAAAATCAATAACGTTGTTGGAGACGTTAGTTTTAATTTTATTTCAAATATACAAAATAACATAAAAAGTCATGTAAAGGATTTAATTATAAATAATTGTAGCATACCAAATCTAAACTTGATATTTTATGTTTTACCCCTATAAACTCGTCAAGTCTAACAGAGTTAGTAAAGGTCAATGCTGCTAAACTCGTCGGTCTAACAAAGTTAATAATGCCCGTGAACGCGAGTTATAATCCTTTAAATGTAAACCAACCAATTACGTTTTAAATTTTCTTCTATCAATTTAATCATCATTTATGTGAATTAGATTTGGAAAAAATTGTGAGCTTCGATCATGGGTTGCTTAAAATCATCCCGTTCATCTATTCTTGTAAATGGGTATGCAACTCCGGAATTTGAAATTTAAAGGGAGTGAAACTCGGGGACCCCTTTCTCTTTTTTCTATTCATTCTTGCCATGGATGTATTACACATTGCAATCCAAGAAGTTATACAATCTCATATCTTTGAAGGTATTAAACTCCCCTTAATGGACCAATTATTTCCCATTTACTATACGTTGATGATGTTATGTTCATTGGTGATTGATCGATTTCTAATGCTCTAAATCTATCTCATATTCTTCGCCAATAAGTTAGCTCAAATATGTAAAATGATATAAAAAAGGCTTGTAAAACATTGAGTTATTTTTAAAATTAATAAATTGAGAAAGCAAAAGAAAAAATCAATAAGATCATTGGAAACATTAGTTTTAATATTATCTCAAATATATATAAAGCATAAAAAGACATGTAAAGGATTGAATTATAAATAATTGTAGCATACCAAAGGTAAATTTAATGTTTGATGTTTTACCCCATTAAACTCGTCAAGTCTAATAGAGTTAATAACATAGGTAAATGTTGCTAAACTCGTCGGTCTAACAAAGTTAATAATGCTCATGAACGTGGCTTAAGATGCTTTAAATGGCAACCGATCAATTATGTTTCCAATTTTATTTTATCAGTTTAATCATAATTTATGTGAATGAGGTTCGGAAATATATGGTGAGCTTGGATCATGGGTTGCTTAAAATCAACCTGATCATCTATTATTGTAAATGCATCTACAACTCTAGAATTTGAAATTTAAAGGGGAGTGAGACAAGGGGACCAATTATCTCCTTTTCCTTTTCTATTCATTCTTCCCATAGAAGGCTTACACATTGCAATCCAAGAAGCTATACAATCTCATATCTTTGAAGTTATTAAACTCCCCCTCAATGGACCAATTATCTCCCATATACTATATTCTGATGATGTTATGTTCATTGATGATTGGTCGAATTCTAATGCTCTGAATCTATCTCATATTCTTCATTGCTTTTACTTGACATCGAGATTGAAATTCAACTATAAAAAGCAAAGTTTTTGGTCCCAGAGTTCTGAATAAGGACATTCTCACCCTTTCCTATCTCTTAAAATGTAAGGTTGCTTCACCTCCCTTCTCTTATATCGGACTTCCAGTTTGGGCTAACATGAATATGATAAAATCTTGGAAACTGGCAGTTGAAAAAATCAAATGCAAGATTCGTGCTTTGAAGGGTAGAAACCTCTATTTTAGTGGGAGGCTTACCTTGCTCACTTCTGTCCTAAGCAACCTACCACTTTATTATTTTTCCCTATACAAATCCGTTTTCACGGTCATTGAAAATCTTGAAAAAATAAGAAGTCAATATTTTTAGACAGGGAATGGAGACTGTAAGAAAATATGTTGGGTCTCATGTAATTAAGTCTTAGCTCCAAATAATAAAGGTGGCCTTGGTGTATCTTGCCTAAGAATTATCAATCTATCATTACTTGCTAAATGGTGGTGGCGTCTCAAAAGTCAAAACGGATCCGGATGCCTTATGGTGCAATGTTGTTAGCTCCATTCACAAATAGGAGAGGCACGATTCCTCAAAAATGGCAAGATCAAGATACTATGGCAATTGGAAGGAAATCACAAAATTAAGGTCGATTTTAAATCATTTAATGTCAACTTTCATGCCTTATTTAGTAGAAGAATCGGGAATGGAAGCAAGTGTCACTTTTGGCTCGATAAGTGGAGATGCAACCAGTCGTTTAAGGAGTTATTTCCTAACCTTTTTGCACTTGAAAACACAAAGTTTTATGTTGTTAGTGATAGGTACTTATTGGTGAACAACAAAGTGACTTGGAGATGGGATTGGATTCATGAACCAAGGATGTCGTTAGAAATGCAACAACTTTCTGTGATACTTTGCTTATTGTCGAACATTGTTTTAAGTGATGTTGGTGACTCGTGGGAGTGGATAGGTGAAAAATCAAACAAATTTATAGTGGAGTCCCTTCACTATCTAGCATCTAATATGTTCTCAAATCCGGAAGCCATGCATTTCCCTTGGTTGAAAGTGCTCTCACTCAAAATCAACACTTTTTTTGGAACCTTTGGCAAGATAGAATACCCACAACAAGAAACCTTATCAAAAGGGGTTTGAGATTGACACAAGTCATATCTGCTTTTTTTCATACAAGAGAAGATTCCACTTTGCACTTGTTCTTGGAATGCAACTTTGAAACTGTGGTTTGGAACATAATTCACACCTTGTGTGGGTTCACATGTTTAAACCCATAGGATATTAGATCTCTATTTAGTGCTGACAATCTAATTGTCAAAACCAAAAAGGCGAAAAATCTCATTCACATGATTCTAATGGCGACTTTAGGGAATCTTTAGAGATCAAGGAATGAAGCAATTTAAAAGAAGGCAAAACTTTGCCATGTGAAAGTGTTAGATCAAACTATGGTGATGGCTTTTATGTGGATGAAACATAATGGAAAATGAACTCTGTATGCTAGGAGAAATGATGTATCGTGCCTATTGGCTACTTATGATGTTATCTCTTTATTTCATGTTTTTTCTGTTGTATTCTTTTCTCTTGGCTAGCTTCTTGCTCAGGAGATGAGCTAGGATTTCTTAATCAGAGGGATAATATATATATATATATATATATATATATATATATATATATATATATATATATATATATGTATATATATATATATATATATATATATATCAAAGTATATTTTATCTTCAAATAATGTAATAAAGTCTTTAAATTTAAAAATGAAATTGCTAGAGAAAAGTATATAACGATTTTTTTCTCGGATTTTACATATAATCATACATTCTTTGAAATAAAGAATGAATCTAAAAAAATTATAATATAAATATACGTATCAAATTATATCTATAATATTTTAGTAACACAAAAATAAAATATTAAAAATATATAAGAATATGTATTTATATGGTAGCAATGGCACTATATGAGTTATAAAAAGAAACCTAAAAGGTTAAATTGACTTATGTAAAAGGACTAGTTCTGATAAGTAGACTATATGAAAGGATTAGTTGTGTAAATTTTACATTTTAACTGATGAAAATTTTAGGGATAATGACTTGAGAGGGTAACCAATTATACCATTTGTACATATTTGGTCACTTAACTTATTATAGTTCACCGTCAACCCTTAAACTTTTTTTTTGTTTAAAACATATTATGACCGATAATAATCGGTAAAAGTTGTTGTGGGGGCTGAGTTCCACCTCCGGCAACATTTCCGGTGTTCCTTACCTCCAACAACTTCTCTGATCATCTTCTCCAGCCAAGCATGAGATTTCCAGCCATGATAGATTTCAACTTCATTCATGGTAGATTTTTGGAACATACACATATGAAACACATGTAAACTCAAGTTCATACATAGTTTTGGAACAAATCAAAAACAAATGTGAAATCAAGTTCATCCATGGCAGATTATGAGTTCAAACCCTTCAATACTTGGAGTCGATTTTGTTTAAACCTTCAAACATTTGGAATCGATTTTGTTTATGATGAAGAATGTAACACCCATAAAAATTCAAGCCAATTTAAACTTTTAAAACATTTTAATCCATTAAACATTACAACTTGTTTTCAAATGTATCATATTAGAGTATCCTAGAAACAAATTTATAAAAAAGTGAGGAGCGGTACGATCACGCCATGGCATTGCCCCAATCCCTGAAGTACTTGGAACAATAAACTGAAATTGTAAGCCCGAAAGCTTAGTGAGTTCCCCCAAAATACCGATACACATACAGTCCACATAGCCATGTCAACAACATCATAACATAACAAACTGAACATAATGCAACGGGTCCACAACTTTACAGACTGGATTACCCCCTCGGCCCACAGTGTGAGTCTAGATTGCCTTGCGGGCCCACAACTCACATCTAGCTTGCCGTCGAGCCCACAGTACGAGTCTCCCTTAGCCTGTAACTGGAATGCTCCCAGGTTTGTTGGATTACGGTACGAAGCAATCTCACCTCAACCCATCCCACATAACATATCAACATATAACATAATCACTGAGCATGCAGATAATCATAAAACACAGGTAGTCCTACAGATCTACCTTACTGTCATAACCACTGAGCATGCAAATAATCATACATCAACACAGGTAGTCCTACCGATCTACCTAACTGGCATAACCACTACGCATGCGAATAACCATATATCAACACAGGTAGTCCTACCGATCTACCTAACTGGCACAATCATTGAGCCTGCAACATTAGCTTCATACTTAACATACTAACACTGCTAGGATAACATATTCAATGGGCCGGCTGCAATGCCCGCGTTTCCAGGCAAGGCATTTTCGTTGATGTAATAGTCTAGGTTAACCCTTATAACTTTTTTTGAAGTATTAATGATGAAATATTTAAGTATTATGTGAATTATGTGTCTTTTTGTGGTTATTACTTAATTATAAAGATATAATTAATAAAGAATAAAAATAAGCGTCAAAATTAAAGTGTGAGATAAGCCCTACATCTTTACATAAAGTTGTAGTGGTTGAAACAAGGATTCCGGAGATATAAAGAATACCGAAATCCGAGTTATAACGAAGAAGTTATGACATGTTGAAGTTTCACGACAGAACCGGCACGACGCTGAATGACGTAAAATATGAATTTAAGATAGAGTGATATCTAGCGTTAGTGATCTAAACGAAAGTCCTAGGGTTCGTTAAACCGAGAGCGTGCATAAAAAGAACGCCCAAATCTGACTTCGTATGAGGATGTTATGATTTTCCGAAGTTTCGACTTAGCAGTATGTAGCCCGAATCCTCGATTTGAGATCGAGTGATTTTTAGCCGAAACAATCTAAATGAGAATCGAAGATCTCATCGATAGTAGTGAAACGATAAAAAGATAGGCGAAAATGGACGTCGGATGAAGAAGTTATGATTTTCTAACGGAGTTTTCCTGTCCCGACCTACTAAAAATAATATAGTAAAAATAAATTCAAAATTAGCCAACTGAGTCTAAACGAGAGTTGTAGAGCATAATCTCACCTACGTGTGGATATAAAGATTGTCAAAAACGGAGCTCGTATGCGAAAGTTATGAATTTTTGAAGTTCAGAGTGTGAACTCCAAGGTTGTGTCAGAGCTCACGAGGTGAGCATTAAGTGGCTCACGAGGTGAGCAGATGATGGACGTCTTCCAGGGCAAATGGCCATGATGACTGCAATGATGAATCGAGCTCACGAGGTGAATATTAGAAACTCATGAGGTTAGAATTAAAAACTCACGAGGTGAGTTTAGCATTTTTACCCTACAAATAAAAATCAAGGGTCAGCCGATTTAGGTTGCTCATCTCTTACTCTCCCACTCTCGATACTCTCTCTAAGCCCTATTTTAACCCCCCGAAGCCCCGGTGTTCATCTCGAGACCCGAAGCAAGTCCTGAAGCTCGAATATCCCACGAAGAAAAGAGTTTCCGAGCTGAAGCTCTGCCTGCGAGAAGCCCGGTGTGTGAAGTGATCCCGGTTTCACTGAAGAATACTACCATTACAAGTCGTAGTGCTGTCTGATCATCTTCTGATCAAGTGAGTGTGTGGTTACTTTCTCCTAATACATAAATATGAAGTATTTACTATGAAATACGTGTTATATGTTTATATATTGGTGTTGATTTGAAGGGGGGTACATAATCTCTTTCAAATGCACGATTTTATACAAGTATCGATTTAACGTACTAAGTATATGTGTTATGTGAGTGTATCTATGTTATCTTCTAATCTCATAGATATGATTTATTCTCTATGAAATACATGTTATGTTTATGTGCCTCATCTTTTATCTGGAATGTGTTTTGAATGAACATACTATACAAGTTTTCAACTATGTATAAAAATGTATATTTTATCTACTAAAATGTTGGGTAGAACATGGATAGATAGTTGTCTTGTGATAAAAAGATGAGAGGCCTCGATGTTTTTGATTTAGTCATCTAGCGGAGTTTAGATGACGACCACAGACTTTTCTAGACAGTCTTGTGGAACGCTAGCAGGCTCGCCACCTGTAGGTGTTAATGAACTTGGGTGTTCATTCGACGTACTCCATCCCCCTCATGGTTTCCTTAATTAACTTATATTGTTGAGGAACCCCCGAAGCATGTGTTGTCGCCCCGATGAAATATTCTTAGATTAGGTCCCTTATGTTAGTTGTCTTAGGGACGCAAAGTGAGAATAACGAGAATGGGTAATTGGGTTATTGTTGGTTGGAGGAATTAAATATAATTATTTATTGTGGCTTGAACACCCTATATGCTCACTAGGCTCCCAAGTCTAACCCACTCAGTTTCTTTGTATTACAGGTAGTGGCACCAGAGCATAAGTGGAATGACTTGTCAAGTTATTTTTGGATTATAGACCAGTTGTTGTAAATAACTGTTGTAAGGTCTGTATTAAAATGTTTTATGCTTTTGGTGTGTTTATCGGAACATGACATCCCGAGTATTGTAATATAATGAAACATACATTTCTTTAAGAAATGCTTTGGTAAATCTTATTTTATCATATTTTGTTTTGGGAACAAATTTCGCAACTCTTTTAATCAAAGAATTACTCTAAAATCATTTTAAAAGCATAAATTAAACCGGTCTTTTCTAGTTGTGATTTTGGGGATGTCACACCGCCCTTGGTGCCTTAGACCCCTTGGTATAGTGAGGATGACTCACCTTGAAAATGCCAACTCGGTAAGTAAACTCCAACTCTCGGACCACTGCCACAAACTCCACCACCTATCATAGTATAACCATACTCGTAAGTTCCCACTCTTCAAGGTACCCCATAAGTCAACTAGTCAATCCCTGGTCCAAGTCAAAGTCAACAGTCCATGTTGACCTTTACTCGTCGAGTACCCTCGGCTACTCGCCGAGTTCCTCGAGATACTCACTCACTCGCCAAGTCTCCGGAGTGACTCGTCGAGTTCCTAAGGTTCGCAATCAAACCCTAAGGCTACTCGTCGACTTTCCTTCCTGCAACTCAACAGGTTCACACGCATTCATCAATTTGGGGAAACATTAACCGACTCGCCGAGTTGTTCATCCAACTCGTCGAGTTCAATGCCTATCTTCATATGACTCGCCGAGTCGACTATGCGACTCGCCGAGTCTCTTCAGCCCCTTAAGCATGCAGACACTTTTTAACCCATGCCAAGGCCCCAAATTGCGGATCCAACTTCCTTAGGCATGCTTATCACGTAAAGTTACAAACTTTACATGCATGCAAGGCTGTTAGACCCTAAAATGGCACAACTAAGCTTGCAATGAAGTCACATCCTTGGGGGAGGGCTCATACTAGACAAGCCGGGTGGCTTTATGAATCTAGAAGCCAAGGGTATTCCAGATCTGAAGCTACAACCTCAGATCTTGACATAAACACAAGAACCCTTTCCTAAACTCATGCACAAAAAGGTTTAGGAGAAAATGAGCCAATGGAAAACGATCTAATACCTTCAAGGGATCCCTTTCTGATGTAGAACTTGAAGCCCTCAAACTCTTGCTTCAACTAGCTTGTTTCCCCCCAAGTGATTCCTTCACCCAAAACTTCCTTCAAGCTTAAACCTCCAAAGGATACACACACACTCGAGTTAGGGCCTTCCCGGACTCTTAATGGACTGTAAAGAGGCCAAAGGAGGCTTATGCTTCTTTAAATAGGGTGCAAAACCCCATGATTTAGGGTTTTATTTGCCAGCTCCTAGTCGTCGATTCCCTTCTTGGACTCGGCGAGTAGGTCACTAAAACGCGCGGACCAACCCGCTGCTACTCGATGAGTAGGGCAACCAACTCGTCGAGTAGACCCAAAAAGATTCAACATGAATCAATACCTGAAAATCGGGGCGTTACGAATCTCCCCCACTTGATTTAGACATCGCCCTTGAAGTCCGGTGCGATGAACAATATCGGGTAATGCTCCCGGATCTCTGCCTATGGCTCCCACGTCCACTCAGATCCCTTTCGATGCTCCCACTATACCTTCACTAAAGGTACCTCCTTATTCCGCAAGACATTCATTTTCCTCTCAAGTATGGCCACAAGCCTCTCCACGTAATTCAGGCGCTCATCCTCCTGAATATCATCCAATGGCACCACTGCCTCCTGATCCACAATGCACTTATGCAGCTGCGAAACATGGAAAGTGTTGTGGATCCGACTTAGCTCCTCCGGAAGCTCTAACCTGTAGGCTACCTTGCCAATCCTGGCAATGACCCTGAACGACCCAATGTATCGGGGACCCAATTTCCCCTGCTTCCTAAAGTGAATAACACCCTTCCAGGGTGAGACCTTCAGGAGCACCATATCATCTACCTGAAACTCTAACTCGGATCACCGTCTATTGGCGTAACTCTTTTGCCGACTTCGAGCGGTCTGCAGCCGCTGCCTAATCTGCTGGATCTTCTCAGTAGTCTGCAGGACTACCTTTGTCCATCCCATCACTCGGTGTCCAACCACACCCCAACAAACCAGGGTGCGACATCTGCACCCATACAGTAACTCAAACGGTGGGGTGCCAATACTGGAATGGTAGCTGTTGTTGTAAGCAAATTCTGCAAGAGGTAGGTGGGAATCCCAACTCCCACCGAAATCAATGACACATGCCCTCAACATATCCTCGAGGGTCTAAATGGTCCGCTCGCTCTGTCCTTCTATCTGAGTATGAAGCGTTGTGCTAAAGTGCAAGCATGTGCCCAGTTCCTCGTGGAACTTCTGCCAGAAACGGGAGGTAAATCTGACATCTCGGTCTAAGACAATGGAGACCGGAATCCCGTGGAGAGCAACGATCTAGTGAACATAAATGTTGGCCAACCTTTCGGCCGAAGAACTCTTCCGTATTGCCAAGAAATGAGCACTCTTGGTCAATCGATCCATGATGACCCATATAGCGTCGAACCCTTTCGCCGTCCTTGGCAGCTTCATGATGAAGTCCATCGTGATCTACTCCCACTTCCACATGGGGATCTCTAGAGGCTACAGCTTATCATGTGGCCTCTGATGCTCGGCCTTGACCATCCTACAGGCCAAGCACCTCTCGACATACCAAGCGATTTCTCGCTTCATTCATGGCCACCAGTAACTCAAACTCAAGTCTTGATACATCTTGGTGGCCCCCAGGTGTATGGAAAAATGAGACTTGTGAGCCTCTTCCATCACTGTCTGTCTGACTCCACTAGTCACCAAAACCCAAAATCGACCAGATCGAGTCAATAACCCCCGACTATCCTGAAAAAACTAAGCGTTCTCGCCCTTGATCCTTTCCACCTTCCAGTTCTCTGGTCATATGCCCTCGACCAGGGTATCTCTGATCAAACTCATCAGCGGAGAATCCATCGCTAACCTCATACACCTTGTTGGGGTGGAGGGCCCAACCGACTTTCAGCTCAATGCGTCCGCAACCACATTCGCTTTACCAGGGTGATAAGGGATCTCACAATCGTAGTCCTTGACTACATCTAGCCACCTGCGCTGCCTCATGTTCAGATTCGGCTGGTCCAAGATATGCCTCAAGCTCTTGTGATCTGTATAAGTGGTACAGCGGACCCCATATAGGTAATGCCTCAAAATCTTGAGAGCGAAAACCAACGCTCCCAGCTCCAGATCATGTGTAGGATATCTCGTCTCATGCGGCTTCAACTACTGCGATGCATAAGCTATCACATGTCCCCTCTACATGAGGACTGCTCCTAAACCTGTTATGCAGGCATCACAAAACACCACCAAATCCTCAACTCCCTCCGGGAGTGTCAAAACTGGAGCCTTACACAACCGCTGACGGAGGGTCTCAAATTCCCTCTTCTGCTCGGAACCCCATCGGAAATCCACGCCTTCCTCGTCAGACAAGTGAGGGGTACTACTATCTTAGAGAAGTCCCGAATGAACCTCCGGTAGTACCCTACCAATCCCAGAAAACTCGTGATATCTAAGGGAGATTTCGGAACCTCGCACTTCATAACTGCCTCGATTTTGGCTGTGTCAACCAAAATCCCATCCTGGTTAACGAGGTGCCCAAGGAACTGGACCTCTCATAACCAAAAAATGCACTTTGAGAACTTGGCATATAGCCGTTCTCGTCTCAGAACCTCCAACAGCTCCTTGAGGTGCTCCTCGTGCTGCTCTCGAGTCTTGGAATACACCAAGATATCATCTATAAATACAATGACCGAGCGATCCAGCATCGGTCTGCAGACCTAATTCATCAGGTCCATAAACACTTCCGGTGCGTTGGTGAGCCTAAACGGCATCACCACGAACTTGTAATGACCATAACGAGTCCGAAACACGGTATTCTCCACGTCCTCCTCTCTGACCCGGACTCGATGATACCCCGACCTCAAATCTATCTTGGAGAACCAAGATGCCTCTGCAACTGATCAAAGAGATTATCTATCCTCGGGAGTGGGTAACGGTTCTTCAGCGTCAACTTGTTCAACTCACTATAATCAATGCACATCCGGTGCGAGCTGTCCTTCTTCCTGACAAAGAGGATCAGTGCTCCCCATGGAGAACTGCTAGGTCAAATGAACTATTTGCCAAACAATTCCTGTAGCTGTGAAGACAGATCCTGCATCTCGGGTGTCACCAAACGGTACGACGCCTTGGCAATAGGAGCCGCACTCGGCACCAGGTCGATCCGGAACTCAACCTGCCTCTCCGGAGGTATCCCTGGCAACTCCTCCGGAAACATGTCGGCATACTCCCTCACCACTGGAACCTCTGAAACTGAAGTCTGGTCCCCAACCCGCGTATCCACCACGTACGCTAAGTAACCCGCACATCCATGTTGAATATACTGCCAAGCTCTGGCAGCTGAGCAGAACCCTGACCCCACTCTGGTGCCATCGCCATATACAATTAGTTCTCCGCCACTTGGGGTTCGAACTACCACCCTCTGGCCCTCAAAATCTATCATGGCACCAAGACGACTAAGCCAATCCATACCCACAATCACACATACTTCCCCCATGGGAATCAGAATCAGATCTACCGGAAAGGCCACTCCGAAGATCTCCAACTGACATCCTCGGTAGACCGAAGAAGCAAAAATCCGTGTTTATTGGCAATGGAATCTCGCAACGGACACTCTATCTCATCAACTGGTACACCAAACCCCCTACTAAACGTCTGAGAAACGAAAGACCAACTTGTCCCCGAGTCAAATAATACCAAAGTTGGCAAGGAGTTCACTAAAAACGTACCTAAGAACAGGTACCACATATAAGCACAACACAGATATAATAAAAGAGGTAGAGGAGAGGAACATACCAGCAACCACATCCGGTGCTGCTCTGGCCTCCTCTGTCATAAGCTGGAAGGCACGCCCATGAGCCTTTAGAGGCTCGGCCTTAACAGGCCTCCCATCAACGATCCTCAAGGTAGCTGGAGCTGGAATGTGCGCCGAATTGGCGACTAGAAATAGGCATTTGGCCTTCACATGGACAACCTGATCGCAGTGGTAGCATAACCTCATACCTGAAACCGGGGCACCCTGGCGACAATCCTTCGCATAATGCCCCTCCTTGCCACACCTGTGGCATCCGCTACCTGCCCGACACCCTCCAAAATGACTCCTGATGCACTTCCCACATGTGCGGCTCTTCTGACCCCCAGTCTTAGATTCAACGGCCTTAGACTGCTTCGGCGCCGGCTGAGACTGTGTCAGGGCCGGACGCTACTCCCTCAACTGCAGCACGATCTCCAACTCATGCCGCCTAGCGGTCTCCTACAACTCAAACAGAGTATCACATCGCTGGGTAGACACAGACTGACGGATGTCAGCCTTGAGTATGCTCTGGTAACGAGTCATCTGAGCCTACTCGTAAGCAAACTCTGGGCAGAACATCGCCCTCTTTGTGAACATACGGGTGATCTCCATCACCGACTATCCATCCATATCTCAAACTAAAAAACTCATGAGCTAACCGCTCCCGCTCCACCCGTGGAACATAGCGGCCTCGGAAGATCTCCCTGAACTTCTCCCAAGTAACATTAGCTCTCTGATCATCAGTGTATAATTCGGTCGTCAGTCTCCACCAATCCTTGGCCCCTAGCCTCAGCAGGTTCAGGGCACATCTGACCTTCTAGTCAGCAGGACATGAACACGTGAAGAAACAACCCTCCACGTCCGATAAACACCTTATAGCTCTAAACACATCCTAAGTACCATCAAATTTCGGGGGCTTCGTCTTATCGAAGCCCCGGTACAAGAAACCTCGTCCAGCTCCACCTCCTTCTGCCATTGTTACAGCTGATTCAACTGTGGCGACAGCCGTCTCTGCAATGGTTGTGTAACGCTTGTCAAAGTACTCAATCATAGCGGTCTTAATAGACCCACACATCTCCGGTAGCTGCGCCCGGAACAAAGCGGCAACCTCATCATGCAGGACCTCTCGAATCCTGGCGTCTAGTTCATCCGTCCCCATCTGTACCACAGGCTCAGGTGCTACCGGAATCTCCTGGCCTCCGTCCCCTAATCCTGATCCCGACCCGGATGCAGTCACAAAACGTCTCGTCATCACCATGTTGAAAACACGCCAACAGATATCAGAGGGTCGCATAACAATAGGAGACTAACTCTTGAATAAACCCTAGGGGTTTTGACTTCCTTGCTACGCGTATGGGTCCTATGCTTTCAGTAGTACGGGCCCATACTACCTTCCAGAACTACCCATATTTGTCTCAAGTATCATCACAACACCCTAACAGCATAGATATCATAGCTAGTGCTCAACCCTCATTCCTAAAGGAATGATAAACTATCGCACGACTGGCCTCATGGCCTCTCACTACCCATCCATTCATGAAACTTCCATCAACCCTATAGTGCTAGTGTATGCTAGCGATACATAACGCTGGACCCTATAGACTTTCAAATATCCGATCCTACCCTAAGATCGAATTAAATATTTTCAGGCTATAAGATCTTGATTATATACAGTCGTGATGCATACACAAGTAACTACAGTAATGATGTTAATCTCATATAAGGAGAACCCTAGGCTAGCAGGCATCATGTAATCAGACAATTCTATCATGCAACTCCTGAAGATCCTTAGCCTAGTACTAGCATGCTATTCTAACATATCACATAATCAAATAGTTGTATGGTATTTTGGGATCGACTTACTGGCTCCGACTGATCGTACACCTTGCATCCTCCTTCACTTATTTTGAAAACCGTTTTAGAAATCATTGGAAAACCTTTCCCTGATTTGAGACTGGATTCACACGAATGTTCCTCCAATTCACTCAAACCAAGACTCTGATACCAACTTGTAACACCCATAAAATTTCAAGCCAATTTAAACTTTTAAAACATTTCAATCCATTAAACATTACAACTTGTTTTCAAATGTGTCATATCAGAGTATCCCAAAAACAAATTTATAAAAAAGTGAGGAGCGGTACGATCATGCATTGGCCTTGTCCCGATCCCCTGAAGTACCTGAAACAATAAACTGAAACTGTAAGCCCAAAAGCTTAGTGAGTTCCCCCAAAATACTGATACACATAAAGTCAACATAACCATGTCAGCAACATTGTAACATAACAAACTGAACATAATGCAACAAGTCCACAGCTTTACAGACTGGATTACCCCTTGGGCCCACAGTGTGAGTCTGGATTGCCTTGCGGGCCCATAGCTCACGGCTGGCTTGCCGTCGAGCCAAGAGTACGAGTCTCCCTTAGCCCGTAACTGGAATGCTCCCGGGTTTGTTGGATTACCGCACGAAGGAGTCTCATCTCAACCCATCCCACATAACATATCAACATATATCATCATCACTGAGCATGCAGATAATCATAAAACAAGGTAGTCCTACAGATCTACCTAACTGGCATAACCACTGAGCATGCAAATAATCATATATCAACACAGCTAGTCCTACCGATCTACCTAACTGGCATAACCACTAAGCATGCGAATAATCATATATCAACACAGGTAGTCCTACCGATCTACCTAACTGGCACAACCACTGAGCATGCAACATTAACTTCATACTCAACATACTAACACTGCTAGGATGACATATTCAATGGGACGGCCTTGGTGCCTTAGACCCCTTGGTATAGTGAGGATGACTCACCTTGAAAATGCCGAATCGGTAAGTAAACTCAAACTCTCGGACCACTGCCACAAACTCCAGCACCTGTCATAGTATAACCATACTCGTAAGTTCCCACTCTTCAAGGTACCCCATATGTCAACTAGTCAACCCCTCGTCCAAGTCAAAGTCAACAGTCTATGTTGACCTTTACTCGTCGAGTACCCTCGGCTACTCGTCGAGTTCCTCGAGATACTCACTCACTCACCAAGTCTCCGGAGTGACTCTTCGAGTTCCTAAGGTTCGCGATCGAACCCTAAGGCCACTCGTAGAGTTTCCTTCTTGCAACTCAACAGGTTCATGCGCATTCATCAATTTGGGGAAACATTAACCGACTCGCCGAGTTGTTCATCCAAATCATCAGGTATACGATAATCTTTATCGGACTCGCCGAGTTGTTCATCCAACTCGTCGAGTTCAATGCCTATCTTCATATGACTCACCGAGTCTCTTCAGCTCCTTAAGCATGCAGACACTTTTTAACCCATTCCAAGGCCCCAAATTGCAGATCCAACTTCCTTAGGCATGCTTATCACGTAAAGTTACAAACTTTACGTGCATGAAAGGCTTTAAAACCTTAAAATGGCACAACTAAGCTTGGAATGAAGTCACATCCTTGGGGTAGGGCTCATACTAGACAAGGTTGGTGGCTTTATGAATCTAGAAGCTAAGGGGAGTCCAGATCTAAAGTTACAACCTCATATCTTGACTTAAACACCAAAACCCTTTCCTAAACTCATGCACAAAAGGGTTTAGGAGAAAATGAGCCAAGAGAAAACAATTTAATACCTTCAAGGGAGCCCTTTCTGATGTAGAACTTGAAGCTCTCAAACTCTTGCTTCAACTAGTTTGTTTCCCCCAAGTGATTCCTTCACCCAAAACTTCCTTCAAGCTTAAACCTCCAAAGGATACACACACTTGAGTTAGGGCCTTCCTGGACTCTCAATGGACTGTAAAGATGCCAAAGGAGGCTTATGGTTCTTTAAATAGTGTGCAAAACCATGAGATTTAGGGTTTCATTTGCCAGCTCCTACTCATCGAGTCCCTTCTTGGACTCGACGAGTAGGTCACTAAAACGCGTGGACCAACCCGCTGCTACTCGACGAGTAGGACAACCAACTCGTCGAGTAGACCCAAAGACCAAAAAGGATTCAACATAACTCAATACCTGAAAATCGGGGCGGTACAAAGAAAGCCTAACAAGAATAGAACTCATCTCCAGTTCACATATGGCAGATTTCAGGTCTTGTTTCTAGACCCATTCATATTCATCTTCATGGTATTTGGAATTGATTTCAATTTTGAAGTATAACTTCGATACTGATGATTGATTGCAAACACACACCTGAAAATGAAATCAATTTTAAACACACATTTGATTAACATTTTTGTTTTTGAAGAAACCTTAACCCACAAATCTGGAAGCGAATCAATGTTTGAAGGAACGCGAATCTAGAACCAAATCAAAGTTTGAAGGAACTCGAATTTGGATGAAGAATATACCAAAAGATGAAGATGTACAAAAACTCTTCAAGATGAAGGGTTTTCAGATGAAGATGAAGATGTTCTTTATCTTTCGGTATATGCTGATGAAGACGAAGATGAACATCAACGCATGAAAGCTATAGTTTTTTCGAGTTCGATTTCCTCCCAAAAAATCCACATAACAAGATGAATCTTCAAACCAGATCAGAAAACGATTTTGAAATCATGTTCCTATTCATTCTTTTTTTTTTCTGCAGATCCATGTTTTAGTGCTTAAAAATATTTTAACTCCGTTTTTGGTGGATGTTTTTTTGTAGATTACACACTTGATAAGACAACTACGTTTTTTTTTGGATTTTTTTGGGTTTGAACTCCGTTTCGATTGTTTTTATGATTGACCAGAAATTTTTTGGTCATTGTCGGAAACAACGCCGGAAAATGGAGTTTGGCCGGACACAATGTCGGAAACCGGCAAAACCTATTATTAGCAGTCATACTGGTATAAATTATACGTTTCAACAAGTTCAGTGGTTAATAAATCACGAAAAATAATTTAATGACTAAATTTGACCAAAAAATAAAATAAGTTACCCTTTTCTTTCTAGTCATTATCTCTAAATTTTATATGAAAGGATTAATGTAGGGGACTTCACGCTTTTACCTCTATAAGATTCAACTATAGTGGACTTACTAAAAAACATGGGGATTACGGGAACACCGACTGCTCCGCTACTCCTTCCGCCACTATTGTTGCTAGTTTATCTTGATACATATCACCTTTTTTCCCTTAAAAAAATCATGATTTCTGGACAACCAAAAAAAGTTCTCATTTCTTTCATCACCAATATCCATTAAATTGTTCATTAATGAATATCAGACAAACAGTATGAAATTATTTATCATTCTAAGCCGGTTAAATATATAAATAAAATATAACTACATGCGTTGTTTTTATATTACAATCGTATTTAAACATATAATAAAGGTTTGCTTAGTGAAGAAGAAAGTTAATTAACCAATATTGGCGGAGAATCTAAACATATGACCACGTGCTCGGCATGCTGTTTATTCAAATAAATTTTAATATTTAACCAATGTAGTACATGATGAGATTTGATTTTGTTTCAATTTTCTGCACACGGTGTATAAATATAAATACGACTTTATTTAGACATACTCTGCTGGAATCGAAGAACATGTATATTTCTCACATTTAGTTTTATGATTCATTTAAGTAAGATAAATTAGTATGTATTTAAAAGACAAAAAAAACAGTGATATATGTACTTGAACATGAAAACTTAATATTAATTTACATCTCTTTCAACATGTGAAGACAAAATCATGAAACTATTACATCCGAACATAGTTAACTACTTGGCTTGTGCTCTTGGTAATGTAATTGAAAGATATGATCGATAACCTATTGATTCATATTTCAATCTTGATACTTCTCAGCATCTGTGACCATGAAGATTTGTCTGCATTAACTTCAAAACACGAGTCATAACTTCATGTTTGCAACGGAAAATTACGCCCCGTTTGAATCATTATTATGTAATTTGAATTTAAATGATTATTTAGCAACTTCATCAATTACAGTATAAAACAACAATATAATATTGTGATTTTTCATCATTCAACACAGTCAATTAAATGTATAATCAAACAACATAGTTTCTATCTCAGTCAAAAAACTCTCATACAACACTTTCAAAGATAACAATTTTTCAAAAATAAACTATCAAACAAGGCTATAGTTTGTGCACTAAAACTTATCCAAAAACCTTTATTAGAAAAGATTACTTAAAAAAAAAACATAGTTTAAAATAATACAAGCGCCTAGGATAGTAATTGTTATTTTAAAAGCATATGTTTCCATAGACAATTAAAGATGGTCTATTATTTTACTTAACTACAAGACTGCAATACTCGATAACCAAACCAATTTTGGATTTATACCTTGGAACACGTCTTCTATGGCTTATTCTTATCACCCACAACAATTCAAACAATTAAAGATGGTCTATTATTTTATTTTTACTTAATAAGATAAAATGAAATAGTTTCATTATGTTTAGTACTTAAATTTAGATAAGAATATATATATATATATATATATATATATATATATATATATATATATATATATATATATATATATATATATTCATAAGCATTTACTAGATTTTGCTGAATTTTAAGAGGTACAAGCTTTTAAGCATCATATACAATAATTTTATGCATCGGAGAATAATAGATCTTATCCGGTCAACGACAGATTTTTAATAGGTCTTCTAAGCTTATCTTCAAATTAAATGGGTTAAATATAAAAAAGTCAAATAAGATGATGATAAGATTTTGAATGGGTCAAAGTTTGACCAAGTGTTCTTCATATCCATTTGAATCGGTCAAAGACAGATTTTGAATAGGTATTCTAAGCTTATCTTCAAATTGAATGGGTTAAATATGAAAAAGTCAAATAAGATGATGATGATAAGATTTTGAATGGGTCAAAGTTTGACCGAGTGTTCCTCATATCCAATTGAATCAGTAAATACTAAATCTTATTCGGTCAACATTTATGAAAAAGTCAAATAAGATGATGATGATAAGATTTTGAATGGGTCAAAGTTTGACCAAGTGTTCCTCATATCCAATTGAATCGGTAAATACTAAATCTTATCCGGTCAACATTTATAAAAAGTCAAATAAGATGATGATGATAAGATTTTGAATGAGTCAAACTTTGACCTAGTGTTCCTCATATCCAGTTGAATCGCTAAATACTGAATCTGTCAATAATATTGAAAAAGTCAAATAAGATGATGATAAGATTTTGAATAAGTCAAAGTTTGACCAAGTGTTCTTCATATCCATTTGAATCGGTCTAATACGATGTACATGTTATAAAGCGTTTCATATAAACTGGAAGAGGCACATTGATCTAGCATTCGTTTATCATAAATGCCTTGCCATTGACCGCAAAACCTTGGTTCTCTCTCATACTCGCTACCTCCTCCTTTGTTTTTCTTTCTTTTAAAATCGAATAAGCCCAAAAATGTCTTACGTTTAATCTTAGCCCAGGTATAAGAAATCTCTATCTGTTTGTCATTTTGTTTAACAAAATTTTTATGTCATTTTGTTGATCCGCACCCGTCTGTTTGCGCGGGTAAACAACTAGTGTGTGTGTGTGTGTGTGTGTGTGTGTGTGTATATATATATATATATATATATATATATATATATATATATATATATATAGTCTTATCTAAACTTATGTACTAAACATAATGAAACTATTTCATTTTATCTTATTAAGTAAAAATAAAATAATAGACCATAAGTAGGTTCATGTAAAAACACAAGTAATTTGTGAAAATGAAAAAAACCAATAAGGAGAAGACAAGTGTAATATTAGAATAAAAGTAGTTGTTATATTATGGTAATTTAAAAGTTTATACGGAAGGATAAAATTGAGATTTTACATGTTGGTTTTATGGATGGTTATAATCCTTTGTTTCCATTATCTTTGCTATTCAATCTCCTTCTCTCTCTAGTGATTTGTCCCTCTGGCCTCCCACCCACCCTCTCCATCGACTTCTTCTTCCTGTTGCCGCGAACCCAATACCAACTGTAACATTGAAAGAAAATGGGGAAGCAAACAAAATCTAAAAGATCAGACTGGTCAATCGGCAAAAGAAAGATAACCCATTTTGGTGAAATCGATCCAATTTTGGATCTAAAGCTTCACATTTTCTCACCAAATCACCGGTTGAAGTGGTACCCATTTCACTTTTTCTTCTTATCTTTTTCGTAGTTATTGATTTACCTTTCGTAGATTTGGATTTTGATATTGAAGGTTCTTCGTAGGTCTCGGAGGATTTATTTACTTTCATTTAAAATAATAGAAGGTGATGTTTGTCGTCCCAACCTTCGCCGAAAATCCAAAGGCGTGGATGGTAATGGTAGCGGTTTTGTGACACACAGGAACATGACAAACTTCGATTACACATGCACCAGGTTTTTTTTTACTTGATGGTACCTCTCTTTCCTTCTCTCAATAACTCAACGATTGTGGTATCTCAAGAACCCTAACCCAAAATCGGTTTCATTCAAGATATCTCAATCTTTTTAAATTATTAGTTGTCACCCTTATCTATGACACACATGAGTTAGTCTACTAACAAGATTTGATTTTGTGTTAATCGGTATCATAAATTTATTTTCCTGATCCACTCTTACATCTTCATCTTTTTTTTTCAAAATTAGCGCTTTATAAGAACAACTATGAAAAGTAAGTGTGAACTATTACACGTCTACATGAAGAGGATAAAATGATGTATGAAGTTGTTGGAGTGTTTTCTGGAAATGAGAAACCTAGTATTTTTGTTCCAACCAATTATTCGAATTCATTTCAATGGTTGTATGTTGATGTTGGTGGGATTGTTTTATGTTGATGATACAAGTAGTCTTTCAAGTGCCTTTGAGTCATTTACAAAACTTGAAAACTTTAAAGATGAAGAAATGAAGTTTACATGTACAACTGTAAGGAAAAAGTGTCTGTTGATAAACAACTTATGTTTTTCATTTAAAAAGATTAAGAAATTATGGTTCTAATGTGGAGAAAATAGATACACATGTTTAATTTCCTCCTGAGTTCGACTTGCAGCTAGGGGTGTTGAAAAAACCAATACCTAAATAAATCGGTTGAATCATTTATGTTTTTCATTGTAATCAGTTTGGTCAAAGTCAGAACTAATCGGAGCTAGGCGCTTTAAACGGTCAAAATCAGTTAAAAAAATTCAAAAAAATTAGGGGCAAAAATGTCCATTTGAAAACTTTTCTAGGGTTGGTTCCAAATTTACTCATTCGAAGTATTAGGAATATGTATTCTCTCTCGTCTCAACTTTGAACAGACTGAGAAATTGAACCGCCGACATCCTATTCTTCCGATCACGTTGTCGTCTTTTGCTCTAGTACGACCCTGCTCAACTTCGAACTTCGTCATCGCGTTCTCGAGTTAGAGAAGCCCGTCGTCTCATTCTCAACTTTGAAGCTCGCTTAGGAACTCGTGTTTGAGTCCGCCCCTGCTCCTCCGACACCGTGTACCGCTCTGGAAAACCTCTGACACCAACTCTTATCATCGACGAAGGTTAGTTCTTCTGGATGACTCAACATTCGTGTTATTGTTGCTTGATTTCACCGGTTCTTTTTCATTATTTGGGCTACTGATTTCCATGCGAGCCTGATTCAAAGTCATGCTACTTTCCTTTGTTCTTTCTTTTGTTGCTTGATTTCACCAGATTCCATGTCAATATTATTATTTGTGAATTGTTATTTGTTAGTGAACATGTGATCGTGCATCATCTATTTGCTTTTGCATCTGTACAGGATGTGAAACCATTAGAGCCTAGAGTTCTTATCTCATTTTCCAATCTATCTTATTCTCTTTGTAGATGCTTCACTAAATCTTTTTTTTAGGATTCTTTCTTTAACTAATAGTTTATCGAGTTGTGAAAGGAATTGGAGCACATTTGAAGGGGTTAGTAATATAAAGCATTAAATTTATATTTTATAAAATTTAAATATTAAGCATGTTTAAAGAATTTGTTGTCTTTAAATTTGTAGGTACATCCGAAGAAACAAAATAGATTGGAGAAAAGCAAATTGAAAAATCTTGTTTATGTTCGATTCATTGCTAATTTAATGGAAAAAAAAAAGAAAAGGAGAAAAAATAGAAACATGGAAGTGCTATTAGCAAATCATTCTCTCTCGGCTCAAGAACGGATTATTGATTGCGATGATTGTGATGTAGATGAAGTAGACCCAAAAACGGTTGATGAAGCTCTAGCAAGTGGGGGAGAGTTGATTGTATATGGTGAGGGCACCAGAGTCGGATCCGAGTTTTGTTCAGCCGCCAAGGCTCGGCAGTTCATTCAGCACAGATGTGCGGGTTACTTATGGTGGATACGCGGGTCATGGATTAGACTTCAGTTTCAGAGGTTCCGGTGGTCAGGGAGTTTGTTGATGTGTTCCCGGAGGAGTTACCCGGAGTGCCTCCGGAGAGGCAGGTCGAGTTCAGGATCGACTTAGAGCCAGGTGCGGCCCCTATCGCCAAGGCGCTGTACCGGTTGGCACCACCAGAGATGTAGGAGTTGTCATCACAACTACATGAGCTGTTGGGAAAGGAGTTCACTCGTTCGAGAAGTTCTCCATGGGGAGCACCGATACTCTTCGTCAGGAAAAAAGATGGTTTGCACCGGATGTGCATTGACTACCGGGAGTTGAACAAGTTAACGGTGAAGAACCGTTATCCACTACTGAGGATAAATGATCTTTTCGATCAATTGCAGGGTGCGTCATGGTTTTCCAAGATAGACTTGAGGTCTGGATATCACCAGGTTAGAGTGAGGGAGGAGGACGTGGAGAAGACCGTGTTACGGACATTACGAGTTCTTGGTGATACCGTTTGGGCTCACCAATGCGCCAGCAGTGTTTATGGACCTGATGAATCGGGTCTGCAGGCCGATTCTCGATTGTTCGGTTATTGTATTCATAGACGATATCTAGGTGTATTCCAAGACTCGAGAGCAACACGAGGAACATCTACGGGAGTTATTGGGAGTTATGAGACGGGAACGACTATATGCTAAGTTCTCGAAGTGTGAGTTTTGGTTACGAGAGGTCCAATTCCTTGGAAACCTCGTTAACTAGGAGCGGATTTTGGTCGATCCGGCCAAAATCGAGGGGGTTATGCAGTGGGAGGTTCCGAAATCTCCCTCGAACATCAGGAGCTTTTTGGTATTAGCGGAATACTACCGGAGATTCATTCAGGATTTCTCCAAGATTGCGGTACCCCTCACTAGTCTAACAAGGAAGGGGGTGGATTTCCGGTTGGGACCTGAGCAGCAGAGGGCGTTTGAGATCCTCCGACAGCGATTATGTGAGGCCCCAGTCTCTATTCTCCCGGAAAGAGTCGAGGATTTTGTGGTGTTCTGTGATGCGTCCATCACGGGACTAGGGGCAGTCCTCATGCAGAGGGGATGGGTGATAGCTTATGCATCGCGGCAGTTGAAGCCGCATGAAACGAGGTATCCTACTCATGATCTGGAGTTGGGAGCGGTGGTTTTCGCCCTCAAGATGTGGATACATTACCTATATGGGGTCCGTTGTACCATATACACGGATCACAAGAGCTTGAGACATATCATGGATCAGCCGAACCTGAACATACGGTAGCGCAGGTGGTTGGATGTAGTCAAGGACTACGATTGCGAGACCCTTTACCGCCCTGGTAAAGCAAATGTGGTTGCAGATGCTTTGAGCCGCAAGTCAGCTGGGTCTTCCACCCCAGTAGTATGTATGAGGATAATAGTGGACTCTCCGCTTGTGAGTCTGATCAGAGATGCCCAAGTTGAGGGCATGCGACCGGAGAATTGGACGCTGGAAAGGATCAAGGGTGAGAATACCCGGTTTGAGATAGTCGAGGTTTATTGACCCGATGTCATCAAGTTTGGGTTCCGATGTCGGGTGTGGTTAGGCAGACACTTATGGAGGAGGCTCAATATCTCACTTCTCTATTTACCCGGGGGCCACCAAGATGTACCGGGATTTGAGTTTGAGCTATTGGTGGTCGTGCATGAAGCGTGTGATCGCTTGGTATGTCGAGAGGTGCTTGGCCTGTAGGATGGTCAAGGCTGAGCATCAGAGGGCGCATGGCAAACTGCAGCCTCTGGAGATTCCCATGTGGAAATGGGAACATATCATGATGGACTTTATCACAAAGCTACCAGCGACGACGAAGGGGTTTGATGTCATTTGGGTCATCGTGGATCGATTGACCAAGAGTGCCCATTTCTTGGCCATACGGTAGGGTTCATCGGCCGAGAAGTTGGCCGACGTGTACGTTTGTGAGATCATGGCTCGCCATGGGCTTCTAGTCTCCATTGTCTCTGACCGAGATGTTAGATTTACCTCCCGTTTCTGGCAAAAGCTCCACGAGGAACTGGGCACGCGGTTTCACTTCAGCACAACATTCCCTCCGCAGACTGATGGTCAGAGCGAGCGGACCATTCAGAACCTCGAGGATATGTTGAGGGAATGTGTCATTGATTTTGGTGGGAGCTGGGATTCCAACCTACCGCTTGTTGAGTTCGCCTATAACAACAGCTATCATTGCAGCATTGGCACCCCGCGTTTCGAGCTGTTGTACGAGCGAAGATGCCGCACCTCGGTTTGTTGGGGTGAGGTTGGTCACAGGTTGATGGGTCGGACGGAGGCGGTCTTGCAGACTACCGAGAATATTCAGCAGATTTGGCAGCGGCTACAGACCGCTCAAAGTCGGCAGAAGAGTTACGCCAACCGGCGCCGATCCGTGCTAGAGTTTCAAGTCGGTGACATGGTACTCCAGAAGGTCTCGCCCTGGAAAGGTGTGATCCGCTTCAGGAAGAGGGGAAAATTGGGTCCCTGATATATTAGGCCATTCAGGATCATTGTCAGGGTTGGCAAGGTGGCTTACAGGTTAGAGCTGCCCGAAGAGCTTATGCGGATCCACAACACTTTCCATGTTTCGCAGCTGCGAAAGTGCATCATGGGTCAGGAGGCAGTGGTGTTGTAGGATGATATTCAGGTCGATCAGCGCCTGAATTAAGTGGAAAGGTCAGTGACCATACTAGAGAAAAAGGTGAAGATTCTGAGGAATAAGGAGGTACCTTTGGTGAAGGTACAGTGGGAGCATCGGAGAGGGTCCGAGTGGACATGGGAGCCAGAGGCCGAGATGCGGGAGCTCTACCCGGAGTTATTCGCTACAGCAGACTTTGAGGACGAAGTCTAAGCTAAGTGGGGGAGAATTATAACATCCGAACCGTCAGGTATCATTATTATTCTATTTAGATTTAATTTTAAGGTCTACCCGACGAGTGGACGTTGTGACTCAACGAGTAGCAGCGGGCCAAGACGTTTCATTTAATGAGTAACTCGTTGAGTAGGCATGGGGGACTCGACGAGTAGGAACTGGTAGTGGAAACCCTAAATTTCTGGGTTTTTTCACCCTATATATTGGACCATTGGCACCTCCCACTATCCTCTATCACCCCTTGAGAGCCAAAAAGCCTAATTTCCGTGAGTGTGAGCTTGGAGAGTGTTTGGAGCTTTGAGAAGTGATTTTTTTTGTGAAGGAAACTTGTAGATCGAGGGGCTAGCATCAAGGATTTTCTGTGGATCCAGAATCCACTCCAGCTTGCGCATGTTTTGGAGGTAATAAGTTGTTACCTTAACCTCTTTTCTTCTAGAATCATGCATATGTGGCGGCTAGGGCTTTCTTGGGCTATTCATTAAGGGATTTTGTTATGGGAACTAGATCGGAAGCTGAAGCTTTAGATCTGAACCTCTTTTGAGTCTTAAGTCCATAAAGTTTACAGATCTTGCAAGGACGAGACTCTCCTAACGTGTAAAGCTACATTAGAAACTTAGATTGGACATTTAGAGTGTAACGTCCCAAAATTCAAGACTAAAAATTTCTTTTAATAAAACATTACTTTAAGCAAATTCATCATTTCAAAACATAAACAGAGTATTAGTTTCCAAAATACATGTTCGTTATCAGAGTAAACATTCCCAAGCTGTCTAAACTATGGTGTGTGCCATGCGATCACCCCGAGCTCTTCCCTCCGCTACCGGAAGCACCTGAAACCAAAACTAAAAACCGTAAGCACGAAGCTTAGTGAGTTCCCCACCCTACCACATACCATGCATAACCACATACCGCACATACTGGGCCACGCCCGCTATCCTGGGCCTTGCCCCCTACCTCGGGCCTCGCCCGCTACAACGGCCCCGCCGCTCCAGGCCCCGCCTGGCTTCGAGCCCCGCTCGGATACAGATCTGTTTCACTTAGGCCTCGCCTGTCACAGGGCCTCGCCCACTAACATATAATAGCACGTAAACATATCACATCACATCACATAATCTAAACACATACTAACGGATCTTGTCCTAAGGCCTCGCCTATCTCTGGGCCCCGCCCTTGTCCTGCTACTGATGAGTCATGGAACCCCGTCCATACTCCTACTGATAGTGAGGTACAGGCCCAGCCCACCCTCACTCCTTCCCTAACTTGGGCCTCGCCCCTGCTCTGCTACTACTGAGATGTGGAACACCATCCACACTCTCCTATTGGTGAGATACAGGACCTCGCCCACACTCACCTCCCTACCATGCACATACAAGTATCACACAGACAACAAGTATAAACTATCACATAAACCATTCCTTGGGCACCCGCCCTCTATCATTGGACCTCGTCCCGAATATCATACTAGCATACTGTGCCTAGGGCTAACCCCCGGGTCTTCTACTCATAACTACATGGGCCGGCATTGTGGCTGTAGACCCATTCATACAAAGGGAAACTCGCCTGTACTGGCTGAATTGGCTGATGAACCCACTAGCTGCTGCCCCACAACTCTCTGAACTCCTGCTCCACTCGCTCCCCGAGCTACCAATATCAATGCAACACTGAGTCTAACTGACCCCCGAAAGACAACCAAATCAACTCCGGTCAAAGTCAAAGTCCTGGTCAAAGTTAACCTGCCAGGTCAACCCTACTCGCCGAGTCACCCTATTCACTCGCCGAGTTCATATGTTCAGAGTCCTTCTATTCGCGACTCGACTCGCCGAGTCAGTCCATGACTCGCCGAATCTACCGATTTTCGAGTCCTGACCTGTCCAACTCACCGAGGCTCCATTCGACTCACTGATTCGAGTCTCAACTCGAAGGGTTTGGGGTTTCGCGACCTGACTCGCCGAGTCCAAGACAACCTTCAACAGACTCGCCGAGTTGTTCATCCAACTCGCCGAGTTCCTGCCCAACTTCATCTGACTCGACGAGCTGTTCATCCCACTCGTCGAGTTCCTCCCCATCTTCATGCTACTCGCCGAGTCCACTCAAAGGACTCGCCGAGTCCATTCAGATCTCCATACATGCAGAGGACTTTTGATTCATGCATGGACTCCAAACTGTAGATCTACCCTTCCCAATCCTATTCCTCACGTAAAGTTGCAAACTTTACGTGTAGAGAAGGAGATCTAGGCAGAATACACCATAAACTAGGGTTTAAAGCAAAGAGGCTCCATAATCAACTCAAGGGCTGAAACTTTATACTTTCCAAGACCAAAATATACTTAGATCTGAAGTAGCAACTCCAGATCCGACTTCTAACTCAAATGGATCACTACTCATGGCTAAAACCCCAAAACTCACAACCAAAATAGATCTAAAGGAAGGGGAAACGACTTAATACCTTCAAATGTTTAGAAATATCTTCCCAATCTCAGATCTATAGCCCCCTCGTTGCACCTTCAAGATCCTTCTTCCTTCTCCAAGCTTTAATGCACTCCTCAAGACAACAATTGGCTCAATCAATGGATATGGCGGCTAGGGTTTGGCATTCTGGGTTAAAGAGGCAGTAAAGGAACCCTAGGGAAGAGAATGAGGCACTTAAATAGGCCCCAAGTCTCGATTTTAGGGTTTTCCTTGAACAAACCTGACTCGCCGAGTCTCCTTGGCCGACTCGCCGAGTCGGTCACTTACTCCTCCACCTGGATCCCGCTTGGACTCGCCGAGTTCCTCCTTGGACTCGCCGAGTCCCCCCCTTAAAGTTAGGGTTTTCTTTCCTTTCTTGGCCTTCAAAACTTTGGGTGTTACATAGAGCCCCTAGGGCCTTGCATGCACGTAAAGTTTGCAACTTTATGTGATAAACATGACATAGAGGTTTGGATCTACAATATGGAGCCACTGCATGGCTTAAAAAGCGTCTGTTTGGATGATGGACTGAAGGGACTCGGCGAGTCGCAAGGTCAACTCGGTGAGCCACATGAATATGGCCATGTACTCGACGAGTTGGATGAATAACTCGGCAACTCCATTGAAGATTGCCTTGAACTCAACGAGTCGTTCGAAGACTCGGCGAGTCGGCTAGGGTTTCTCCTAATCCCTGGACACGTATGAACTCGGCGAATTAAAGGGGAACTCGACAAGCCAATCAAGGACTTCACGACTTCTTGAGTTCAGGGAGGACTCGACGAGTCGGTAAGATACACTCGACGAGTCGAGTCAACATGGACTGTTGATTTTGACTACGGACTTTGACTTTGACCTAGAATTGACCAGTTGACTTCTGAGGGTATTCTGGTAATTTGGAGATTTACGAAAAAGGGGTTTTATGGTAACTATATGTGGTCAAGTTCGTGTTGGTGACCCGGGAGTTGAGCTTTCTAGTTTCAGACGCCAGTTGCGAGGTGAGTTATCCTCACTATACTAAGGGGTCTAAGGCACCAAGGCCGACCTATTGAATATGTTATCCTAGCAGTGAGATGTTGAGTATGAGTTAGTATTACATGTTAGAGGTTATCCCTGTTAGGCAGATAAGTAGGACTACCTATGATGTTATATGATTATTGCATGCTCAGTAGTTATGTTATATGTTACATGTTTTGTGGGATGGGTTGAGATTGTACTACTTTGTGCGGCAGCCAACAGACCCTAGAGTATTCCAGATATGAGTAAAGGGTCAGGCAAGGCATTCCAGACTCATACTAAGGACTTAATGGCATTCCAGATACAAGATGAGGGCCCGGTAGGCATTCCAGACTCGTACTGAGGGCCCAGGGGTAATCCAGCTCGTAAGTTGTGGTCCCATTGTATGTTGTTTCAGTTTGTTATGATATGTTGTTGTTGATATGGTTATGTTGAATGTATGTGTATCGGTATTTTGGGGGGTAACTCATTAAGCTTTTGGGCTTACAGTTTCAGTTTATTGTTTCAGGTACATCAGGGGATCGCGGCAAGGCGAGGGTATGATCGTATAGCTCCTCATATTATGTTTATGTTTCTGGGAAAGCTTTGATAATTTATATTTTGAAAACAAAGTTGTAAGTTTTTAATGAACTTGACATGTTTTTAAAAGTTTAAATTGGTTTGACATTTTTGGGTGTTACTGTTGGAATAGTGTTTAAGGCTGCAACTATATTAGGCAAGTATTTGACCCGATTGTGCATGGTCCTTTTGGGTTGCCTTCACCATAGCAACTTGACAGGATGATTTATTATGAGAGAATAAATATTATTAATATATTATGAGAATAATATAAGGAATAATAATATTGTTATTTGATTAATATAAGTCATAAATTAATTAGAATTAATTTGGTGACTTAAAGAGATTAATTAAATAAGAGGGTATAAACTGTCAATTGTTTGATAGTTACATTTTGGGCTGTAAATCCTTCCTGGATAGGGTTGGACGATTTCTAGGGCTTAGGATAAGCCACAAATCTTCCAAGAGCTTATCATGGAAAGGATTTGGATTGCTTTGAGAAAAGATTATCCAACTAGGGTTTAAGGGTGAAACCCTAGGAGCCTTACAAGTATAAATATACCCTTGGGGCAAGGGAAATCGACACCTCTGCTAGAGCAAAGAAACCCTGGCCGATTTCTTCCCTCTCCTCTCTCTCAAATCATCCTCTTGCTAGTTGGTGTTTGTAAGCCATTAGAGGAGTGACATTTGTGACTCTAAAGCTCCAAGAACAAGAAGATCAAAGAAGTGTTTCAAGGTATACTTCTATATTTGATTTTGTATTGTTCTTATACTCTATTAGCCATTAGAAGTCTTGGATTCAATGCATGTTTAATTAGAGAAACCTAGATCCAAGCATTAGGGTTTGCATGTGCACATAGGAATGTTCATATGACCAAAACCCATCAGTGGTATCAGAGCCTAGATTGGTTTCTATTAAATTGATGCTTGATTGTTTGTTTCTTACTTGCAAAATTCGAATTTTGTGTTTCTGTGTCATGAACTCGATGAATCCCATGGTGGACTCGACGAGTTGGCCTGACTCGACGATTCCAGTTGGGAACTCGACGAGTCCGAGCGTCAGGAAGGGCCAAAATCGGGATTTTTTGATATTTATCTTATGGAAACTTGCCTTTATCATATTAGATCAACCCTAATCTGATTTTTTGATATATATGATTATAATCTTGATCTAATTAAAGATACTTATCAATTAATAAAATATTTAATTTCCTTATGTGATAATTAATTAATTATTTTGATTAAATTGGTAAATTATTTTGCAAGAAATCATTAAATAAATCAAATATGGATAATTATGGAATTGATTGTTAATTGAGATTATTTGTTATTTGATCCTCCATGTTTTAAATGTTTAAAACTTGCCCTCAAGTTTTGAAATTTATTTTTTGTGATTAAAAGTTTTAATTTAGACAATTTAAATTTCAAACCCTAGAATTTTACAAGTTTAAAATACAACCCTATACTAATATAATATTACAAGATTAATATATATATATATATATATATATATATATATATATATATATATATATATATATATATATATATATGTATAACTAAAATGTTAGTCTTACCGTTAGTAGGCCTCATTCACGAAGTCAATCTATAAGATGGGTATAAGGTTGCGGCCTATAAAATGGCGCTTAATGGGTGTACACTCACACCCACCGCTTGCTTGATCGGTGGAGGGTCGTTAGCCGAACGGGTAGGATAGGGCAACCTCATCCTCTCATTAAAAGTATAATATGAAATACAAAGTAACTACATTTTTTTCAAAATTTCCCAATCTTAGTTACTTTAGGAAAAGTGAATTGATGCAATCCCATGAAATTACACTTTGCACCCCTGCTAAGAAGTTAGTGGAGCGTATGTGGTTTACCGGCACATCGAATAGGTAATCGTTACAATGAAGGCACCATGTAAATTTGCATGATAATTCACACCTGCTTTGTGATCCTTGGTATCTCAGTCACAAACAAGAGGGGCATATCGAGATTTAAACATGCCATTGAAAAGTTTCAATGAATCTAATCTAAACGTAGGAATTCTCAAATACATTTAGAACTTAAAGTTAGGTTTTCATGATGGAGAATTAGTGAATCGTCATTCACTTACCTTCAAATTGTTTGCATGTTAGATTACGGTATCCCTTTTCTAATATGTAATTATTATTGTTGGATCCTAGCCCTAATTTTCTTATTGGGTGATAATTAGGGATTCATATTCTAATATATCTTTGTCATTTCTATTTGTAGATGTCGAACGCAAACAACGCTGCTGCTAGTTCATTCACATTGATAAGCCTTTGTCAAAAGTTCACTTTCGATGGGACGAACTTTAGCGAATGGATAAGATACATTCGCACTATTGCTCGCTATGAGGACAAGGAGTATGTCCTCGATGAGAAGCTCGAGAAAATCAACCCTGACATCGCTACTCCGGCTGAAATCACCGCTTTTGAAACTCACGAGCGTGATGCAATGAAGGTACATTGCATCATGGTAGCCACTATGAACTCTAAATTCCAAAATTCCTATGAGGACATGTACCCGTACGAGATGAACCAAGACTTGTTGGAGAGATACCACCAAAACACGAGACAAGAGCATTATGAGATTTTCACTAACATGATTTCCGCTAAAATGGGTCATGGAGAGTCTCTTACCGTGCACTTGCAAAAGATGCAAAGGTATGTCGACCGTCTTCGCAAGTGGAATGTTGACTTTGGGGAAGACTTGGCGATCGACATGGTGCTTCACTCTTTTCCTCCAAGTTACAATCAATTTAGAATAACCTACCACATGAACAAAGAAGAGGTCACCCTAAGCAAGCTCCAAGGTCTCTTGAGGGTCGCTGAGAGCAACTTCAAGGACAAGTCTGTTGCACCAACTCCCAATCCGCCCGTTGCTCCTGTGTTGGCTATTGGACAAGGAAGGGGAAAGAAGAGGAAGGCTTCATCTAAGAACCATCGCAAGGTTAAGTCCCGAGATGGTGCCTCTTCTAGTGGGACCAAAGTTGATCCTGCTAAACCCTGCCCTAACCCAAAGGAGGCAGAGTGCCACCATTGCCACAAGATAGGACATTGGAAGAGAAGCTGCCCAGAGTACCTGCAAGCCATCAAGGAAGGAAAGATCAAGCCGTCTTTCGTAGGTATATACACAATTAAATCTAATGATTCATCTCATGCTATTTCTTGGGTTCTTGATACCGGTTGTGGTTTCCACATTTGTGCTTCACTCTTTGCCTCCAAGTTACAATCAATTTAGGATGACCTACCACATGAACAAAGAAGAGGTCACCCTAAGCAAGCTCCAAGGTCTCTTGAGGGTCGCTGAGAGCAACTTCAAGGACAAGTCTGTTGCACCAACTCCCAATCCGCCTGTTGCTCCTGTGTTGGCTATTGGACAAGGAAAGGGAAAGAAGAGGAAGGCTTCATCTAAGAACCATCGCAAGGTTAAGTCCCGAGATGGTGCCTCTTCTAGTGGGACCAAAGTTGATCCTGCTAAACCCTGCCCTAACCCAAAGGAGGCAGAGTGCCACCACTGCCACAAGATAGGACATTGGAAGAGAAGCTGCCCAGAGTACCTGCAAACCATCAAGGAAGGAAAGATCAAGCCGTCTTTCGCAGGTATATACACAATTAAATCTAACGATTCATCTCATGCTATTTCTTGGGTTCTTGATACCGGTTATGGTTACCACATTTGTTCTAATGTGCAGGGACTAAGAAGAAATAGGGATGTGGAGGCTGGAAGAATAAATCTAATCATGGGGAACAGAAGATCGTCGCCTGTGACCAAGATTGGAGTATATTCTTTAGTGCTTAGGAATGGTTTATCTTTATATTTGAACAATTGTTTCTATTCGCCAGAAATGGCTAGAAACATCATTTCATTTCATGGTTTGTTTAGACAAGGTTTTAGATTTTCTTTTAATAATGAGAATGGTTCTATTTTGGCTTATCTAAATGGTGTCTTTTATTTTGAAGCTATACCATGTAATGGAATTTATGAAACCTTTATGATTGTAGATAACTTAGGAAATGATGTTTTATGCATGGATTCTTCCAATAGTATGGATAGAGCATCCTTGTGGCATTTTCATCTTGGACATGTCAACAAGAAGTGCATAGCCCAACTCCAAAAGGATGGAGTGTTGGAGTCATTCGACCTTAGGGAAGATGACACATGCGAGTCTTGTTTACTTGGAAAGATGACTAATTCACCCTTCACAAATACGTGTGAAAGGGGTGAGGGTCTATTGGATCTAATACATACCGATGTATGTGGACCGTTTTGATCAACCACGAAGGATGGGAACCGCTTCTATGTGACTTTTACCGATGACTATAGTAGATATGGGTATATCTACTTAATCAAGCAAAAGTCAGAAACTTTTGAAAAGTTCAAAGAGTTCAAGAATGAAGTAGAGAATCAATTGGGTAGGAAAATCAAGATGCTTCGATCCGATCGAGGAGGAGAGTACCTAAGTCTTGAATTCCACGATTATCTCAAGGAGTGTGGAATAGTTTCACAATTGACGCCACCTAGGACACCACAATTAAATGGTGAGGCAGAAAGGCATAATCGAACCTTGTTGGACATGGTTCGCTCTATGATCAGTCATGCTTCACTATCTATCTCTTTTTGGGGGTATGCCTTAGAGACTGCCGCCCATATCCTTAACCGAGTCCCTACTAAGAAGGTTGTCAAAACACCTCACGAGATGTGGACAGGGAAAGCTCCCTCGTTGGCACATATCAAGGTTTGGGGTTGCGAGGCTTTCGTACGACGAGATACTCACGACAAGCTCGAACCTCGTAGTGAGCGATGTATTTTCATCGGCTTCCCGCAGAAATCCTTTGGATATTTCTTCTATAGACCGAAGGACAATGTTGTCTTTGTTGCGAGGAGAGGAGTTTTCCGAGAGCGAGAACTCATAATCCAAGGAGACAGTGGGAGGAAAATCGAGCTTGAAGAGATTCAAGAATCGATAGATGAAGGAACCTCTACCGCTGGCACTCAACCCGAGGAGGAAACTCCGGTTGAACCGATTGACGAATCCTTACCTCTTAGACGTTCCGAAAGAATTAGAGTTCAACCCCAGTTTTATGGTTTTCATATTACTACCGAAGGGGACACGTATATTAGTGATGGTACACTAATAAACCTTGATGAACCTAATAGCTATAAGGAAGCCATGGCAGGCCCGGAGTTTGCGAAATGGAAAGAGGCGATGGATAGCGAGATCCAATCCATGTATGATAACCAAGTTTGGAATTTGGTTGATAATGTGCCCGGACGTAAGACCGTTGGGTGCAAATGGATCTTCAAGAAGAAGACCGACGTGGATGGAAACGTACACACATATAAAGCGCAATCGGTCGCGAAGGGCTTTACTTAAACTCCCGGAGTTGACTATGATGAGACCTTCTCACCAGTTGCGAAGATAAAATCTATTAGAGTGATGCTAGCTATTGCCGCATTTCATGATTATGAGTTTTGACAAATGGATGTCAAGACCGCTTCCCAACGGAAAGTTGGATGAGGATGTTTACATGGCTCAGCCAGAGGGGTTTGTCGATCCGAAGCATCTGAATAGAGTGTGTAAACTTGAGAAGTCCATTTATGGACTTAAGCAAGCATCTCGCAGATGGAATCTTTGCTTCGATGAGAAAATCAAAGACTTTGGATTTGTACGAAGCGAAGATGAATCGTGTGTATATTTCAAAGCCAGTGGGAGTATAATAAGCTTCCTCGTTCTATATGTCGATGACATATTACTCATAGGAAACGACGTCCCAACTTTGCAGGAGGTTAAGTCCTGGCTCGGGAAGTGTTTCGCTATGAAGGACCTCGGAGAGGCTTCTTATATTTTGGGAATAAGGATAGTAAGAGAGAGAAGTAAGAGACTAATAGGACTTAGTCAGAATACTTACTTAGAGAAGGTACTAAAACGTTTTAGTATGGAAAGCTCGAAGAAGGGAGAATTACCGATACAAAGTAATGCCAAGTTGAGTAAGACTCAAAGTCCGAGTACCGACGCTGAAATAGCAGAAATGAGCCGAGTACCATACGCTTGCGCAGTTGGCTCAATCATGTATGCTATGACTTGTACTCGCCCTGATGTAGCCTTTGCTTTGAGCATGGTTAGTAGATATCAAGGGAACCTTGGTAGAGCTCAATGGATTGCGGTTAAGAATATCCTTAAGTACCTTCGGAGGACGAAGGAATGGTTCTAAGTCCTCAGAGGGAGTGATGACTTCAAGGTGCGAGGGTATAGTGACGCTAGCTTTCAGACCGACAGGGACAACTACCGTTCGCAGTCGGGCTGGGTCTTTACCTTAAATGGAGGAGCAGTGACTTGGAAAAGTTCCAAGCAGGAAACCGTAGCTGATTCAACGTGCGAATCAGAGTATATTGCAGCGAGCGAAGTGTCAAAGGAGGCAATATGGTTGAAGAACTTCATCGGTGATCTTGGAGTTGTACCTGCCATAAAGGAGCCCATGGAAATTTTCTGTGATAATGAAGGAATGGTTGCCTTGACCAAGGAACCGAGAGATCATGGTAGATCACGACATATCGACAGAAAATATCACTTTATTAGACATCGTGTAGAAGAAGGACAACTCGTAGTGAAGAGGATATCATCAGAGGATAACCCAACATATCCGCTTACGAAGGGACTGAGTAGGGTTAAGCACTTGCAGTATGCTAGGAGTATTGGGTTGAAGGTTGATATTAGCATAGATTAGATAATAGTATAAACGTGTAATAGATAAATGTAATAAACATTTGATGATTAAATAAAAGAATATTATTTATGAGTAATGTTACTGTCTTCTGTTAATTGTTTAACTATTGTTTCATTTTGCATGTTTTGACTTCCAGAATAATTGAATTAATTAAGAATAATCGAATTATTCAAATTGTCCACAATCGTTCATATGTTGGAAGTAGATATGAATGAAGATTGTCATGAATCGGTGTGTAGAATGTCTAAATGGTTTTAGACATAGCAAAAGGGTGACTGCAAAGTTCATGAGTGCTTATGAACTGGTTTTAAGCATTGGAACAAACCCGCGCTTGTTGGAATCACCTTATGGAATATGATATAAAAGGGTGATCGCAAGACGATAATATCATATAGTCTTAAAACCTAGATATATGGTTTGTTATTTGTTAATTGGTTGTACATTGATAATGCGAAAACGCATCAGTAACTCGGTGTTATAAAACACATTGTTGTGTATAGTTTATTAATGAATAAGTAAATGCATATAAGTCGAAGTTTATCTATTACTTTTATCCCAAGAGGGTAAATGCAATATCTCGGCCACTCGATGATTTGATTTGACTTATGTGTCGGGCCCGGTCAGAACTGAATTGATGTGTTCGATTAAGTTCTATGTCAAATGAATCGGAGATCGAGAAGCCAAATGCTAGACTAATTATTCCATAGAATTGTCAGCATCATATCTAACAGAGGACTGTACGATCCCTTATCTAAAGGACAAGATTGATTAGATCAGAGTTTGACAGCGTCTTTAAGAGCTACGATTGCAAATCGAATTGTACTTGTGCATATAGTTACTAGACTTATCCAAGTGGGAGACTATTGGAATAGTGTCTAAGGCTACAACTATATTAGGCAAGTATTTGACCCGATTGTGCATGGTCCTTTTGGGTTGCCTTCACCATAGCAACTTGACAGGATGATTTATTATGAGAGAATAAATATTATTAATATATTATGAGAATAATATAAGGAATAATAATATTTTTATTTCATTAATATAAGTCATAAATTAATTAGAATTAATTTGGTAACTTAAAGAGATTAATTAAATAAGAGGGTATAAACTGTCAATTGTTTGATAGTTACACTTTGGGCTGTAAATCCTTCTTAGATAGGGTTGGACGATTTCTAGGGCTTAGGATAAGCCACAAATCGTCCAAGAGCTTATCATGGAAAGGATTTGGATTGCTTTGAGAAAAGATTATCCAACTAGGGTTTAAGGGTGAAACCCTAGGAGCCTTACAAGTATAAATATACCCTTGGGGCAAGGGAAATCGACACCTCTGCTAGAGCAAAGAAACCCTGGCCGATTTCTTTCCTCTCCTCTCTCTCAAATCATCCTCTTGCTAGTTGGTGTTTGTAAGCCATTAGAGGAGTGACATTTGTGACTCTAAAGCTCCAAGAACAAGAAGATCAAACAAGTGTTTCAAGGTATACTTCTAAATTTGATTTTGTATTGTTCTTATACTCTATTAGCCATTAGAAGTCTTGGATTCAATGCATGTTTAATTAGAGAAACCTAGATCCAAGCATAGGGTTTGCATGTGCACATAGGAATGTTCATATGGCCAAAACCCATCAGTTACAAGTTGGTATCAGAGAATAGGTTTGAGTGAATTAGAGAAGCATTCGTGTGAATCCAGTCTCAAATCAGGGAAAGATTTTCAAAATCGTTTTAAATGGTTTTCAAAATAAGTAAAGGAGGATGCAGGGTGTACGATCAGCTGGAGCCAGTAAGTAGACCCCAAAATACCATATAGTTACTTGATTATGTGATATGTTAGAACAACATGCTAGAGGTAGGCTAGGGATCTTCAAGAATTGCATGATAGAATTGTTTGATTATATGATGTCTGCTAGCCTAGGGTTTTTCCTTATATGAAATTGACATCATTACTGTAGTTGCTCAGTGTATGCATCGTGGTTATACATAATTAAGATCTTATAGCCTGAGAATATTTGATTTAGCCTTATGTTCTGTTCTTGTTTGATTGGGAGCTTTGGGTAGGATTGGATATTCGAAAGTCTATAGGGTCCAGCGTTATGTATGGCTAGCATACACTAGTGCTGCAAGGTTGGTGAAAGTTTCATGGATGGGTGGGATGTGAGAGGCCGGAAGGTCAGTTATGAGATATTTAGCATTCCTCTAGGGGTGAGGATTGAGCGCTCTCTATGTTGTGTATTCAGTTAGGGCGTTGTGGTGATACTTGAGACAAATATGGGTAGGTGTGGAAGGTAGTAAGGGCCCATACTACTAAAAGAACAAGACCCATACGTGTAGCAAGGAAGTTACAAACCCTAGGGTTAGTCGGGAGTTGGCTCCCAAATATTTATGTGCATTATCTGACATCTTGTGTTATGTTTCAGAATGGTGATGACAAGACGCTTTGTGGCCGGATCCGGTTCGGGGTCAGGATCACGAGACAGAGGCCAGGAGGGGCCAATAGCTCCTGAGCCGGTGGTGTAGATAAGTACAAAGGAGTTGGATGCTAGGATTCGGGAGATCCTGCATGATGAGGTTGTTGCTGCATACTGGGCACAGCTGCCGGAGATGTTCGGGTCGATTAAGACCGCCATGGTGGAGTATTTTGATGAGCGCGACGCATCACTTAAAGAGACAGCCGCCGCATCAGCTGTATCTGCGGCAGGGGGAGGAGTTGGTAGGGGTTTTCAGTACAGGGACTTCGATAACATGAAGCCCCCTACTTTTGATGGGAAACAAGATCTCATCAAGGATATGAGATGGATTTCAGATGTAGAGGGATGTTTCTTCACCTGCTCGTGTCCTACTAACCAGAAGGTCAGGTGTGCTCTGAACCTGCTTAGGTACGGGGCCAAGGACTGGTGGAGACTTGTGACTAGGTCATACACTGATGATCAGAGAACTACTGTTACTTGGGAGCAGTTCAGGGACATGTTCCGCGCTCGTTACATTCCGTGGGTTGAGCAAGAACGTTTGGCACATGAGTTTGTGAGTTTGAGACGGGATGGGGAGTCGGTGACAGAGATCACCCGGATGTTCATTGAGAGGGAAATGTTTTGCCCGGAGTTTACCTTAGAGGAGGCTTAGATGACCCGTTATCTGTGCATGCTCAAAACGGATATCCGTCAGTTTATGTCTACCCAACGATGTGATACTCTTCTAGAGTTGCAAGAGGCCGCCAGACGGCGTGAGTTGGAGATTAAGCAGCAGTTGAGAGAGCAGCGGCATGCCCCGTCACAGTCTCAGCCGGCGCCGAAGCGGTCTAAGACCGCTGATACTAGGACCAGGAGTCAGCAGAGCCGCACTTGTGGGAAGTGTGGAAAGGGTCATTCTGGTGTGTGTTGAGTTGGTAGTGGGTGCCACAGGTGTGGTAAGGAGGGGCATTATGCGAAGGATTGTCACCAGGCCGCCCCAGTTCAGTATATGAGGTTATGTTATCACTGCGATCAGGCTGGCCACATGAGGGCCAACTGTCCACTACTTGCCTCCAAGCCGACACAGGCTCCTGCGCCGGCTACGTTGAAGATTACCGATGGGAGGCAGGGTAGAGCATAGCCTCCGAAGGCTCGACGCACATTTCAGCTTACGGCCGAGGAGGCCAAGGCTGCACCGGATGTGGTTGTTGGTAGATTTCTATCCTTTATCTCATTTACTATATCTGATGTATGCTTATCTGTTGTACCTGTGATTAGGTACATTTCTAGTGAACTCCTTGCCTGCTTTGGTTTTATTCGACTCGGGGGCGAGTCGGTCTTTTGTATCTCGGACATTTAGTAGGAAGTTCAGAGGGCCAGTAGGCGAGCTAGAGTGTCCGTTGCGAGTCTCTATTGCCAACGAACACGGGGTTTTGTCTACTTCAATCTACCGAGGGTGTGAGATGGAGATCTTCGGGGTACTTTTTCTGATAGACTTGATTCCGATTCCTATGGGGGATGTATGCGTGATTGTGGGAATGGACTGGCTCAGCCATTTCGGTGCCATGATTAATTGCGAGCGTCAGCGAGTAGTGGCTCGAACCCCAAGTGGGGTAGAGTTGATCGTATATGGTGAGGGCACCAGAGTGGGATCCGAGTTTTGTTCAGCCGTCAGGGCTCGGCAGTTCATTCAGCACGAATGTGCGTGTTATTTAGCATATGTGGTGGATACGCAGGTCAAGGATCAGACTCCAGTTTCAGAGGTTCTGGTGGTCAGGGAGTTTGCTGATGTGTTCCCGCAGGAGTTACCCGGAGTGCCTCCGGAGAGGCAGGTCGAGTTCAGCATCGACTTAGTGCCAGGTGCGGCCCCTATCGCCAATGAGCCGTACCGGTTGGCACCACCAGAGATGCAGGAGTTGTCATCACAACTGCAGGAGCTACTGGGAAAGCAGTTCATTCATCCGAGTAGTTCTCCATGGGGAGCACCGATACTCTTCGTCAGGAAGAAAGATGGTTCGCACCAGATGTGCATTGACTACCGGGAGTTGAACAAGTTAACCGTGAAGAACCATTATCCACTCCCGAGGATAAATGATCTTTTCGATCAATTGCAGGGTGCGTCATGGTTTTCCAAGATAGACTTGAGGTTTAGATATCACCAGGTTAGAGTGAGGGAGGAGGACGTGGAGAAGACCGCGTTTCGGACGAGTTACGGACATAACGAGTTCGTGGTGATGCCGTTTGGGCGCACCAGTGTGCCAACAGTGTTTATGGACCTGATGAGTCGGGTTTGCAGGCCGATGCTCGATCGTTCGGTTATTGTATTCATAGACGATATCTTGGTGCATTCCAAGACCCGAGACTAGCACGAGGAACATCTACGGGAGTTATTGGGAGTTTTGAGACGGGAACGACTGTATGCTAAGTTCTCGAAGTGTGAGTTTTGGTTACGAGAGGTCCTATTCCTCGGAAACCTCGTTAACCAGGAGGGGATTTTAGTCGATCCGGCCAAAATCGAGGCGGTTATGCAGTGGGAGGTTCTGAAATCTCCCTCGGACATCAGGAGCTTTTTGGGATTAGCGGGATACTACCGGAGATTCATTCAGGATTTCTCCAAGATTGCGGTACCCCTCACTCATCTGACGAGGAAGGGGGTGGATTTCTAGTGGGGACCAAAATAGCAGAGGGCGTTTGATATCCTCCGACAGCGATTGTGCGAGGCCCCTGTCTTGACTCTTCCGGAAGGATTCGAGGATTTTGTGGTGTTCTGTGATGCGTCCATCATGGGACTAGGGGCAGTCCTCATGCAGAGGGGACGAGTGATAGCTTATGCATCACGGCAGTTGAAGCCGCATGAGACGAGGTATCCTACTCATGATTTGGAGTTGGGAGCGGTGGTTTTCTCCCTCAAGATATGGAGACATTACCTATATGGGGTTCATTGTACCATATACACGGATCACAAGAGCTTGAGACATATCATGGATCAGCCGAACCTGAACATGCGGCAGCGCAAGTGGCTAGATGTAGTCAAGGACTTCGATTGCGTGATCCTTTATCACCCTTGTAAAGCGAATGTGGTTGCGGATGCTTTGAGCCGCAAATCAGCTGGGTTTTCCACCCCAGCAGTATGTATGAGGATAACAGTGGACTCTCCGCTTGTGAGTCTGATCAGAGATGCCCAAGTTGAGGGCATGCGACCGGAGAATTGGAAGTTGGAAAGGATCAAGGGTGAGAATACCCGGTTTGAGCAGGATAGTCGGGGTTTATTGACCCGATGCGGTCGAGTTTGGGTTCCGATGTCGGGTGTGGTTAGGCAGACACTTATGGAAGAGGCTCATAAGTCTCATTTCTCTATTTACCCAGAGGCCACCAAGATGTATCGGGATTTGAGTTTGAGCTATTGGTGGTCGTGCGTGATGCACGAGATCGCTTGGTACGTTGAGAGGTGCTTGACCTGTAGTATGGTCAAGGTTGAGCGTCAAAGGCCGCATGGCAAACTGCAGTCTCTGGAGATTCCCATGTGGAAATGGGAACATATCATTATGGGCTTTATCACAAAGCTACCGAGGACGGCGAAGGGGTTTGATGCCATTTGGGTCATCGTGGATCTATTGACCAAGAGTACCCATTTCTTGGCCATACGAAAGGGTTCATCGGCCGAGAAGTTGGACGACGTGTACGTCCGTGAGATCATGGCTCGGCATGGGCTTCCAGTCTCCATTGTCTCTGACCCGGATGTTAGATTTACCTCCCTTTTTCTGGAAAAAGTTACACGAGGAACTGGGCACGCGATTTCACTTCAGCACAGTATTCCATCCGCAAACTGATGGTCAGAGCGAGCGGACCATTCAGACCCTCGAGGATATTTTGAGGGCATGTGTCACTGATTTTGGTGGGAGCTGGGATTCCCACCTACTGCTTGCTGAGTTCGCCTATAACAACAGCTATCATTGCAGCATTGGCACCCCGCGTTTCGAGCTGTTGTACGAGCGAAGATGTCGCACCTCGGTTTGTTGGGGTGAGGTTGGTCACAGGTTGATGGGTCGGATGGAGGCGGTCTTGCAGACTACCGAGAATATTTAGCAGATTTGGTAGCGGCTACAGACCGCTTAAAGTTGGCAGAAGAGTTACGCCGATTGGCGCCGATCCGTGCTAGAGTTTCAAGTCGGTGACATGGTACTCCAGAAGGTCTCGCCCTGGAAAGGTGTGATCCGCTTCAGGAAGAGGGGAAAATTGGGTCCCTGATATATTGGGCCATTCAGGATCATTGCCAGGGGTGGCAAGGTGGCTTACAAGTTAGAGCTGCCGGAAGAGCTTAGTCGGATCCACAACACTTTCCATGTTTCGCAGCTGCGAAAGTGCATCATGGGTCGGGAGGCGGTGGTGTCGCAGGATGATATTCAGGTCGATGAGCGCCTGAATTACGTGGAAAGGCCTGTGGCCGTGCTAGAGAAAAAGGTAAAGATTCTGAGGAACAAGGAGGTACCTTTGGTGAAGGTACAGTGGGAGCATCGGAGAGGGTCCGAGTGGACGTGGGAGCCAGAGGCCGAGATGCGGGACCAGTACGCGAAGTTATTCGCTACAGCAGACTTCGAGGACGAAGTCTAAGCTAAGTGGGAGAGAATTTTAAGTCCCAACCGTCAGGTATCATTATTATTCCATTTAGATTTCATTTTAAGGTCTACTCGACGAGTTGATGTTGTGACTCGACGAGTAGCAGCGGGCCAAGACATGTCATTTAATGAGTGACTCGTCGAGTCGGCATGGGGGACTCGACGAGTAGGAACTGGCAGTGGAAACCCTAAATTTCTGTGTTTTTCACCCTATATATTGGACCATTAGCGCCTCCCACTATCCTCTATCACCCCTTGAGAGCCAAAAAGCCTAATTTCTGTGAGTGTGAGCTTGGAGTGTGTTTGGATCTTTTAGTAGTGATTTTTTTTTTTTGTGAAGGAAACTTGTATGTGGATCCAGAATCCACTCCAGCTTGCGCACGTTTTGGAGGTAATAAGCTGTTACCTTAACCTCTTTTCTTCTAGAATCATGTATATGTGGAGGCTAGGGCTTTCTTGGGTTATTCATTAAGGGATTTTGTTATGGGAACTAGATCTGAAGCTGAAGCTTCAGATCTGAACCTCTCTTGAGTCTTAAGTCCATAAAGTTTCCATATCTTGCAAGGACGAGACTCTCCTAAGGTATAAAGCTACATTAGAAACTTAGATTGGACATTTAGAGCCCCTAGGGCCTTCCATACACGTAAAGTTTGCAACTTTACATGATAAACATGCCCTAGAGGCTTGGTCTACAATATGGAGCCGCTGCATGGCTTAAAAAGCGTCTGTTTGGATGATGGATTGAAGGAACTCGGCGAGTTGCAAGGTCGACTCGGCGAGCCACAGAAAGATGGCCATGTACTCGACGAGTTGGATGAACAACTCGGCAAGTCCGTTGAAGATTGCCTTGAACTCGGCGAGTCGTTCGAAGACTCGACGAGTCGGCTAGGGTTTCTCCTAATCCCTGGACACGTATGAACTCGGCGAATGAAATGGGAACTCGACGAGCCAATCAAGGACTTCACGACTTCTCGAGTTCAGGGAGGACTCGACGAGTCGGTAAGATACACTCGACGAGTCGAGTCAACATGGACTGTTGACTTTGACTATGGACTTTGACTTTGACCTAGAGTTGACCAGTTGACTTCTGAGGGTATTATGGTAATTTGGAGATTTAAGAAAAAGGGGTTTTATGGTAACTATAGGTGGTGAAGTTTGTGTTGGTGATCCGAGAGTTGAGCTTTCTAATTTCAGACGACAGTTGCGAGGTGAGTTATCCTCACTATACTAAGGGGTCTAAGGCACCAAGGCTGGCCCATTGGGTATGTTATCCTAGTAGTGAGATGTTGAGTATGAGGTAGTATTGCTGTTAGAGGTTATCCTTGTTAGGAATATCAGTAGGGCTACCTATGATGTTATATGATTGTTGCATGCTTAGTAGTTATGTTATATGTTACATGTTATGTGGGATGGGTTGCGGTTGTACTGCTCCGTGCGGTAGCCAATATACCCTAGATTATTCCAGATATGAGCAGAGGGTCAGGCAAGGCATTCCAGACTCGTACTGAGGGCTCGATGGCATTCCAGATACGAGCTGAGGGCCCGATAGGCATTCCATACTCGTACTGAGGGCCCAAGGGTAATCCAGCTCGTAAGCTATGTACTCATTGTATGTTGTTTCAGTTAGTTATGATATGTTGTTGTTGATATGGTTATGTGGAATGTATGTGTATCGGTATTTTGGGGGTAACTCACTAAGCTTTTGGGCTTACAGTTTCAGTTTATTGTTTCATGTACATCAGGGGATCGCGGCAAGACGAGGGCATGATTGTACAACTCCTCATATTATGTTTATGTTTCTGGGAAAACTTTGATAATTTATATTTTGAAAACAAAGTTGTAAGTTTTTAATGAACTAGACATGTTTTTAAAAGTTTAAATTGGTTTGAAATTTTTGGGTGTTACATTTTTTGCCCCTCTTTCATATCACAGTTTCGATTGTATGTGTAACTGATATCATATATCCTATTTTAATGTGATTTGTATTACATATCCTGTTGACGTATTTAAGGGCTTACCATATTGATTCTTCTATTTCATCCTAAAATAATTTTACAACTATTATCACTCAAATCGAATCCCAACAAATATGGAACTGTTAAGTTATGCAATTCCTCTAGCTTTCAAATCTTATCTTGGAAACTATTAATTTCAAAATTTAAAAGTTTCGAATATTATTATGAACTAATACGTTTTCAAGCATTGTATCTTCACGAGTACACCAAAACGCCTTTAATAGTGAATATCAATTGTTCACTTTTGAATGATTACTATTTTTTGGAATATACTTTATAGATTCCAAATGATTTGGTGATGTTTTTTTTTTTTTTTTTTTTTTTTTTTTTTTTTTTTTTTTTTTTTTTTTTTTTTTATACAGAAAATCATATTTAACTTTAAATCCCGTTTTTAATACAATGTAATTTTGTTTTGAACGCAATGGCTATGCTTTCCAACATTCTCGCATTCCTCTTCCAGAGTACAATTTCATGAAATTCAGGTTCGTTTTCTCTCTCTTTCTCCTCCCGGACCCTAATTGTTATAATATCTCAAATCATTACTTTCTATATATCAATTGCTATAATTGTTATAATAAGTTCTGGAATTTAGCCCGTAAGAAATCAAAGAGCAGCAAAATCTGGTAGTCACATAAAAAAGATATTAATTGTATTGTTTAATAAAAAAATCATAATTATGACGAATTGGAATCTTTTTGTGATTGAAGAACACATCGCAACTGTGTTTAGAGAATCGTGGATATGGAGTTGTTGGCCTCATAAAAGAAGATAATGTGGCAAAGGAAAATACATAATAACTCTTTGACAAAATGCTTGAACCAAAATATATACTTATTTACCTTCTGATGTTAGTCTATTTTTTAGTCAAAATAAATATTTGGTCAATTATTTTAATTTATAAATAAACATAGGGAATGCGTATTATACAATATACATGATTGCAATTAGACTATTCTGATTTTAATTTTAGGCAACTACATATGATTTTGTTTTGATGATGTAAAATAAGGAAACAAATATGTATTTAAAGAGTTTGTTTTGCAATCTATATGGATTGTTGGATGATTTTGTTGTATATGGGATTGTTGGAGGATTTTGTTGATGTTCGACAAAAATTAGTAGTTATTATCGAAAATAAGGTGTATTTCCACTCTTAAAAGGAAGAGTTTTAACAACTAAAAATAAATTCAATTTTTAGAATCAATAAGAAAATAGATAAAATTAATAACATTTTATTTTTATTTTTATTATTATTATTATTATGGACCGTGAGAATACAAATTGAAATGTGTGTCCATTCAATATGAATTCATGTATATTTGTTTTGTGTAAACAGATTATTTAAATTTAAATTGTAAAAATTCAATCAAAACAAGAAAAGCAATTATTTTATTAAAAAAATTATTAATTTTTTTAAATTTAAACTGTAAACAAATATTTTTTATGCATTCACATACGTATGTATAACGTATATTGGATATTCAAATAAATATATATTAATTTTAAATAACCAATACAAAAAAATTTTAAAAAATCTTAAATCGTATTAATAATTTAAATGTTTTATAAATATTTTATCTGTGATTTCTACGGGATGTAACCAAGTATATATATTCAAATAAGAACATTAAAAAGTTAGAAACCAATTAATCTAAACTGAACACTAAAAAAAGGATGGATATGATGGAAAATGTTCAAAACTGATTTTTGCCTTTTTTTTCGTAAATAGTCGTCATTTTCACGTTCGTATTTATCATCCAATACAACCCTTCATTCATGATTTCTAGTTTAAAAAACACTCACATTATTCACAGTTGGATACAATCATTTTGTACACTAACCTTTACTACTCACCGTTATATATATATATATATATATATATATATATATATATATATATATATATATATATATATATATATATATATATATATATATATATACTAGTTTATAATCCATGGGAACCACAGTTACAAACTTAATTAAACTTTAATATTAAAAACTCAAAATTATTAATCACTTATTTTAAATAAATTATTCATTAAGAGATTTTTTAGTTATATAAAATTATAATCATTGCTTTAAATAAATATGTATAATTATATCACTTTATAAATTGTGTTAATTTTATTTAATTTCCATTCTAATGTTATTAATTTAATGTAATTAGAGTGGAAAATTTAAAATTTGAAATTTGAAATGGAGATTCAATATGTTAGCAAGTTGCATGTATTAATTAAGAGACATAATGGAGTGACACATGACAAAAGAAAAATAAAATATGCATTAATTATAAGGCCTAATATGGTGACACATGTCAAAAACAGAATAAAACTATTCTTTTATTAGAATAGGGATATATATATATATATATATATATATATATATATATATATATATATTCAGAGAGAGAGAGAGAGAGAGAGATGTTCAAATGTTTCTACTATTATGTGCATGTAGAATTGATTCTGGACCAATCATTTTAGTTATTTTAAAAAGTAATTAATGTATATTAAATGTTGAATATTTAATTAATACTCATTATATCTTCAATATGTAAATGATTCTTCAAACAGAAGTTCATCTTTAAAAAAATCAAATATTTCTGTGAAAGCTTGGACATCAGTTTCGAAAGAAAAACATGTTGAGAAACAAGCTGAGAACAAAAAGGCGAATGTTAGTGACAATCCTAAACCTTCGAAAAATTATGTTTCTGCTCCTTTACCTAATGATGTCAACTTAATTGATTCTTTGAAATCAAAAGTTCGTGATTGGGTTTTAGGTTCTTCATTTCACTCTGCTTTAAAAGCTAATAACCAAGGACCCAAATAGCCTTGGGTACCTAAATTCCTTCATTAATTGTAGGTTTTGTGTGACGAGCAATTTGATGATAAATGGTACATTGATAGTGGTTGCTCTCGTCACATGACTGAAAAGAAGGAGAATTTGCGAGATTATCGAAGTTTGGAGAATGCAGGAGTAGTTAAATCCGAAAACAATCACAAGTGTCAGGTGAAAGGATATGGCAAAGTCACGAATAGGAAGTTTACTGTTACGCGGGTCGCATATGTCAAAGGTCTTCAACATAACTTGATAAGTATTTCACAACTAGTTGTGGGCACTGGCAATCAAGTGGTGTTTGACGAAGCAGGAAGCATCATTTCAAATGTTAACACTAAAGAAGTTTTGCTCAAATCCAAACGACATGGAGACATGTTTACTCTCGATATCAACCTAATCGTTGGAAAACCCTCAGTGTGTTTTCTCTCGAAAGCTTCAGCTGATGTTAGTTGGCTTTGGCATCGAAGACTTTCTCGCTTAAATTTTTGAAATATCAACAAATTGGTAGTTGCTGATCTTGTCCGAGGTTTACCTGTGTGAAAATTCGGTAATGATACTTTATGTGCAGCTTGCGAACAAGGAAAACAACATCGCAAAGGTCATTTTGTGGTTATTGACTCAAAGATTGTTCAACCGTTGGAATTAGTTCACATTGACTTATGTGGACCATCGACTGTTGAGACACTCAACAAAAAACGGTACATTTTAGTTATTGTTATTGATTTTTCACGGTTCACTTAGGTTTATTTTCTCAGGCTAAAATCTGAGGTTGCTCAAGTAATGATCGACTTTATCAAGAAGATTGAGATAAGCTTAAAGAAGAAAGTTTGAAAAATCAAAAGCGACAATGGTTCTGAATTTAAGAATAACTTTCTTGATTCTTTTTTTAGTTGATCAAGGGATTTCGCATAATTTCTGTTCACCATATACACCTCAGCAGAATGGTGTGGTTGAGAGAAGAAATCGTTCTCTCTGTGAAGCAGCACAAACAATGCTTACATATGCGATCTTCCTCAATATTTTTGGGCTGAAGTTGTTTCCACTGCATGTTTTACTCAAAAACAAATCGTTTATTCATCTTCGTTTCAACATTACTCCTTATGAAATTCTCAATAACCAAAAACCTAATGTCAAATTCTTTCATGTTTTTGGTTGGATGTGTTTTATCATGAATCTCAAGGATAATCTTTCGAGGTTCCAGTCCAAAGCCGACGAAGGATTTTTTTTGGGATATTCTCATAATTCGGTTGCATGTCGAGTTTTGAATAAACGAACACAGAAAGTGGAAGAAAAATTTAATCTAACCTTTGATGATTGTTATTTTAAACAAGTCAAAAAAAATTTGATCACAAACCAATTATTAATGAATCAAATGTTGAGTCTAAAATTTCAAATTTGACAGATTTTGATTATGATTTAATCTTTAGTACTCCAGACAAGGTTGCTGATGCTGAAGTTAATGCTACTGATAATAGCATACCTGAAGCTTTGAAGCATTCTGACGATTCGACATTTACCCTAGATGCTTTAGACTTGAGTTCAACATCGAATTCTCCAAGAAATGGCAAAAGCATGCTTAATGATCAAGTGGAGGGGGAACACTTGAATTCGACAACTCATGTTGAGGAGGAGCATTCTTTCGAGGGGAGTATAGGAGATTGAATAATGATGTTGAGGGGGAGCATCCTATTGAGGGGGAGCAAAATGATTCAGTTATGTCGAATAGTGATCATAATGAAAATTTTCATGATTCAAATGACACTGTGTTTGTTGTAGGATCTGAAAATGACGAAATGTTTGAAGATGCAACATTGGATTTTGATCCAACATATCCACCATTATATAAATGGACAAGAAATCATCCAAAAGGAACAAGTTCTTGGAAATCCACAAGACGGTGTGTTAACGAGGGCTCAAATTCGTGCAAAGAATGAGGTACTTAATGTTCATCATGAGTTTTGCATGTTTAACGGTTTCATTTTGAAAATTGAACCAAAAATAGTTAAGGTTGCAATGGAACACTCAGATTGGGTTGTTGCAATGCAATCTAAATTGGGTGAATTCGAAAGAAACAAGGTTTGGAGATTAATTCCTAAGCCAAAATACGTTTCGATAGTTAGGTTGAAATGGATTTTCAAAAATAAAATAGACAAAGATGGTAATATTGTTCGTAATAAATCTAGGCTTGTAGTAAAAGGTTATTCGCAACAAGAAGGAATAGACTATGAAGAAACCTTCGCTCCTGTCGCAAGACTCGAGGTAGTTCGAATATTTTTGGCCTATGCAGCTCATAAAGATTTTGATGTTTATCAAATAGATGTGAAATGTGCATTCTTAAATGGAGAAATCGAAGAGACAGTGTATGTTGAACAACCTCTAGGTTTTGTAAATGAAGAATATCCTAATCATTGTTATATTTTAGATAAGGCTGTTTATGGGTTAAAACAAGCACCCAGAGCATGGTATGAAACTTTAACTTCTTTCTTAGAACAATAGAAATTTAAACAAGGATCAGTTGATCCCACTCTCTTTCGAAAGAAAGTTGGGGACCATTTAATTCTTGTTCAAATTTATGTTGATGATATTATTTTTGGCTCTACTGACCCTTGTTTGTCTAATGAATTCGAAAATCTGATGAAAAGCAAATTTGAGGGGAGTATGATGGGAAAAATCAACAATTTTCTTGGTTTAAATATTCGTCAAAACGGAGAAAGAATTTTTATCAATCAAGAAAAATATACCAAGAATCTTCTTGAAAAATTCAGATTAACGAATAGCACGAAGTTACGAGTACCGATGGCGACTGGAACAAGGCTTACACCTTTGTTAGATAAACATGTTGTTGATTTAACTCTATAAAAAACCTTGATAGGTTCGTTACTTTACCTCACAGCAAGTCGACTTGATATTATGTTTTATGTTTGTAATTGTGCTAGATATTAGTCAAATCCTCAAGAACCACATCTCACTGTTGTCAAGAATATTTTTCGTTATCTCAAAGGCTCAATTTCGTTAGGATTTTGGTATCCTTAGAAAACTGGATTCTTCATACAAGTTTTTTCAGATGCTGATTTAGGAGGTTTCCATCTTGATAGAAAAAGCACAAGTGGCGGATGTCAACTTTTGGATGGGAAGTTAGTAAGCTGGCAGTCAAAAAAGAAAACATGTGTTTCGATTTCCACAACAGAAGCTGAGTATGTTGTTGTTGCAACTTGCACTTCATAAATCATATGCATTCAAAGTCAACAGCGTGATTATGCAATCAACATGAAGAAAATTTTGTTGTATTGTGGTTCACAAAGTGCAATACGCATTTGTCACAATCATGTGCAACATTTGAAAACCAAGCATAATGCTCTTCATTATCATTTTATAAAAGATCATGTGGAAGATGGAAAAATTGAAGTTCACTTTGTGAAAACAATTGATCAACTGGCTGATATTTCACAAAACCATTAGATGAAAAGTCATTCGGGAGAATTTTAGGGGGACTTGGAATGATAGAAGGAAATTCAGTTCCTGGAACAATTTCGAAAGAATGAAAAAAGTCAAATTGCAATAATTTCGAATCAGAGGTGCTAAACGATCTTTAAAAGAATCTCGTTAAGTGTTGAGTGGTTACTGTTCATGATCAACGCTTCGAAACGCTTCGATCTTGACATCAAGTGCAACTCGCTTTGTAGACAAATTTTGATGGGTTTTATCCATAAGAACATCCTATGTGCTCATGCAAACCCTAATGCTTGGATCTAGGTTTCTCTATTATACATGCAATTCATCTAAGACTTTAAACCCTAGTTCTAGCATACAATTAATCATATTAACATGTGAAAGGGTTTTAGATCTTACCTTGATTATTATGTAGCAATAACAATCTCAAATCCTCCTTTGTAATGACTTTAGAAAGCTTAGAGTCACAAATGTCACTCCTCTAATGGTTCACAAACACCAAGAGCAAGAGGATGAAGAATGAGGAGAGTGGAGGCTGCCCAAAACATGTGGAAACCCTAAAGAACAAGTTCACCACGTTTTTGAGTCTCAAGGGTTCTTTAAATAGTGAGGCTATTAGGGTTATCTAACAAGGAAACCCTAATTTGGATGGTTAAGCCCTAAGCAACCCATGTACTCCCTCCTTAGATGTCTAGGACGATTTCTAATGGGTTTCCCCATAGAATTCGTCCACCCCTCTAATATGGAGTCCATTAGCTCAATATTCAACTATCACACAATTGACAGTTCTAGTCCCTTAAGTTTAATTAATGTCTTTTAGCCACAAACTTAATTCTTATTAATTCTTGACTAATATGAATTAAACAATATGATTTCTCCTTTAATATATTATTCTCATAATATATTAATAAATCATAATTAATCATTTCTCTCCATAATTCATCCTATCAAGTTGCTTTGGTGAAGGCAACCCAAAAGGACCATGCACCATCGGGTCAAGTACATACCAAAATAGTTATGGAGTTAGACACTAATCCAACAAATTTTCGTTAGTCTGTCAAAATTTCGTTAATTTCACACAAAAAATTTTCGACAGTATGTTACAAAAATTTCGATACTTTGTTACAAAAATCTTTTCGTTAAGTTTGTAACTGAATTATTTTTGTGTCATAGTTTTCGTTAAGATTTCTCATAAACTTTTTCGAAAGTTTATCACACAACTTTTTGTTATTCTAGAACAGACTTTTCATTAGATTGTTAAATTGTTTTCTTTTTGAAAAATCAAAAATACCAAAAATATTTCTATTTTTGATTTTTGTTTTTGAAAAAAAAATTCCAAAAATTCAAAAAATATTTTTTTTGTTTTGTTTGTTATTGTTCCTAAAATCAAAAATTCAAAAATATTTTTTTATTTGTTTTGTAGAAAAGTTTGGAACATGGAGAAGACGGTGAGCAAGTTTTATGAGGTAACAAGCTTGCTGTTTCAAGGGAAGGTACATTTTCGACATCTTATGAACGAGTTAGGTTGTCCCTAGAAGCATGCTGCAGTATGTCGACCCAAGCCTCTTCTAACTCAATGTGTGTTTTTCAAGCCTTAATGAACTTTTCATCACGAAAAATTCTTCCCAATCAGGCTATATTCACGTTAGTCCATGAGCTACCATACTCTACTCAAATGAGTTTAGAGTAATCTGCTGAGTCCATCAAAAAGCAGTGGTACTTTCGAAATTCTTTAACCAATCTTTTTCATCACAAAGTTCTTTCACTTTAACACACAATGACATATGTCCAAGAGATCTCGGGTCAAACCAATCATGATTTAGACATATCAAACTTATGTGTTAATGATCTAACATCATGAGACCGTGATGAAAGTGAAACCCAAAATGTCCAACTCATTTAAGGAATTGACGGGGAAATTTTTTCCAGATTTAACGAAACATTTGTTTCAGTATCATCTTTCGAAACTCCAAATCATATTCAATTCTTTTGAGTGATCTTGTTCAAATATTCGAATCCCACGATGTTTGTTACCTAACAGGATCCAACAAACATTTTTTTTAATATGATTTTCGTGTGAGTTTCATTTGAATTCTATGTCACTTCATATATTTCTTCCAAAGCTTACTTGTCATTGACTACACTGGTCATACAAGTAATTTCTGTTACAATTACTCACATTTATGTTAAGTGCTGATATGTAACGAAATCACAAACCACCCAAGAAGGTTGTTAAAAAGAGGCTCTTCGATACTTCTCTACAAGTATTCGATTGTAATTCACAGGAAACCACACAAGCTGCTAGTCATCTCTCTTGATGAATAGAGAAGTAATCTTTGCCCGAGATTTCTCTGCCTTTATGTCAAAATACTTTTTTCGACATCACAGAACCAAAATTTTATGTTCTTGATTCTTATCTTTTTCTTTGACACACTGCACTCATGAAATCCTTGAGGTTCTGAGTATTACCAACTCAGGCTGATGATTTCGACAGTCTGGCATATGACTTCGTTTTTTGAACCCATAAATGAAAGAGCCCTACCTCCATTACGATGGTTTTGGCTCATATGCAAGTATCCTTTCGAAAAGAAAGTTGATGTGACGGTTTGGTAACCATGCGTTCTTCTCGGATAACATGCTACTTTATCAAACGTGGCGACTTTCATAGCTCACGGTGCAACTTTCCAGGGCCACGTGTCATATTTATAAATGCAAACCATTTCAAATTCAAAATTGGGGATACATATAAAAAGTGAAATTGGGTCTTCATTCCAGTTTTACACTTACAGACGATTTGTGCCCTAATTTTGTTTCTCTGAATATTCAAGTTATCAAGAATCTTTCTTTACGATGGTTGAGCATCAATCAAACACTACTGAAGATATCTCTTCTCAACCCATAATGAAGATTCAGAGTACAAATTACCAAGTTGAGTGTGATGTTGATGTGTACCCTAAAGAACTGAAAATGTTGATTATCGCTTTAAAACACTCTTTTTTATCAACTGCGATGTTCAGTTCCTTTGCAGTTCCGGTGTCTTGGCTTTCAATAGTTGGTTCTATAACCACTTACAACAAAGCTATGGATGTGATTACCATTAATCTAATGTATGATAAGAAGGTTCATCTTTCCAAGAAACCTTTTTGTCAAATTCTTGAAATTCCCAATTATCCACCGTATTATGATCTTACAAATTCCCAAGTTATCCATATGTTCAATGAGATGGGTCATCAGCCCCCACTCACCAAGATCAGCGAGTTCAAGAAGTCAAACCTTCCAAGCATTTGGAATTTTCTATTTGGTATTTTTCTTCTCTGTTTGACTGGTCGGAGTGTTGGATTGGATAAAGGTAGAATGGAATAATATATGTAATGGTTGTTGGTCTCTACTACGATCTTACAGTAGATTATTCAACTCAGATGTGGAAAGAATTCCTGGAAAGTGTGGAAAATACAAATGTTGTTCAAGGGATTTCTTGTGCACGTTATTGGAGTTTGATTCTTCATTATGTTTATGAAAAAGAATGGATTTTGGTGCCAGCTAATGAACCAAAGGCGGAGTTTTTGAAGTATAATTACCCAAAAACGATTGAGGATGATGAAGAGGTGTTTCCACACATTGCAAGGATCCCAGATGCAATGCTAAAGCGAGTTGATCCAATCAATCTGGTGTTAATGGTGTATTTGATGTCAATTACTCCAAATGACAAAATAGGTGTGTTGTTATCAAAGACAGATGAAGGTTCTTCTAATAAGTCGAGACAATCCAAGAAGGGTAATAAGTCTACTTCTGAGCAGACTGTGCACGAATCAAAAGTTACGAAGTCTCCAAAGAAACAATCTAAGGAAGTGGGGCAAATTTCGACAATAGTTACTAAGCCTGTTGAGCCTGAGGTTGTTGAACCTGTTAAAGAAACAATTTCTTCGAAGTCTGGTGTATTCAAGAGAATCAAGTAGAAAGTTCGTGGTTCACAAATGTCTCCTGGCAGATCTTCTGGTTTTTCTCCAATTATGACTCGCAAGCCTCCTATACACGAAAAGGGGTTGTGATTCGTGAAGTTCATATGCCAGTGTCACCGTCATCGAAGAAGTGTAGGGCTGAGGATGTTGCAAAGCATATTTCCAACAAGACTAAGAAGCCAAAGAAGCGAAAGTTGATCCTTCAGGAAGATGATGAAGAAGAAATTGTTCCTAATTCTCCAATAGGTAATCTTTCACCTCAACAGAAATCACCTGTCAAGTCAACTTTCGAAATAACATGAATTTTAAGTAGCTCTGTGGAAACTTTGATAGTAGACACATCTACTATTTTTGGTGAATCAACACAAGTTTCGATTCCTATGCAGACTTCGGTCATATCACCTGAGGTTTCGTTAACTGAGTCATATTATGAGGGTGTTCGAACCTCAGGCATTTCCACACACGTATCTGATACGGATGTGAATGTCAACAGGGGTGAAGGAGTTTCGAACAATGAACATCTAGTTGTTACTCAAGGTATTCTTGAACCTTTCACTACTCAAACCAATACTTCGTTGCCACCAATTATCACCACTATTTCCACAACCACTCATTCTCTTACTTTTGATATGGTCATCGATCATCCCATTACTTCTCTCTTTTCATCCCAATCTACTGACCCACCTAAATCTCTTAATGATGATGATACTAATAATGGAGGGTTGGGAGGATCATTTGTTGATTTGGAATTTGATCCAGAAGAAGAAGATATCCCAAATCATATGTTGATGTCTAGGAAGCAGTTCAAGATTCTAAACAAAAAGCTCAATTCAATACTTCAATCCCAAGCAGATGTAGGGGGTAAGAATTTTGTTTCAAGTATTGACATTGATGTGATGCTTAAAGCTCAGGAGGTTCAGTTAGTCAAGAAAGTGGATAAGTTGATAAATGCTTCTGAATCATGTCTTTTCGAAAAGCATGATACCATGGATAAAAATAACGAATTACGAGTCAAATCTGCATCTTCGACTTTTTAATGATGAGCTCAAGGATTTGAAACGGATTGCAAAGGAAATTCATGTTCTTTTTGTGCAAGATGTTAAAACGGTTCATGAGAATGTCAATCACAAGCTTGAAGAACTGAAGGTTGATGTATCCAAAGAGTTTCGTGAGTTGGATAACAAATATTCTTCTCTTCTTAAGAAAGTTGATATTATAGCGGATGTTGTTACTACGTTTGTTAAAACCCATCAATCTTTTGGTAATAAGTTTGATGAGAAAGCAAATGTTGTTGTTACAAGTTTTGCACAAGTTACTACTTTTCTTGAAGAATTGAAAGGAATTGTTTCGAAGTCTAGCTCATCCTCAATCTTTACTCCTGAGTTTGATGATCAGAAGTTTCGTCACTTTGAGGCTGCAATTCAAAAGATGTTAGCTCCATTGTCTCAGTTTGTCACTATCTTACCAACGAATGCCCCACCTATTATCACAGGGGTGCAAGGGGGAGAAAAGGAAGGTGTTGGTAAAGGCACAAATGTTTATGAGAAAATGAATGAAGAAACAAAGGTTGTGGGTAGAGTTTTCAAGACTCAAACTCCTACAACAAAAACTATATTTTCGAAGGCTGAACCAGTAATAGCAACTACAATTACTACAAGGCCAATCACAAAAGGCATTGTAATTAAGTCAACTAGTGAAGGGGGAAGTAGTTCAAAACCTAAGGAAACTACAAAAACTTCAGACAAAGGGAAAACAATTCTTGTTGAAAAGACAAAAGAAGAAAGAATGGCAGAAATTGAAGCAGAGATGGAGAAGCAACGTCGTATTCAGAGGATTTTGATGCTTCGTGCAAATGATCCACCTATAATGAACAAAGGTGATCCAACAAGATTGCACACTTATGAAAATATTGAAGCCAGAGTTGCATACAACAAAATGTATGAATTCGAGAAAAAGCCAAGGAAGAGTTATGCAATTGAGAACACTGATGTGAATCAACTTGATTTTCCCATTAATGAGATGATGTTTCTCACCGCTCAATATAATGTTGTGAAGATTCAAGAACAAGGATGATTTTTCTCACATGAAGCTAAGGTTCCATGTAGTGTTGGGGAAGGAACAAGAAGAGGTTTGGTCATTAGTGAAAATTGTTCAAGTGCTCAGTATAAAGAAAGGTGAAATGTTCGAAAATATGCTGTAGAATTTTCAATATCACGTTGTGAGGGAAAATAAGGTACCTTTCGATTTTTCCATTGCTGATTTCCCTTTGATGAACTTGAATGAGTTGATTCAAGTTGCATATATACTCAAGGATTTGGGTGCTTCTAAACTCCAAAACACAAGCAAGGATGTGTGACATTTGGGTCTGGGTCATATAAAGCTTTTCATAGATAATTATTATGATTGTCTAGCTATGACATATGTTGAGTTGGTTGCATCAATGGAAAAAGAAGTTATTGTTCCTCAAGCCAAGACAATGAGTGAAGCTCAGTTGAAGAAGTATGTGGATGGTGAAATATGTTTGAAGCCATTTGTTATAGTTTTTGCTGGGAAGAGTAAGAAGGGAAAATCATCGAAGTTCTTTTTCCAAACAAGCGAAATTGAAAGATATACAACCACTTATTATAAAAACTTAATTGTGCATATGAATAGTTGTTAGAAGAATAACGATGGAGATAAGGCTGAACTAAAGAAGGTGATGAATTGGTACGTTGAAATTCGAAGAACATTACACTTGGCTGCTCAAGTTTTGATCAACTAATTTTGACACTGCTTACAAAGAGGGAGAATGTAAGGGTCGAAGTAGTGTTGTAAGGTGTCGAAATGTAATGTTATTTTGCAAAGGCGTTTTATGTCGAAACTATGAAGTTTAGTACTTTGTAGTTTTTTGTATGCTTTATTGTTTTCCTATAAATAGGAAATGTTACTTAGAGTTAGATAAGAGTTTTTGGAGTTTGTCTTGTCTATTTTCTCTCTGTAACCATGAAGCATAATACGAGCTAAAACTAGATCTTATTTACATTATGTGTTCTTAATTCTCGATTCTCTGATTTTGATTTCATTACTTGATTCAATACTTCATCAACATGTAATCATACAAATCTACCAGTCTATCATATAACCAGCATAACATCATCCAATATAATAGGATACATAATCTAGTGGGTCGGCATTGATGCCTTCGATCTACAAGTATAGTGAGGAAAACCCACCTGACAGTCTGAAAAATAGTTGAACAGATCGCAGCCCCAAATGTTGTATCTACCTGTCACCTATACAATAAACAGGGACCGAATCTCAAACTACTATTCAAATTACCCAAAATGAATGTAAGAAAAACTTGGTTAAAGGTCAAAGTCCAAAAATTAAAAGTAAACACAAACTAATTACGGCCTGCGTACTCAGTTACTACGTGTTGCGTACCCTAAGGTATGCCTGACGTCCTTACGTCCATAACATACTCTTCTTTAAGTGCTTAATCCAATAAGACCCTACATCGAGAACTCATATCTAGTCCCAAATATCATTCTAATTCATAAAGTTTCCAAATTTATTACTTTACATGCCTAGAAAGAGTCCAAAAACCAAAACCCTAACTTATTAAACAAACCCAAATTCCATAGCTCTTGCATGGATGGAAGAAAAGGACCAAGATGACATTTTTATGACTCTAACACTCAAAAAAAAATATGAAAGGACGACTCCTTTGGTCTAGAGTAAGTCATATTCATATATACCAAGATTATGGGACCAAAATGCACAAAACTTAATGACTAACTTGAAGCTTCCCAAAAGCACACCAAAGATCTTCTTCTTTCAAGGATGGACACTAAAATACACAAATAGCTCAAAACTCACAATGAACACTAGGGTTTGCAAGGGGTGATTTTGGGAGGATGGAGGCTGAGGGAGGAAAGGATTGAGAGAGTTAAGGTTTCTTAAATGGTGCTAAAACCCTCAATATTAGGGTTTTTCCTCCATCTTAGTACGCCATGCGTATTCACATGATTCCACATCCTTTTATAATGAACTATGTCATGCGTACACCCCAAGTATGCATGGTGTAAGGACCAATTTGCAACAATTTAATACTTTTTGGTCTAAAAGGAAAATACCAGATGTATGAGTATTACAATTCTTCCCCACATGAATCAGAGTTCGTACTCGTAATCAGGTGTTGCGAATAACTCTAGGTAGTGCTCCCGTATCTCTGCCTCAGGTTCCCAAGTCCATTCAAAACCCTTTCGATGTTGCCACTAAACTTTAACCAATGATATCACCTTGTTACGCTAGGACTTTGTCTTGCTATCCAAAATTTCTACTTGTCTCTCATAAAAGTTTATACACTCATCAACCTTTATATCGTCTAATGGAACCACTGGTGAATCATCAGCTACACACTTTCATATCTAGGAATACATGGAAGGTGTTGTGAATTTGACTAAGCTCCTCATGCAGATCCGGTTGATAGGCCACCCTGCACCTACTTGAAATGGCCAAATAAATTGGGCCCCAACTTGCTCCTCTTCCTAAAGCATATTACACCTTTCTAGGGAGATACCTTCAGTAAAATCATACTACCGACCAGGAACTCTAACTCTGATCGACATTTTTTCAGCAACTCTTCTGTAGAATCTGAGCTTTCTGCAACCTCTTCCTGATCTAATGGATAATCTTTATTGTCTGAAGGACTACCTCGGTCTTTCCCATGACCCTATGACCGATCTCCCCCTAATAGACTAGTGTACAATACTTCACCCCATAAAGAAGTTCAAAAGTTGGCACACCAATTCTAGATTGGTAGTTATTGTTGTACGAAAATTCAATCAGGGGAAGGTAGGAGTCCCAACTCCCAATGAAATCATTAACACAAGCTCTCAACATATCATCTAGCGTCTGGATGGTTTGCTTCCTATGTCCTTCGATCCGCGGAAGATAAGTAGTACTAAAGTGCAATATTTTACCCAACTCCTCGTGGAACTTCTGCCAAAAACACGAAGTGAACCGAACATCCCGATCCGATATAATGGAGACTGGAACACCATGTCAAGCGAAGATCTCATGCATATATACATCGGCTAATTTCTTGGCCAATGAACTCTCCCGAATAGCCAAGAAGTGGGCACTCTTGGTCAGACGGCCCACAATGACCCAAATCACATCAAACCCGTTAGGCGTCCTGGGTCACTTCGTGATAAAATCCATGGTGATATGTTCCCATTTCCATATGGGAACCTCTAAGGGTTGAAAATTGTCATGCGGCCTCTGGTGCTCGGCCATAACCACCTAAAAGGTCAGGCAACTCTCCACATACCAGCTTATATCTCTCTTCATGCACGAGCACCAATAGCTAACTCTCAAATCCCGATACATTTTTATGGCTCTAAGGTGTATCAAAAATCAAGATTTATGAGCCTCTTCCATCACGGTCTGCCTGATCCCACCAAAATCTGGAACCCAAACCCGACCGCACTGAGTCAACAATCTACAGCTATCGGTAGAAAACCTATCAATCTTACCCCTGCTTCTCTCCTGCTTCCAATTTTCCTTCTTGAATCCCTCATCCTGAGCCTCCCTAGTCAAATTCGGAAGCGGTGAATCGATAGAAATGTTCATACATAAGCCCCTAGTAAAAGTACTAGCTGCTTGTGGCTCAATACATCAACGACTACATTCTCTTTCCCCAGGTGATAAAGAATCTCACAGTCGTAATCCTTGACCACGTGAAGACATCTACATTGTCTCATATTCATATTCAGATGCTCAAGATATATCTCAGGCTCTTGTGATCCATGTAGATGGTACACCGGACCTCGTATAGATAGTGCCGCCAAATCTTAAGGGAAAACACTACCGCCCCCAACTCCAGAACATGCGTCGGATACCGAACCTCATGCGGCTTTAGCTGCCTAGAATCATATGCAATAACTCTACCTTGCTGCATGAGTATTTCCCCCAACCTAGTGATAGAAGCATCATAATAAACAACAAAATCCTCTACGCCCTCCGGGAGGGTCAACATCGGGGCCTCATATAATTTCTTTCTCGGTGTCTCGAACATAGCCTCCTACTCAGGTCCTCTGTGAAAATCCACACCCTTCCTTGTCAAACGAGTGAGAGGTACAACAACCTTGGATAAATCTTGAATAAACATTTGATAGTACCCTGCTAAACCCAAAAAAAAACTCTTGATCTCTGAAAGGAGACTTCGGGACCTCCCATTACATAACTGCCTTAATCTTGGCCGTGACAACCAGAATCCCATTCTGGTTAACAAGGTGTCCCAAGAACTGGACCTCCCGTAACCAAAACTCACACTTCTAGAACTTGGCATAAAGCCTCTCCCTCCTCAAAACTCCCAGCAGCTCTTGAAGGTGCTCCTCAAGCCGCTCCTTGGTCTTGGATTAGACCATGATATCATCGATAAAAAACCAATGATCGAACAATCTAGCATCGACCTGCATACCAGATTCATCAAATCCATAAATGTCGTTGGTGCATTGGTGAGCCCAAATGGCATCACCATGAACTCGTAATGACCATAATGAGTTCAGAACGTTGTCTTCTCCACGTCCCCCTCTCCGACTCTCATCTGATGATACCATGACCTAAAAGCAATCTTGGAGAAACAAGATGCACCCTGCAACTGATCGAAGAGGTCATCAATCCATGGAAGTGGGTAATGGTTCTCCACTATCAATTTGTTCAACTCCCAGTAATCAGTGCACTTTCGGTGTGAACCATCTATTTTCCTTGCAAACAGAATCGTCACTCCCCAAGGTGAACTACTCGATCTGATAAACTGCTTAGCCAACAGCTCCAGAAGCTGACAAGACAACTCTTGCATCTATGATGGTGCTAATCAGGTATGACGCCTTAGCAATCGACACTTCACCAGTGATCAGGTCGATCTTAAACTCCACTTGCGTCGCGGAAGGCACGATGGGTAATTACTCTAGAAATACATCTGGAAACTCTAGGACTATAGGCACATCCAAAAATGAAGCCCCCCCCTTCTCCACCTGAGTGTCAAACATATACACAAGATAACCCAGACACCCATGTTGTAGATACTGTCGAGCCCTGGCAGCAGAACAAAAGGATGATCCAACTCTTGTACCCTCTCCATAAATAATCAGTTCTCCCCCACTTGGGGTTCGAACCACCACCCTTTGTCCCTCATAGTTGATCAGGGCACCAAATTTTCTCAACCAATCTATCCCTACTATCATGCACACATCCCTCATAGGGATAGGAATCAAATGGATCGGGTAAGACACCCCAAATATCTCCAAAATACAATCTTGAAAAACAATTAATGCAGAAATGTCGTGCTCGTTGGTGATGGAAACTCACAACGGGCACTCCAACTCTCCAAGAGACATATCACAACTCCTACTGAAGGATTGAGACACAAATTATAGACTCGCACTTGAGTCAAAAAGAAAAAGTGCAGGCAAGGAGCTCACTAAGAAAGTACCTAGAAGAAATACAATCATAAGCAAACAATATAATAATTTGACAGAATAATAAATGAAAACATACCAGTAGCAACATCAGGCACCGCCATGGCCTCTTCTGCCGTGAGCTGGAAGGCATGACCCCTGGCCTTTGGGGCGTCATCTCTCCCTTAACGTCCATTTGTAATACTCAAAGTAGTTAGGTCTGGTGCCTGCATCGGCTTGGCAACAAGCAAAGGACACTAGGCCTTCATGTGGCCCACCTGATTACAATGGTAAAAAAATCCTAGTGCTCAGTACTGGGGCCTACTGACAAAAATCCCTCGCAAAATTCTCCTCATTTCCACATTTGTGGCACCTAGAAGTTGATCGACAAATGCCCTCACACGCCTTCTCGCACTTGCCACTTGTGCGGCCCCTCTAACCTCCAAGTCATGAAACATCGGGCTTAAACCGCTTTTTTGCATATTATTCCTGCACCAAATCCTATCTCTCCTCCCTCCTCTAGATCTCAATCTCAATCTCCCATCTCCTCACGATATCCTGAAACTCGAGAGGGGGGGTACTGTAATGTTGGGTAGACACAAACTGCCAAATCTCAGTCTTGAGCATGCTCAAGAATCACGACATATACACATGCTCCAAAGCAAAATAATCAAGACATAAAAGAGCTCTCTCAGTAAAAAAACTTGGTGATATCAGTCAGCGACTTGGTCGTCTGTCTCAATGCTATATACTCTTGAGCCAACCCCCCCCCCTCTCTCTACCTGGGGAACGTACTCCATGTGAAACACCTCCAACAACTACCCCTATGTAACAATAACTATCTGCTCTAGAGTATAAAAACCAGTCACCAAGTTCCATCAGTCCTTCACGCCCATATGACGAAAGTTCAGGGCGCACCTGACCTTCTAGTCCTTCTGACAGGAACAAGTGAAGAAGAATCCCTCCACATCAGATACTCATCTCATAGCCATAATCAGGTCCTTGACCTCATTAAACTCCGAGGGGTTTCGTGTTGCTGAAGTCCCAATATTGGAATGTCCCTCTCCCTTGAACCACCATAGTAGCAACAACGGTGGTAGCTGCAACAGTAACAGCCTCAGACACAACGGCATATCGCTCATCAAATAGCTCAATCATTACAGTCTTAATAGACTCAAAAACCTCCATGATAGCTCCCCGAATAGCTGCAACTACTTCTGTGGAGATCAACTCCCGAATCTCATCATCAGTCAATCCTGGCCTCTTCAGGCTGCCAACTCCTGATCTAGAATCTCTCGTGTACACCATACTAAAAATGAACTAAAACATGCATCAGAAATGCCACAATTCATACTATTACAATCATTACAGAAAGACTAGACCCTCGGGATTCGTGACTTCCTTGCTACGCGTAAGGGTGGTGTGCTTCCACTAGTACAGGCCTATACTACCTTCCACACCTACCCATATTTGTATCAAAGGGTCGTCACGGACCATCCGATCGCAAGACGCACCATCTAGGATACACATACATCATATACATTCTCTCAAGAGTGACTAAACTACCTCAAGTTGGATTCTATAGACAGTCGAATACTTTATTCTATCCTTAGCCTACAACCAAACAAGGAATAGGAAAAAACAGCTAAAACAAACATTCTCAGGCTATAAAATCTTAGTTATATACCATTATGGTGCATATACTAACCAACTACAGTAATGATGCCAATTCCATCTAGCATGCAAGAAAACCTCCTAGGCTACTAGGAATCACAATTCAGGTAATTCTATCATGAAATTCCTAAAGATCCCTAGCCTACAACTAGCAAGTTATTTTATCATAATCATCATAAGAAATAACAATATGGGTATCTGGGGGGTATACTTGCTTTCTCCGACTAATCGTACACATCTCATCCTTCCTTGGTTACTTTTTAAAACTTTGACAGGTCCTTAGTTTGAGTCTGGATTCACAAAAATGCTCATCCAATTCTCTCAAACCAGGGCTCTGATAGCAACTTGTAACATCACAAAAATAAACATAAAAATTTTCATTATTGAAACAAATCCAAAACAATAAATGTTTACAAAACATAGTTTCCAAAAGTCATAAACATGAATCAAAGTATCTCAAAATCATAATCTCATAAAAATCAAGAATGATGTGCACGATCAATCCTTCGCCTATGCCCTGTCCTCTGAAGTACCTGAAACAATAAATTTAAACTGTAAGTTGAAGCTTACTGACTTCCCCTAAAGTACCACACACAACCAAACAAATAACAACATGCATATATGAGCAGCCTGACTAGACCACCTCGTAGAGCCTACATCCTAATTGGACCACTCTCCGGGCATTTGGCCAGATAGGACCGCCTTGCAGGGCCTAAAGCCAATCTAGGCCACCCCATATATCTTGGCCTTCAGCACAAAGCAAGACCGCCCCAACCCAACAAACCATAACATGCCGACATACACAATAACAATCAATAACCAACAAGTACATGTAATCATACAGATATACCAGTCTAACACATATTCAATAAAGACGGGTAATCATACATATCTACAAGTCTAACACATATACAATAAACAGGGACCTAATCTCAAACTACTATTCAAATTACCCAAATTCCCTAAGTCAAACTTGGTCAAAGGTCAAAGTCCAAAAATCAAAAGTCAACATAGACCGAGTACGCCCTGCGTACTCAGTCACTACACATGGAGTAGAGGTGCCTTCCCAGAAAATGGGACTCTCCACCAGTATGCGTTGTGTACCCTAAGGTACGCTCGACGTACTTACATCCATAACACACTCTTCTTTAAGTTCTTAATCCATTAAGACCCTGCGTCCATAACTCAGATCTAGTCCCAAATGTCATTCTAAGTCATAAAGTTTCCAATTTTATGACTTTCCATGGCTAGAAGGAGTCCAAAAACTAAACGTTAGCTTATTACACAACCCCAAATTCCATAGCTCTTGCATGGAGGGAAAAAAGGGACCAAGATCACATTTTTATGGCTCCTAACACTCAAAAACATTTGAAAGGACAGCTCCTTTGGTCTAGAGTAATCCATACTCATATATACCAAGATTATGAGACCAAAATGCACAAAACTTAAGAGAAAGAAAGATTTAAAGAAACATTCACCTAGTTCATGAATTTATACCTTCTGAAGGTTGTTTGAGAGGTGCAAAACTTGGATCTATAAAGTTTCAAGCTTTCCAAGAACACGCCAAAGATCTTCCTTTAAGGATGGACACGAAATACAAAAATGGTTCAAAAAATCACAATGAACACTAGGGTTTTCAAGGGGCCATTTTGGGAGGATTGAGGCTGAGGGTGGAAGGGATTATGAGGGTTAAGGTTGCTTAAATGGGGCCTAAACTCTCAATATTATGGTTTGCCCTCCAACCTAGTATGCCTTGCGTACTTGCATCACCCCACACCTTTTTTTAATGAACTACGCCATGCGTACGCCCCAAGTATGCATGTAGTAAGGTCTAATTTGCAACAATTTAATAGTTCTTGGTCTAAAAGGAAAATACTTGATGTCTGGGTGTTACACATTAACTAAGAGGTGAGTCTTCTCACTGTAGTTGTGGGTCGAAGGCACCAATGTCAACCCACTGAATTGTGTTAAGTAGGTTGCTAGTTATCTTTGTGACTCTTGCATGTATGATTGGGTTGAAAGAAACCCCAGTCGAGATACTGCTGGTCAACCAATTAATGTGACTCGTGAGGTACAACAATTATTAGGAAACAATCGAGTTAGGGCCGTAGCTATGAGTGCTACAGATGGTCTAACGAGAGGGATGGACGTAATTGATACGGGAGCTCCACTAAGTGTTCCGGTCGGTGGAGCGACTCTCGGACGAATTTTCAACGTGCTTGGCGAGCCTGTTGATAATTTAGGTCCTGTAGATACTAGTACAACATTTCCTATTCATAGATCTGCGCCTGCCTTTATACAGTTAGATACAAAATTATCTATTTTTGAAACCGGAATTAAAGTAGTAGATCTTTTAGCCCCTTATCGCCGTGGAGGAAAAATCGGACTATTCGGGGGATCCCATTATTATATGTTGCGTTGAAAGAAACCTCAAGGCTGGGCCTATGATTGTATGTTGTGTTGAAATATACCCCAGGGCTAGGCCCATGATTGTATGTTAGGTTGGAAGATACCCCAAGGATGGGCCCAACTGTATGTATGTTATGTGGTACTTTAAGGAACTCACTAAGCTTTGTGTTTACAGTATATGTTTATGGTTTCAGGTACTTCCGATACGAAATGGAAGATCCTAACAAAACGACATAGCATCCCCCTTCATGATTCTGCACTTATGATTATTTTTACTATGATGACTTTCACCTTTTGTATCGTGCTTGACTTTGAGATATGTGATGTATGGAATTAATAGTTTTAAAATGAAAAAAAAAATTATCACTGTTTTTGGGATGTTACAAATTTTTAATTTTTATTTATTTTAATTAGATTAATAATAAAATAGTTAAAAGAAATTAAAACCAATTATTTAAGGACATATTCGTCATTTCAAATAAGATATGAACTACAACCACAAAAATATTAACTATAGGACAAAAAGCTCATAAGATATCAAAAGTTTGACCATTAATATACCACCTTTTTTAGACCAATTTCATAGAATTTTAACAACCATAAAGATAATTTTTTAAATTTTATAGTTTGTAACTTTGTATGGACTATAATTTAAATAGCTGTAACATGAGGGTCAAAGTGAAAACTCGAGAAGAACTTCTATTTCTCCGTCTTTGTCTAACTTGTAAATTCAACCAGAGTCGTCAACAAATACACGCACGCAGCCACGTTTTCTCCTCCTCCCCTATAACTATTACACCCACTGCCTCTTCTCTTCAACCTTTTCCTTCTCTGGTTAGTTTCAAGCACAAAATCAAACCACCCTTTCAAAAATTTCAAACATAATCTCCCAGTTTCACCAATTCAAATTTCAAAATTTCACATATAAAATGCTCTCGTTGCCACCGACTAATTAATTCCTTGTTTCTTTCCATCACCTTTTCTGTAAATTAACTTTCCGGCGACATGGTTTCAACACAAGGCGTGGGTGTTATAGGCGGACCAACCGAGAAAACCCAACGCCTACGGTGGTGGCGCGTGCACGATAATGGCGGCGTTTCATCTACTCTCTCTTTTCTGTTTGTATCGTTTATGGTGTTCAGTTCAATTGGGTTTTTGTATACGTATACGATGTACAAGAGCCCTAATTATTCAGTGGGTTGTGAAGAAGACAGTGAAGGTTCGTGGTCAATTGGAGTTTTCTACGGCGATTCGCCGTTTTCGCTTAAACCCATTGAAACTGTAAGTGATTTGAAATTCGAAATTTGATTGAAATTTGAAATTGGGTTTTTGATTTACGAATTGGGTTTTGATTTTCAGATGAATGTTTGGAAGAACACAAGTGCAGCATGGCCGGTGGCTAACCCGATTGTTACTTGTGGTTCGGTTACTGATTCTGGGTTTCCGAGTAACTTTGTTGCCGATCCTTTTCTCTATGTTCAGGTACAGTTTTGGCTTCTTTTTTTGTTTTAATTTTTTCTAAATAACTACACAAAAATGGCGATTTTGGTTAAGGATTGGATTAATCCTTGAGGAAAGGGAAAGCATTTGATTCGAATTTTTTTTTGTTGTTTTATGAAATTGTTAAGTTGTTCAAGCATCTTACTTTGAACAATAATGGATAAATTACTAGTTGTTTGAGTTTGACTGCTTTTACACTTTGCCGATTGAAAATGGATAATATTTCTACATTTTTTCTCTTCTATTTTCTGTTTATTAATTATTCTGATTCTGATGTTTGTTTTCTTGTAATGATGAAATTTTTGTTATGTGTTATTTTCGTGGAAGATAATTATGGGAAGACTCCAAAGAATTGTTGTGGGTTTGACCGTCAATTTTTTTTTTTTTCAATTTCTGATGATTAAATTATCATGTTTTTATGACCATTTGAAAAAAATATATTCTTTCCGTCACCTCGTTTGGAAAACAGCAAAATCTAGAAGCATAAATTAATAAATTATTATAAATGAATTTAATTATCTTGACTATTAACTTTTATATTGATTATAATACTAATTCAGGAGTAAAATCTGTAACAAATATCAATACAAATATACAATAGTTTAATCATTATAAGGATAAATAATAAATACCAATAAATTATTATAAAGTAATATTATGAGTCCAGCTCATTTTCTGTATTCTCTCGTGTGTTACCTTTTTGAATTATTATTTATGTTAACAATTAATATTTCTCTTATTAAAATCAAATGAAAATTCTATCCCTATATATAATATGATTATATAATTACGAAAAAAAACAGTTAGTTTGACCATTGAAGTCAACCTATGTTTCAGGGAGATGTATTGTACTTGTTCTTCGAAACCAAGAATTCAATCACCATGCAAGGTGACATCGGAGTCGCTAAAAGCGTCGATAATGGAGCTTCTTGGGAACAGCTGGGAGTCGTTTTAGATGAAGAATGGCATCTCTCATATCCATACGTATTCAACTACAATGATCAAGTACGATTTCTACAACCACAAAAGCTAAAATCTCCATTGTTTTCTTCGTTAATCACTAACATTATCATATATTTTATACAGATCTACATGATGCCAGAAGGAAGTAAAAAGGGCGACCTTCGTCTTTATCGAGCTGTTAACTTCCCATTAAAATGGGAACTCGAAAAAGTCATCTTGAAAAGACCTTTAATCGATTCATTCATCATAAAATACGAATCAAGATATTACCTTTTCGGGTCGGATCATACCCGAGTCTCTACAAAAAAGAATGGTGAACTTGAAATATGGTATAGCAACTCGCCACTCGGGCCATGGAAACCGCATAAAAAAAACCCGGTTTACAACACCGATAAAGAAACCGGGGCCCGAAATGGAGGTCGACCCTTTGTTTACAACAAAAATGTCTACCGATTAGGTCAAGATGATGGTGAAACATATGGGAAACGTGTTCGTGTTTTCAAAATCGAAGTTTTAACCCCATATAATTACCAAGAAGTGGAAGTGGAATTCGGGCTTCCGAAACCGACAAAAGAACGAAACGCGTGGAACGGGGCCCGGTCCCACCATCTGGACACGCAGCAGTTACCATCCGGTCAATGGATCGCAGTGTCCGATGGGGACCGGACCGCATCCGGGGACATGTCCCATCGGTTCATTATCGGGTCATTGTTGTTATTAGCCACGGGCGTCCTTGTGTTAATCATGGGTATGTTGCTAGGGTTTGTTCGGTGTATTGTCCCACTTAGTTGGTGCCCGCATAATATCAAGAAACGAACCGATGCATTTTTCGTTTGGGAAAGATCGAGTCATTTATCCTCTAGGGTACGACAGTATTGCACGCGGTTAAACCGAATGACCGCGGTTCTTCGGTGTAAGATGAACCCTAAAACGAGTCTTGGACGGTTCGCGTTTCTTGTTATTTTAATCGGTTCGATCGTGTTAATGTGTGTCGGGCTTGGGTACATATACGGTGGAAGTGGGGCCCGAGAGCCGTATTCAGTCGACCACCATTATTCCCAATTTACCCTTTTAGCCATGACCTACGATGCGAGATTATGGAACTTAAAATGGTACATCCAACATTACTCTCGGTGTTCCTCTGTTCGTGAAATTGTGGTGATTTGGAACAAAGGGACGCCTCCGGACGTAACCGACTTCGACTCAGCGGTCCCGGTTAGGATCCGAGTCGAGTCAAAGAACTCGTTAAACAACCGTTTCAAACTCGATCCGTTGATTAAAACCAAAGCGGTCCTCGAGCTAGATGATGACATCATGATGAGTTGCGACTATATTGAACGCGGTTTCAAAGTCTGGAGACAGAACCCAGACCGTTTAGTCGGGTTCTATCCGCGTCTGGTCAACGGGCCTGGCCCGTTGACCTACCGCGCAGAGAAACATGCGCGGAAGTTTAACGGTTATAACATGATTTTGACCGGGGCGGCGTTTATGGATCACCGGGCAGCGTTCGGGCGGTATTGGAGTGAAGAAGCACGGGCCGGGCGGGAGGCGGTAGACGAGCTTTTTAATTGTGAGGATGTTTTGATGAACTTCTTGTACGCGAATGCTACGTCTTCGGGTCCCACCGTTGAATACGTGAAACCCTCTTGGAGTTTTGACACATCAAAATTTTCAGGGGTTGCTATTAGTGAAAATACACAATCGCATTATCGGGTGAGAAGCAAGTGTTTGGAAAAGTTTACAGAGTTGTATGGTGGGTTATCGGAAAAAGTGGAGTTCAAGAGGCGGAAGGATGGGTGGGATATGTAGCACCACCACCTTTGCTGCCGATGTCATGTACATTATTCAGATTTGAATATGAATATGTTGTGTGTTAGTTTAAGTTTTGAAACCACCGGAAATGTTAACCGGAAAAAGTGTTAGTTCAAGTTTAGAACAGCCGGAAATGTTGACCGGAAAAAGTTAGTTGGTGGGTTTTTTATTGGTTGTTTTGTTGGTGTGTTTTTGGGGTGATAAGTAAAATATGTACATTTTGTTCTAAGATAAAGTTTTGATTTGACTGCCAACGTGAGGAAGAAAGATTTTTTTTATGTATAACATAGGATAAATCGAAAAATTGATGTCATTGGACAAATGGAATGTGGTACAAGTACGAGGTTGTTTGATGTTGATGTGATTGTAACAGGAATATGTTTCATATTTGCGGCGTGTGTCTGTAGATCAAGTAGATATTTGTGGTCCTTTGGGTATAATCGAATCAAAAAATATGTTTTGGTTTGATGTTCTTTTGATTTAATTTTGAGTAGAAGTGGAAAAGACATGTTAACTAATTTATTGGTTCTGTTATTTGGTTTGTTAATTAACTGCTTTTCAAACTATTAAATATATTTAATATAGTAGCTCATTGTAATTAAAGTTTTAAGTTTTGATGTTGTTATTAAGACACCTTTTAGACACCCTATATATATCTTTACTAAAAGTCAATTAATATGTAATTATTTTTAATCATCTTTTTCAATAAACAATATAATTTTAACCAATAAAAATACCTTAAAAATTATATAGGATGTCTAAATGGTAAAATAAGATGTATATATAGCCTTTTTTTTTTTTTTTTTTTTTTTTTTTTTTTTTTTTTTTGTGGAACAAGCTAGAATTTTATTGACCAAACAAGGCAAGATGCCAAGCTGGGAAGAAACACCAAACAGGAGAAAAAAAACAGTTTACAAGATGGTGAATGGGTTACAACACCATTTCACCCAATCTCCATTTCCCATTTTGCCCCTATGTTTTACCCATCCGAACACCAATGAGATCACGTTATCAGCTGTTTTAGCCGGTTTTGAAGAAGTGTTCTTAAATACTATGTCATTCCTTGCCCACCAAATACACCAAATAGTACCATAAATAACACTTAGGAAGATTTTTTTTTCTTTGGCATGTTCCCTTATTTAGAAGCAAAATCAAGTAATTCAACCACTGAGGCGAATTTTTGAGGCTCAATGTCCATATAGCCAACCTCTTAAGTTTTCATACACATTGTAAATTGGGAAAAGAGCATATTATGGTCAGATTAATAAAAGGAAACAATCAAATTCAAGATCTCCATGAGTTTCAATGATTATTCCATTTTATTTTATTTTTTCCAAAATTTTGTCAATATTGTATATTTCATAGGGAAAGCCCAAAAAAAGAATCATTAAACTATGTAGTGTTTTTCTTTTCAACGCAACTCACTCTTCTTTTAAAAGCAACCATTTTATTTAAATTTTGTCGGATCAACTTTTTAAGTAGGTTGCTAGATAACTTTTTATTTATCACCACTTGATTTGACAATATTTAATGAAAATATGAAAAAGTGTTGACTAACACGATGACTTGAGCTGGAGTTTATTTCCATAAAGGAAACAAAGAGCTAGGTTTTAAATCCAAATAAAGGAAACAAAAGAGTTAGGTTTTGAATCCAATCGACTCAATTTATGACAACTTTAATATTTTTATTTATAAATCAATTATAAGAACTAGAACTGCAGAATAAAAAAATAGCATCTAGAGTTTTAAAATTGTCATAGCACCCACCAAGTAGTCATCACAATTCACAATTGCTTCCATAGCCGTGTAATTTCCTATTGAGTAAATTACACGAATGGTCCCTATGGTTTGGGGTAATTTGTGCTCTTGATCCCTAACTTATTTTTTTAACTCAGAAGGTCGCTACTATTTGTTTTTGCTACGTATTTGGTCCCTGTCTTATCTAAAAATACTATTATTTAAATAAGGAAAAATGGTAGGGGTAGGTAAGGTAAGGTGAGGGGGTGGGGTGGGGTTGGGGTGTATTTATTTAAATAATTTAAAAAGTCAAGGGAAAAATAGTCTTTTTAGATAAGACATGGACTAAACGCGTAATAAAAACAAACAAAAGGGACCTTCCGAGTTAAAAAAAAAATAGTTAGGGACCAAACGTGCAAATTATCCTAAACCATAGTGACCATTCGTGTAATTTACTCTTTCCTATTTGTAGACATGTGTAAATCGCCAATTCCAACTTAGATATGTAATGTCCATCCACTTGAAGATTGCATTAGAGTTTCTTTTTGCAATCTCATATTTGATGAACAAATGACATGAAGACTTCGGGCATGTTTGGTATGAAGTTTTAGGAAGCGTTTGAGAGCTTCTAGCTTTTAGCTTTTGACAAAACGCTCTAGTTTAAACAAAAAGCTTCGTTTGGCAGTACGAGCGTTTAACTTTTAGTTTTAACAAAACGCTCCGATTCTAAAAGCTACTTCATGTAGCATTTAACAAAACGCTCCTGAGCTTTTCAAATCAATTTACATAATTACCCTTAAAAATATATTTATATATTTATTTATTTTTAATCAATTGTCCTTTTATATAATTTTATATATTTCAAAACCTTCCAGCTACTTTTGTCAAACATTCATATAACAAATAAAAACTATAGTTTCCCGCTGCCAGCTACCTGCTACACGCTACCAACTTACCGCTACCCGCTTCCAGTTAACAGCTACTTTTGCCAAACACGTCATTCCACATGATTCCCACACCTAGAACACATAATAGAAGGAATATCCACACCATCGTTAACCAGATTATGTCTAGTTGGCAGACAATCTATCATTATATATATAGAACGATAAAATATAAAGAAATTTTATTTGATGTTATCTAAAAAAAATTAATAAGAAAACATTTGATACTTCATATGGTTTCATTGCTAAAAGCTATGTCAAATATGAAATGACCACTAGATAATGCATGATTTTGACAAATTTTTATCATTCATATTTTTTATTCTTATCATCTTCCTACACTTAAAATTGTGACATTTATCGTATTTAATAAATTTAATAATTTTTTATTATACTTATCATTAACTAAAAATAATAGAAGAATAAGCTCAAAAAAAATAAAAAGGTGTTTTCTCTTTTCCGTTGGCCTCAACTAGTTATACCACTTAACTCACGAACTCAAACTTCCTACTATAGTTTTGTTTAAGTGTCTTTTTATTTTTGCATGAATTACATAAGAATTGTTAAACATGATTATTTTTGTAGTTTAACTCATTAAAATTTAATTTTTTAATGAAAGCTATATATATATATATATATATATATATATATATATATGAGAAATTAAATATCCTTCTATCTTTTATTCCTACGTATCATCCTACCAAATTAAATGGTGACATGTATAACATTTAGTACTCATTTAATGAGATTTAAAGATATTTTATGATACTAATATGACATATGTTATTATTTAAATGGATAGGGAGATTTATAGGAATAAAAGCTAGGATGATATTTAATTTCTCTCTCTCTCTCTCTCTCTCTCTCTCTCTCTCTCTTTATATATATATATATATATATATATATATATATATATATATATATATATATATATATATATATATATATATATATATATATATATATATATATATATATATATATCGATCGACCACTTTGATCCATCATTCAACCAAATCAGAATATTTAGGTCATGTTTGGCGCGCCACAGCTAGCTTATTTTTCGAGCTTTTTTATGTTGTCGTGTTTGGTAAGCCAAAAAGTAATGCTACCTTAAAAGCTAGATTTTTGAAAAGTTACTTAGACTAGCTTTTTAGTGGTTTTTTAAAAAAATTTCAAATACACCCCTTAATTAATTATAGAAACACATACTCTTACATGTCATTTTATGTAATTTTATTTGTTTCAGCTAGATTTTCAGCTAGTTTTACCAAACGTTATTTTTTATCAACTAGTTTTTTATTTATCAGCTAGCTTTTCAGCTAGTACGCCAAACAAAAAATCAACCACAAATCTAGCTTTTTAAAGACATTAAACTTTATTTTGGAACAGTCCAACAACTTGATGTGAATTAAAGATTTTTGTGTTTGTTTTCAATGAATTTAATTCCCTTTTTAATAATAATATTTCATTTTACTCCCGGATTGTAGTTTAACTTTAAATCTTTATTATTTGTTAACTAACTAATTTCTTTTAATAAATATTAAATAATAGTTTTAGCTTTTTCGTGACATTGTGTTTCTATAAATATACTAGGTACGTTTGAAGGGCCGTGCTAAGCACGACCCAAGACCGGTCCAAATGTAAAGGTTACTAATAAATTCAAATAATACTCTTAATAAAAAAGTACAACCTTGTAGTTGTGTATGTGTTCCAAAGCACAATTGTTATAAAAAAAATTATAAGTATAATGTTTTAATGGAATGGAATAAAAGTACAATAGGGTTATTGCGGTATAAATGAAAACAAACACCAACTTTTTTTTTTGAAAGAGAAAATGTGCGCACTTAACCAACAAACGCCAACTTGTCGACTTTCCAAATGACCATCACTTACAATATCATAACAACCTCCTATAAGATACTTGTAGAAGTATTTGTTTGACTATTTAATATAAACACCCAAAACGATTTTACCTTTTCAGTGTTCTCCAAATCACACCTTTGACTACGGTGGGCTTTGACCTTTGAAACCTTGTTGGTTTCTTGAGGATGATCTACACAATACTGCATGTGATCCTTCAGTTTGGACCTGATCATGTAATATGGGAATTTATAAACACATACTAACATACACTAATTAATAAATATAAGAGTGCCAATTATTTTGAAGCTTCTTTTCTATACAAACCAAAGCTTTAGTAGTCTAAAGCACAATTGCAGGGCTCATTTTTTAGGATAAAAGCATAGCAAAATTTGACAACTATTAACAGTAATTATAGGTTATCTAATTTGAATTGTGTGTTAAAGCCAACCCATGTTACCCGGTTAACATTAAAGATTTGAGTGACGGGTTCTTCATGGATGTGAAATTAACGAAAAACGCATCATTGCAAAAGTAAAACTCATCGAGTTAGACAAACAAGTAGATGACTTTTATTGATAAACCAAACTTTAAATTATTTATAATCTTTCTTGTAGAGAGTTGTAATTAACAAAATATAATTTTCGTTTAATCTGATCCACTACATTTACTTCAATCATAATACCCATGATGTACAAGTTCATTTATATTTGAATCATACATTATGGACTTATATAGTTATAAAAGTATATTTTCCAAACTCCAAGACATACTAAGCCATCCATATTCCCATTATGCACGAAAACAATGTCCAAAAGCTCATCTACAAATGGAAGTATGATGCTATAACAAACATATAGTAATGAAAGTACATCGCTATTTATTGCATATTCAGAAAAAAAGATTGTTGATTTATTCAAGTAATAAGGAGAAATAGAAAATTACCTTAATATATTATAGACAAATATTGTTAATGAGTATGAGACTTAGTGTCACCATAGAAGGATAGACCTACAAAAGATGGTTATACCAAGACTCCAACACCGATGACCTGAATGTTCATTCTTATTGATTAGAACTTAATAAGTATAAAAATCATAAAAAATGAAATAATATGATGTTCGAAAAGCTAAAGATTAATTTATGAATTGTTAGTATGTATTTTGACTAACTCAGACGCTACCAAAGTCCGAAAGTTGTATTATTTCTATTAGAAAATCCTCTTTAACTAAAGGAAGTAATATAATCTTTCTTTTTTTTCTTAATAGACTTGATGCATAAAGTTATACATGAATGATTCTTTTTAAGTTAATGAAGATGGAACTACTTAATACAGAAAATCAGGGAAGAGGCTTTCCTCATTAAGTTTTAACTATTTTCACAAATTTGTTGTCATTTACTATTTTCACATATTTTCTGTTATGTTTTTTAAACACTGTTCATCCATTCAAATTTTTATCTTCACAACATAAAGGAAAAAAAAAAAGAATCAGCACCTTAGAATAAGATAATTATAATGGTAAATAACAACTACATACTATAAAATGAAATCAATACCTTCTTTATCTTAGGCCTAGAAAACTGCTTGATGATGATCCAGGCCTGCAAAAAACATTGAAAATGAAGGAGCCAGTGAGTTCCTGTAATTAAGCATAAAACATAGTTCCATATTAACCTTTTGACTTTTCATGTAATTTCAGTATGAGCTTAGATGATTACCAGATTGTTAATGTTAGCCCCCAACAACAAGAAAGAGGAAATTTACCTGAGGTTACCAATAAAAAACTAAAAAATAAACAAACGAATCTGAGTGCATCTTCATCCCTTGTTCATATGGTGGAGTCCGTTCACACACACACACACACACACACACACAAAAAAAAAAAAAAAAAAAAAAAAAACCCATTTCGAATAACTGAAAGTAAACATAAAAAAATTGAAGATGTTGCGTTGTGTTAAGCCATAGAATTAGAAGATAACAATTATGAAGATGCTCTATCGTCTTAAATCATAGTAGAAAAAGAAAGAAATAAGGTAAAATGGCTTACCTATTAATCTTCAACCTGGATGGTTTTATTGAATAGCTTTAATTTTGAACTTCCATCTTCAATTTCAAGTTTGTTGGGTTTCTTTTTTAAGCTTGGGTTCGTGTTCTCTGATGGTGTAAGAAATCCCCCATTGTTTAACTACAGTTAAAAATCAATAGGACAACGAACAGTTGGAGAAAAAGGGAACCTTCCTGAAAATTGCCAAATAAGAAGAGTTGGGTGTCAATAGAAGTAGGCCAGAGAGAGATAGAGAAAGAGTTCGAGTTAAGTGGAGAGAAAAAGAAGATGAAGATAACAGAGTGTTCAAGATTTGCATGCATCAGGCTCTTCTTTGAGACAAAGCGGTGGGCATAGAGAATTACGAACAATTGTCCTCTCTATGAAACATGGTGGTCTTCAAACCGAAAGGAGACGATCGCTAAGCTCAGCCAGTGTCTTCTAACCTGAAGGTATGTTAAACAAAAATACCCTCTAAAATTCCAATACAAGATGATTTATCCTTATCGGAACCAATCTTATGCAAAAAATGGTAATAAAAATCTACAAATTACCAAACAAATAGTTTAACCTGAGTGTGAAGTAGAGATAGAAGAAACTTGAATGTACTTATTGGAGCAAACAGAGTTGTTTTGGTTATGGTAGATTGTAATGAATCATAGAACTCTACTTTGTCCGAAGATGAGAGAGGATAGAAATTTAGGGCTCAGATTGTGGTGAATGATGGAACCCTAGGTGGAGAAAACAAAGGGAAAATGTGGATTGGAGGTGATGGTGCACTCGGGGAGAATGAAAAAGAGACGGAGAGGCCGAGAGGGAGAAGGAAAGAATAAGACGAATGTTGGGAAATGGGAACGATAAGCGGTAGCTGATGTATAATAGCGTGGCACATACTCCTATTCAGTGGAATCGTACTAATTCATCTGTGGACTATCCAAGAGAGAAAAATAGAGCGGCAACCCATCCATCAGGATCCGACCCGGAAGAAAGCAACTTTTATTAATACCCATAAATTCCATAGAAATCCATCAAAAATCCAGAAAAATCCCGTCATATTCCACACTCATCCACCTCACCCCATTTTGCTCCGTTCTTAAGGCATAGGCCTTACTTATATATATAAGATATGTTATGCCTAGTATTTTATGTGTCTCCGTGCTGTAATATATTTCTTTTGTTTCATTTAACTATCAAAATTTTCATATTATAATATATTATTTTAATTAAATGTTTTGTCATATAATATTTCATTTTAAAATATTGATGTCTGTATAAAAATAACAAACTATTGAAAAATGTTTTCTAAAATAATCAATGATTGAAGATTGTTTAAGTTAATTGGTTTGTGTTTCATAAAGTTGGTTGAAAATTGACATGTTAAAACAAAAAGCTAAAGATGAGGTGGATGGTTGTGGATGCTCTAATACTATAGGTTAATATGGTTAATATTTTTATTAAAGTTTTGTTCCTTTATTGAAAATTTTGAGATTAAACTTTGACGTTGTTCCACTTAAGCCAAAGCCAATAAAGAGTGACAAATTTTTGAGATTAAACATTGACGTTGTTTCACTTAAGCCAAAGCCAATAAAGAGTGACAATTTTATATTGCTTCCACTTTGACTTTTTTTTATAGCTGGTCATAATATGATAAAATGGTGGAGATAAAAAAAAAATTACTGACATTTGTTGACATTTATTGATAAAAGTTAAATATACTACAAAATAATCGAAATATAATGTTTTTTATTTATTTTCCCCGTCATCTTCAGTATGTTTTTTTTAAACGACAAACTATCATATTCTTAATCTAATCTTAAACACCACTTATGTCTTCTATTGAGACATGAACACATGACCTTTTATTTGACAGAGTCATTCCTTACCGTTAGGCCAAAGACCCTTTGGTATGTTATTATATATATATATATATATATATATATATATATATATATATATATATATATATATATATATATATATATATATATAATGTTCTAAATAACCTAAGGTGTGACTTGGCGGTAATGTCAAGCCTCAAGTTTTACGAGCCTTGGCGAGCCACGTTGTTTGTAAGATGTGACTTACGACGGTAATTTTGTGTATAATTGATCATTTTATATGTATTTTCAATTATTATTTATTTTTATATTCATATATGACTTAAGGCGACAATTTATCATAGTTTGACGGCAAATATAAGCCTTAGAACCATGATGCATCATGGAGAAGCCATGACATACATTTTAGAACCTTGAATATATATATATATATATATATATATATATATATATATATATATATATATATATATATTAGTTGTTTTACCAATATATCTGTCTTATTTATTTATTTTTCTCTTTTTTTTTAAAAATATTTTTACATTTTATAAAAAAGTACTAAAAGTTCTATGAATACTAACTTTCTGTTTTTTGTTATTGTTAGGTTTGCAACGAAAACTTAGAATTGAAATATTTATACAAAAAAATAATTTTCATCGAAGAAATACTTTCTAGGTTAAATCAAAGATTTTATAGTCATAATTTTCTAAAACAGCAAACAAAACAAGCAGAATAGACACTAAAATTAGAGTAAAACACAACAAAGATAAAAACAAGCAGAATAGACACTAAAACGCTAAAAAAATTGTCACCAAGTAGGCAAAAAGTAGATGGAGAGCACCATCAGACCCAACAAAAACAGGAGCATCAAGCATAGCGATGTAGTTATGAAGCAATCATTACAAAAGGCAACGAACTATGTACAATCTATTTTACGATTATGCTCGATCCTAACATTTTGGAGACCTCGTGCGAAAATAAAATTATGTCCCATAATATTTTTGTAATATTTTATGAAGTAAATTCCTTAACAATTTAAATTGAACATTTAAAGTTGATAACAAGCATCACGTAAATTCCTTACTTTAGCACCACATACGACTCTTCACTCTTTAGTAATAGGTTGAAATTGTTATAAAAAAAACTTTCCGAAAAAAATAACTACCAACATATTATAATTTTTTATACATATTCTTGCATTTTTAGAAGCAAATTCATCTATTATACTTTCATAAAATTAACATTTTTAAGAAGCTTGTTCAACCGAAATCAAAGGCAAAGCATTCAATATCTCTTGAGAAATTGTAGATCACAAATAAGATTTTAAATGGTTTAGTTTTGAAAAGCTTTTTTTTCGCTGATACAATTGTAACGAGAACAATTAACAATATTATTTGTGACATACAAGAAAGTGGATACATATTTATCATTTATAATAACTTTAATATTGCGTCAACTTTATTATGTCCCATTAATAATTTTTTGTAACAACTCTAGTTCGTGGAATAAACCATCACTATTGGTGGTGTCAAAGATATGGTGATATAACCATACCAACGAGAAAGTCTAATATGTCAACTTCATACTCTATTACACACATACATTCACTTTTTATCTTTATATTTGTCCCTTCGACAAAACGTTTATGAAAAGCTTCCATTATGTCAGGAGTTTGAGTCCATTAGGATTACTTTACTTGTAAGTGTTAATTGGCCTTAAACATTTGAATGTGAAATACAAGAGTGGTAGTATGTTTGATTGTGATTCTCCTTTGACTCTTTTCTTGCTATAAAACTGAAAACCATCATTATATATTTAGGGGACGTTTGTGATTCCTTATTTGCAGTGCTTAATGAATTATTCTGGTTTGACACTAGTTATCATTTTAAAGGAAATTTTTTTATTACACACCATTTATGATTGGAGGCTCGTACCACCGTACCGCTCGCTTATCCTAAGGTGACTAGCGTTTATGCTACAAATACAAGTGATAAAGAAATAAAGAGGAATAACATAGTTATGTCATTTTACAATTATTCTAATTACATTGTCAAAAAAAAGTTTATTATATACTTAAACATTCAGAATTAAATGAAGAGAAATCGGCAGTAAAGTCCCAAAGTTTTTAAGTCAGTTTATGATCTAGTACTAAATTAAATTTTATTAACGATCAGTAAATTGACTATTGTAATCACTTTAATCTTTTCTTACCTTTTCAGCAGGTTGGGTACATAGGTGACACGCCGAGTGGACTATTGGACAAAGTGGAGTAGTGGACTATTGGACAGACATGACAAATGGGTTATTGGGTTGACGTGATAGTCTAGTTAATAGAATTGCATCCTTTAGTTGAAAAAAATGAAAATAGAGGACAAGAGGTGGGTAGCGGGTTTCGAACTTACGAACTCCACGAGGATCAGTAACGCTCCGCTTCCGAGTTCACTAAAGAAAGAAAAGAAAACAAGAGAAAAAAAATGAATTGATCTTCATTTCCTTTCTCTCCGATTCCTTCCCATTTGGAAGGATAGTTTATAGGGAAATGTTACCTGAATCTTGTTTTCTTCTCTTCATTTATCTTCTTAAATGAAACTCGGGAGCAATGTATAAGCGTACATCCGTTACTATTAAAATGATAGGGGTATGAGCCTATTTATACGCGACTTAATCCTTGGTCAGCAGCTCAGCTGGAAGTGCCAAGCTGACATTCAAAGGCATACGTGACTTAATCCTTGGTAAGGATGTGCGTAGACGAAGTGCTGGAGAATCCTCTAACAATCTTCTTAGTACTGAGGAAAGAGGATGGAAGTCTAACAGAAGGAATGAGAGTAGAGGAAGATCAAAGTCGAGGAAGAGAGGTGTATCAAAAAACAGGAAGGACATCACCTGTTGGAACTACAAAGAAAAGGGTCATTTTAGGAATCAATGTCCAAAGCCACTTGTAGCAGAGGCAAGAATGAGATGAACATTACATCTACCTCTGAAGGAGATGCTCTTATCTATGTAGTCAAAAGCTCAGTTGAATCACGGATCATGGATTCTGGTGCGCCATTGTCACAACTAACATTTTAGCTAGGAAATTATATTCTCGTGTAATCATTCAACTATTGTAAAATATATACTCTAAGTAAATATCACCCAGTGCTCATTTAAATGCACCTCTCATGTTCAACAAAGAGTCTGAAAACCCTAAGAATCCCGATTTAAGTCCATATTGGACTAGGATTTCCTTATCGGGCCTAATGAACCAATAAGCATCCAATTCAACTATATTGGGTTTGAAAACCCTATTTGGATTCTAAATGGTCACAATTCATAAATCTAAAACATTTTGGACCATTTCGGCCTAGAATGATTCATTCTAATCCAAATAGGCCTTGTTGGGCCATATGTAATTCTAATAGCCTTAATGGACCTTAAACCTCTTTAATTGGACTTTATTGGGTCGTGAACCATCAATGAGGACTCAATGGGCCGAAACATATTTATTAGGCTTCACAAAATCGAGCAAAACCAAAAGTGGGCCAAGCTAATTCCATTTCATCCATCTTAAGCCCAATTCTCGGCCCAATATAAAAGAAAAAAAAAAAGAAAACAAAGGAAGATATTATGGTGCCACCTCACTAATACATGGAGGCAATCCATGCAAATTACCCCCTAAACAAATAACAAATCCCATACATCTATGCACCTATCACATCTTCATCTCTCACACTCTCTCTCTCTCTCTCTCTCTCTCTCTCTCTCTCTCTCTCTATCTCTCGATCGAGAAGAGCGCACACACACACACTTCACTTGCAAACTTCTCTCAAAACACTCTCTCAAACACTCACAAGAACACTCATTCCTTTCCTCTCAAATTTTCGAAGATCTTGGGTTGTTCAAGAAGATTTCCACCAAAAATCATCATTTCCTTGGTAAGTTCTTACATATCCAAGTTATATAACTTCATTCTCATGTTAGATCACTCCTCCTAAACAAATCTTTGTGATCATATTCCTAGAAACCACCTAAGTTTGAGATCCACTCAAGAAAGCTTGCTAGGACCAAAAATCTCTTCATCTCTTCTTCAAAACCGAAACATCAAAGCAAATGTCAGTTCATACCCCCTTTTTTTCGGTTTTCATATGATTTTTGGGGGAGAATACAAGTAAAATGTGTAGACCTATGTGTTATATGCATGTCTTGTGTGATTTCTTAGTTTATTTTGTAAAAATGTGTTCGATCTTAACATATCTCGACATCTTAAGCAACATTGAGTAAAAATTCATGAACTAAGACACCTTATACATCATACTATCAAGTTAAAAGTGTTTATATGTTTAAGATATAAAAATTTAAAGCAAAAACCTTGTTAAGGGTCAAAATTGTCAAGAAAACAGAAGATAAGGGCAAAGAGTGACATTTACGGTTTTCAAAGGACCAAATAGGTCCTAATTGTATAAAAAGGGATTTTTATGATAAATATGCTTTCCAAAGGGCCAAAAATGTAAATTTTAGCTTAATTGGCTTAATATTTGGGCCTCACGGTTTTGGGCCCAAATTTGCCAAAAAAATGAAAGTTTTGGGATTGAAAATGTTATTTGACCAAAGTTTGAGTCTTAAATGTAAATAAACCAAATTTATGGGTGAAAATAACATTTATTTCTAAATTGGACCAAAAATGTAACTTTTATAAAAATTGGGTCGGAAGTGTCATTTTTACAAACAAGGGGCTGAAAATGTAATTTTCTGCAAAACTAGGCCATAAATGTTAAAATATAAATTTTTCGACTAGATCCGTAAATTTCTAAACATTTGGGGCGAAATTACAAATTTTTATAAATTATGGACCAAAGTGTTATTTTTACAAAACTTTGGGCCTTAAATGAAAATTTTAGGCTTATTGGCCAAGAACGTCGATTTTACAAAAAGAGGACTTTTTATATTCAATTCGGTAAATATCGAGTTAAAGCAAACAACGAAATAATAACGAATGGACGAAATACATCGATAACAATTTTATTGGGCCTAATATTCACATTACATGGTCAATGGGCCTTAAGGGCCCATTCAAGTGTATATTGAGCCCAATATTTTCCATGACATGTTTATTGGGCCTTGCGGCCCATTTACATGTTAATTTTGGCATGAGCTATGGGTCACATGTTTGTTGGGCCTTGGTGGTCCACTTACATACCTATTGGGCCAAAATTACCCTCTTACATGTTATTGGACCTTTGTGGTCTATTTACATGCTAATTGGGCTTGGAATGAAATTCACATGTTTAGTAGATCGTAGCTATACCTTTACATAATTATTTAACTTCGTACTTATATACATACCTTTGGATTTGAAAACATACAACATTCACGTATACATTAAACATGGTATGAAAAGTTGAGAATCTAGTGAGGCATGTCGGTTGGCACCTCAGAGTGTACAATCGTTGCTTGTAGTTATATTAGAGTTTCCTGGAGGGAGAGCGGGAGTTTGTGTATAGAGGTATATGGGGTGACCCCTATGCCTTAGCTGTTCGCTACAGCTAGACTAGGTCAGTCTAGGGCGACACAACCTTAAGCAAATACCATCGTTTGGAAAAATGCCAAGACAAGCAATCTAGTCAGCATCATGCATGGTTATAACGGATCATATAGAGATCCAATACCAAATTAACATTTTGGAGATTAACCCTTCGATTGTGTCAATACAAAACAACTTATTTGACGATACAAGAACCTCGACATTATTATAGATCAGAAAATATCGGATTTTCTGGGGAAATATTAATATTCAATTATCACTTACTTACAATACAAAGAAATTTAAACTGCATTCATATATGTTACTGTTATGAAATTCACACATGCATTTATACTCGATTTTCACATCATTTTTAGACATTTTACAGAAAATATCGGATTTTCTGGGTTTTACAAAAGATGCAAAGACTTTTATTCAAACATACTTATGAACTCACCAACATTATATATGTTGACCGTTTTCAAAATAACTTGTATTCTCAGGTAATTGTTAAGCTGGAAGAATTTCAAGTGTGTATGGATTTATTTTGTGTAACATCACTCATCGTATTATTAATACTTTGAATTTATGTAATCTATAACAATGTACTTGATGTGAACAATGTTGGTTGTGATATGTAATGTTGGTGATGAATGTATTATGTTTCATGTATATTCATTGTGATGATAATTCAATTGTTAGTCACACGAGCCCCCGGATGTTTCCGCCATCTGGTTCGGGGGTGTGACAGGTTGGTATCAGATCAATATTATAGTGAACTAGCATATCTAACCATACATGATATGCAACTATAAACACAATGGGACTAAATAACTCTGAACAAAACAAAAATTTCACACTTATGTGCACATATTAGGATAATAACCTAACAATATTTAAGAAATGCTTCTGGAGGAAATTGAACACTATGATTAAACATGGGCAGCTATGTAGTCCTATTAGGAATAAATATAGCTTGATCAACTATATTTATTCAGAATATGACCAACATGTGTTTGGGAGTAATCATAGCGGGAAATGAATCCAAAAGCCTACCTCACTCTCCAACAACTCTAGGGAACCCAAACCTAAATAATTAAAATATACTATAGGAATAATCAAAACATGACTTATTCATACGCCCTCATACAGTCACCATGGACGACGCTCAGCAAGGAGTCCATTTTTATCAAGCCCTAGTGGCTCATGGGATGCTTGAGGAGAATCCCGAAGAAGAACAAGGGGGAGCCTTGGCATTGGGCCCGGCGAGTACACTGATACAAACTAGGAGTTTGATAGGACTGACGAAGACATGGAGGAGGATGGGGACACAAATGAAGCCCCCGTCAAACCACCTACCGATGAGGCACACCAGGACCACCTTGCTCCAGCAGGGAACCCCGTTGATGAGGATCGTTCTCTGGAAGTAGAGGTTGCCACACTTTGACAACAGCTATTTGCTATGGAGGCACGAGCCGTGCAAGCTAAGCAGGAAAGGGATGAGGTCATTGAAGAGATGACCGAGATGGCTTAGTTATTAGCACAACATTTTAGGATATGATTTCGTTACCACCATTAGGCACTTCTCAGTATGATCAGGACCAGTAGTATCTCTTAATAGTATTAGGTTTCCCTTAAGTGTACTATGCTATGTACTATCGGCCTTATGTTTAAGTGATCACTCTACTCATAGGGTCGACATGCTGCCCGATTTTATATTTCCCTATGTACTGTATGCCTTCTGGAAAATTTTCATGTATCAAAAAAATTAGTATTAATGAAAATTTTTTATATTTTATCATGATTTTGTCATCTGCTATGCGTTTTACTTCCTTGTCTTATGTTAATGCAGGAAATTACTTAAATACACACTCGATACACCTAGTCTAGGGGATTCCAAACTCGCAAAACAATAGGCACTCAACATCTTTCCGTTCCATGACAGAAAGATGCCTCAAAGGCCCAACCGTGGAAACAACGCATCACCAACCCCGCCGGAAATAAACTCGGTTGCATTCCAGGCAGCAGTGTCCGCTACGGTCACTAGTACTTGCGCAGATTCACAATGGAAACAACGGAGAAGGCAACGGACAGGGAACCGGAAGCACAAATCAAGGAACAAACCACAGAGTCATACGAACATGCACCTACATGGACTTCACCAACGCCAAACCTCGAACCTTTAATGGGACAGCATGCGTAATAGCCCTAAAGCGATGGATCGAGAAAGTAGAATCTGTTTTTGAAATCTGCGGGTGTCCAGATGAGTGTAAGGTCAAGTTCACAGTCTGCACATTCATTGATCAAGCCCTCTCCTGGTGGAATTGCCACGTAGAGGCCATGACATTCCCGGTGGCTAACGCGATGCCCTAGGAAGAGCTTAAGGAAATGATGTTGGCAGAATACTGTCCTAGAGGTGAAATTCTGAAGATGGAACAAGAGTTGTGGAACCTCATGGTTCAAAACTCCAATATCAACGCATACATATCCAGGTTTAGCGAGCTATCTCTTCTGTGTCCCGGAATGATCACCTCAGAAGGGAAAAATATTGAGAGGTTTATCTGGGAATTGACTGCACCTATCCAAGGGAATGTCATTGCGGCAAACCCTGAGACGTTTGATAGCGCCAAGAAACTGGCCAAGAAATTGTATGATCATGGCAATAAGAAGGGTGCCAAAACAGTGGAAGTGGAGGTTAAGAAAGAAGAAGAGAGAAAGAAAGGGAGAAACAACAAGCGAAATGGAAAATAGAACTCGGAATCATCTAAGAAGCAACAAACAGTGACTGTCCATGCTACAACTCAAGCTACCACCACACCACATGCTCCAGCCTCGTCCACGCTAAATGCTCCAAAGCAGTATTCAGGAAATCTCCCCAAGTGTAACAAATGCAACTTCCACCATCATGGGGAATGCAGAGAGATGATTTGCGCAAGGTGCAACCGGATAGGCCATACAACAAAGTATTGCAGGACTCAGCTTCAACAAAACCAGATGCCCAACAACAACAACAACAACAACAACAACAAAAACAACAACACCAATGTTGGGGCCAGTTATACCTGTTACGGATGTGGGAAAACCGGGCATTTCAGGCGAATTGCCCCAACGCAAACAATCAGGGGGCAGGAGCAGCAGGGAGAGTGCTGACAGTGGGTCTGGGTGAAGAAGTGCAGGACCCAGCCATTGTCACCGGTACGTTCCTACTTAACAACTCGTATGCATGCATCTTATTTGATAGTGGGTCGGAGCGAAGTTTTGTTAGTAATAAATTCAAATACTTGCTAAATCAACAACCCCGGAAGCTCAACGAAGCCTTCACGGTGGAAATGGCTAATGGGAAAATTGAAACAACCAAAGATATCTATATAGGATGTACGTTAACACTAAACAACCGCTCTTTCCAAATAAATTTGATGCCAGTAAATATTAGGAGTTTTGATGTGATCATCATCATGGATTGGTTAATCCCCCATCATGCCAATATTATGTGTCATGAGAAGGTCGTTCACCTTCATCTTTCTAATCACGGAACCCTAATAATCTATGGAGATAAACCCGACGCAAACCTTCGCCTTATCTCGTGTATCAAGGCACAAAAGTGTCTACAAAAGAAGAACTACGCATTCCTTGCTCATGTGGTGGATAAAACCGAAGAGGAAGCGAACATTCAAAACATCCCAGTTGCATGTGACTTCCCGGATGTGTTTCCAGAAGAACTTCTGAGAATACCCCCAGAACGACAAATCGAATTCCGAATCGACCTAGTTCCTGGAGCCACTCCAATCGCCAAATCACCCTATAAGTTGGCTCCTGCTGAAATGCAAGAATTGTCAAGCCAACTAAGTGAACTCTTGAATAAAGGATTAATAAGACCAAGCTTCTCTCCATGGGGAGCTCCGGTTCTTTTCTTTAAAAAGAAAGACGGATCCTTCACGATGTGCATTGACTATAGGGAACTGAATAAGCTCACCATCAAAAATTGGTATCCACATCCACGAATCCATGATCTATTTGACCAGCTTCAAGGGGATAGTTACTTTTTAAAGATAGATATGAGATCCGATTATCATCAACTCAAAGTCCGAGATGAGGACATTCCTAAGACTGCTTTCCGAACCCATTACGGTCATTACGAATTCGTCGTGATACCCTTCGGTCTAACAAATTCTCCTGCTGCATTTATGGACCTCATGAAGCGAGTATGTTGCCCATTCCTTGAAAAAATCGTGATTGTTTTCATCGATGATATCCTCGTATACTCTTGAAGTAAAGAAGAGCATAGTCAACATCTCCGACAGATCTTAGAGGCCCTTCGAGCTGAAAAGTTGTATGTGAAACTCTCGACGTGTGAGTTTTGGATCCACAGTGTAAATTTCTTAGGACATGTTGTCAGCAAGGAAGGAATCCATGTATATCCCTCCAAAGTCAAGGCCATTGAAAGCTGGGCAATTGCGACAACGCCAAAAGAAATTCTCCAATTCTTGGGTCTAGCAGGCTACTACCGAAGATTCATTCAGAACTTTTCTAAGATAGCCAAACTCCTCACCACATTGACACAGAAAGGCACACCTTTCAAATGGACTAAGAAGCAAGAGATCGCCTTCCAAACCTTAAAGCAAGCCCTCTGTAGTGCTCCAGTGCTATCCTTACCAGAGGGAACCAAAGACTTCATAGTTTACTGTGATGCTTCGAATCATGGTTTAGGTTGTGTCCTTATGCAATGTGGGAAAGTAATTGCATATGCAATCAGACAACTAAAAACACATGAAGTAAATTATACCACACATGATCTTGAACTGGGGGTGGTGGTCTTCGTCTTAAAAATTTGGAGGCACTACCTAAATGGTACCAAGTGCACCATCTTTACAGACCGATAGAGTCTCCAGCACATTCTGAATAAAAAAGAACTGAATATGAGGCAACGAAGATGGGTTGAAGTGTTAAATGATTATGAGTGTGAGATAAAATACCATCCAGGCAAGGCTAATGTGTTAGCCGATGCCCTGATCCGAAAGGAGTATTCAAGTTGTCATGTGAAGACTCTATCAATCACCATCCAATCTCATCTAGCCTCACAGATCAAGGAAGCCCAATTGGACACATTGAAGCCGGAGAATGTCGCTAATGAATCACTACGTGGAATGGAGAAGGAGCTCGAAGTTAAAGATGACAGAACTCACTACTTCATGAATAGAATCTGGGTTCCCAAATTAAGGGATTTGGAGAAGTAATCATGCATGAAGCCCACAAGACATGATATTCTATTCATCCGGGGTCAGATAAAATGTATTTGGATATCAAGCAACAATATTGGTGGCCTAATATGAAGGCAGAGATAGCCGCTTTCGAGGGCAAATGTCTTACTTGCACCAAAGTGAAAGTGGAATACAAAAGCCCTCGGGACTACTGCAACAACTAGTGATACCTAAGTGGAAATGGGAAAGGATTACTATGGACTTCGTAACCAAATTGCCAAAGACAATAGACGGATTGGATGTTATATGGGTAATCGTTGATAGATTAACAAAATCCTCTCATTTCCTGCCAATAAAAGAATCCTACAAAATGGAAAAGCTGACTCGAATCTACATCAAGGAGGTTGTGAGACTCCATGGAGTGCCAGTATCTATTATCTCGGATCAAGATAGCAGATTCACTTCAAGATTCTGGAAATCTCTTCAGAAGGCAATATGAACACAGCTAGATATGAGCACTGCCTACCACCCACAAACGGATGGTCCGAGTGAGCTCACCATCCAGACACTCGAGGATATGCTCCGTGCTTGTGTGATCGAGTTTGGCAAGTCATGGGATACCCAATTGCCTTTGATCGAATTCTCCTATAACAATAGTTATCATAAGAGCATCAAGGTTGCTCCCTTCGAGGCTCTTTATGGTCGTAAATACATATCGCCCCTATGTTGGGCCGAGGTGGGTGACACTCAACTAGAAAAAGGGCAATCGCCAGCCAGTGCTGTTACAGGACCCGAAATCATCCGTGAAACGACCAAAAAGATAGTCCAAATCAAAGCTCGACTTCAAGCATCGCGAGACAGACAGAAAAGTTATGCTGACAAGCGGTGAAAGCCATTAGAATTTCAAGTCGGAGATGGCGATTTGTTAAAGGTATCTCCTTGGAAGGGAATGATTCGATTTGGGAAACAAGGAAAACTGAACCCGCGATACATTGGACCGTTCGAGACTCTTGCCCAGATTGGTCCAGCGGCTTACAAGCTGCAACTACCTGTCGAACTCAGGAACGTACACCCAGTGTTTCACGTCTCGAATCTAAAAAAGTGTTTATCGAGGTGAAATACTTGTTGTTCCATTGTAAAATATTGAGATAAACGAGAATCTCCTGTTCGTTGAAGAACCAGTCGAGATTATGGATAGGGAAGTGAAGTGTACCAAGCAAAGTCGCATTCTGATTGTGAAGGTTCGATGGAACACTAAACATGGACCGGAATTCACGTGGGAACGTGAAGACCAAATGAAGCAAATGTACCCTCACTTATTCTTTCCTTCACAACGCTAGTTTTCAAAAGAATTTCTAGACAAAATTCCCTCTAACGGAGGGATGATGTCACAACTAGCATTTTAGCTAGGAAATTCTATTCTCGTGTAATCATTCAATTATTGTAAAACATATACTCTGGGTAAATATTAGTGAGTGCTCATTTAAATGCACCTCTCATGTTCAACAAAGAGTCTGAAAACCCTAAGAATCCCAATTTAAGTCCATATTGGACTAGTATTTTCTTATTGGGCCTAATGGACCAATAAACATCCAATTCATCTAAATTGGGCTTGAAAACCCTATTTGGATTCTAAATGGACCCAATTCATATATCTATAACATTTTGGAACATTTGGGTCTAGAATGATTCATTCTAACCCGAATGGGCCTTGTTGGGCAATATGTAATTCCAATAGCCTTAATCGACCTTAAACCTCTTTAATTGGACTTCATTGGGCCGTGAACCACCAATGAGGACCCAATGGGCTGAAACATATTTATTAGGCTTCACAAAATCGAGAAAAACCAAGAGTGGGCCAAGCTAATTCCATTTCATCCATCTTAAGCCCAATTCTCGGCCCAATATAAAAAAAACAAAGGAAGATATTATGGTGCCACCTCACTAATACATGGAGGTAATCCATGCAAATTACCCCCCTAAACAAATATCAAATACCATACATCTATGCACCTATCGCATCTTCATCTCTCACCCTCTCTCTCTTTATCTTTCGGCCGAGAAGAGCACACACACACACACACACACTTCACTTGCAAACTTCTCTCAAAACACTCTCTCAAACACTCACAAGAACACTCATTCCTTTCCTCTCAATTTTTCGAAGATCTTGGGTTGTTCAAGAAGATTTCCACCAAAAATTATCATTTCCTTGGTAAGTTCTTACATATCCAAGTTATATAACTTCATTCTCATGTTAGATCACTGCTCCTAAACAAATCTTTGTGATCATACTCCTAGAAACCACCTAAGTTTGAGATCCACTCAAGAAAGCTTGCTAGGACCAAAAATCTCTCCATTTCTTCTTCAAAACCAAAACATCAAAGCAAAGGTGAGTTCATACCCCCCCTTGTTTTCAGTTTCATATGATTTTTGGGGGAGAATACAAGTAAAATGTGTAGATCTATGTGTTATATGCATGTCTTGTGTGATTTCTTAGTTTATTTTGTAAAAATGTGTTAGATCTTAGCATATCTCGACATCTTAAGCAACTTTGAGTAAACATCCATTAACTACGACACCTTATACATCATATTATCAAGTTAAAAGTGTTTATATGTTTAAAGTATAAAAATTTAATGTAAAAACCTTGTTAAGGGTCAAAATTGTCAAGAAAACAAAAGATAAGGGCAAAAAGTGACATTTATGGTTCGTAAAGGACGAAACAGGTCCTACTTGTATAAAATGGGATTTTTTTATGATAAACATGCTTTCCAAAGTGCCAAAAATGTAAATTTTAGCATAATGGGCTTAATATTTGGGCCTTTCAATTTTGGGCCCAAATTTGCGAAAAAGTGAAAGTTTTGGGATTAAAAATGTTATTTGACCAAAGTTTGAGTCATAAATTTAGGGGTGAAAATAACATTTATTTCTAAATTACACCAAAAATGTAACTTTTATAAAAATTGGGCCGGAAGTGTCATTTTTACAAACAAGGGGTTGAAAATGTAATTTTTTGCAAAACTGGGCCATAAATGTCAAAATATAAAATTTTGGACTATATCCGTAAATTTCTAAACGTTTGGGGCCAAATTACAAATTTGTATAAATTATGGACTAAAGTGTTATTTTTAAAAAACTTTGGGCCTTAATTGAAAATTTGAGGCTTATTGGCCACGAACGTCGTTTTTACAAAAAAAGGACTTTTTATATTCAATTTGGTAAACATCGAGCTAAAGCAAACAACGAAATAATAACGAATGGACAAAATACATCGATAACAATTTTATTCGGCCATATTCACATTACATGGCTAATGGGTCTTTAGGGCCCATTCAAGTGTATATTGAGCCCAATATTTTCCATGACATGTTTATTGGGCCTTGCGGCCCATTTACATGTTAATTTTGGCATGAGCTATGGGTCACATGTTTGTTGGGCCTCGGTGGTCCACTTACATACCTATTGGGCCTAAATTACCCTCTTACATGTTATTGGACCTTTGTGGTCCATTTACATGCTAATTGGGATTGGACTGAAATTCACATATTTAGTAGATCGTAGGTATACCTTTACATAATTATTTAACTTCGTATACTTATATACAAACATTTGGATTTGAAAACAACATTCACGTATTCATTAAACATGGTATGAAAAGTTGAGAATCTAGTGAGACATGTCGGTTGACACCTCTGAGTGTACAATCATAGCCTGTAGTTATAACTAGAGTTTCTTGGAGGGAGAGCGGGAGTTTGTGTATAGATCTATACGAGGTGACCCCCCACGCCTTAGTTGTTCACTACAGCTAGACCAGACCAGTCTAGGGCGACAAAACCTTGAGCAAATACCAGCATTTGGAAAAATGCCAAGATAAGCAATCTAGTCATTATCATGCATGGTTATAATGGCTCATATAGAGATCCAATACCAAATTAACATTTCGGAGATTAACCCTTCGATTATGTCAATACAAAACAACTTATTTGATGATACAAGAACCTAGACATTATTATAAATCAGAAAATATCGAATTTTCTGGGGAAATATTAATATTCAATTATCACTTACTTACAATACAAAGAAATTTAAACTGCCTTCATATATGTTACTGCTATGAAATTCACACATGCATTTATACTCGATTTTCACATCGTTTTCAGACATTTTGCAGAAAATATCGAATTTTCTGGGTTTTACAAAAGATGCAAAGACGTTTATTCAAACATACTTATGAACTCACCAACATTATATATGTTGATCGTTTTCAAAATAACTTGTATTCTCAAGTAATCGTTAAGCAGGAAGAATTTCAAGTATGTATGGATTTATTTTGTGTAACATTACTCATCGTACTATTAATACTTTGAATTTATGTAATCTATAACAATGTACTTGATGTGAACAATGTTGGTTGTGATATGTAATGTTGGTGATGAATGTGTTATGTTTCATGTATATTCATTGTGATGATAATTAAATTGTTAGTCACACGAGCCCCCAGATGTTTTCGCCGTCTGGTTCGGGGGTGTGACAGTCATTCCATGCTAATTATTCCAAAGATGTGATGCATAATTTCAGACTGTACCAAAGGAAGGCTAGACAATCAGACAACAAGAGCCTTGATATTATAGGTGCAGGAGATGTAGTCCTCAAGACTGCTTTGGGTACAAAGTGGACTTTGAAGAATGTCAAGTTCATCTCAGACTTGAAAAGAATGTTGATATCAGTGGGGAAACTTGATGGTGAAGGTCACCATGTCACTTTTGGTGATTATTAGTGGAAGGTGACAAAGGAAAACTTGGTGGTTGCTAGAGGTCATAAGCGGGCTACACTTTACATGGTGGAAGTTTCTAATGATGAGGCACATGCTGTTGAAAAAGTTGGGGCATCCACTCTATGGCACGAAACACTTGGACATATGAGTGAAAAAGGAATGAAGATGTTTGCCTCCAAAGGAAGAATTCTAGATTTCAAGAACGTGACAGTAGATTTCTGTGAGCCATTTGTTCTTGGTAAACACAAGAATGTTACTTTCATTAAGATTAGACATCCACCCAAGATATGGAAATTGGAGCTTGTTTATTCAGATGTTTATGGTCCCACTTCAGTTGCTTCAGTGGGACGATCCTAGTATTATGTTAGTTTTATCGATGATTGCACTAGGAAAGTTTGGGTCTATTTCTTGAAGCAGAAGTCTGAAATTTTCAGTGCTTTCAAGAAATGGAAAATGGTGGTGGAAAACAAAACTGACTTGAAAATCAAGTGTTTCAGATCTAATAATGGGGGTGAATACAATATCAAAGAATTTGTTGATTTCTATGTTGAACATGGAATCAGGATGCATAAGACCATTACAGAAACACCTTAGCAGAATGGAGTAGCTGAGAGGATGAACAGAACATTGAATGAAAGGGTGAAGAGCATGAGACTGCTTGCCTGTTTACACAAGATGTTCTGGGAAAACGCAGTCAACACAATTGCATACTTAACAAACAGAGGACCCTTAGTCCCCATAGGGTTCAAGATTCCAAAAGAAGAATGGAAAGGTCGTGAGGTTTTATTCAAACATATAAAGGTCTTCGGTTGTGTCTTGTCTGTAAAATTCAAAGACTCTGAGAGAGACAAGCTAGAAGCTAAGTCAAGGAAGTGCACCTTTATAGGCTATGGGTTGGACTACATGGGATACCGCTTATGGGATAACGAGCACAAAAAGGCTATCAAAATTTTGGATGTGATTTCAATGAGAATGTGTTATATAAGGATAAACTTGCTAAGGGATCAAACAGTAACAAACAAATAGAAAAGGAAGAACGAGTTGAGTTAGAAGAAACTTCAGAAGATGACATTATAAAACATGTCAGTACTGCAGAGATAGGTTATAGTTCAGGAAGCAGTGGGAGCTAAAATGAAACTGGAGATAGTGGGAGCATGGATGATAGTAGTTCAGAGAATGAAGGTGTAGAGACTGAAACTGCTACCGTTTGTAGATCCACTAGAGTATAAAGGCCTCCGGTCAGGTATTCTCCTTCAGCGAACTTCTTATTGCTAATAGAGAATGGCGAACCTGAGTCTTATCCATAAGCCTTGAGGATGAAAGTATCCATACAATGGAAGAAGAATTGAGCTCACTTGACAAGAATCATAGTTGGTCCCTGGTTAAGCTCCCAGCAAGGAAGAAAACATTGCAAAACAAGTGGGTGTTTCGGGTTAAGGATGAGATTGATGGAACCAATAGATACAAAGCAATGTTGGTAGTAAAGGGTTTCCAACAGAAGAGGGGGGTTGATTATAATGAGATCTTTTCTCCAGTTGTGAAGATGACTATAATCAGAATGGTTTTGGGAATTGTAGCCTCTAAAGATCTCCATCTAGATACAAGGCAATGTTGGTAGTAAAGGGTTTCCATGGCGACCTTAAATAAGACATCTACACGGCACGACCAAAAGGTTTTCCCAGATTTGGCAAGGAAGATCTTGTGTGCAAACTAAAGAAAAGTTTGTATGGTTTGAAGTAGGCTCCAAGACAGTGGTACTTGAAGTTAGATAGCTTCATGCAGAGGAATGGGTCCAATAGATGCGAGATGGGTCATTGCTATTATTTGAAGAAATTGAAGTCCTCTTATATCATCCTATTGTTTTATGTTGATGACATATTGATTGCTAGATCTGACATGCAGGAGATCAGCAATATAAAGAAGCAGTTGGCCAGTGAGTTCGAGATGAAGGACTTAGGGGCTGCTAAACAAATATTGGGCATGAGCATAGCCAGAGACAGAGTTATTGGTACACTAAAACTTTCACAAGCCAAGTACATCAAGAAAGTTCTAGAAAATTTTAGAATGGCAGATGCGAAAACTAGAAGTACACCATTGGGGAGTTAGCTGAGACTCACCAAGAAGCAATCCCCAAAAATGGAGGAAGACGGAGAATACATGGCTAAAGTTCCCTATACATCTGCAGTTGGTAGTTTAATGTGTGCAATGCTATGCACCAGACCAGATATTGCTCATGCAGTGGGAGTTGTGAGCAAATTCATTTCAAAAACAGGAAGACAACATTGAGAAGGAGTGAAATGGTTTCTATGCTACTTTAAAGGAACAACTGAGTGTTCCTTATGTTTCACAAGAAAATGAGTAGTTTTAAAAGGGTTTGGTGATGCAGGCTTAGGTGGATGTGTAGATTCAGACAAGAGCACAACAGGTTATGTTTTTACACTTAGAGGTACAACAATCAGCTGGATGTCAAGGTTACAAAAGAGTGTTGCTCTTTTAACCACCTAAGCAGAATACATGGCACATACAAAAGCTACCAAAGAGCTCAAAGAGTTTCTTGTCAGAACTTGGATTGCAGCAGGAGGATTGTGTATTGCATTGTGATAACCAAAGTACATTTCACTTAGAAAAGAATCAAGTGTTTCACAGTAGAACGAAACACATTCAGATGAGGTATCATTTCATTTGAGAGTTAATCAATGAAGGAACTCTAAACTTGAAGAAATTCCTTGAAATGAAAAATCCATCTGATATGTTCACCAAGGTGGTTACCACTAAGAAGTTGAAGCTTTGCGTGGCTTCAATTGGCCTTTAGAAGTTTGAAGAAAATGACTTGGTAGAGAGAGAGAGAGAGATAGAGATAGATAGATAGAGAGAGAGAGGAGGGGGGGTACTTTGAGGAATGCTGAAATTTGAATGGCAGATGAAGTTGTTCAAGCCTTCAAGTGGGAGATTGTTGGGGTATAAGTCTTGTCCAACATGAAGCACTTAGATCACAATGGAGCACTTGGGGTTCATGGAGCATGTGACAAAGGAACAGATCATCTGTGAAAGGAATGGATCGTTTGACAATCGAATGGATCAAGTGCCAAAGGAAGGAATGATACAGAAGGGGGTTTAAAGCACCTGCAAGTGGTTTGGATCACTTAGGAGTGACATGGAGCATCAAGGGGAGCTTGTTGCGCCATCTGCTGAAGACTTGGGCCAAGAAGGATGTTGTTGCGCCAATGATACTCCTTGCGCCAAGATACTCCCTCTTGCACCATGAGGTATCCCTCTTACGCCATGGGGTACTCTTGTTGCACCATGGAGTATGTTGTTATGCCAAGCATGGCCTTGTTGCACCATGCATGTTATTGTTGCACCAAGATGGTGATGTTGCTCCAACCTAGATGCTCTCGTGCCACTTGATGCCTCTTGCACCATCCATATTCTTGTTGTACCATGATGGCGTAAGATGGACCATCTTGGTCCTTGATGAGCCAAGTATGCTATGAAGTCTTCTATGATGCTCAAGATGAAAGAATGTTCCAAAAGATGCTGCATGGCAGAATATGATTGGTTGTTACCATTCATGGGCCTATGGGCCAATGGGCTTGGCCCATTAGGGTTTTAGGTTTGATCCCTTAAGTATAAATAGACTCATACTCCCATCGTTGTAAATTGCTAGATTTATGTGAGAGCTTAAAGTGAGATACATTTTTGCGTACTTATAATTGTCCAGAAAGTTAATAAATTCCTCTCTCTCTCTCTCTCTCTCTCTCTCTCGCGTCCGTGGACGTAGGTCACCTTGACTAAACCACGTTAAATATCGTGTTCTTTTGATTTACGTTTTTCAGAATCTTGATAGTTCACCAAAGTTTGTTTTTTGATATTTTTCGCTTAATTTGTTTTGTTGTCACCCAACAGGTTTCCTGGGGTCCCGACCACAACTCCGGTTTAGGTTATTAGTAAAAGATTAAAATGGATATTATATCTTTGTCGCTTGTGTATGCGAATATGTGATAGTATGTCGTGTGCTATATCTTCGTTGTTTACTTTTTGTGTTTGATGTATGGCTGTCTGCGAAATCTTGGAGAGGAAGGCGGCATGTTTCGGCTGATTGTTTAAGAAAATAGATAGAGATAGAGGTATAAGAGTATTTAGGTTAAAATAAATTTTTGGCCTGTAAATTTGTTTACATGGGCTTTATTTTTAACTATAAAAATAATGGATATGTAAAAATACCCTCGTTAGTTCCTTGGGTTTCGAACAATCAAACGAGGTTTTAAGTCTTTAAGAAAAATAGACTCATGGCGTGTTCGGCAAAACTAACTGGTAGCGGGTAGCTTTTGATTTTGGAGCTTTTTGTTTAGGTTAAAAGTTAAATGCTCCTATCTCCGAACGAGGTTTTTTTCTTTTTAACTAGCGTTTTCTTAAAAGCTAGAAGTTAGAAGCTCTCAAAATCTGCCTAAATATTTGTTTTTTCTTAATTTGTTTATAACTATATACTAATTAATAGCTAAAACTAAACATTATGATAAATGATATATCTTTTTTCCATAAAGTGTTGTTTCAGAATATCTTTTTTACATAAAGTGTTGTTTGACGTAATTTTTAACACAATTAACTCTTTGAGATATATAAACCCAAAAATTAAAACGCCGACATATGAGTTTCGATTGGGTTCGGTTTTAAAGGTTTGAAAACCGAGATTGTTGGTTTTGGGTTTGGTTTAAGCTCAAAACCAACACATGTTGACCCCTAGCAACTACTAGTATATATTGACCGAAAAAATTGATGTCACTACTATTGTAAATTCCTACGTACGCCCATAGTCACATCCTTTTATTGCTAAAAAAAATAATATATCAAATACGAAATGATTACTAGATAATGCATGATTTTTGATAAGTTTTCTGTTCGCCTCGATCTATTTATATCACTTAACTTACGAACTCAAACTTACCTACAACAGTTTTGTTTTTCTTGATAATTTTTTATGTTTGCATAAATTACATAAAAGTTATTTAATTTTGGTTATTTTTATGGTTCAAATCATTATATATCAGATTTTTAATAAACACTACTTAAGTATCATACATATATTTTCTATATGGATCACTATGACCGATCATCTAGCCAACTCAAGAAAACGGTCTTTCTACTACTTAGCATCAAGAGAAGTTGGTCGGTAATCTGCCAACTAAAATTCTAAGACAAAGCCACCCCAATCATGTTATACATATATTTTCTATATCCATTATTATATATTAGTTAGTTTTTTTACAAGAGCTACATAAGTATTATACATATATTTTCTATATCGATCACTTTGACCGATCATCCAATCAACTCGAAAAAACGGTTTTTCTACTACTTGGCATTAAGAGAAGTTGGTGAATAATCTCTCAACTAAAATTCTAAGGCAAAGCGACCCCAATAATGTTATGGCCTAAAAGCATCCCTAATTCTAAGGCAAAGCGACCCCAATAATGTTATGGCCTAAAAGCATCCCTAAGGGTGAACGGAATGGAAAAGCGGGTTGCAAAACTTTTGGGTGGTATCGGCGGGTTACCATTCCTTCCAAGCAAGCGGTTTAATTGGGTTTGGAAAAATTAGTTTGAGCGGCTTTTAGAAACCGCAAGAAACTTTATCAATTTGCTTTGTAGGGTCACGCATTTCCTTTTTCATTTAATTTTTATTTAATTTTCGAAGAAAAAAAAAGCATAGCATGCATATATTACAATTCAAGCAATAATCATTTGTGCATTATGCATCAAAACTTTTATCAAAACAATTTTATATGTTTTTTAATTATTTTCTAAATTAGTTTGTATATTTTTAATATTTTGTAAATTAGTTTTGTATAATTTTTATTAGTTTGTTTTTATTTTAAAATAAAAAATTAAGTAGGTTGAATGGGTTGGGAAAGATAGGATTTCCATGTGTTGTAGGTTGAGAAAGATGGAAGAAAGATGAGAGAGAAATGATGATGTGGTGCTGATATGGCAGTGGGTTGAGTGGGTTGGACTCCCTCCACCCTAATGAAAAGTTGAATATTTGGAAATCGACCTCAAAACTAGTTTTTTACTATTTGAGACAATAAAATTTTTGCTCCGATAATGCAACAACCTGATATGAATTAACTGTTTTTTGAGTTTGTTTTATTGAAATTAATCCCCCTTTACTCTCTAATTATTTTTAAACTTTAAATGTTTGTTATTTATTAACTAATTAATTTCGTTAATAAATATTAAACAATAGTTTTGGTTTTTTGTAACATTGTGTTTCTATAAATATGTTTATACCAAATGTTCTATATGTGGCGTGCTATATTATTTTTCTTTTGTTTCATATAACTGTCAAAATTCTCGTATTATAATATACTATTTTAATTAAATGTTTTGTCATGTAATATTTCATTTTGAAAAATTGACCATTTGTAAAAAAAATCACAAATTATAGCAAAAAGCTTTTAAAATGATCAATGATTCGAAATTGATTTTTGTTTAATAAATGGAAAATTGACATGTTTAAAAAAAAAAGGCTATGAATGAGATCGATGATTGTGGATGTTCTAATATTGCTTTAGTAAAAATTTTGATATTAAACTTTGACATTGTTCCACTTTGACCGGTAGTATATCAAAATGGATGAATTAAAAAAAAGCGTTAGTTTAAGACCATCTTCAATGAGTTTAAGAACATCTTCAATTCATTTTTATTTTTTCTCTCGATAAATGGAGTAAAAAATAAAGTAAATAGTGATTCATTTTTAATTCTACTTCATTTTCTACCCCATTTTTTACCCCCAAAAATATATTCTTAGAATATTCTATTTTCATAACTTATATATATTATCAAATACACCCCTCTACTAATTAAACTTTGTATTTATGATTAATTAATATACATTAGTATATAACATGATGTTATAAATATTAAATATTGCATTTAAATTATAATTAGTAAATAAAATAAACTAGAAATATATAAAATAAAAATGAAAGAGACTAAAATTGGCAACCAAACATCACCTCTACATATAGGGGAATACTATTCATATCTTCAAAAATGGAGGTGAAAATGTGGTAAGATTGGAGAAGAATGAGGGAAGAAATAGAGTTTGGAGGTGGGTTGGAGATGCCCTAAGTTTAAGATTTTAGAACATCAGGAAATGTTAACCGGAAAATTTATTTGGTGGGTATTAATGATAAAACCACAACAACCTAAACTTATCCTTATCTACCTTATAGGATCTTGTTGTAATTAAAATTCATATCTTGTAATCTTGTATTTGTTATAAATAGTGAATTGTATATCTCTCCATATTATGAGAGATTGGTTTTTAATTAAATCATTATATGGTATCGACCTTTCTATGATCCTTCTAGCCGATCCTATTCAATCTTTTCTCGATCTTCATCATGTCACCTGCTTCATCTTCTTCTGCAGCCGACGGTACCCTCTCTCTCCACACCATTTTGCATCTATTGACTATCGAACTATCTTCTTCCATTTACCTACCATGGAAGAATCAAATAATTCCTCTCTGTAAGTATCAAAATCTTCTCAGTCACGTTAATGGTTCTACAGTGGCTCCATCCGCGACCATCATTGTTGAAGACAAACCCTCTCCAAATCCTGCCTTCACCGTTTGGGAAGAAGTTGATCAATGGGCCATCTTAATTCTTCAAGCATCCCTTACCGAAGAAGCTATGGCAGAGATCCTTGGACTACACACCACTCGAGATGTCTGGACCACTCTTGAAGCTGCATTTAGGCACGATTATGTTGAATGTATGCAAAATCTTTGGGATTCCCTTCGCCAAATACAAAAATGTTCATCTTTTGTCTTTGAATATGCTCGAAAATTAAAAACTTTACATGATCAGCTTGCAGCCATTGGCCAACCAGTGGAAGAAACTAATAAAAGCCACTTATAAAAGCTACATCACAAAGGGTTGTCAAACCACGACCATCCTTCGTGACCTTTCTTCTCAAGTTGAAGGTCATGAATTATTTTTAAAATTTGTTCATGGTTCTACCGCATCCGTTTTTGCATTCACTACTCAACTATCTTTCTCTTATGCTTCCTCAAATAGAGGTTCTTATCGTGGTGGTCGAGGTGGTCGTTTTGGAGGTCGTGGTTGTGGGCGTCGACCCCCACACTATTAACTATGTAGGAAAGATGGTCACTGTGCGGTTTAATATCCAAACCTAACCACCTTTGCTGACCGAGGACCCTCCAATGATGCTAATCTCCCCCATGCATTTCATGCCAAGTATAATACCCACAACACTTCTTCAGATTGGTAAGTCAATTATGGAGCTTCTGCTCACATGACACCATCGGTTTCTACTTTAACCTCCTTCACTCTATACATAAGAAATGAGCATGTCTCCTTTGGAAATGGTAATATTCTAAAAATCACATGTATTAGTAATGCATCTCTCACTAGAGATATTGATTTGGCATATGTTCTTGTTGTACGAAACTTAACAAAAAAAATATTCTCTCCATTAACAAGTTAACATCTGATTAACCACTCGATGTTTTATTTTTTGGATTAGGTGTCTAACTCAATAACCAAATTAGTATAATCTTGAAATATAAACAAAGTCCTTTTGGGTTTCCTCAAACCTAGTAATTGACTGGAATGCTTTTTAGAGAGTAAGAAACTGATTTATTAGTTTAATATGATTAAAAAATTAATTAGAAATGAAAATAAATGTTTTATTAATATATTATGAGAATAATGTATTAATTAGAAATATTATTGTTTAATTAAAAATTAATCAGAAATTAACTGGAATTAGTTTATGGGATTAATCGGATTAATTAAAGGTGGAAGGACTAAAGGTGACAATGTTCAAAAGTTGAACATTAAGAGATTCTAGAGCCTCCCATATGGTGGGGGGGGGGGGGGGGGGAGTACTAGAGGAGTTCTAGAGGGTTTCTAGAGCTTTTCTTAGGCTCTAAGGAAACGTGTATGCCTTAAGGGGAAAGCAAAAGAATTTTTGTTATCTAAAAGAAATCTGTCTTATCCTTAGCCTCCTAACCCCCTTGGGTTATGATTTTCAAAATTCACTTCATTCCAAAGAGAGAATTCAAAAATTTCCTTCATCATCTTCTTTCCTCTTAAGCCTCCAACTTGCTAGGGTTTAGGTATAAGCCATTAGAGGCACGAGATTTTCGGTGCTTGCTTTCTAAAGACCAACATGGAAGGATTGCTTGTTTATTTTCTATACTAAGCTAAGGTATGTATTTTTCTAATAACCCTTTAGTAGTTTCGAAAATAGAAATGTACTTTTAGGGTACATGATATTCAATAGTTGTTTGCAAATCATAGTAAGAACATAGATTCTTTAGATGCATGTAACCTTAGGGTTTATGTTTTTCCGCCAAAAATAGATTGTCACAACAGAAAATTTCAGGTCAAATCAAGTCTAAGGGGTCTTGTATATAAGTGTCTATGCAATTTTCAACTTTGGTACAATGATGTTTTATAAAATACTCTTGAAACTCATGTTGCAATACGCCTCAAATGATCAATGCAAATCAAACAACACTCAAATAATTTTAACACAACAACTTGTACTTATGCCATAAACTTTATTACTTGGATTATAAGGCCGTAAACACCCTTAATGGGCCACACTTGGCCACAAACTCCATTTTAGACTCTATATGACCGAAATCCTGATTGTGTGAGGTGTACCAAGGGTTCACGGTCATGCGTAGAGCACAAACCCCTTCCTATGTCAGCAAACTCATAAAGTAATTCATGAAAAGTAGTTTCCAGGGGAGTTTTCTATTAGATTTTAGTACGTTAAGGATTTGCTTTGGGAAAAGGATTCAACTTTACACCAATATACCCAATAAACTACCATGCACCACACCCAGTTACGTAACGTATATCCATGACCATTCGTCCCATTTAAACCACGTCTAGAGAACACTCCCAATTTTGTTCACCTACAAACTTCATTCTTTCCTTGTTCTAAATTCCTTTTACACTTCCAACTTCAAGTTTCAACCTTTCCCCAAGAACAAGTTAGGTGTTGCAACATCTAAGTGGTCCTTAGATTTTTGGTAAGTAGTTTGAACAACCGTAAGTATTTTTACTCCTTATTATGTAAATTTCATCCTCTTTAGACACAAGATTCGTGTGTTAACTTTCTTAGGTTATTAGAAGCTTCAAGGAGTTCATCAAGAGCATTTTAGTGTTTAGGCTCACAAACTCTTCACAACACTTCAAATCTTCCACAAAAAAAACAACTAAGGTGAGCTTCATACACCCATTTTTCGAGTTTTCATGCTTTTAAGGGGGGGGGGGGGGGGATACAAGTCCAAACATGTTTATCTTATGAATATGTTCTAGTTTCATCTTTATCACTTAAATGTGAAATAATATTTGCATAAGATATGGTAAACATTACTTTATCTACACAAAAATCGTGTCTATATATAAGTTGATGTACAAAACTAAACTCATTTTGTGTTTAACAAACATCCATAAGGAAGAATATGTGTTGTATCAACTACAAGTTTTTGGTGATTTTTACTAAAAATAGTATTCTAGAAAAAATCGTTATATTTCTAGTTACAACTATTTTGGTGGGTTAAAACTTAAGGATTCGTGTTTGGTATCATACATCTATGTTAGACAAGATATGCAAATCGATATTTATATAAGTTTATATATATATATATATATATATATATATATATATATATATATATATATATATAGTTTACACAACAACATAAGGCAAATTATTAACGGTATAGTTTGTGTGTCATAAAACTCCATGCCATAAATTTCCTAAAAGTATAATTATGTTATTATACAAGAAAAAGGGAGTCATAGTTCACGTAAATCCGTTAAGGCTCTAGTGAGGCACATTCACTTCACCGTACCTACCTAGCGTACACTTTAAGTCCTGCAGTATAACCAGAGTCTCCTGGAGGGAGAGCGAGATAGTTGTGTATAGATCTATACGGGGATTGATACCCCGACACCTGAGCTGTTCGCGACAGCTAGACGGGGCCAGTTTAGGGTAACAAATATCTTACCGATTCCGATGCCTGAAGAACGTCGTAAAAGGCATAACAGTCACATAGAGAATGGTTATAATAACTCACTTAGGGATTAACAACACTATCTTGATTTACGGGAAACTTACACTTCACCGCTTTTATAAAATATAAAACTGCATTTTCTTGGCGGTGCACTATTTGTTTTCACGATTGGTCTAGGGTTTAAGACCACAACTTTTCATAGAAAAGAAAATACAGGAATTTCTGGGAACATACAATTACAAACAAAAGAAAACAAAAGACATGCATACATATATTCACAGTTTTGGAACGAGACTTACAAACCATTTGCATAAGAAAATATCAGATTTTCTAGAAACATCAAATCATTTCAAACAAAGATGTTACAAATATTTTCATACAAATATGATTATGAACTCAACAACATTCTATGTTTACACTTTTCAAAATGACTTGCATTCTCAGGAACACAATAAGCAGGTACTTGAGCTACGGATATTGAGTATTTTGTTACATTTCGAAAACTACATTTCTGTCACTTTTGTATAATTTGTGAACAAATACAATTTGTAAACAATGTAAGTTTGTTATCTCAATGTATTTCGTTGGTTGCTGTGTTTCATTCATATTCAATTGTTATGATACTATACAATGACGTCATCCGCCCCCGGACGTTTCCGCCATCTTGGTTTGGGGGTGTGACAGATTGGTATCAGAGCATTGTTTATTGTGAACTAGTATATCTGACCATACAAGATATACAACTATAAATACAATGGGGCTAAAAACACTCTGACTTAAATTATACTTTAAAAATATAAGCATTTTATGAAAAGTATACATACATGTGTGCATAATAAAGATAGTGTCATAACAAAGAAACTAATAAACAGTATTTAGAGGAGTTGGACATCGCAACTAAACTTAGACAGTTATGTAATCATATCTAGGGTAAGTATAACGTGATCAACTATATTTATTCGAGATATGAAAAACATGTGTTTAGGAGTGGTCGAGGTGGACGAAAAAATCTAAAACTTACCAGCCTTGAACCAAAAGGTTCTAAGAACAAAACATAAAGACATAAAATACTATAGGGGTATTTTGATATTCTATCTATTTCCTTGTGCTTATATATTCTTGTGCAGACGCCATGGCAGATTTTCACCACCTAGAGATCCTTATCCCCTAACCAGGGGAACACAGGGTGGGTAGTAGAGGATCCTAATTAGGATCCTGATGAGATTTCAGAGGATGAATTAGAGGAGGAAGTAGATGAGGAGATAAACGAGGAGGAAGTGGATGATGATTCTGATACAGAGTCCAAAGTCATCGACCCTCCCTACATGGCTAGGGCACCAGCACACCGATGGGGCTACAATGACCATACACCCCCTGGGCCTATGACATTGAGAGGTGGAGTCGGCAAAAGGGGAAACGCCCACCTTTCGGGATGGAGCGAGGATTTTACGACCTTCCCCATAGAGGGCTCGCGGACCGAGCACTTCCCGTCATGGTCCGGAGGATTTCAGACATCGGAGACCAGGCTCAGACGAAAGTCCACCAAGTCATGGAGATGAGGGCTGCCAGGGAGGTCACAGCCGCTCGCATTCGAGATCTCCAGAGGGATTAATACCCTATAGATCAGCTTGTCGAGGACCTTACTACTGCACGAGCAGAATTGAGGGAATACCAGGAGAGGCATGTTGCCCTCGAAGAGAGGGTGCAGGTAGCTGAACGCTCTTTGGCAAAGTTGCAGGGCGCCTCTACATGATCCTAAGCACCGCAGGGGACGACTCGACGTGAGTAGGATCTATCCTAATCACCAGATGCTAGAATAGATGTTTGGTTATGTGTTAGTGCTACCCGTTTTCTTTTCTTTTATGTATGTAGGACCAACCCTACGTCTAAGTGATTGCACTATTCGCAGAGTCGTTATGCTGTCGGATTATTATCATGATGTACTATAGACCATTTCAAAGGTCAATTTTCTCACACCATGTACTAAAATCTTATCATTAATGAAACAAATATGTGTTTTATTTTTAGATGTTGTTATATGCTATGTCTTATATATTCATTTTTATTTGGTAAAACTGGGTTTCAATTTTATGCACAAAATAACGTTCGATAATCATTATACCTGACATATCTAAACACGATGTTTCATTACAATAGTATCCACATCATAACCCTTATCAAAAACTAACAAAATTCCACCTGTAGCAGTAGAATGCCGTGCCGGAGATACATTCGACGCAAGAACAACGAGACAACACCACCACCGCTGCCGCCTCCACCACAAATGGATTCGGCCGAATTCCAGGCGGCAGCTTCAGCTGCAGTCACTGCGGCTCTGGAACATATCAACAACAATGGTACTAATGGAGGTGGATGTGGGAATGGAACAAGCAGTTCTAACCACGGGGTTAATCAAGGGCCTCCGTTGGGTAAAAAATATGGTTTATACTTTACTTTTCTAGAAAAATGTATTTTTGTGTCTTGGACCGTATACTGCTTGGTGTTTACGGCCGTATACGTGTTTACGGTTGTGTTTATGGCCGTAAATAGGTTTACGGCCGTAAACCCATTTATGGCCCATGTTCTCCAGCCCATTTTGCCCTTGCATATATATAGGTGTTAGGGTGAGGAGTAGAGATTGATGAACAAAAGAGAGTTTACGGCTAGAGAGAGAGCGAAAGGAGCTTATGTTTGTAGCTGTGTGAATCTTGTGTAAAGGAACTTCATTCTAATCAATTCAAACAAGATTCATATTATTCTTTTTCTCCTTCTCTTCTATTTGATCTGACATCATCCGTTTGATTGGGATTCCACATCATCAAACAGATCTGATAGATACACAGGCATTTCTAAGGACTTACAATTGGTATCAGAGCTTAACCAGCGTCAAAGGCACTCTACAATCGATCTTGGAGCGAGTTTTCATTGGTTTGAGACTAAAGTTCGTGATTTCTGCAAAAAGGGTTTTTAGTTTCGCCGAAAAACTGCATGATTCGAAGCTTTCGGCCTGAGATTACGACCGTAATCACTGTTTACGGCCGCAAACTCGTTAAGTTTCTTGGACCGTAAATCGCATTCTTGAGCCGTGAACAAGGAATATTCATAAACCAAAAACTGATTGTTCTTGGACCGTGAACTTTAGACCGTGAACTCCTTTCACCCGCAAACTCGGAGTTTACGGACGTAAACTATTATCTGACAGTGAACTTTGTTTACGGCAGTAAATTGCATTTTGACTATGTTTTGACTTTGTTTGACCAAAAACTTAATTTAATCATAAATAATTTAATTTCCGTCTCATATAAATTAAATAAAAAAAATGAATTCTCAAGGTCAAACAAATCATCACGAGGTGGATTCAGTTATGGGTACAACCACCCGAATTCCTAGACTTTTATCCGCTGAAGGCTTCCCAGAATGGAAGTATAGAATTGAGCAGTACATAAAAATGAAGGACTTCAAAATCTGGAGAAGCATAATAAAAAATCCTTTCAGAATAACCACTACTGTTGCAGGCCAAGTGGTTGACAAGAAGATGGAAAACTCCACCGATAAAGACTTCGAGAAGGTTGAAGAGCAAGAAAAGGCTTTGGCCACCTTGACCATGGCATTATCTCCAGACATTGCTCAAGGTTTCAGGGAGTACACTTATGCTAAGGCTTTGTGGGAAGCCCTAATTGAGGTCTATAAAGGGAACAAAAATATGAGCGAGAGTCGGCAAGATATGCTGCGACAACGTTTCAATATGTTTAACTACGTTCCTGGAGAAACTCTTGAAGCACAGCTGCAGCGGTTCACATCTCTTAACACTAAAATGTCTGTAGCCGGGATTACTTACACAAAGTCTGAGATAAAAAAGAAGCTACTGAATGCTCTCCCAAGGTCTTGGGACATGAATGTAGCTGTCATCAAGAAGACTAAGGATCTTAGTCGGCTCTCTCTTGCTAAAGTGATGGCTATCATCAAGGCCTTTGATATTGATGACAAGCAGCGAGAGATCAACCATGTGAACTCATACTCAGCTGCGAACCTTGGAATCTCTACTAACAATGCTCTTTCATCCTTATCCTTTCCTTCTGCAGGTCAATCATTTGCTACTTAGCAAGCTCAGGTTCAGAACTTCCCCACTCCATCAGCTTCCTCTGCATCAACCATGCCTCCTTCACAGAACCAATCATTCGTAGCCGCTCAAGCTGCTTTATCCTCTAATATGGCTTCTTCTTCAAGAGGAAAGGAGGGTGATGAAAATCTCGCGCTTGCTATAGGGCTTGTCAATTGCTACAATGCACTCGTAGCCGAGGATCTTCCACCCCAACTATCATTTGCTGATCTTGATCAGATTCACCCTGAAGATGTTGAAGAAATGGAAATTACATGGCAAATTGCCATGGCAGTTTTTAGGGCGAAACAGTTTGCCAAAAAGACTGGAAAGAACAACTGGGGAATGAGTGCTGACAAGAAAGTTGGGTTCAACAAGGGAAAGCTGCGGTGTTTCAACTGCCATGAGCCAGGGTATTTTGCTCATGATTGTCCATAACCAGATAGAAGATTGAATAATGGTAGGACAATAGTTGCAGTTGGGAACAATTGAAGCGGTGCTCAGGTAAACAACGAGAAGGCTATGGTTGCACAATCGTTCGACTGCAAGGATCAGATGCAGGCCCTGAACTTATCCGGACCTGAAAATGCCCACTTGGCACAAGTTAGTGATGACGCTCCGGTAGAGATTGTTGCAGCTGAAGATAAAATGATGGAGTTGCAGTTTGTGTTGATGGTATCTTCTTCTCATGAACCTAATACAACTGAGGTAAGTCAACCCTCATGCTCTCAAGCTTGTATTGATTATGTTAAAGCTCTACATGAGAAAATTGAGACATTAGGTAGTGAAGTAGAGAACCTTAAAATTCTTCGTGAACTTAATGATTCACTAAAAAGGGAAGTAGAAGACCTTAGATATGAAGGCTACCAACTCAGAAAAGGTCAAAAACCTCTTAAAGCCCGATTAGAATCTAAAATAAAGGACTTTATGAGACTTCAAGAGGACTACAGTAATAAATGCGAGAACTATGATTATATAATGAAATAGAATGCTGAACTAGTGGCTGAAATTGAATCTTTAAAGGGCAAATTTGAAACCGCTGATTTTGATTTTAGAAAATTTGATGTATCGAGTGAGGTAGTTGTAAATATAATAGACCATTGCATGCAATTTAAACGAAATCAGTCAAAGGTTCTAGGGTATAATCAAGTGCCTCCTCCATTCAATCATACATATCAGTTTCAACCTTTGTCCAAAGAAGAGATTGTCAATGAATCATTTATGGTTTATGGCAAGCCGTCTGGTTTTGTTTTGGGAGGATTTATTAATGTTGAAAATACTAACATTTCTACTTCTCCTGCAGATCAATCCTTGAATCAGTCAAAGCATGAAGTTGAAGGATCTGTTTCTGAAAATAAAACTGAGTCCGAACCTGAAGTTTTAGTTTTTAGTAAAGACAATAATTTTTCTGATGTTTTAAGTGACAATGGTTTTTGTGGTCTTTCTGTTTCTTCTGATACTGTTTTGAATGGTTTTCAAGTGTCTGGTACTGTTTTAAATAATGTGGTCGGCAATTTTGATGTTTGTGATGAAAAAGTTGAAAAACCACCAGTTTCACAATCTTCTCCATCTAATGTACCCTCACTTGCCTCACAACCTAATTCTTGTACATGTTCTTATGAGAGAAGCAAGGGTGTTAGTATGGAAAACAAATCTGATCAATGCAGTACAAGTTATAACAATAACAAACGGATTTGTTTCAATTGTGGTGTTGGTGGCCATATAGCTAGAAATTGTCAAAATCGTATGTTTGTACATTTCAAATTTCCAAGAGGAGAGAACGAATTCAGAGGAAGGTCTTTAACTAGAAAGTCCTCTAGAAATCGTTCCCGGAATGATGATTGGAAAGATGATCGGGGTAGAAAACGAGCCATTTTTCAAAAACATAACAAGGTTTTTCATCACAAAGTCCCAGACAGTTTGCCAAAACCGAGCATGGCCAAGCCAAGGTCAGTTTCGTCAAGAAGCAGCGGTGGGTCTTCAACCAACTCTAGTAGAAAACCCACATGCTTCAAGCAAACTAATAATCATTCAACTTCAAAACCACTCAGGACTATTAGAAAACCTAATTGTCAATGGTTGCCCAAACTAGCTTCCAAATTATCATCCGTGTCCATTGAAAAACCTTTAAATGATTATAAATCTGAGAAGGCATCGGGACCACCCAGGAAAATTATGGCCTGGGTTCCCAAATCTAATTAAACCCGTACATATAGTAGGTACAGTTGCGGGGGAATGTCGTCAGACCCTGGTTCGTCGACAACGGCTGCTCCCGACATATGACAGGAGATATCGCCCAACTGTACAACATTCAATCATTTAATGGGGGATACATCTCCTTTGCGGGTGGAGAAGGTGGCAAGATCACTCAAAGAGGACCTATCACAAATGGGGTTTTAAGTTTCGAGAATGTTAATTTCGCTCCCGAACTGAAGCGTAGTTTGTTAAGTGTATCATAAATATGTGACAAGGGCTATTCTACGTATTTCACTGATAAGGAATGCATGATTCTCAAGCCAGGCTTTTTCATTCCAGAAGAGTGGATACTTGTAAAATCTAAAAGGGATGGGAATGCTTATATCATTGATATGAATAGCAATCTTCCAGAACAAGTTACGTGGCTTTTCTCCAACATCTCCGAAAAAACTGCAATGCTATGGCACAGAAGACTTGGTCACGCTAATGCCAAGAACTTGAATAGTCTTGCAAAAAATGAGATGGTACATGGATTGCCTGTCAAAGACTTCATCACGTTCGAAAAGTATGTGTCATGTACCCAAGGAAAGCATCATAGAAAACCACACTTGCCAAAACAGGTCAACTCAATTAGCCAGGTGCTTCAGTTGCTACATATGGATTTGTTTGGACCAGTAAATGTTCTCAGCGTCAACATAAATTCTTATTGTCTGGACGTGATTGATGATTTCTCTCGATTTACGTGGGTTTTCTTTCTATCCAACAAAGCTGGAGTTGCTGATTTGATTATGAAATTCATTGTATTAATTGAGAACCAAACTAACAATCGGGTGAAGGCGCTTCACACCGACTACGAAACAAAGTTCAAGAATTATGTACTCGATCACTTTTGCGCAGAAAAGGGTATCATGCATCAATTCAGCTCTGCTCACACACCCCAACAAAATGGTGTTGCTGAAAGGAGAAACAGAACGTTAAAAGACGCCGCAAGGACGATGTTGTGTGATTCAAAACTGCCAGTTTTCTTTTGGGCCGAGGTGATAAACACTGCCTGCTACGTTTAGAATCGCGTGTTGATCAACAAAGCTCAGATGAAGACCCCGTATGAGATTTTATATGGTAAGAAGCCATCTGTCAGTCATTTCCATTTATTTGGCTGCCCTTGCACCCTTCTTCACTTAGAGACCAACCTGAAGTTTAATGCCAAGGCCGATGACTGTTACTTCGTGGGGTATGCAGCTCGCACCGCCTATAGGGTCTACAATAAGAAAACAAAGCAGATTGTGGAATCTTATGACGTGCGTTGGTTGGAATAAAATGAGACGGACGCTAGAGTGGGTCCGAATTGGTTGTTTGATTTCACATCTCTGTTCAAATCAATAAATGTGTCTTCGAGTGGCTCAGCTGGATCTGTTTCTGGTTAGAAGAATATTTCTGAAGATGAAGATGAAGAAGTTGTCTACATATCTCCATCTGCATCCTCTTCATTACCTGAGGGGGAGTCCTCTGCTATACCTGAGGGGGAGTCCTCTGCAATACCTGAGGGGGAGTCATCTGTGCAATATGATAGTCCTAAATCTCCAGTCCAAAGTGATACTCCTGATGCTGAAACTACGCCACTTACTCGTATAGAAAGAGAGTTCATGCCTAATGATGCTTCCACTGCCTCTTCCACTTTTATGGAACTACTCTTTCCTGAACTTATCTTAAAGGAGTTTGTAGTAGAGCCCTCTGGAGCGGCTCAATTAACAAATGAAGGAGGTATCAACATTCACACTCTTCCTGTCTCTCTCAATGATATCAGCCAAGAGATACCTTCAAGGATTTAACGCGATCATCGATCGATAACATCATTGGTCAGCTGGGCGATGGTGTTAAAACCAGAAGTCAGAGTGGAGACGTTAATACTTGTCTTTACTCTTGCTTTATCTCTCAAATAGAGCCCAAAAATGTTGAAATGGCTCTGAATGAGCCCAGCTGGGTAGATGCAATGCATGAGGAACTACATCAATTTGAAAAAAATCGGTGTTTGGAAGTTAGTTGAGTTACCAAAGGGCAAGAAGTCTCTTGAGAGACGATGGGTTTATCGCAATAAGCAGGACAATTCAGGGGTTATTGTGTGAAATAAAGCTCGATTGGTGGTTTGTGGGTTTCGACATGTTGAGGGTCTTGATTACACTGAATTTTATGCTCCAGTAGCTCGCCTGGAGGCCATTCGTATCTTCCTAGCATATGCTTCTTACATGAACTTTACCGTGTATCAAATGGACGTCAAGACCGCTTTCTTGTATGGCAAGGTGAAGGAAGAAATCTACGTTGAACAACCTCCTGGGTTCGTTGACTCAAAATTTCCTAATCATGTCTACAAGTTGGACAAGGCATTGTATGGGTTACATCAAGCTCCTAGAGCGTGGTATGTAACTCTAACAAAGCATTTGATCGAGCATGGTTACTCTTATGGTACTATCGATCAGACCCTGTTTATCAAGCATGTCAGCAATGATCAGATACTTGTGCAAATCTATGTTGACGACATTATCTTTGGGTTGACTAGTCCGCAGCTCTGCAAAAAAGTCGAAGGTGTAATGAAGAAGCGGTTCGAAATGAGTTCGTTGGGAGAAATGACCATGTTTTTGGGGCTTCAGGTTAAACAGAATTCAACCGGAATCCTGCTACATCAAGCCAAGTATGTGGAGGATATTCTTGAGAAGTTCGGGTTTCACGACGCTAAATCTTCTTCAACACGAATGGCTGAAAGACCTCTTCTGACTCCAGATCCTGACGGTGAATCCATAGATCAGACCCACTATCGATCGATGATTGGATTGCTGATGTATCTTACTACAAGCCGACATGACATCATGTTTGCAGTTTGTCAATGTGCACATTATCAGGCTAATCCTAAACTTTCACATCTTATTGCTGTCAAAAGAATTTTTCGGTATATCAAAGGCAGCCCAAAATTGGGTCTTTGGTATCCGAAAAATTCTGAATTTGATCTATATGCTTTTGCTGATAGTAACTATGGAGGCTGTGAGCTTGATAGGAAATCAACCTCAGGAGGGTGTCAATACCTAGGTGACACGCTAGTTTCGTGGCAATGCAAGAAGCAATACACTGTCTCAACCTCCACAGCGGAGGCGGAATACGTTGCTACATCAGCATGCTGTTCTCAAGTTATCTGGATCCAGCATCAGCTGTTGGATTACAGTTTGAATTATTTAGAAACCCCATTTACCGTGATAATGAGGCCGCCATTCAAATTGCCAAAAATCCAGTCCAACACTCTAAAACCAAGCACATCGACATTAAAATTTAGTTTATCAGAGACTGTTATGAGCGTTCACTAATCCGGCTGGAACAGGTCCCTACTGCTAATAATGTGGCGGATTTGTTCACAAAGCCATTTAACAAAGCTCGTTTCGATGTGCTTGTGGGTTTTCTGAAAATGATTCGTTTTGAGGATTAAGTTTTTTTATTTTTTTTTATTTTTATTCTTCATCTCTATTTTTGGTAGGATAGATTAAATTTGCGCATTTTGTTTTATTTAATTCTCACCCATGCACAAATTAGGGGGAGAAATAATCAAAAATCCAAAAACAATAAAAATAATAAAAAATCTAAAAACATTAGAAAATCAGAAAATAAAAAATATGGTGTTAATGGAATGTGCTTGCAGGAGATGTTTTGGGAAGTGATATAATCATGTGATAACATGCAATCTGAATCTGTGTAAGGGACTGAATCTGAATTGTCTAGGCTCTGTGCTCGATGCGCTGGTAGGCACGAAAGATTTTAATTGGACTTGACTAGGAAGAGTTAAAACTTAAGTAATTCAAGGACTTGACAAACATTGACCTAGTTAGATCCGTTTAGCCTGACAATACGATGCTCGGATAGGTTGAGCAGGGAGATATACACGTGAATCTACTGGTAACATTATATAACCCATATCTACAACTGTGGATTCACTTTTCCTCGATGTGAGGACTCTGTCCTTAATTCCGGTTGGATGGGGTGACTCGGGAATTCCGATAAACTAGGTCTGTAGAAGGTTATTTTCTTTCTTTCTGTCTGTTAGTCATATGTTGCCTCCTTTGCGTGATCGAGAGATCCGACCTGGACTGTAACATATGCAACTCTATCTCTCTGCATCTTCTCTCTATGCAATTCTTTCTATCTGTTAGCCATATACTGTCTCCTTTGCGTGACTCATAATCCGACTTGGTACACAGTATATGCACCATTCTCTTCTCAATCCCTCTAAAAACTTCAGTTAGTCATATGTTTCATCCTTGGCGTTATTGGAAGAGATCCGACCTGGATGTTTAACATATGCATTCTAAATCTATCTTCTCTCTTAATAATTGTCTGCTCACCCAGTGTAAGGAGTATTCTGGAAGTCCTTGATGGCTGGAGCATATCAGGAAGCGGGAAACTTGTTCTAGTACAATTAAAATTGAACACATACAAATTGTTTGTAGATCTCGCTGCTCAATTTAGGTGGACAACAATATCTTTGGTCGTCGTCAGCTGAATAGTCCTTAAGGAATATTATCTAGGAACTTAGGATCACATTGTCTTGTCACTTATAGTATGTCCTAATTTTTTCACAATCTCTCGTGTTTAAGCGGACCACAATACCAGCGATTGACCAGATCTATTCATGAAGGGAGAGGTACTGATAAACGGATAAAGGCTGTCTAAAAACTTTGATCCCAAATCACTCTTATAGTTAGCTATTATTTTTGTTTTTGTTAAGTTTGTTCATAGGGTTCTTCTAATTTAAATATTAGGGGAGAATTAAAATTAAAAAAAAAACAAAAAAAAAATCAGAAAATCCAAAATAAAAATAGTGTTATTTCTGTTTTATTTCTTGTTCAGAAAAATCAAAAATCCAAAAATATTTTTTGTTTCTGTTTTAATTTGTGTGCTAAGTTTTCTTTTAGCTTTGTTTTGTCTTGAAAAGTGAATTTAGGTGTGGTTGAGACTCATGGATTTTGTGTCGAAGATTTATGATCCAAGGCTTCATTCGTGAGCATCGAAGAATTCTCATTCGAAGGAGCAAGAAATGAAGATTATTCTTCCAACATTCAATTTGTCGACCCCAGAAGCAAGGTGAAGCTGAAATTGAAGATTATGTGATGGATTGCATTGAAGCCTCCTCAATCAGTATGCTGCTATCGTTGTACCTGTTGAAATGATCCATAAAATTTGTTCTCTCTGAAGATTCTCAAGCTAAAAGCGCTATCATTCAAGAATAAGTACATCAAGCATCCTCACGCAATGTGAGTTCAATGTCAAATTCTGAAGAAAAGCTCAAGGGCTGAAGATGAAGTCATTCATGGAAGATTCATATGTTCATCCTGATGCTGTGAAGAAATCGAAGGTTAAAGTTGAAGCCAAGCTCCCATTGAAGTTTAACAAGAAAAGCCAGCAACTTTTTAGGGGGAGCTTGTTGGGCCATATAAGAAAAGAAAGCTATAAACCAAGGGGGAGATTGTTGGGTCAAAAATATGGTTTATACTTTACTTTTCTAGAAAAATGTATTTTTGTGTCTTGGATCGTAAACTGCTTGGTGTTTACAGCCGTATACGTGTTTACGGTTGTGTTTACAGCCGTAAACCCATTTACGACCCATGTTCTCCGTCCCATGTTCCCCTTGTATATATAGGTGTTAGGGTGAGGAGTAGAGATTGATGAACAAAAGAGAGTTTACGGCCAGAGAGAGAGAAAGGAGCGTATGTGTGTAGCTGTGTGAATCTTGTGTAAAGGAACTTCATTCTAATCAATTCAAACAAGATTCATATTATTCTTCTTCTCCTTCTCTTGTATTTGATATGACATCATCCATTTGATTGGGATTCCGCACCATCAAACGGATCTGATTGATACACATGCATTTTTAAGGACTTGCAGCCTCAATGAGTATGCTCATATAAAGACTTCACAAACGGGAAGCCAAGACAATTCAATGGAAGCGGGAGTGTCATAGCCCTAACTCGCTGGTTTGAGAAGACAGAATCAGTCTTTGAAATTTGTGATGGGTTTTAGCCATAAGAACTTTCCTATGTGCGCATGCAAAACCCTAATGCTTGGATCTAGGCTTTCTAATAAACATGCTTTGAATCCAAGTCTTCTAATGACTAATTAGGTTAAATAACAACATTGAAACAGATCTAGAATCATACCTTTGAGTTCCTTGTTGATCTTGAGGTCTTGGAGCTTCTAGAGTCACAAATGTCACTCCTCTAATGGCTTACAAACACCAATAGCAAGAAAGATGATTTAGGAGAGAGGAGACGGAAGGAATTCGGCCAGGGTTCTCTTACTTTATGAGATGTATCGAATTCCCTATGCCATGGGGTCTATTTATACTTGTAGACTCCTTAAGGGTTACAACCTAAACCCTAATTGGATAATCTTCTCTTAAGGCTATCCAAATCCATTCCATAGATAAGCCTTTGGACGATTTTGGCTATCCTAATACTCTTAGAATTCGTCCAAAGCATATCCTAATGGATTTACAGTCTAAACCTTAACTATCAAACAATTGACAGTTTATACCCCTTTATTTAATTAATCTCTTTAAGTCACCAAATTAATTCTAATTAATTCTATGACTTATATTAATCAAATAACAAATATATTATTCATTATATTATTCTCATAATATATTAATAATATTTACTCTCTCTTAATAAATCATCCTCTCAAGTTGCTATGGTGAAGGCAACCCAAAAGGACCATGCACAACCGGATCAAATACTTTGCCTAATATAGTTGCAGCCTTAGACACTATTCCAACAGTCTCCCACTTGGATAAGTCTAGTAACTATATTCACAAGTACAATTCGGTTTGCAATCGTAGCTCTCAAAGACGCTGTCAACTCTGATCTAATCAATCTTGTCGTTTAGATAAGGGAACGTACAGTCCTCTGTTAGATATCATGCTGACAATCCTATGGAATGGTTAGTCAAGCATTTAGGTTTCTCGATCTCTGATTCATTTGACATAGAACTTAATCGAACACATCAATTCAGTTCTGACCGGGCCCGACACATAAGTCAAATCAAATCATCGAGCGGCCGAGATATCGCTTTTACCTTCTTAGATAAAAGTTACAGATAAACTTCGACTTGTATGCATTTACTTATTCATTAACCAACAATACACAACAATACGTTTTATAACACCAAGTTACTGATGCGTTTTCGTATTATCAATGTACAATCAATTAACAAATAATAAACCATATATCTAGGTTTTAAGACTATATGATATTATCGTCTTGCGATCACCTTTTATATCGTATTCCATAAGGTGATTCCCGCAAGCGCGGGTTTATTCCAATGCTCAAAACTAGTTCATAAGCACTCATGAACGTTGCAGCAATCCTTTGCTATGTCTAACACCATTTAGACATTCTACACACCAATTCATGACAATCTTCATTCATATCTACTCCCAACATATGAACGATTGTGGACCATTTGAACAATTCGATTATTCCTAATAAACTCAATTATTCTGGAAGTCAAAACATGCAAAGTGAAACAATAGCTAAACAATTAACATAAGATAGTAACATTACTCATAAATAAAACTCCTTTATTTAATCATCAAATGTCAATTACATTTATCTATTACACGTTTCTAATACTATCTAATCTATGCTAATATCATCCTTCAGCTCAATACTCCTAGCATGCTGCAAGTGCTTAACCCTACTCAGTCCCTTCGTAAGCGGATCTACTGGGTTATCTTCTGATGATATCCTCTTCACTACAAGTTGTCCTTCTTCTACACGATGTCTAATGAAGTGATACTTTCTGTCGATATGTCTTGATCTACCATGATCCCTCGGTTCCTTGGTCAAGGCAACCGCGCCTTCGTTATCACAGAAAATCTCCATTGGCTCCTTTATGGCAGGTACAACTCCAAGATCACCGATGAAGTTCTTTAGCCATATTGCCTCCTTCGACGCTTCGCTCGCTGAAATGTACTCTGATTCGCACGTTGAATCAGCTACGGTTTCCTGCTTGGAACTCTTCCATGTCACTGCTCCTCCATTTAGGGTAAAGACCCAGCCCGACTGCGAACGGTAGTTGTCCCTGTTGGTCTGAAAACTGGCGTCACTATACCCTCGCACCTTCAAGTCATCACTCCCTCCGAGGACTAAGAACCATTCCTTCGTCCTCCGAAGGTACTTAAGGATGTTTTTCACCGCAATCCAATGTGCTTTGCCAGGATTCCCTTGATATCTGCTAACCATGCTCAAAGCGAAGGCTACATCAGGGCGAGTACAAGTCATAGCGTACATGATTGAGCCAACTGCGGAAGCGTATGGTACTCGGCTCATTTCCGCTATCTCAGCTTCGGTACTCGGACTTTGAGTCTTACTCAATTTGGCATTACTTTGTATCGGTAGTTCTCCCTTCTTTGAGTTTTCCATACTAAAACGTTTTAGTACCTTCTCTAAGTAAGTATTCTGACTAAGTCCAATTAGTCTCTTACTTCTTTCTCTTACTATCCTTATTCCCAAAATGTAAGAAGCCTCTCCGAGGTCCTTCATAGCGAAGCACTTCCCGAGCCAGGACTTAACTTCCTGCAGAGTCGGGATGTCATTTCCTATGAGTAATATGTCATCGACATATAGAACGAGGAATCTTACTATACTCCCACTGGCTTTGACATATACACAAGATTCGTCTTCACTTCGTACAAATCCAAACTCTTTGACTTTCTCATCGAAGCAAAGATTCCATCTGCGAGACGCTTGCTTAAGTCCATAAATGGACTTCTCAAGCTTACACACTCTATCCGGATGCTTTGGACCCACAAACCCCTCTGGCTGAGCCATGTAAACATCCTCAGCCAACTTTCCGTTAAGGAAAGCGGTCTTGACATCCATTTGCCAAATCTCATAATCATGAAATGCGGCAATTGCTAGCATCACTCTAATAGATTTAATCTTCGCAACTGGTGAGAAGGTCTCATCATAGTCAACTCCGGGAGTTTGAGTAAAGCCCTTCGCGACCAATCACGCTTTATATGTGTGTACGTTCCCATCCACGTCGGTCTTCTTCTTGAAGATCCATTTGCACCCAACGGTCTTACGTCCGGGCACGTAATCAACCAAATTCCAAACTTGGTTATCATACATGGATTGGATCTCGCTATCCATTGCCTCTTTCCACCTTACAGACTCCGGGCCTGCCATGGCTTCCTTATAGCTATTAGGTTCATCAAGATTTAGTAGTGTACCATCACTAATATACGTGTCCCCTTCGGTAGTAATATGAAAGCCATAAAACTGGGGATGAACTCTAACTCTATCGGAACGTCTAAGAGGTAGGGATTCGTCAATCGGTTCAACCGGAGTTTCCTCCTCGGGTTGAATGCCAGCGGTAGAGGTTCCTTCATCTATCGACTCTTGAATCTCTTCAAGTTCGATTTGCCTCCCACTGTGTCCTTGGCTTATGAGTTCTCGCTCTCGGAAAACTCCTCTCCTCGCTACGAAGACAACATTGTCCTTCGGTCTATAGAAGAGATATCCAAAGGATGTATGCGGGTAGCCGATGAAAATACATCGCTCACTTCGAGGTTCAAGCTTGTCGTGAGTATCTCGTCTTACGAAAGCCTCGCAACCCCAAACCTTGATATGTGCCAACGAGGGAGCTTTCCCTGTCCACATCTCGTGAGGTGTTTTGGCAACCTTCTTAGTAGGGACTCGGTTAAGGATATGGGCGGCAGTCTCTAAGGCATACCCCCAAAAAAAGATTGGTAGTGAAGCACGACTCATCATTGAGCGAACCATATCTAATAAGGTCCGATTACGCCTTTCTGCCACACCATTTAACTGCGGTGTCCTAGGAGGCGTCAATTGTGAAACTATTCCACACTCCTTGAGATAATCGTGGAATTCAAGACTTAGGTACTCTCCTCCTCGATCGGATCGAAGCATCTTGATTTTCCTGCCCAATTGATTCTCCACTTCATTCTTGAACTCTTTGAACTTTTCAAAGGTGTCTGACTTTTGCTTGATTAGGTAGATATACCCATATCTACTATAGTCATCGGTAAAAGTCACATAGAAGCGGTTCCCATCCTTCGTGGTAGATCTAAACGGTCCACATACATCGGTATGTATTAGGTCCAATAGACCCTCGCCCCTTTCACATGTACTTGTGAAGGGTGACTTAGTCATCTTTCCAAGTAAACACGACTCGCATGTGTCATCTTCCCTAAGGTCGAATGACTCCATCACTCCATCCTTTTGGAGTTGGGCTATGCGTTTCTTGTTGACATGTCCAAGACGACAATGCCACAAGGATGCTTTATCCATACTAGTGGAAGAATCAATGTTCAAAACATCATTTCCTAAGTTATCAACAATCATAACGGTTTCATATATTCCATTACATGGTATAGCTTCAAAGTAAAAGACACCATTTAGATAAGCCAAAATAGAACCATTCTCATTATTAAAAGAAAATCTAAATCCTTGTCTATATAAACCATGAAATGAAATGATGTTTCTAGCCATTTCTGGCGAATAGCAACAATTGTTCAAATCCGAAACCAAACTATTCCTAAGCACTAAAGAATACACTCCAATCTTGGTCACAGGCGACGATCTTCTATTCCCCATGATTAGATTGATCCTTCCTTGCTCCACATCCCTACTTCTTCTTAGTCCCTGCACATTAGAACAAATGTGATAACCACAACCGGTATCAAGAACCCAAGAAATAGCATGATTAGAATCGTTAGATTTGATTGTGTATATACCTGCAAAAGATGGCTTGATCTTTCCTTCTTTGATTGCTTGCAGGTAATCCGGGCAGCTTCTCTTCCAATGTCCTATCTTGTGGCAGTGGTGACATTCTGCCTCCTTCGGGTTAGAGCAGGGCTTAGCGGGATCAACTTTGGTCCCACTAGAAGAGGCACCATCTCGGGCTTTCACCTTGCGATAGTTCTTCGATGAAGCTTTCCTCTTCTTTCCCTTCCCTTGACCAATAGCCAAGACAGGAGCAGCGGGCGGATTGGGAGTAGGTGCAACAGACTTGTCCTTGAAGTTGCTCTCAGCGACCCTCAAGAGACCTTGGAGTTTGCTTAGGGTGACCTCTTCTTTGTTCATGTGGTAGGTCATCCTAAATTGGTTGTACATCGGAGGCAAAGAGTGAAGCACCATGTCGATCGCCAAGTCCTCACCGAAGTCAACATTTAACTTGCGAAGGCGGTCGACATACCTTTGCATCTTTTGCAGGTGCACGGTAAGAGATTCTCCATGACCGATCTTTGCGGAAATCATGTTGGTGAAAATCTCATAACGCTCTTGTCTCGCGTTTTGGTGATATCTCTCCAATAAGTCTTGGTGCATCTCGTACGGGTACATGTCCTCGTAGGAATTTTGGAATTCGGAGTTCATGGTGGCGATCATGATGCAATGTACCTTCGTTGCATCTCGCTCATGAGTTTCAAAGGCGGTGATTTCGGCGGGAGTAGCAACTTCGGGGTTGATTTTCTCGAGCTTCTCATCGAGGACATACTCCTTATCCTCATAGCGAGCAATGGTGCGAATGTATCTTATCCATTCGCTAAAGTTTGTTCCATCGAAGGTGACCTTTTGGCAAAGGCTCATCAACGTGAAAGAACTAGCAGCAGTGTTGTTTGCGTTCGACATCTACAAGGACAAATATAGATTAGAATAAGAATCCCTAATTATCACCCAATAAGAAAATTAGGGCTAGGATCCAACAATAACATTTACATACTAGAAAAGGGATGCCGTAATCTAACATGCAAATAAATTGAAGGTAAGTGAATGACGATTCACTAATTCTCCATCACAAAACTTAAACTATTAGTCCTAAGTGTTTTTGAGAATTCCTAGGTTTGGATGAGATTCATTGAAACTATTCAATGGCATGTTTAAATCTCGATATGCCCCTCTAGTTTGTGACTGGGATGCCGAGGATCACAAAGCGGGTGTGAATTACCATGCAAATTCACATGGTGCCTTCATTGTAACGATCACCTATTCGATGTGCCGGTAAACCACACACGCTCCATCGAACTATGATAAACAATGAATCACCCTTTGCCACCTTCGCTTAGAACCAATTAGTGTGCCGGTAAACCACACACGCCCCACTAACATCTTAGCAAGGTGCAAAGTGTAATTTCATGGGATTGCATTAATTCACTTTTCCTAAAGTAACTAGGATTGGGAAAATTTTAAAAAATGTGTAGTTACTTTGTATTTCTTATTATACTTTTAATGAGAGGATGAGGTTGCCCTATCCTACCCGTTCGGCTAACGACCCTCCACCAATCAAGCAAGCGGTGGGTGTGAGTGTACACCCATTAAGCGCCATTTTATAGGCCGCAACCTTATACCCACCTTATAGATCGGCTTCGTGAATGAGGCCTACTAACGGTAAGAGTAGCATTTAGTTATACATATATATATATATATATATATATATATATATATATATATATATATATATATATATATATTATTCTAGTAATATCATATTAGTATAGGGTTGTATTTTAAAACCTTTTAAAATCTAGGGTTTGAAATTTAAGTTGTCTAAATTAAAACTTTTAATCACAAATATAAATTTCAAAACATGAGGGTAGGTTTTAAACATTTAAAACATGGAGGGTCAAATAACAAATAATTCCAATTAACAATTAATATCCTAATTATCTATATTTGATTTTATTCAAGATAATTACCAAAATAATTAAAATAATTAATTAATTATCATATAAGGAAATTAAATATTTTATTAGTTGATAAATAACTTTAACTAGATCAAGATAATAGTCATATATATCAAAAAATCGGATTTAGATTGATCTATTATGATTAAGGTAAGTTTCCATAAGATGATTATGAAAAAATCCCGAATCTGGCCATTCCTGACGCCTGGACTCGTCGAGTGCACAAGGGGACTCGCCGAGTCAGGCCTACTCGCCGAGTCCACCTTGGGACTCGCCGAGTCAGTGACTTAGAAACCTAAAAATCGAATTTTGCAGGTTTGTTTCAGTTAATCAAGCAACAATTTAAAGAAAACCAAGCTAGGCTCTGATACCACTGATGGGTTTTAGCCATAAGAACTTTCCTATGTGCGCATGCAAAACCCTAATGCTTGGATCTAGGCTTTCTAATAAACATGCTTTGAATCCAAGTCTTCTAATGACTAATTAGGTTAAATAACAACATTGAAACAGATCTAGAATCATACCTTTGAGTTCCTTGTTGATCTTGAGGTCTTGGAGCTTCTAGAGTCACAAATGTCACTCCTCTAATGGCTTACAAACACCAATAGCAAGAAAGATGATTTAGGAGAGAGGAGAGGGAAGGAATTCGGCCAGGGTTCTCTTACTTTATGAGATGTATCGAATTCCCTATGCCATGGGGTCTATTTATACTTGTAGACTCCTTAAGGGTTACAACCTAAATCCTAATTGGATAATCTTCTCTTAAGGCTATCCAAATCCATTCCATAGATAAGCCTTTGGACGATTTTGGCTATCCTAATACTCTTAGAATTCGTCCAAAGCATATCCTAATGGATTTACAGTCTAAACCTTAACTATCAAACAATTGACAGTTTATACCCCTTTATTTAATTAATCTCTTTAAGTCACCAAATTAATTCTAATTAATTCTATGACTTATATTAATCAAATAACAAATATATTATTCATTATATTATTCTCATAATATATTAATAATATTTACTCTCTCTTAATAAATCATCCTCTCAAGTTGCTATGGTGAAGGCAACCCAAAAGGACCATGCACAACCGGATCAAATACTTTGCCTAATATAGTTGCAGCCTTAGACACTATTCCAACAATTTGCGGATGTCCGAAAGAAATCAAGGTGAAAATTTCAACTTGTACCTTTGTTGATAGAGCTCTTTCGTGGTAGAATGGCCACATTATGGCTCTAACGCTCCCTATGGCGAACTCAATGGCTTGGGAGGACCTCAAGACCATGATCCTTCTAGAGTATTGTCCTATAGGGGAGGTACAAAAACTTGAGCAAGAATTGTGAAATCACTCTGTAAACGACTCCAACAGTGAAGCTTACATTGCCAGGTTCAGCGATCTGGCGATGTTGTGTCCAGGAATGATCACCTCTGAAAGTAAGAAGGTCGAATATTTCATTTGGGGGCTAACTCCCCCGATTCAAGGGAATATGATCGCTGCAAACCTAACAATGTTCGACAGGGCCAAACGACTCGCGCAAAAGCTATATGACCATCGGGTACAAAAGGGCGCGGAGACTTCCATCACTGAACCGAAGAAAGGGAATGATAACCGGAAAAACACGGGAAGAAAGAGAAAAGGGCATCAAATACAAGAATCCTCCAAAAAGCAACAAATAGTGGCGGTTCACGCCGCTACTTGTTCTGCCACATCAACTCCCACAAAGCAATATGCCTGTAATTTGACAAAGTGCGACAAATGCCCCTTCCACCATCACGGAGCCTACAGGGAGATGAAATGCACAACCTGCAACAAGAAAGGACACATTGCCCGTTACTGCAAGTCACCGACACAACCGAACAACCAAACCAACAACGTTGGGGCAAGTCAAGCGTCTTATGGGTGCAGAGAGATTGGCCACTTCAAAAGAAACTGTCCCAAGGCCAACAATTGGAATGCAGGGGGAAAAAGCAGTCTCATAGCGATATGACATGAGGAGGCTATAAAGGATCCGACAGTAGTCACTAGTACATTCCTTCTCAACAACATCTATGCATGCATTTTATTGATAGAGGGGCTGAAAGGAGCTTTGTTAGTCATAGGTTTAAGAACCTACTCAACCAAAATCCTCAATCATTAAAGGAAACATTTATTTTTGAAATGGCTAACAGAAAAACACAAACAACCAACGATATATTCATAGGGTGCACACTAACTTTAAATAACCACTCGTTTCCAATCGACTTAATGTCGGTTACTATAAGGAGTTTTGATGGCATGGATTGGTTATGCCCCCACAGTGCTGATATTATGTGCTACGAGAAGGCCGTTCACCTTCACTTTCCTCACAACGAAACTCTAGTTATATATGGCAACAAACCCGGTACGAACCTTCGTCTGATCTCGTGCATTAAAGCCAAAACGTGTTTACATAAAAAGAACCATGCCTTTTTGGCTCATGTAGTCGATCAAAGGAAGGAAGGAAATGGCATCAAAGACATCGCGGACATGTGGGTTTTTCCCGAAGATGTTCCGGGAATACCTCTTGAACGACAAGTCGAATTTCGGATCGAATTGAAGCCTGGAGCCACACCAATCTCCAAGTCACCATATAGATTAGATCTTGCGGAGATGCAACAATTAAGTGAACCACTCGCCAAAGGGTTTATAAGGCCAAACTTCTCACCTTGGGGAGCTCCGGTCTTATTCGTAAAGAAGAAGGATGGGTTGTTTTGTATGTGCATCGATTACCGTAAACTCAACAAGCTCACCGTCAAGAATAGATACCCTCTTCTCTGGATTGACGATTTATTTGACCAGCTGCAAGGAGCAAGTTACTTTTTGATGATAGATATGAGGTCTGGTTATCATCCGTTGTGAGTCCGAGAAGAAGATATTCCCAAGATTATGTTCCGAACCCGCTATGGACATTATGAATTCGTAGTTATGCCCTTCGGTCTGACGAATGCGCCTGCAACATTTATGGACCTGATAAACCGAGTCTGCCAACCCTATCTCGACAACTTCGTGATTATTTTTATCGATGATATACTCGTTTATTCCTGAAGTAAAGGAGAACACAGTCAGCATCTGTGGCAGGTTCTGGAAACACTAATGGCATAGAAGCTATAAGTGAAATTCTCCAAATGCGACTTCTGGATCCGCAAAGTGGATTTTTTGGGTCATGCGGTCAGTAAGGAGGGAATACATGTGGACCCTTCCAAGGTCAAAGCAATTAAAGGCTGGGCAACCCTAAGAACCCCAATGGAGATCAGACAATTCTTAGGCCTCGCTGGTTACTACGGGAGGTTCATACAGAATTTCTCTAAAATTGCCAAGCCGTTCACCACTTTAACCCAAAAGGGTGTACCCTTTATCCGGGAGAAGAAACAAGAAGTTGCTTTTCAAACCTTGAAACAAGGTCTATGTATCACCCATGCCTTGACTCTCCTAGAAGGGACAGAAGATTTCGTGGTGTATTGTGACACTTCCAATCAGGGGTTAGGTTATGTACTTATGCAATGCGGAAAGGTTATAGCCTATGCGTCAAGGTAATTAAAAGACCCATGAAGTGAACTATACCACTCACGATCTTGAGCTTGGAATTGTAGTCTTCGCTCTAAAAATCTGAAGGCACTATGTCTACTAGACAAAATGCACTATTTTCGTAGACCACAAAAGCCTCCAACATATCCTGAACCAGAAAGAACTAAACATGAGACAACGAAGATGGGTTGAGCTGCTAAATGATTATGAATGTGAGATCCATTACCATACGGGAAAAGTCAATGTAGTGGCTGCTGCCCTAAGCCAGAAATAGTACTCAGGTCGCCGAGTAAGAACACTAAAAATGACCATCCACTCCCACTTGTCTTCACAAATCAAGGAGGCTCAACTGGAAGCCTTCAAGTCAGAAAACATCGCAAACGAAGACTTGCATGGCCTGGAGAATAATCTTAGGATCAAAGAGGACGGAGCGTACTACCTCATGGACCTAATCTGGACACCAAAGTTCGGTGGGTTCAGAGAAGTGGTTATGAATGAAGCACACAAAAAAAGTACTCTGTCCATCTGGGTTCTGATAAAATGTACCTGGATCTCAAACAACACTATTGGTGGCCTAATATGTAAGCTAAAAATGCTACCTACGTGAGCAAGTTCCTGACTTGCACTAAAGTTAAGGTAGAGTATCAGAAGCCCCCGGGTCTCCTACAACAACTAGAGATACCCGAGTGGAAGTGGGATCGAATAACAATGGATTTTATAACCAAATTACCTAAAACGGCTAACGGAATGGACGTTATTTGGGCGATTGTTGATCGGTTGACTAAATCTGCCCATTTCCTGCTAATAAAGGAAATGTATAAAAGGGAAAAGTTGATCGAGATCTACATAAAGCAGGTTGTGAGATTACATGGTGTGCCAATATCTATTATCTCTAACAGGGATAAAAGATTTACATTACAATTTTGGCAGTCACTCCAGAGATCTTTGGGAACTTAGCTTTGACATGAGCACTACCTAGCATCCCCAAACAGATGGGCAGAGTGAGGTCCATCCAAATATTGGAGGATAAGCTAAGGGCTTGTGTGATGGATTTCGGCAAAGCATGGGATGCGCACTTACCGCTGGTGGAATTCTCATACAACAATATCTATCGCACAAGTATCAAGGTCGCTCCATTTAAAGCCCTATACGGATGTAAATGTAGATCACCCCTCTGCTGGGCTAAGGTGGGGGATACACAATTGGCAAAGGGGCAGGTACCATACATCACTCTTACTAGGCCCGAGATTATTAGGGAAACAACTAAGAAGATTGTTAAGATTAGTGAACGAATCAAGGCGTCTAGAGACCGACAGAAGAGCTACGCTGACAGACGATGGAAGCCTCTAGAATTTCTAGTCGACAACTGTGTATTGCTAAAGGTATCTCCCTGGAAAGGGATGATACGTTTTGGAAAGAGGGGAAAATTGAATCCAAGATACATCAGACCATTTGAGATCCTTGCCAGGATAGTTCAGGTGGCTTACAAGCTGCAATTAGCACCAGAGCTCAACAACATACACCCTGTCTTTCATGTGTCAAACTTGAAGAAATGCCTATCGGACGAAAATCTCATTATTTCGCTTGATGAGATTGAGGTGAATGAGAACCTCCATTTCGTTGAGGAACCAGTCGAAATAATGGAAAGGGAAGTGAAACCAACAAAACAAAGTCGCATCCCCATTGTGAAGGTCCGATGGAGTACCAAACGAGGACATGAGTTCACCTGGGAACGTAAGCTCAAATGATGCAAAAGTACCCACATTTTTTCCCTAGTTCTTGAGAGCTACCTTAGGACGAATTTCGGGACGAAATTCTCTCTAACGGGGGATGAGGTAACAACTAGAAAATTTTGAGTCAAACCAAGTCTAAGGGGTCTTGTATATAAGTGTGTAAGCAATGTTCAAATTTGGTACAACAATTTGTACTTATGCCATAATCTTGATTACTCGGATTATAAGGCGATCATTTTTGAGTTTCCAATTAACTAGAAACATAAACATATCCATAAGAACCATCTAAGACCGAAAAACACCCTCATTTTGGCCACCCTTGGCTGAAAACACTCTCATTTAGGCTACCTTTGGCCGTAAACACGCTTAATGGGCCACACTTGGCCGCAAACTCCATTTTAGACCCTATATAACTGAAATCCTCATTGTGTGAGGTGTACCATGGGTTCACAGTCATGCCTAGACCGCAAACCCCTTCCTATGGCAGCAAACTCATAAAGTAATTCATGAAAAGTAGTTTCCAGGGGAGTTTTCTATTAGATTTTAGTATGTTAAGGATTTGCTTGGGGAAAAGGACCCAACTTTACACCAATATACCCAACAAACTACCATACACCACACCCAATTTCCTAACGTATATCCATGACCATTCATCCCATTTAAACCACGTCCAAAGAACACTCTTCATTTTGTTCACCAGCAAACTTCAGTCTTTCCTTCTACTAAATTCCTTTTACACTTCCAACTTCAAGTTTCCTCCTTTCCCCAAGAATAAGTCAGGTACTTCAACATCTAAGTGGTCCTTAGATTTTTGGTAAGTTGTTTCAACAAGTTCAAATGGTTTTACACCTTATTTTGTAAATTTCATCCTCTTTACACACATGATTCGCATGTTAAATTTCAAGTGTTTATGGTTATATAGCTTCCATTATTGCATTCATTACTCAACTATCTTGCTCTCCTGCTTCCTAAAATAGAAATTCTTATCGTGGTGGTCGAGGTGGTCGTTTTGGAGGTCGTGGTTGTGGGCGTCGACCCTCACACTATTAACTATGTAGGAAAGATTGTCACTGTGCGATTTAATATCCGAACCTAACCACCTTTGCTCATCTAGGACCCTCCATTGATGATAATCTACCCCATGCATTTCATGCCAAGTGTAATGCCAACAACATTTCTTCAGATTGGTATGTCGATTATGGAGCTTCCGCTCACATGACACCACCAGTTTCTACTTTAACCTCATCCGCTCTATACACAAGAAATGAGCATGTCTCCTTTGGCAATGTTAATATTCTAAAAATCACCTGTATTAGTAATGCATCTCTCACTAGAGATATTGATTTGGCAGATGTTCTTGTTGTATGGAAATTAACAAAAAATATTCTCTCCATTAACAAGATAACATCAGATTAACCACTCAATGTTTTATTTTTTTGATTAGGTGTCTAAGTCAATAACTAAATTAGTATAATCTTGAATTATTAACAAAGTCCTTTTGGGTTTCCCTCAAACCTAGTAATTGATTGGAATGCTTTTTGGAGAGTGAGAAACCGACTTATTAATTTATTATATGATTAAAAAAATTAATTATAGATCAAAATAAATGTTTTATTAATATATTATGAGAATAATATATTAATAAGAAATATTATTGTTTAATTAAAAATTAATCAGAAATTAACTGGAATTAGTTTTTGGGATTAATCAGATTAATTAAAGGTTGAAGGACTAAAGGTGACAATGTTCAAAAGTTGAACAATGAGAGATTCTAGAGTCTCCCATATGGCCGGGTTGGGGGGGGGGGGGAGTACTAGAGGAGTTCTAGAGGGTTTCTAGAGCTTTTCTTAGGCTCTAAGGAAACTTGTATGCCTTAAGGGGAAAGCAAAAGGATTATTGTTATCTACAAGAAACCTGTCTTATCCTTAGCCTCCCTAGAACCTAAATAAACCCCCTTGGGTTATGATTTTCGAAATTCACTTCATCCCAAAGAGAGAATTTAAAAATTTTCTTCCTCATCCTCTTTCCTCTTAAGCCTTCAACTTGTTATGGTTTAAGTGTGAGCCATTTGAAGCACGAGATTTCCGGTGCTTGCTTTCTAAAGACCAACAAGGAAGGATTACTAGTTTATTTTCTATACTAAGCTATGGTATGTATTTTTCTAATAAACCTTTAGTAATTTCGAAAATAGAAATGTACTTTTAGGGTACATGATATTCAATAGTTGTTTGCAAATTATAGTAAGAACATAGAGTCTTTAGATGCATGTGACCTTAGGGTTTATGTTTTTCCGCTAAAAATAAATTGTCACAACTAGCAAATTTCGGGTCACACCAAGTCTAAGGGGTATTGTATATAAGTGTCTATGAAATGTTCAACTTTGGTACAATGATGTTTTATAAAATACGCTTGAAACTCATGTTGCAATAAGCCTCAAATGATTAATGCAAATCATACGAAACTCAAATAATTTTAAGACAACAACTTGTACTTATGCCATAATCTTGATTACTCGGATTATAAGGCCATCATTTTTGAGTTTCCAATTAACTAGAAACGTAAAAATATCCGTAACAACCATCCAAGACCGAAAACACCCTCATTTGGGCCACCCTTGGCCGAAAACACTCTCATTTGGGCTACCTTTGGACGTAAACACCCTTAATGGGCCACACTTGGCCACAAACTCCATTTTAGACTCTATATGACCAAAATCCTCATTGTGTGAGGTGTACCAAGGGTTCGTGGTCATGCGTAGAACGCAAACCCTTCATATGGAAGCAAACTCATAAAGTAATTCTTGAAAAGTAGTTTCTAGGGGAGTTTTGTATTAGATTTTAGTATGTTAATGATTTTCTTGGTGAAAAGGATTCGGCTTTACGCCAATATACCCAATAAACTACCATGCACCACAACTAGTTACGTAACGTATATCCATGACCATTTGTCCCATTTAAACCACATCCAGAGAACACTCCCAATTTTGTTCACCAACAAACTTCATTCTTTCCTTTTTCTAAATTCCTTTTACACTTCCAACTTCAAGTTTCAACCTTTCCCTAAGAATAAGTTAATTGTTGCAACATCTAAGTGGTCCTTAGATTTTTGGTAGGTAGTTTCAATAACTTTAAGTGTTTTTACACCTTATTATGTTAATTTCATCCTCTTTACACACAAGATTCGTGTGGTAACTTTCATAGGGTTTTAGAAGCTTCAAGGAGTTCATCAAGAGCATCTTAGTGTTTAGGCTCACAAACTCTTCACAAAAATTCAAATCTTCCACAAAAAAAAAAAACAACCAAGGTGAGCTTCATACCCCCATTTGTCGAGTTTTCATGCTTTTAAGGGGGGGGGGGAATACAAGTCCGAACATGTTTATCTTATGAATATGTTCTAGTTTCATCTTTATCATTTAAATGTGAAATAATATTTGCATAAGATATGATTGACATTACTTTATCTACACAAGAATCGTGTGTATATATAAGTTGATGTATAAAATAAAACTCATTTTGTGTTTAAGATACATCCATAAGGAAGAATATGTGTTGTATCAACTACAAGTTTTTGGTGATTTTTACTAAATATAGCTTTCTAGCAAAAATCATTATATTTCTAGTTACAACTATTTTGGTAGGTTAAAACGTAAGGATTCGTGTTTGGTAACATACATCTATGTTAGACAAGATATGCAACTCGATATTTATATAAGTTTATATTTATATATATAGTTTACACAACAACATAAGGCAAATTATTAACGATATAATTTATGTGTCATAAAACTCCATGTCATAAATTTCCTAAAAGCATAATTATGTTATTATACAAGAAAAAGGGAGTCATAGTTCACGTAAACCCGTTAAGGCTCTAGTGAGGCACATTCACTTCACCGTACCGGCCTAGCGTACACTTTAAGTCCTGCAGTATAAACATAGTCTACTGGATGGAGAGCGAGATAGTTGTGTATAGATCTATACGGGGATTGACACCCCCACACCTGAGCTGTTCACTACAGCTAGACAGGGCCAGTCTAGGGTGACAAATATCTTACCGATTCCGATGCCTGAAGAACGTCGTAAAAGGCATAACAGTCACATCAAGCATGGTTATAATAACTCACTTAGGGATCGACAAAACTATCTTGAGTTACGGGAAGCTTACACTTCACTTGTTTTATAAAATATAAAACTGCATTTTTCCTCGTGGTACTCTATTGGTTTTTACTACTGGTGTAGGGTTTAAGACCACAACTTTTTATACAAAAGAAAATATAGGATTTTATGGGAACATACAATTACAAACAAAAGAAAACAAAAGACATGCATTCACATATTCATAGTTTTGGAACGAGACTTACAAACCATTTTCATAAGAAAATATCGAATTTTCTGGAAACATACAAATCATTTCAAACAAAGATGTTACAAATCTTTTCATATAAATATGGTTATGAACTCACCTACATTCTATGTTGACACTTTTGAAAATGACTTGTATTCTTAGGAACACAGTAAGTAGGTACTTGAGCTACGAATGTTGAATATTTTGTTACATTTTGAAAACTACATTTTTGTCACTTTTGTGTAATTTGTGAACAAATACAATTTGTAAACAATCTAAGTTTTTTTTATCTCAATGTATGCCATTGGTTGCTATGTTTCATTCATATTCAATTGTTATGACACTATATAATGACGTCATCCGACCCCCGGACGTTTCTGTTGTCCTGGTTCGGGGGTGTGACATAGATTTTTTTTGTAGCATTTAAAGCCCATTAGTGGTATCAGAACCATTGTTCTCATTGATCTTGCACGAAGTTGAATAGCTCAAAATTATGGTTTATTGAACCTAAACCCTAAGAAGGCAAATTTCGAAAATCCCTAGGATTCTTGAAACCCTAGCCTCCAGCCTATATTTTCGAAATTTGAAAGGATTTTAGAAACCCTAGCCCCCTTTGCTTAATTTTCAAAATTAAGGATCTCTTTTAGGGTTTACCTTGTTTTCTTATTTGTTATTTTAAAAGCCTTAAAATTTAAACAATTAAAACCTGATAAACGATAGCCTATTTTTGAAAATTAGAAGGCTTAGGATTATGATTAAATTTGAATTGTTTTATTAATTGCTTAATTTTAAATTATTATTTAATCCATAATGATTTAATTAATTTTACTAATTGTATAATTAAAAGATGAAGATTAAATCAAAATTGGATTATTTTTAAATTAAATTAATTTTTATTAATTTTGAAAATTTAAACTTAAACCAAGTATTTTAGAAAGGTTTTAAAATACACCGTATACTATATATATATATATATATATATATATATATATATATATATATAATTAAAAGATTAATATATTATATGTATAAGACAAGTCAGCCAAATCACTAATACACCTCATTCAGGAAGCCATACTATAAAGGGAGTTTAAGGAAGCGGCCTATAAAATGACCACTATTGGATATCCACTCTTACCCACCACACTCTTGTATGGTGGAGGGTCGTTAGCTGAACGGATTTGATAGGACATAATCTCATTAATAAGTATAATGATATAAAGCAACTAAACTATCATTATAAAATCCCACTTTTGTTACTTTAGGAAAAATGTGAAAGGTATGCTAATCCATAAAGACACAAATCATGCTTTATATGTCGTTAGTGGAGCGTGTGTGGTTAACTGATACACTAATAGGGACTATAAAGAGATATGATGGGCATCTAAAAAATTATCTCTATTGATGGAGCGTGTGTGATTAACCGACGCATCAATATGAGATGATAAATAACATAGAGGTTGTCAAGCGGGTTTGCATGGTTATTCACATCTCATTTGTGATCCTCGGCATCCCACACACAAAAGGTGAGAGCATAATCCAAGATTAAACATGTCATTGATAAGGTTCAGTAAATCTCAAAAGATCTACAAATTTCATACGATTGGAACTGGTAAAAGCCTTACCTACCTAAAATAGATTCGAATTTGATTACGACATCCCTCTTCAAATTTCAAATTGAAAATATGGATCCTAGCCTTAATTTAAATTTTGGCTTAATAATTAAGGATTAAAATGAACTAACTTGAATTCTTTTTTCTCCTAATTTTAGATGTGTTGTGAATATAGAAATGGTCATCCTCGTTCTTTTGGAAATGGTTTCCTCTTCGTTCTAAAGATGATTTTTCACATTCTGGTCAAGGTGAAAATGTTTTCCCATGTTCAAGAATTGGTGGAACTAGACATCATGCTTCTTCAACTCTTCTACCACCTCCTCTTGTGACTCTCCCAACATCACGTTTTTGTCAAGTTGAAAGTGTTGGATAAGTTGTCTAAGTCCATAACTATTTCTAGTATGTACTTGACCCGACCCGGCATGGTCCATTTGGGTTGCATGGCAACATGCAATTGGATAGACTAAATGAGAGAAATAACACTTGGGGATTATTAATATATTATAAGTTCTAATATATTAATAGTATTGTTAAATTAGTCTGATCAAGAATTAATTAAGTGATCAAAAGTTAACTAATTAAATATATGGGTTGATTATGTAAATAATCCATAACTTGTATAGTGGGCTTAGAGGCTCCATGGATTATCAAGTTGGGTTCCACCCATAGGATGCTCCATGGATGATCCATGGGAGTTACATAACCATGGGTCATGGAAATGAAGAGTCAAGACACATTAGGGTTTACATGGTGTAACCCTAGATGTGTCAACACTATATAAAGAACATATTCTCCACCAAAATCGGCTACACATAAGAAACAAAAGGGCTAGGCCGATTTTAGAAGTGTGTATTCTCTCTAAAGTCATTCCAAAAGCATTTGGTGTTGTGTGATGCATTTGAGGCATCACACTTGGGGTGCTAGGCTCACAAGGTTTCAAGGATCATAAGCAACAACAAGGTAAGTTATTCTATCTTTCATTCAAGTTAAAAATTGTTCCCCATGTATGCTAGATAGGAATATAACCTTGGAATTCAACTTTGCATGATAATTAGACAAACATAGATCCAAGGTTATTAGGGTTGCATGTACACTTAGGAAGTGTTAGAATGCTCAAACCCCATCAGTGGTATCAGCGCCTAGGCTTGTTTGTTGATTTTTTTTGTGCAAACTGCTTGAAAAAATTGATTTTCTATTTTCTACTCGTATGAACTCGCCGAGTCCATGGGGGGACTCGACGAGTCCAAGAACAAATGCAAGCTACTTGTCGAGTTTGTTCTTACACTCGACAAGTAGAGGCTGCAGTTTTCAGAAATTCGACTTTTGTTGTTGGAAATGGACTAGAAACATTACCCTAAACTGTTTGGTACTTGAAAACTTGTTTTAGATGGTGTAATGTTTATGATAATCCATTTGCAATGGAAATTATCAAAATTACAAAGTTTTTAAGTGTAATTTTTGATTCTTGAAAGTGTTCATATTCATGTTCTTGAACTTATGAAGATTAGATGATTATAGGAATTGCTTGTAACCTTCATGGTAGTTTAATTCATGATCATAAAGTGTTTTAATGGAGTCCATAACTTGTCCTCAAGTTATGGAAAACCAAAAGTCACACTTTTATTAAATCCATTAAAAGAACACTAGAGTTATAAAAATGAAGAGTCTTCATTTTATTACTCAATTGAATTCATAAGTTATAAGAAATGAAAAGTTTTGTAAGTTTACAAAACTTTCCCCCAAGTTTTGGAACAAGTAAAGTCTTGATTAAAACTTTAGTTCCAACCCTTAGAATTTTTAAAAACTTAAAATTCAACCCTTATACTTATAATATTTTAAGTTAATAATATATATATATGTAGAAGATCAAGTTGTCTTACCGCTAGTACGCCTCATTCACGAAACCGGTCTATAAGGGGGTATAAGGTTGTTGCCAATAAAGTGGCAACTTAATGGGTGTCCACTCTCACCCACCACTTCCTTGATCGGTGGAGGGTCGTTAGCCGAACGGGTAGGACAAGGACTTATAAATTCTCATTAAAAGTATGATGAATATTATAAAGTAACTAAATGTTTTATTAAATTCCCAATCTTAGTTACTTTAGGAAAAATGTGAATAAGGTGCTAATCCATGAAATTACACTTTACACTTTATTTAAGTCGTTGGTGGAGCGTGTGTGGTTAACCGGCACACTAACTTGGACTTAACAAGGTAGGTAAAGGGTGAATTAAGGTTTATCATAGTATCGGTGGAGCATGTGTGGTTTACCGGCACATCGATTGAGTGATAAACTTTAAGGGTACCAAGTGATTTGCATGGTTACTTCACACCTCGTTTTGTGATCCTCGGTATCCCAGTCACAAAACTTGGAGGGCACACTCGAGATTGAAACATGCCTTTGAAAAGTTCATTGAATCTCAAAAGAATCTAGGAATTTCTAAGAACCAATCCAAAAACCTAATATTTAGTATTTCATTTTTCATGGTGGAAATTGGTGAATCGTCATTCACCTACCTTTCAAATATGTTATAGCTTGGATTACGACATACCTCTTATAAGTTATAATATATTGTGATTGGATCCTAGCCTTAATATTACATTTGGGTGTTTTATTAAGGACTCTCTTAATATCTAAACTAATCTTGTCCTTTTCTTTTAGACGTCTTCCAACAATGCTGCTTCTGGATCTAATCCTAATGGCTCCTTTACCCTTATGAACTTATGTGGGAAAGTAACTTTTAATGGATCCAACTTCAATGAACGGATCAGAAACATCAGGATGATTACCCGCTACGAGGACAAAGAACATGTCCTTGATAAGGAGCTTAAGGAGATTGATGAGACCACTAAAACTCCCCAGGAGATCGCTGACTTCCAGGCACATGAATGGGATGCTACCAAAGTGGCATGCATCATGTTGGCCACGATGATAGCAGAACTCCAAAAGTCCTACGAGGACTTCTACCCTTTTGAAATGCACCAAGATCTGATGGAAAGATACCATCAAAGTGCATGACAAGAGAGGTATGAAATCATCTACTCCATGATAACAACCATGATGAAGGACGGAGAGTCAGTCACGAGCCACATGCAGAAAATGCAAAGGTATGTGGATCGGTTCCTGAAGCTTCATGTGAACTTCCTTGAGGAGCTTGCAATAGATATCATTTTGCACTCCTTACCATCGTGCTATGATCAATTCTGCATGCCATATCACATGAATAAGGAAGAGGTCACACTCAACAAACTTCAGGGACTTCTCAAGACCGCAGAAACAGGTCTTATGGGGAAGTCGGTTTTTAACATGCCTACTCCAAACTCCGCCCCGGTTTTGGCAATCGGGAAAAGTCGAGGGAAGAAGAGAAAGAGCTCTTCGAAAGGTACCAAGGCTAGGAACCTTGATGGCTCTTCTTCAAGTGGAACCAAGAAAGGTTTCGTCACTCTTTCTTCTGACCTAAAAGAGGCTGAATGCTTCTATTGCCATGAAAAGTCACATTGGAAGCGGAACTGTCCAAAGTACCAGCAAGATGTGAAGGATGGGAAAGTTAAACCGAACCATGCAACTATTTACACTATCTTATCTAATAACTCACCCCATTCTGATTCTTGGGTCCTTTATATACCAGTTGTGGTATTCATATATGTTTTGATTTGCAGGGACTAAGAAGAAGTGAGAATGTGGAGCAAGGAAGAATAAACTTAATCATAGGGAATAGGAAAGATTTACTTGTCACAAAGATTGGAGTTTATACTTTATCGCTAAGTAGTGGGTTTAGTTTAGATTTGAATAAACGTTTTTATTCGCTAGAAATGGCAGGAAATATTATTTCCTTTCATGCATTGTATAAACAAGGTTTTACCTTTTCATTTGATAATGAAGTTGGTTCGATTAATGCTTTCTTTAATAATGTTCTTTATTTTAAAGCATTACCTTGTGATGGTGTGTATGAAACTGTATCTGTAGTTGATAACTCAGGAGATAATGTTTTGTGTATTGATTTTGTTAATGATAATAACTTGGATAAAGCATCATTATGGCATTGTCGTCTTGGACATATAAGCAAGAAACTCATAGGCCAACTCCAAATGGATGGAGTCTTGGAGACATTTGACCTAAAGTCAGATGATAGTTGCGAATCATGCTTACTTGGATAAATGACAAAGTCACCCTTCACAGGTTCTTGTGAGAGGGGTGAAGGTTTGTTGGATCTTGTATACACGGATGTGTGTGGGCCCTTCAAACATGCCACAAGGGATGCTAATCGTTATTATTTGAATTTTACTGATGATTACAGTAGATATGGATATGTCTACTTAATCAAGCATAAGTCAGAGACTTTCAAAAGGTTTAAAGAGTTTAAACAGGAAGTCGAGAGTCAATTGGTCAGGAACATTAAGATGCTTCGATCCGATCGAGGCGGTGAGTATCTTAGTTCAGAATTCCTCGACTATCTTAGGGAATGTGGGATTGTCTCAAAATTGACACCTCCCAGGACACCGCAGTTGAATGGTGGGGCTGAGAGGCATAATCGAACCTTGTTGGATATGGTTCGTTCCATGATGAGTCGAGCTTCGCTACCAATCTCATTTTGGGGGTATGCCTTAGAGATTGCCGCCCATATCCTTAATCTGGTCCCAACAAAGAAAGTTGCCAAAACTCCTCATGAGATGTGGACTGGTAAAGTACCCAAACTAGACCATATCAAGATTTGGGGTTGTGAGGCTTTCGTGAGACGCGAGACTCATGATAAGCTCGAACCCCGAAGCGAGAGGTGTATTCTCATCGGATACCCAAAGCAATCCTTTGGTTTCCTCTTCCACAGACCTAGTGAAAATGTAACAGCCCGGATTTCCAGGTATCTTTTATGCTTATATTTTTGGAATTTTGTGAGGGGACTCGGCGAGTTGGAGCTCAAACTCGCCGAGTAGGATCGCGGTTCAGGACGCGGGTTCGCGCCTGGACTCGACGAGTCCAAGCAATGGAGTCGGCGAGTCCTCGCTGTTTAATGAAACCCTAATTTCCCGGTCCTAAGCCCTATTTAAAGGACCTTATGGCCCTTCATTGCGGCTACCTTGATCTTGAGAGCACCAAAGCAGCTGAGGGTTCTTGTGAGTGAGATAAAAGGCCATTGTTCACCAAATTTGTGTGTTTTTGCAAGAAAGGAAGAGGAAAGTCAAGCTAGAAGAGTTGGGGAGCTTGGATCTACTTTCATTTCATCAGAGGAGGCTTTTTGAGGTATCATTCAGAGCTTATTTCCGTATTTTTGTTGATATGGTCAAATCTAGGGTTTCTTCATGCCTTATTTGCTTTGTATTTGAAGTGTGAGAGGTCCCATGGGGATATGGTGCTTAGATCCGGACCTTAGTAGGTCCAGAGAGTCCCTAATGTCATGCTTTATGTCCTTCCTTTTGGGTTGGAGGCTAGGGTTGCCATTTTAGAGGTCATTTCTCCAAAAAGAGCCTTGTAGGTGTTGTATGGTAACCAAGACATGAACTTTACATGATGAATGAGCTTAGGAGGGCCAAATCTATGAGTGGATGGAGCGGATCTGACCTCAGAAGTTTGTTTGAGTTGATGCATGGCATGGACTCGCTGAGTCTGAAGAACAGACTCGGCGAGTAGCATGAAGATTGTCCTTAACCACTCAGCGAGTGGTCCTGCCGAGTTATGGGTTGACTCAGTGAGTCAGGGAGAGTTAGAGAGGGTTGACAGATGGACTGAGTCGAGCTGGAACTCGCCGAGTTGTTCTTGAGACTCGGCGAGTTGAGTCGTGGTGGCCCCGCGATTCATGCCAGGTGGAACTCGTCGAGTCAGGGGAGTACTCGACGTGTGAAAAGAGAATCCTAAAGAGTTGGTGAATACGTATAGACTCGCCGAGTCGCCCTAGTGCACTCGCCGAGTCCGGTCAAAATTGACCGTTGACTGTTGACCAGAGTTGACCAGTGTTGACTTGATAGGGATAGTCAACCTTGGTGGTAAAAGTGTTAATTAGAGATGTATGATGTTATAGGAGGATTATAGCTCGGAGGATCGAGCACGAGTGATTTCCAGGATTCGCGGGTTATCAAGATATTCGAGGTGAGTCTTCTCACTATACTTTACCTTGAGTAGGTAATCAGAGTTATGTGACAGAGTATATGTATGTTATGTGTATGTTATCTGTTGTATTGCATGATGTCTATGTGATTTATGCTGTGCATGTTTATAGAGTTGGAACCGTAAGGTTCCCAAAGTTAGAACCAATGGGTTCATAGAGTAGGGTCTACGGACCCACAAAGTTATAGCCTCGAGTGGCTAATATGTGTTATGTGTGTATTTTGGGGAACTCACTAAGCTTTGTGCTTACAGTGTTAGTGTTGTTTATTTCAGGTACTAGTGATGACCGTGGAAAGGCGCCGACTTGATCTGTACACACGCAAGGGATTTTTATGTGATATGATCTTGGGATTTTGTATGATGTGAATTGAAGAATTAAACTTGATGTTTATGAAAATTAAATGAGAAATGTTTTATATTTTGCGAAAAATTATTTTGAAATTCACGGTGTTACAAGTTGGTATCAGAGCCTTGGTTTGAGGGATTCCAGTACACCTTCGGGCGTATTTGAACTCAAACTGAGGATTTGAGAAGTATTTTCTAAAAGAGTAAAATATTTTGAAAAGAAACGCAGAGCAGAGTTGTGTGTACGATCAGTCCGCACCTAAACGGTGATTTCCCAAAATACCCTCATGTTATGTGCTATTGATATTGATATGATGTATTCGCATGCTAGAGTAGGCTAAGTATTCCTATTGGGACTAGAGTGGCCTGATTTGTGATGCCTTAGCCTAGGAAGTGGTGAGCTGCTATGAGATGCTTGAGAGTGAGTAGGTAGCAGCGAGAGGCTTATGAGGGATCTATTAGAGAATAGCCTGTGCATGATACAGTACTTGGAAGTTGGGATCCGAAGAGGAGGATTTGGGGTGTATTCTGAGACGGTAGGGACAGTAGTATTGGGCCCGTACTACTGAAAGCACCGAAGCGGTGTACAGCCCAAGTAAGAATCTTTGGAATACCAAAGATCAAGGAGGAATGAGTTGTCGAGTGTGAGTATGCTCGAAGGGGTTCTAATTTTTCGTATGTTGTATTTCAGAGGTAGATCATGGTGAGGACACGTTTGATGCCTGAGAGCAGTGATACCAGTGATGAGGAGATCCGCTGGATCATCCACGAGGAGGTGGCTGCGGCCATCAGGGCAAAGATACCAGAGATGTTCGGGTCTATTAAGACCACGCTGATTGAGACCTTTGATGAGCGTTATGCCGCTCTTTCTGAGGCTGCTGTTGCAGCGGCCACCGCAGCTATTGCTGCCGCGAGGCCGCAAGGTGGTGATGCGTTGCTGTTCCGGGAGTTCAGCAACACAAAACCACCAGAGTTTGATGGGACCCAGGACCTGGTGGAAGCTATGAGATGGATTTCTGATATAGAGGGGTGTTTCTTCACTTGCTCATCTCCTGAGCATTTGAAGGTTCGGTTCGCGCTAAACCAGCTTCGCTTGGGAGCGAAGGACTGGTGGAAGTTTGTGACGGCGCATTTTACGCCTGCTGAGCTTGTGGCAGTGACTTGGGAGAGGTTCACTGCCATGTTCCGAGATGAGTACGTTCCCCAGATGGAGAGGGAGCGTTTGGCACAGGAGTTTCTGACCCTCAAGCAGGGTACTGAATTAGTTACAGCGATCACCAGGATGTTCCATGAGAGGGCGATGTTCTGCCCTGAGCACGTGTCCACTGAGCAGGCACATATGAGCCGATATTTGAGTATTTTGAGGCGAGACATTCGGGAGTTCGCGGCGAACTCCTCGTACCGGACATTTGCTGAGCTTCAGGAAAATGCCCGGAAGAGGGAGATTGAGCTGGAGACTCAGGCCAGGGAGGAGGCGGAGTCTCAGGGGAGGGATTGGCGACCGGCACAATCTCAGCCGGCAGCCAAACGGGCTAAGCCTGCTAATCCCAAACCAGGGAGCCAGAAGGGCCGCACTTGTGGGAAGTGGGGCAAGGGTCACGATGGAGTCTGCAGAGCAGGATCTTGCGACAAATGTGGCAAGGAGGGGCATATGGCCAAGGATTGCCCCAAGGGGTTTGCAGTGTGCTTCCACTGCAATCAGACCGAACACCGGAAGGCAGAGTGTATGCAGTTGCGAGGGTCATCTCTAGGGGCACCTCAGGGATCTGCCCCTGCCGCCATCAGAGCTACAAAGAGTCGGCCAGTGAAGGCCGAGGCGCCGAGGGAACGAGGGAGAGCCTTTCAGCTGACCGCGGAGGAGGTCCGCGCAGCGCCTGATGTCGTGGCTGGTATGTATTCTTTCATGTATTTATTTTGATGTTGAGATATTATGCTTATGTTATGTTATGCGTAGGTACTTTTCTTGTGAATTCTGTACCTGCCTTGGTGTTATTTGACTCGGGTGCGAGTCGGTCTTTTGTATCTTTGGCTTTTTGTTAGCATATCAGTGTTAGTCGTGAGGCGTTGAGTCAGCCTCTGAGAGTTTCCATAGCTGATGAGAGGGTGATATATGCCACGGAGGTTCTCTGAGGTTGCGTAGTCGAGATTTTCGGTGTTGGGTTCCCGATTGATCTGGTTCCTATTGCGATGGGTGATGTCTGCGTTATTGTGGGCATGGATTGGTTGAGCAGATTTGGTGCGGTTATCGACTGTGAGCGACAGCTGGTGACTATACGAGACCCTAGTGGGGGAGTTCTTTCGGTGTACGACGAGGGTACACGTTCAGGGTCAGCGTTTTGTTCGCCCGCTAGAGCGAGGCAGTGTCTACAGCAGGGCTGTAAGGGTTTTGTGGCGTGTGTGATGGATATGCGGGTGGATTCAGAGAGGCCGAGTTCAGTTGAGGAGGTTCCGGTGGTGCATGAGTTCCCAGATGTGTTTCCCGAGGAGTTGCTGGGTGTGCCTCCTGCGAGGCAAGTGGAGTTCAGTATCGATTTGGTTCCGGGGGCCGCGCCTATCGCCAAGGTGCCTTATCGCCTTGCACCTCCAGAGATGTAAGAGTTATCCTCGCAGCTTCAGGAGCTGCTGGGGAAGGGGTTTATTCGGCCGAGCAACTCGCCGTGGGGAGTGCCTATCCTGTTCGTCAAAAAGAAGGATGGTTCACACTGGATGTGTATTGATTACCGGGAGTTGAACAAGCTGACGGTCAAGAACCGTTACCCGTTGCCGAGGATCGACGATTTGTTCGATCAGTTGCAGGGAGCATCTTGGTTTTCCAAGATCGATTTGAGGTCTGGATATCATCAGGTGAGGGCGCGGGATGAGGACATCCAAAAGACAACGTTTAGGACGCGTTATGGGCATTACGAGTTTGTGGTGATGCCTTTCGGGCTCACCAATGCCCCGGCAATGTTCATGGATCTCATGAACCGAGTGTGTAGGCCGATGTTGGATCGGTCGGTGATTGTATTTATCGATGACATTCTGGTATATTCGAGATCTAGAGAGCAGCATGAGGAGCATTTGAGAGAGGTTCTTGGAGTTCTGAGATCAGAGAGGCTTTATGCCAAATTTTCCAAGTGTGATTTCTGGTTGCGGGAGGTCCAGTTCTTAGGACATCTCGTTAACCAGGAAGGGATATTGGTCGATCCAGCCAAGGTTGAGGCGGTGATGAGTTAGGAGGTGCCGAAGTCACCCTCCGAGTTCAGGAGTTTCCTAGGGTTGGCAGGGTATTATCGGAGGTTTATTAAGGATTTCTCCAAGATCGCAGTGCCACTCACCAGATTGACCCGGAAGGGTGTTGCTTTTTCATGGAGCCCCGAGCAGCAGGCCTCCTTTGAGACACTTCGCCAGAGGTTGTGCAAAGCCCCGGTGTTACTCTCCCGGAAGGGATGGAGGACTTTGTGGTATACTGTGATGCATCGATTTTGGGATTGGGAGCGGTGCTGATGCAGAGGGGGCGTGTGATAGCGTATGCATCGAGGCAGCTGAAGCCTCACGAGACGAGATATCCCACCCATGATCTAGAGTTGGGGGCAGTGGTGTTCGCCCTCAAGATTTGGCGTCACTACTTGTATGGGGTTCGGTGTACGATATACACGGACCATAAGAGTTTGAAGTATTTGATGGATCAGCCCAACCTAAATATGCGTCAGAGAAGGTGGTTGTATGTGGTCAAGGATTATGATTGTGAGATCCTGTACCACCCAGGCAAGGCTAATGTGGTAGCCGATGCATTGAGCCGCAGGACGGAGAGCACCCCGCTGCGGGAGGTATGTTTGAGATTGACCGTGATAGCTCCAGTATTGGACGCCATTCGTGGGGCACATGCCGAGGCTGTGCGACCTGAGATGCAGAAGAGGGAGCGGGTTGTTGGTTTGGTTTCAGAGTTCGTTACCGATGGTCGGGGGCTTATGACATTTCAGGGGCGTATCTGGGTACCGTTTGTGGGAGGAACGCGTACCATTTTGATGGAGGAAGCGCATCGGTCGAAATTTTCAATCCATCCGGGGGCCACTAAGATGTATTTGGATTTGAGAAAGGAGTATTGGTGGCCCTGTATGAAGAGGGATGTCGCGTGGTTCATTGAGAGGTGCTTGACCTATCGTAGGGTTAAGGCTGAGCACCAGAGGCCGCATGGTAAGTTGCAGCCATTGGAGGTTCCCGAATGGAAATGGGAACAGATCACTATGGATTTCATCACCAAATTGCCAAGGACTGCCAGAGGAGTTGATGCAATTTGGTTGATTGTGGACAGATTGACGAAGAGCGCTCACTTCCTTGCTATCAGCGAGAGTTCTTCAGCAGAGAAATTGGCGGAGGTGTATGTGAGGGAAGTGGTATCTCGACATGGGGTGCCGATCTCGATTGTTTCAGACCGTGATGTGCGTTTCACTTCCAGATTCTGGAAGAAGTTTCATGAGGAGTTGGGTACTAGACTGCATTTTAGTACCGCATATCATCCCCAGACAGATGGTCAGAGTGAGCGGACGATTCAGACGCTCGAGGACATGCTCCGAGCATGTGTGTTGGATTTTAGGGGTAGCTGGGATGCATATTTTCCTTTGGCAGAGTTTTCCTACAACAACAGCCATCATTCGAGCATTGGTATGGCCCCCTTTGAGCTGTTGTATGGAAGGAGGTGTCGGACCCCCATTTGTTGGGGAGAGGTTGGTCAGCGGGTGATGGGCAGTACAGAGATCGTGCTTCAGACGATAGAGAAGATTCAGCAGGTCAGACAGAGGTTGTTGACCGCTCAGAGCCGACAAAAGAGTTATGCAGATAGACGCTGGTCCGAGCTTGAGTTTCAGGTTGGCGACCTTGTACTCCTGAAGGTCTCTCCTTGGAAATGAGTGATTCGATTCAGGAAGAGGGGCAAGTTGGGGCCCCGATATATTGGTTCTTTCCGTGTGACCGCGAGGGTAGGCCGGGTAGCCTATCGTTTGGATTTTCCAGCAGAGTTGGGGCAGATTCACGACACTTTTCATGTGTCGCAGCTGAGGAAGTGTATAGCCGACGAGTCGGCAGTGGTTCCATTAGAGGATATTCAGGTGGATGCGAGCCTGAATTATGCCGAGAGACCAGTGGCCATCAGAGATCGGAAGATCAAGGTTTTGAGGAACAAGGAGGTACCCCTGGTGTTGGTTCAGTGGTACCATCGAAAGGGATCAGAGATGACCTGGGAGTCGGAGCGTGAAATGCGTGAGCAGCATCCGAAGCTATTTGCAGAGCGAGACTTCGAGGGTGAAGTCTAGTTCTAGTGGGGGAGAATTGTAACAGCCCGTATTTCCAGGTATCTTTTATGCTTATATTTTTGGAATTTTGTGAGGGGACTCGGTGAGTTGGAGCTCAAACTCGCCGAGTAGGATCGCGGTTCAGGACGCGGGTTCGCGCCTGGACTCGACGAGTCCAAGGAATGGACTCGGCGACTCCTCTCTGTTTAATGAAACCCTAATTTCCCGGTCCTAAGCCCTATTTAAAGGACCTTATGGCCCTTCATTGCGGCTACCTTGAACTTGAGAGCACCAAAGCAGCTGAGGGTTCTTGTGAGTGAGACAAGAGGCCATTGTTCACCAAATTTGTGTGTTTTTGCAAGAAAGGAAGAGGAAAGTCAAGCTAGAAGAGTTGGGGAGCTTGGATCTACTTTCATTTCATTAGAGGAGGCTTCTTGAGGTATCATTCAGAGCTTATTTCCGTACTTTTGTTGATATGGTCAAATCTAGGGTTTCTTCATGCCTTATTTGCTTTGTATTTGAAGTGTGAGAGGTCCCATGGGGATATGGTGCTTAGATCTGGACCTTAGTAGGTCCAGAGAGTCCCTAATGTCATGCTTTATGTCCTTCCTTTTGGGTTGGAGGCTAGGGTTGCCATTTTAGAGGTCATTTCTCCAAAAAGAGCCTTGTAGGTGTTGTGTGGTAACCAAGACATGAACTTTACGTGTTGAATGAGCTTAGGAGGTCCAGATCTATGAGTGGATGGAGCGGATCTGACCTCAGAAGTTTGTTTGAGTTGATGCATGGCATGGACTCGCTGAGTCTGAAGAACAGACTCGGCGAGTAGCATGAAGATCTATGAGTGGATGGAGCGGATCTGACCTCAGAAGTTTGTTTGAGTTGATGCATGGCATGGACTCGCTGAGTCTGAAGAACAGACTCGGCGAGTAGCATGAAGATTGTCCTTAACCACTCAGCGAGTGGTCCTGCCGAGTTATGGGTTGACTCAGTGAGTCAGGGAGAGTTAGAGAGGGTTGACAGATGGACTGAGTCGAGCTGGAACTCGCCGAGTTGTTCTTGAGACTCGGCGAGTTAGAGAGGGTTGACAGATGAACTTTACGTGTTGAATGAGCTTAGGAGGTCCAGATCTATGAGTGGATGGAGCGGATCTGACCTCAGAAGTTTGTTTGAGTTGATGCATGGCATGGACTCGCTGAGTCTGAAGAACAGACTCGGCGAGTAGCATGAAGATTGTCCTTAACCACTCAGCGAGTGGTCCTGCCGAGTTATGGGTTGACTCAGTGAGTCAGGGAGAGTTAGAGAGGGTTGACAGATGGACTGAGTCGAGCTGGAACTCGCCGAGTTGTTCTTGAGACTCGGCGAGTTGAGTCGTGGTGGCCTCGCGATTCATGCCAGGTGGAACTCGTCGAGTCAGGGGAGTAATCGACGTGTCAAAAGAGAATCCTAGAGAGTTGGTGAATACGTATAGACTCGCCGAGTCGCCCTAGTGCACTCGCCGAGTCCGGTGAAAATTGACCGTTGACCGTTGACCAGAGTTGACCAGTGTTGCCTTGATAGGGATAGTCAACCTTAGTGGTAAAAGTGTTAATTAGAGATGTATGATGTTATAGGAGGATTATAGCTCGGAGGATCGAGCACGAGTGATTTCCAGGATTCGCGGGTTATCGAGATATTCGAGGTGAGTCTTCTCACTATACTTTACCTTGAGTAGGTAATCAGAGTTATGTGACAGAGTATGTGTATGTTATGTGTATGTTATGTGTTGTACTGCATGATGTCTATGTGATTTATGCTGTGCATGTTTATAGAGTTGGAACTATAAGGTTCCCAGAGTTAGAACCAATGGGTTCACAGAGTAGGGTCTACGGACCCACAGAGTTATAGCCTCGAGTGGCTAATATGTGTTATGTGTGTATTTTGGGGAACTCACTAAGCTTTGTGCTTACAGTGTTAGTGTTGTTTGTTTCAGGTACTAGTGATGACCGTGGAAAGGCGCTGGCTTGATCTGTACACACGCAAGGGATTTTTATGTGATATGATCTTGGGATTTTGTATGATGTGAATTGAAGATTTAAACTTGATGTTTATGAAAATTAAATGAGAAATGTTTTATATTTTGCGAAAAATTATTTTGAAATTCACAGTGTTACAGAAAATGTGGTCTTTGGAGCTAGGAGGGCGTTCTTTCGAGAGAGAGAGTTCATAAGCCAAGGAAACAGTGTGAGGCAAGTTGACCTTGAAGAAATTCAAGAGTCAAGCGGTGATGGAACTTCAAACTCTAGCACTCAACTTGAGGAGGAAACTCCTGTTGAGCCAACTGACAAGTCTGTACCTCTAAGGCGTTCCACAAGGGTTAGGAATGCACCTGAGCATTACTATGGATTCCATATTACTGTGGAAGGTGATACACTTATCAGTGATGAGACACTGATAGGTCTGGATGAAACTAATAGTTATGCGGAAGCCATGGCAGGCCCTGAGTCAGCCAAATGGAAAGAGGCAATGGACAACGAGATACAGTCCATGTATGACAATCAAGTTTGGAACTTGGTTGAGAATGTACCAGGTCGTAAGATTGTAGGGTGCAAATGGATCTTCAAGAAGAAGACCGACATGGATGGTAAGGTACACACTTATAAGGCACGACTGGTTGCAAAGGGTTTCTCACAAACTCCGGGAGTTGGTTATGATGAGACATTTTCTCAAGTGGGCAAGATTAAGTCTATTAGGGTTCTGTTAGCCATAACCACATTTCATGACTATGAAATATGGAAAATGGATGTCAAAACTCCTTTCCTTAATGAAAAGTTAGCTGAGGATGTTTACATGAGTCAGCCGGAGGGTTTTGTCAATACAGAGTACCCTAATAGAGTGTGTAAGCTTGAGAAATCCATTTATGAGTTAAAGCAAGCACCTCGCAGATGGAATCTTTTCTTTGATGAGAAAGTCAAAGAATTTGGCTTTTCTAGGAGTGAAGATGAATCCTGTGTATATGTCAAGGCTAGTGGGAGTGTATTTAGCTTTTTGATATTTTATGTAGATGACATACTACTCATAGGAAATGACATCCCTACTCTGCAAGAAGTTAAGTCCTGGCTTGGGAAGTGTTTCTCTATGAAGGACCTATGAGAAGTTGCCTATATTCTAGGGATAAGGATCTTAAGAGACCGGAGTAAAAGACTAATTGGACTTAGTCAGAGTACCTACCTGGATAAGGTGATGAAGAGATTCAGTTTGCAGGACTCCAACAAAGGAGAGTTACCCATCCATAGTAACGCCAGATTGGGTATGATACAAAGCCCTAGTTCTGAGGCTGAGATAGCAGAAATGAGTTGAATACCTTATGCTTCGGTTGTAGGATCTATCATGTATGCTATGATGTGTACTCGACCTGATGTAGCCTTTTCCTTGAGCATGGTTAACAGGTATCAAGGGAACCCTGGTAAGGCACACTGGACTGCGGTAAAGAATATTCTCAAGTACCTACGGAGAACTAAGGACTGGGTTCTTACCCTCGGTGGGATTGATGACTTGAGAGTTGTAGGGTATAGTGATGCTAGCTTCCAGACTGATAGGGATAATTTCCGCTCTCTGTGAGGCTGGGTCTTTACCCTAAACGGAGGAGCAATTTCTTGGAAGAGTTCCAAGCAAGAGACAGTGGCTGATTTAACTTGTGAATTAGAGTATATAGTAGCTAGCGAGGCAACAAAGGAGGCGATATGGCTGAAGAACTTCATTGGAGACCTTGGAGTTGTACTAGCTATTAAGGAGCCAATGGAAATTTTCTGTGATAGTGAAAGTGCTATTGCCTTAGCCAAGGAACCAAGGGATCACGGGAGATCCAGACACATCGACAGAAAATACCATTTCATCAGACATCGAATAGAAGAAGGACTCCTCGTGGCAAAGAGGGTATCATCGGATGAGAATCCAGCAGATCTACTCACGAAGGGACTGACTCGGGTTAAGCATCTCCAGCATGCTCGAAGCATAGGGCTGAAGGATGATATTAGATTTAGTAGTTAGATAACCTTGAAATTTGTAAAGTGTAACTGATATTAGATGATGAATAAAAGGTGTTTTATTTATGAGTAAAGTGTTGCTATCTCTTGTCGATCGTTTACTATATTTCTTTTGCATGTTTTGACTTCCAGAATAATTATGTTTGGTATATCATATTATTCGAACCTCCACAGTCGGTCATATGTAGGAAGTAGGTATGAATCAAGACTGTCATGATTGGTTGTAGAGGTCTAAGGTGTTAGACATGGCTACAACAATCATGAGTGCTCATAAGCTCTGAGCATTGGACTCAACCCACGCTCACTGGAATCACTTCATGGAATTTATCTCGAGTGATCGTGAGATGGTAATATCATATAAGTCTTCAAACCTAGAGATATGATTTGTTACTTATGAGTTGGTTATGCATTGATTGTACGAAAACGCATTGGTAACTCGATGTTATAAAACATGCTCTTGTGTATAATTCAATGAGTAGTAGAACAAACATATGAGTCGAAGTTTATCTGTTCCTTCTTGGATTAGAAGCTAATATCTGGGCCCCTCGATGATTTTGTTTTGACTTATGTACCGGGCCCAGTCAGAACTAAGTTGATGTGTTCAATTAAGGTCTTTGTCAAACAAATCGGAAATCGGGAAACAAATTGTTGGACAATAAGTAAGACATTGTTCCATGTATTTGTCCGGCTGATATCTCGAACAGAGGATTATATGACCACTTATCTTAATTGGCGTATCATCATCTTCTCAGTTCCGAGAGACCTTGAAAGAGCTACGATTGCCGTTCTCCTGAAGTATTACAGTTGTAGTTATTAGACTTATCCAAGTGGGAGACTGTTGGATAAGGTGTCTAAGTCCATAACTATTTTTGGTATGTATTTGACCCGTCCCGGCATGGTCCATTTGGGTTTCATGGCACCATGCAATTGGATAGAATAAATGAGAGAAATAACACTTGGGGATTATTAATATATTATAAGTTCGAATATATCAATAGTATTATTTAATTAGTTTGATCAAGAATTAATTTAGAATTAATTAAGTGATCAAAAGTTAACTAATTAAATATATGGGTTGATTATGTAAATCATCCATAACTTGTATAGTGGGCTAAGAGGATCCATGAATTATCAAGTTGGGTTCCACCCATAGGATGCTCCATGGGAGTTACAAACCCATGGGTCATGGAAATGAAGAGTCAAGACACATTAGGGTTTACATGGTGTAACCCTAGATGTGTCAACACTATATAAAGAACATATTCTCCACCAAAATCGGCTACACATAGGAAACAAGAGGGCTAGGCCGATTTTAGAAGTGTGTATTCTCTCTAAAGTCATTCCAAAAGCATTTGGTGTTGTGTGAAGCATTTGAGGCATCACACTTGGGGTGCTAGGCTCACAAGGTTTTAAGGATCATAAGCAACAACAAGGTAAGTTATTCTATCTTTCATTCAAGTTAAAAATTGTTCCCCATGTATGCTAGATAGGAATATAACCTTGGAATTCAACTTTGCATGATAACTAGACAAACATAGATCCAAGGTTATTAGGGTTGCATGTACACTTAGGAAGTGTTAGAATGCTCAAAACCCATCAGAAAGATATCAAACATATCAAATCTATTGGCATGTAGACATCAAGATAGAAATTATGTGTGTGTGTATGTGTATATTCTACAAATGAAATCATACATTGACAAGTTGGATAGAATGGGTGTCATTTTCTCAAGGGAGCAAGCCATTAATTTGGTTCTACTCTCGCTTCCTAAGTCACATGGTCAGTTTTTTGAAAACTTCCATATAAGGAATATGGATGTGACCCTAGTTGATCTGAACCAAATGTTGGTAGTTGTTGAAGCAGAAATGATTAAGAGCGCATCTGAAGCAGAGTTGGCGATTGGTGATGGTGACATTGGTGGTTCAGAAAAAATTTCTCTTCCTAATGGAAAGGGATCAATCGTGGTCAAAGAGTTTGATCGCAAGGTATAGAGAAAGGCTTGTTCTGAGATCATCCCATGTCTTAAGCCCAAAGAGTCCATTTGTTTTTACTGCTAATTAAGGGGACATTGGTTGCGAAGCTTCCCAAAATACCTAAAATATGTAAAGTCAATCTGAATGACTCTACTTCAAATACATCCGTTATCTAACTCCATTATTTTTCTAAGTTCCTATTCATAGACTCTTAATACGTTATGTGATGATCTCATTTTATGTTATTACAAGATCTAAGAGAAATAAGGAAGCTCAAGCAGAGTGAGCTGAATCTAATTGTGGGAAATGGACTTCGGTCACACAGTTCGATGATCAGAATTTGGAGCTACTACTAAGGAGTTAAGATAATTTAATAGATTGTTGTTCTCTTAGGAGATGCCTAGAAACATAGTTTTTCATTTTATGTGTTGTAAGAACAAGTTCCAATTTTTCGTTTATTTTCAATAAAAGTGAAATTTTGGTTTACTGGTCGCCTTATTTATATTTCCTTGCAATGACATTTAGAAAAGTGTTGGTTATGTTTCTAATATTAGCAATATTAGTTGTGGATTTAATTCTTATGATATCGCATGTGGTATTATCAACTCATCACCAACATGACAGATACATGGTATTGTACAAGTCTCATTTTATAGTATATGAGAATCTTGTTCATTGGAGAATTTTAACTAATTCATGGATCATATGTTTATGTGAGTCAAGTGAAGGACTAATGGATCTAGTACATGTTGATATGGACTACTAATATCCACCACAAAGGAAGATAACTCAACCCGTCATGATTTTCTAATGTTTTAGTAAATATGGTTGTGTTTATAAGATTAAACATAATTCTTATACTTTGAAAAGATTTAGAGAGTAGCAGAACGAATAAGAAGAATCTATTATGCAGACAGATAAAAGATTCCCCATTCTGAGAAGAAAGGAAAATGCTTTAATATCATGTTTTATGAGCATCTTAGTGATTGTGGATTTATATCACAATTGATCCTCGAAGAACATCTTAGTACAATTATATGACTAAGAAGTTGAATCATATATTATTGGAAATAGTTTGATCATAGATTAGTCATACTTCGTTCAAAATCAAGTTTCAGGGCCATAGTCTAGTAACTATGAATCATATCTTGAAACTCCTTTTCAATCTAAGAAGGTTGAAAACACCTTGAAATATATGGAGTTAAGAATGTTTTCTTACTCTAGCACATATAGAATTAAAGTTGTGATGTTTTCATTAATCGAGAAACAAAAGATAAATTGAGACCAATTTTGTTGAGTTTTTTCTTATTGAGAATCCACACGAACTTTAATATATTTATTTTAGCTCGTCAAGGAATGTTCCTTGAGATAAAACTCATATGTCAAGAAGTCAGTGGGAGTTGTATTAATCTTGAATGTTTTAAGAGTAAATCGAAAATAAACCTTTTAGTTATGACTTGCACGCAATCTGAGGTTGATAACCTATCGTGTTTGGTTGGCATATTCTGTCACAACCCCGAACCAGAACGGCGGAAACGTCGGAGGGCGGATGACGTCATTGTGTAGTATCATAACAACTGAATATGAATGAAACATAATTACCAAACATCATACATTAATAGATGCCAATATACATTGTTTACAGATTGTATTTGTTCACAAGTTTACAGAAAAGTGATATAAAATATGATGTTCCAAAATGTAGCAAATATCCAAAATCCATAGCCTAAATACATGCTTACTGAGTCCCTAAGAATACAAGTCATTTTGAAAAGCATCAACTAAAAGTTGGTGAGTTCATAATCATATTTGTATAAAAAGCTTTGTAACATCTTTGATTGCAATGATTTGTAAAACTCCATAAAATTCGATATTTTCTGTGAAAAATGGTTTGGAAGTCTCATTCTAAAACTGGAAATAATTCCATGCATGTCCTTTGTTTTCTTTTGTTTGTAATTGAAAAGAGCGTGTGTTCCAAGAAAATCCCATATTTCCTGTTTTATGAAAATTTGTAGTCTTAAAACCCTGAGACTGGGGTGGTGGTATTAATGTACAAAAAGTGAAGCGTAGTTTTATATTTTATAAAACCAGTGAAGTGTATAATTTCGTAAATCCAAAATAAAATTGTTAATCCCTATGTGAGTCGTTACAACCATGCTTAATATAACTTATATGCCTGTCATGACGTTCTTCAGGCATCGGTTTCGGTAAGATATTTGTCATCCTAGATTGGCCCTGTCTAGCTGTAGTGAACAACTCAGGTGTGGGGGCATCAACCCCGTATAGATCTATACACAATTACCTCGCTCTCCCTTCGAAAGACTCTGGTTATAACTACAGGACATACAGTGTATGGTAGGTAGGTATGGCGAAGGAAAGTCTCACAAGTGCCTTAACAGATTTACACGAGCTTTGACTCCAATTATAGAATAATGAAAATAACATTACTAGGGTAAATTCATGACTAAATTTTTATTACGCGCGTTTTACTACTTTATAACACACAACTTATAACTTGTACCTTGAAAAGCTTTATGACGGACAGCTCATGACATGCAAATTTTTTTGTCGTGATAATTCTGTTTTGTATACCGTTTTAGTTAATTTATTTATAACATTTTTTATAAATAATCGTTAATGGGCTTGTCTATTTGTAATATATGTTGTGTAAATAGCATTATCCTCTAAGTTTTCAAACTATTAAAATGGTGACAACATATTACACTTATTTTACTAGTAAAAATTATTTTTAGTAAAATAATCAAGTTTTGTAGTTTGTTTACCATACCAAAATTTAGTTTAGGAGTTTTGTAACACAAAATATACTATTTTGATGTGACTCTAGCATGTCACGATTTTTACAAAAAAATATATAGAAATCTTGAAATTTATTATATTCCATTATTTTTATAAGTATAAGTGTTAAAATTGCATATGTCCAAAAGTTAACCATTTTTTAGTGTAAAACCCATATTTTCACCATTTTCCGTGAACAAACATATCCACAAAACTTTTATAACACAAAAATGTTATTAACGTAACATATATTAAGAACCTTTTTAGTTGAGATCTTGTTTCATCTTCAACCCATGACTATGGTCCATGAAATTATCCAAAGGATAAACTTAATCTAGCAACATGGACCTTGTAAATCTTGAGTTTATGGGGGTGTTAGCATGAGGTATTCAACATTTCAACACATGTAGTTACATAAACACACAAGTGCATGCAAATATCCAAAGATTTGAATAAAACTTGACTTGTATCCCCCCTGCCCCTAAATGGATGAAAACACGAAATAGTGGGGTATGAAGCTCACCTTGGTTGATTTTCGAGATGTAGAAGAAGAAGGTGAAAATTTTCGAGCCTAGCCTTGTGTCTTGGAGAGATTCTCGAAAATGGTGGTGTTCTAAGAGACTACACACAAAAATGGTGTGTAAACATGAAGTTCTTCACTTAGATATATATAGAAATCACTTAAGTTTACAAGAAACTTACCTAGTTTTTGAGTGTTGCTTGAAGAAACCCTTACCAAACACACATATACACACCAAAATTTTAGGAGAATGTAGAGGGGTCTTGAGAATGAAGTGAGGAAACTAAAATTTTGTAGCGTCTGTGAGAGGGTGGTGGTTTGCGGTCGAGAGTTAAGAGAGAGATAAGGGAAGAGAGAGTTGACTCTTAGAAAGTTGATGGGATGCTTGCCTTGATACGTGGAGGATTATAGCTTTGATGTATGGGGGGTAATAAGGAGGTGGCATAGTAATTTCTCTTTTCTTTTTCCTTTTTCTTTTGTTTAAGCGATAACCAAACCCTAGGGTTCTCGGCCCAAAGGGTGACCCCAAAAGAGTGGGTTTCAATTTTTGGCTTGGCCCAATAGGAATTTCCGGCCCAATAAGATTTTTCGGTCTAATAAAGCCCAAAGGTAGGAGTTTTCGACCCAATAAGGCCTTAGAAGGAGTTTTCGGCCCAATGAAAAGCCTAATAAAAATTTTCTGCCCAATAGGGCCCATATGAAGGTTTTCGGCCCAATAAGGACCAATGAAGGAGTTATCGGCCCGATAAGGTTCACGGTAAGATTTTTCGGCCAATGGGGACCAATGAAGGGTTATCGGCCCAATAAGGCCCAATTGGGTGTTGGGCCAAAAATTCTTGGATCAAAGCCCAAAATGGATTGGTCTTAACTATTGGATCAAGTTATTGGGCTTGTATGAGGCTTGATTTACAATGTATACACGTATAAATTTAAATAATATTGTAGTTTGAATTTCACTAATTGGAGGGTTACAAGGTTACATGGAGGAAATTGTCTCGTACAAGAATCACAATCTCAACCCTAATTTTCTAGCTGTGACATCATCCCCCCGTTAGAGGGAAATTCGTCCCGAAATTTGTTCTGGGGTAGCCTTCAAGAACTAGGGAAAAAATGGGGGTAATTTTTCATCAATCTAGTCCTAGTGTTCCCAGGTGAACTCCGTTTGGCGCTCCATCGGACCTTCACAATGGGAAAACGGATTTGCTTTGTTCGTTTCACTTCTCTATCCATGATTTCAACTGGTTCCTCAATGAAATGGAGATTTTCATTCACCTCAATCTCGTCAAATGGGACAACGAGAGTCTCATCCGATAAGCATTTCTTTAGGTTTGACACATGAAAGACAGGCTGTACATTGCTGAGTTTTGGTGGTAAATGCAGCTTGGGTTCAACTTTCCCCGCCTTCCAAAGCGTATCATCCCTTTCCATGGAGAGACATTTAACAGTATCGCCAACTTCGAATTCTAGGGGCTTCCACCGTCTATCAACGTAGCTCTTCTGTCGGTCTCGAGATGCCTGGAGTCGTTCCCTGATATGAACGATCTTCTCAGTTGTTTCCCTGATAACCTCGGGCCCAATAAGAGTGTTGTTGGGTACTAGTCCCTTTGCTAATTGTGTGTCTCATACCTCCGCCCAACAGAGAGTTGATGTACACTTTCACCCATAAATGGCCTCAAAGGGAGAGAACTTGATGCTTGTGTGATAGCTATTGTTGTATGGGAATTCGATTAGGGACAAATGGGTGTCCCATGCTTTGCCGAAGTCTATCACACAGGCTCGGAGTATATCCTACAAGGTTTGGATGGTCCTCTCACTCTGGCTATCTTTTTGGGGATGGTAGGCAGTGCTCATATAGAGCTGGGTTCCCAACGACCTCTAGAGTGTTTTCCAAAATTATGATGTAAATCTGCTATCTTGGTCAGAGATAATAGATTTTTGGCATGCCATGCAGCCTCACAACCTCCTTTATGTAGATTCGGGTTAGCTTTTCCATTTTATACGTCTCATTTATTGGTAGGAAATGGGCGGATTTGGTCAATCGGTCGACAATCACCCACATGGCATCCAATCCATCTGCTGTCTTGGGTAATTTCGTTATGAAATCCATTGTTATCCTTTCCCATTTCCACTCGGGTATTTCGGGTTGAAGGAGTCATGAGGGCTTTTGGTACTCTACCTTCACCTTGGCGCAAGTCAGAAACTTGCCCATGTAGGTAGCAATTTCTGCCTTCATGTTTGGCCACCAATAATGTTGTCAGACCCCGGATGGACGGAGTATCTAGTATTGTGGGCTTCATTCATGAGCACGTCTCTGAATCCACCAAACTTTGGTGTCCAGATTCGGTCCAAGAGGTAGTAGGTTCCGTCACCCTTGATTGTGAGGTTCTTGTCCATCCCATGAAAAGCTTCGATTGCGACATTTCCTGGTTTCAAAGCCTCCAGTTGAGCCTCCTTGATTTGTGAAGCCAAGTGGGAATGGATGGTTATCATTAGTGTTCTTACCCGACGACCTGAGTATTCTTTTCTGCTTAGGGCATCGGCCACCACATTGGCCTTGTCCGGATGGTACCAGATCTCACATTCATAGTCGTTTAGTAGCTCCACCTATCTCTGTTGTCTCATGGTTAGTTCCTTCTGGTTCAGGATATGTTAGAGGCTTTTGTGGTATGTGAAAATGCTGCACTTTGTACCATTGAGGTAGTGCCTCCAGATATTTAGAGCGTAGACCACAGCTCCCAGCTCGAGATCGTGAGTGGTATAGTTCACTTCATGGTTCTTCAGTTGTCTAGATGCATAGGCTATAACATTGCCGCGTTGCATAAGCACACATCCTAACCCTTGATTGGAAGCGTCGCAATATACCACGTAATCCTCTGTTCCCTCTAGAAGAGACAACATCGGAGCACTACAGAGAGCTTGTTTTAGGGTTTGAAAGGCAACCTCTTGTTTCGTCTCCCAGGTGAAGGGTAAGCCTTTATATGTTAGAGTGGTGAGTGGCTTGGGAATCTTGGAGAAATTCTGTATAAACCACCTGTAATAACCAGCGAGGCCTAAGAATTGTCTGATTTCTGTTGGGGTTCTCGGGGTTGCCCAACCCTCAATCGTTTTGATCTTGGAAGAGTCCACATGTATCCCCTCTTGACTGACTACGTGTCCCAAAAAGTCCACTCTGCGGATCCAGAACTCACACTTAGAGAATTTCGCGTACAACGTTTCTGCTCTGAGCGTCTTTAGAACCTCACGCAAATGTTGGTTGTGCTCTTCCTTGCACCGAGAATAAACCAACCTGTCGTCGATAAAGACTATCACGAAGTTGTTTAGGAAAGGTCGGCAGACTCGGTTCATCAGGTCCACAAATACCACAGGCGTATTCGTTAGATCGAAAGGCATTACCACGAATTCATAATGTGTGTAACGAGTTCGAAAGGTGGTTTCGGGGACATCTTCTTCTTGGACTCCTTGATGGTATCCAGACCTCAGATATAATTTTGAGAAGTAACTGGCTCCTTGCAACTGGTCAAATAGATCATCGATCCGAGGAAGAGGGTATCGATTCTTGACGGTGAGCTTGTTGAGTTTACGATAATCGATTCACATGCGAAAGGAACCATCTTTCTTTTTGACAAACAAAACCGGAGCTCCCCAGGGAGAGAAGCTCGGTATTATGAACCCTTTGTCTAGTAACTCACTCAATTGGCTAGAGAGCTCTTACATTTCTTCAGGGGCTAATCTATATGGTGATTTGGCAATTAGCGTGGCTCCGAGTACCAGGTTAATCCAAAATTTGACCTGTCGTTTAAGGGGTATTCCTGGGAGGTCATCAGGAAGCATGTATGAAAAATCGCACACCTGCAGGATGTCTTTAATGATCTTCTCTTCCTTCTTTTTATCCACCACGTGGGCTAGGAAGGCTTGGTTCTTTTTGTGCAAGCACATTTGTGCCTTAATGCACGAGATGAGATGGAGATTTGCACCGAGTTTATCTCCTTAGATAATTATGGTTTTGTTGTTGGGTAGGTGAAGACGAAAGGCCTTCTCGCAGCACATAATATCAGAATGGTGGAGGCTTAACCAATCCATACTGATGAACACATAAAATCTTCTAATAGTAACCAGCATTAAGTTGATTCGAAATAAGTGATTATTTAGTGTTAACGTGCACCCTAGAAATACGTCGTTGGTTGTTTCTGTTTTCCCATTAGCCATTCCCACCCTGAAGGTTTCGTTTAACTTTTGGGGACTTTGATTTAGTATGTATTTAAATTTATGATTCATGAAACTTTGTTCCGCCCCACTATTAAATAAGATGCATGCATAGATGTTGTTGAGGAGGAATGTACCGATGACCACCGCTGGATCCTGCATAGCCTCCCCTTGTCCCATTGCTAGGACTCTGCTCGACCCCCCTATACTCTGATGGTTGGCCTTGGGACAGTTTCGTTTGAAATGGCCAGTCTCCCCGCACCCATAACATGTTTTAATTGCTCCAACATTGTGGGGTTGGCTATTTTGTTGTGGCGGTTCTCTGCAATATCAGGCAGTGTGTCCTTTTCGGTTACAGTTGGTGCACTGTAGGTCTCATCATGTGCCGTTATGTTGGAAACTACACTTATCGGATTTTAGGAGAGCACCGACATGCGAATTTACAGGTGCTAGTGCAGCAGTTGTTGTAGCAGGAGTGGTAGCAGCGTGAACTAGTACGATTTGTTGCTTCTTCCCTGACTCTTGATTTTGTTGTCCTTTTCTCTTATTTCCCCAGTTTTTCTTGTTATCACCCCCATTCTTTGGTTTAGTGATAGCAGTCTTCGTGCCCTTCGGTTCTCCATGGTCGTAAAGCTTTTGGGCCAAGCGCTTGGCACTATCGAAGGTTGAGGGGTTAGTAGCAATCACATTTCCCTGAATTGGGAGAGTTAGTCCCCAGATGAACCATTTGACTTTCTTGCTCTTGGAGGTGAACATTCCCGTACACAAGAGCACCAGGTCGTTGAACCTGGAAATATAAGCTTCAATGTCAGAATCTTTCACAGTGCGATTCCATAGCTCTTGTTCAAGATTCTGCACTTCACCTCTGGGGCAATACTCATCGAGCATTAGGTTCTTGAGTTCCCCCCATGCCATGGAGTTTTCTACTGGTAGAGTTAGAGACTTGACATGGACGTTCCACCATGAGAGTGCCCTATCGGAAAATGTACAAGGTGTGAACTTCACTTTACTTTCTTCAGGAAAGCCACAGATTTAAAAGACAGATTCGATCTTTTCAGACCATTAGATGAGAGCTATGACACCTCTGCTCTCGTTAAATTTTCTTGGCTTCCCTTTGGTGAAATCCTTATATGTGCATGTTCTCTGATGTCCTGGATTATCTCCGCGATTGGAACTCCCTGTCCCATTTCCGTTTCCTCCTCCGTTGGTGTCGTTGTTGATGTGTGCCAGTGTTGTAGTAATTGTAGCTGAGACTGCCGCCAGGAAAGCAGCAGAATCCATTTCTGGCGGAGGCGGCGGTGGTGGTGGTGCTTTTGTAGTGTTTCTGCGAATGTACCATTTGGGCATTTCCTGCGATGAAGTAGGAATGACGACAAGTTTTTGGAAACCCTTTGTTTCTAACGGTTACGGTGGCTCGATTGTACTTATAATTGAAAGCGTACTATACCAAATAAAAATGAAAAGAGAGAACATAGCAGATAACAACATCACAAATAAAACACATATTCATTTCATTAATAATAACGATTAGCACATAATGCATGCAAATTGACCTTTTAAAAAGGTCTACAGTACATCGAGGATAAAATCTGACATCATAACGACCCAACAAGTAGTGTAATAACTTAAACGTAGGGTCAATCATACATACATAGAGAAAAGAAAAGGGGGTAGCACCAACGCATACCCATAACCAAATCTACAACAAGCGGTGGGTAGGATAAGTCCTACTCACGACGACTGATTTATGGCGGTGCTTGTGATGAGGTAGAAGCGCCCTAAAGCTCGGCTAGTCGGTGCTTGGTGATGCGCTCCCTCTCCTCAAGAGCAGCATGTCGATCCTGGTACTCCCTTACCTCTGCTTGCTCAGTGGTAAGATCCTCAATGAGCTGCTCCATCGGATAGTAGTCACGCTTGTAACACCCCCAAACCGGAACGGCGGAAACGTTTGGGGGCGGAGGACGTCATGCTCAGTATCACAACACACGCATCATAGTAAAACAAGAAACAACATCCATTGCATTAATATGAAAAGTTTACATTGTATTCGAATCACATATGATTGACTCCAAAAGTAAATAACAAAAAAAGGACATGAAGCTACTATGATCCATCTTCTGAATCCCAGTGCACGTACCTATCTACTAGTTTCCTGAGAATACAAGTTATTTTGAAAGGATAGATCAGCATTTAAGCTGGTGAGTTCATAAATATTTTTGTTATAAAAGTATAGTCTGAGTTCTTTAGAAAAGTCCGCATGTTCCTCCAGAAAATCCTATATTTTCTAATGTGATGAATGATTATTAAAAATGACTCTTACAATTCCTTCAATGAGTATTTAATGAATACAAGTTATATACAATCCTGATCAAACAAACAATGAATTGTGTGGGACTTCCCTAAGCCCACAACCAAAAAAGGAACAGGAAATGAGTCGGAAGTCATACGTTCCATTGTTTGTTAAATCCTTATTGTATATAAATCTGATGTAATCACCAGGTGCTTACGGAGTTAACTGTAATAGTACTTTGACATTTGATGAAAATATTCTCTAAGAAAATCATATATTTCCTTCAGTAAAATGGTAACCACAATAGTTCCTTCTATAACACTTAGTTTATACTAGTTATATATACTCTAATATCGAACGGACAGTTAACTGTGTGAATCTGCACTAAGCCCACAACCAAACAAGGAAAAGGAAATGATGCGGAAGTCACACATTCCACTACCTATCGGATATTAATTATATATAACTTTGATGTATAAACTAAGGAATTATAGAATTTACCATTTAAGGTCCTTTATGTTATACTAGTTTAATAAGAACTATTAAACCTTCTACGAATAACTTTCTTGTTTAAGTAACTCTACTGTGAAACATTATTTTCTGTAATAAATGTTATTGTTTTCAAAAAGTTCTAACGAAAACTGTTTATCTTAAATGAACGATGCTTACTGGAAATCCTATATTTTCTATAAAACCGATTGGTAGTCTATGTTGTTCCAAGACCGAAAAGCACAAGTATAATCGATATACTTACTTTAATGACATCTAGTTTTTTTGATATGTTAAACTTAATAAAGACTTGTCTGCCCTAAGCCCACAACCAAACAAGGAACAGGAAGTAAGGTGGAAACCACCCATTCCACTGTCTACCGGAATTGAGTTTTATCTAACCATATAGTATATACTAAGTAATCACATAGTTAATATCCCTTGATATTGTTTAAGAATAGTATATTACTACGTAAATATATCCTTAGCATCTATTTGTGTGACATCCCCAATTTTCACGGCCCGAAAAGACCGATTTTGTTTATGCTTTATAAAAATCAGAGTACTTCATTTCATAAAAATGTTATGGAATTTGTTCCCAGAAAAACACGATAAATACGTTATCAAAACATTTTGAAAGAAACATACTTTATTCATTTTAAAATGTTTGGGATGTCATTGTCAATACAGAAACATAAGCATAAACGGAACTTACATTTATTTACACTAGTGATCTACATCTCTTTAATCTCTCAGTGTAATGTGACTTCGTATCAACACCTATGATATGAATAAACTGAGTGGGTCAGGTTGGGAAACCTGGTGAGTACATAGGGTTTTCAACCCACATATATAATTATTATGTTTAAATAATCAAACAATCAACCCAAATTACCCATCCCCATTATCTTTTTTACTCTTAAGGATTTAACCTAAGAGCCATCTCTCCTGCATTCGTTTAGTCCGAAGTCCCTTACTTCCGGGGTTATAGGACTGGCACTAAATCCATAGCTGCCAATGCTCGTTCGTAAAGCACTAATTCCATAGCTGCTATAGTTTATTCATCGGGTACTAATTCCATAGCTACCAGTGTTTATCTAATAGGTACTAAGTCCATAGCTACCAATTCCTAACAGGTACTAAGTCCATAGCTACCAGTGTTTGTCCAATAGGCACTAAGTCCATAGCCGCCGAGGTTATTTATTAAGAACCAAGTCTATAGTTGCCTATGTTTACTCACATCATCTTTTATCTCTCATCATTCACCTATCCTTGTCATACTCAACATATTCGTATATATAAAATACGTATATAGTTTAAATCATTTAAAAAATGTATAAAACGTTCATCCAGCATAGACAACAAGTATTCAGATAATATGCAGACATAACACATAGTTTATATAAAATACTTCATATCTATGTGTAAGATGAAAGTAACTATGCACTCACCTGAAAGGTGGTGACTCAGCACTCGGACAGCGCTTCGATACTCTCAAAACAATTTCCTTCGACAAAACATAGTATCAATACCACTAGGGCTTAGTCTAACGATAACCGCGATAAATTAATAGTCTGAATATTATTATTATTATTATTATTATATAAGCATTAAATAACACTCAATATAACTCATAATAATAGCCCAAATAATTATTTTAAGGACCTAATAACATTCCTATAATTATTTGAAAGCTATATTAAAAATTGTGTAAGCGTAGCTCACTTATAGAGGACTTTAACGAAAACCGGAACTTTATTTGGAGCAGCGTTTCGAAACCGAAAAACACTTTTTCTCGGGACTCCGGGAGCCTCGGTGCTTCCTTACGGTGCTAGGTATTTTTCCTAGGGCTTTGGGGTGGTTTGGGAAGCTAGAGAGAGAAAGAAGTTAGAGAGAGAGTGGGATTTGGTGTGTTTTGCTCGGAAACCCTCGCAGCCTATTTATAGGCGCGAGCCTTCGGAGGTACGCTGGGCGTACAGCAGCATTACGCTGCGTGTAGCTTCAGATAAGAGGGGCCAGTTCGCATCCAGCTGTCTCGCACGTGGCTCGCATCAGAACCAGATAAGATCGGAGTACGCGGGGCGTACTTGTCCTTGGACGCTGGGCGTAGCGAAGGGCGACGTGTCCTTCATCTGAAGAGAGGCGTGATCAGCAAGCAACGGCTAGGATCTTGCCACGTCATCAATAGAGCAACAGGCTTCGTAAATTTGACTACCAACTTTAAAAATTTGTAACTTTTGCATACGAACTCCGTTTTCGACGTTCTTTATATCCACGCGAAGGCGGGAATGTACTCTACAACTTTCGTTTAGACTTCATCAGCTAATTTTGACTCGATTTTAAATTTTATATTATTAACAGGCCGGGACAGGATTGGTCCGTTAAATTCTCATAACTTCTTCATCCGACGTCCGTTTTCGCCCATCTTTTTCTCGTTACGCTACTCTTATCGAGATCTTCGATTCTCGTTTAGGTCGTTTCAACTAAAAATCACTCGATCTAATATTCAACTTTCGGGCTGTACACCGCTAATCCGAAACTTCGAAAAATCATAACTTCTTCATACGAAGTCAGATTTGGGCGTTCTTTTTATCGATGTTCTTAGTTTAAAATACTCTACGAATTTTATTTAGATTTCTAAGGCTAAATCTCGCTCTATCGTAAATTCACTATTTACGCTTCCCGGTGCCGTGCCGGTTCCTTTGCGAAACTTCGACGGGTCATAACTTCTTCGTTATAACTCGGATTTTGGCGTTCTTTATATGTACGGAAACCTTTTGACATATACTACAACTTAGTTAAAATTATTTATTCTAAATAATCTTTTGTCGAAAAGTCATTTTCGACACTTATTGCCTCTAACTTGACTAGCCCGGATTTGTGGGCGTTACAATTATCTCCCCCTTAGGATGTTTACGTCCCGAAATCATCAACGAAACAGGGCTCACATGATGACTCTATTCGTTATCTATTCATCCTAATTTATAACTTTGATGTTTCTTTGAACGAGTATCTAACTCTTAGGCTCCTTGACTACAAGCGGTGCTCGATCTTGCATCCGCTCTCTATCTCATGTTAGACTCCAACTTATGACCTTCAAGTCACAATGTCAATCCTCAGTTGATACGAACTTAAGATAAGTTCTTTTTATTACTATAATGGAACGATGTGTCATATTCTAATGACCTATCATCGTGTGATGCATGGCTTGGACTCAGGTCGTTTAGAGTCAAATTTCGGAATGGAATATGCCTTCCTTCATGGTCCAATGTGATATAATCACATTTTAACATGTAGCATTTCTATCTACCAAATTCTTTTAACAACGAGCGCGATACTTCTATTGATCGCTTTGATTTCAATCGTTTGGTTTAAGTCGGACGCTACATCAAACTTGGTTCTCTGAACCACGTAATATACTTATCGTAGTCGGACTCAATTTGATATAACCACTAGGGTCGGAATAACAATCATCCTCTTAGTCATTACCGAAACGATGGTAATGGCATGCTTGAATAAAACGAAATCATTTACTAGCTTCTTGGTAACCTTGTGACTTTCCCTGATCCAAGCGTGAGTCCTGTGCTTCCGGTAGTATAGGCCTCAACTACCATTCACACCTACTCATACTCGTCCCATGTATCGTCTTGCAGTTTTCCAAGTCAGCAGACAAGAAAATCACATAACAATTTAACACACCAGATAACAAAACGAAGATTTTATTATTTCTTGAAATTATTACATAGGTGTTCAAATTCACCCTAGACTATGCCTCTAATGGGCTACATCATATGATACTATGGCTACTGCATAACTTGATCTTCGGGTATAAAGTCCTCATCCTTGATTCCTCGCATGGTTTTCTGCTTCGTCGAGGATCATGTGAAATGCCCTTGGCCTTGGTGGTGTTTCTAGTCTTGCTGCTTTATTTTTCCTTGGGAAGTCTCTGGACATGTGCCCCTTGCCTCCACATCCGTAGGATACTTTATCATTTTGTGTGCAGTCCTTGGAATAGTAACCAGTCCTCCCACACTTGTAACAAGCCACTTCTTCGTTGCACTTCCCACAATGCTTCTTCTTGCATTTATCACACCATCTCACTTCACCTCCATCTCCTCCTCCAAGCTTTGAGAATTTGCTTTCCTTTTTGGACCTTGAAGATCCTTCAAACTTCCGCTTCTCTCCTGCCTTATCTTTTTCTAGTCCCTTTTCTCTTATCTGGGCCTCTATGTTCTTAGCTACCCTAACAACTGTTTTCAAGGTAGTTGCCATTTTGACCATTGGGCCAAAGTCAGTGGGCAGTTCGTTAGCAAACCTATCAATCTTGGAGAGTTCAGTAGGCACCAAGTAGGGGAATAGCTTCATCCTCTCGGTGAATGCGGTGGCATACGCATCAACACTCATCTTCCCTTTCTTTAGGTTCTGAAACTCGTTGTTTAGGTCTATCAGATCTATCTCCGAGTAGTACTGCATTTTTAACTGTTCCAAGAACTCTTCCCATGACATCCTTAAGGCTTCTTCTCGTGGCATCGTATCTGCCAATAGCTTCCACCAGCTCAAGACTCCAGGTTTTAGTTGTCTTACGGCGAAGACCGTCTTCTGTTTCTTGCTACAGTCGCAGCTCTCAAAAACCATTTCCATCTCGGAGATCCAATTCATAATCTCAATAGGCTTTGGGCTTCCTGAGAGACTTGGTGGTTTCGCACCCAAGAAATTCTTGTACATTCGCCCATCCTTGTCGTTTCTCCTCTCCGGGCCATCTTGAGTCCCCACTTGACTCACTTGGCGGCTGTAGTTCCCTTCCTCCGATTGCTCGGGAATCAGCTCGGGTTTCTCAGTGGGCATAGTAGGTTCGTCCCAATTCGACATCCTCCTCATTTCTTCCCTTTCTTCAGCTAGCATAGCCCGAATCATGGCTTGAACTCCAGCCATGGTGACTAGCTCAGGTGCAACTTCTTCTACAACATGTATTTGCTGAACCACTAGGGGTTGGTTCCTATTCTCATTTGCATTCACGTTTCCGCTACGTGTCCTTGCCATCTTGATCTATACATCGAATAAGGTGAATCTAGACCTTTACTTAGGATTGACATTTAAATCATCCTTATCACTCCGCCGTTTACATGCTAGTTCTAATATCGTAGTCGTACGTTTAGAATCGTAAACACATAAGGTTTCCATATCCGGTCGGCAACAGACGATAGATCCGAATAAATAACAGCATATAAGACATAAAGCATTTAGCACATAAAAGCATTTTAGGCATAATTCCTAAAATAAGCTAGTGCTCACACCTCACAATCATCGCTTAGCATTCTAAGTTTAAGTTTAGAAATAAATCCATATTCCTAGTTCGCTTAAACTAATGCTTTGATACCAACTGTGACATCCCCAATTTTCACGGCCCGAAAAGACCGATTTTGTTTGTGCTTTATAAAAATCAGAGTACTTCATTTCATAAAAATGTTGCGGAATTTGTTCCCAGAAAAACACGATAAATACATTATCAAAACATTTTGAAAGAAACGTATTTTATTCATTTGAAAATGTTTGGGATGTCATTGTCAATACAGAAACATAAGCATAAACGGAACTTACATTTATTTACACAGTGATCTACATCTCTTTAATCTCTCAGTGTAATGTGACTTCGTATCAACACCTGTGATATGAATAAACTGAGTGGGCCAGGTTGGGAAACCTGGTGAGTATATAGGGTCTTCCAACCACAATAATATAATTATTATGTTTAAACAATCAAACAATCAACCCAAATTACCTATCCCCATTATCTTCTTTACTCTTAAGGATTTAACCTAAGAGTCATCTATCCTGCATTCGTTTATTCTGAACTCCCTTACTTCCAGGGTTATAGGACTGGCACTAAATCCAAAGCTGCCAATGCTCGTTCGTAAAACACTAATTCCATAGCTGCTATAGTTTATTCATCGGGTACTAATTCCATAGCTACCGGTGTTTATCTAATAGGTACTAAGTCCATAGCTACCAATTCCTAACAGGTACTAAGCCCATAGCTACCAGTGTTTGTCCAATAGGCACTAAGTCCATAGCTGCCGAGGTTATTTATTAGGCACCAATTCTATAGTTGCCTATGTTTACTCACATCATCTTTTATCTCTCATCATTCATCTACCCATGTCATACCCAACATATTCGTATATATAAAATACATATACAGTTTAAATCATTTAAAACATGTATAAAACGTTCAGCTAGCATAGACAGCAAGTATTCAGATAATATGCACACATAACACGTAGTTTATATAAAATACTTCATATCTATGTGTAAGATGAAAGTAACTAAGCAATCACCTGAAAGGTTGTGACTCAGCACTCGGACAGCGCTTCGATACTCTCAAAACAATTTCCTTTGACAAAACCTAGTATCAATACCACTAGGGCTTAGTCTAACGATAACCGCGATAAATTAATAGTCTGAATATTATTATTATTATTATTATTATTATTATATAAGCATTAAATAACACTCAATATAACTCATAATAATAGCCCAAATAATTATTTTAAGGACCTATTAACATTCTTATAATTATTTGAAAGCTATATTAAAAATTGTGTAAGCGTAGCTCACTTATAGAGGACTTTAACGAAAACCGGAACTTTATTTGGAGCAGCGTTTGAAACCGAAAAACACTTTTTCTCGGGACTCCGGGAGCCTCGGCGCTTCCTTACGGTGCTAGGTATTTTTCCTAGGGCTTTGGGGTGGTTTGGGAAGCTAGAGAGAGAAAGAAGTTAGAGAGAGAGTGGGATTTGGTGTGTTTTGCTCGGAAACCCTCGCAGCCTATTTATAGGCGCGAGCCTTCGGAGGTATGCTGGGCGTACAGCAGCATTACGCTGCGTGTAGCTTCGGATAAGAGGGGCCAGTTCGCATCCAGCTGTCTCGCACGTGGCTCGCATCGGAACCGGATAAGATCGGAGTACGCGGGGCGTACTTTTCCTCGGACGCGGGGCGTAGCGAAGGGCGACATGTCCTTCATCCGAAGAGAGGCATGATCAACAAGCAACGGCTAGGATCTTGCCATGTCATCAATAGAGCAACAGGCTTCACAAATTTGACTACGAACTTTAAAAATACGTAACTTTCGCATACGAACTCCGGTTTCAACGTTCTTTATATCCACGCGAAGAACGTACTCTACAACTTTCGTTTAGACTTCGTCGGCTAATTTTGAGTCGATTTTGAATTTTATATTATTAACAGGTCGAGATAGGATTGGTCCGTTAAATTCTCGTAACTTCTTCATCCGACGTCCATTTTTGCCCATCTTTTTCTCGTTACGCTACTATTATCGAGATCTTCGATTCTCGTTTAGGTCGTGTCGGCTAAAAATCACTCGATCTAATATTCGAATTTCGGGCTGTACACCGCTAATCCGAAACTTCGAAAAAATCATAACTTCTTCATACGAAGTCAGATTTGGGGATTCTTTTTATCGATGTTCTTTGTTTAACATACTCTACGAATTTCGTTTAGATTGCTAAGGCTAAATCTCGCTCTATCGTAAATTCACTATTAACGCTTCCCGGTGCCGTGCCGGTTCCTTCGCGAAACTTCGACGGGTCATAACTTCTTTGTTATAACTCGGATTTCGGCGTTCTTTATATGTACGAAAACCTTGTGACATATAATAAAACTTAGTTCGAATTATTTATTCTAAATAATCTTTTGACGAAAAGTCGTTTTCGACACTTTTTGCCTCTAACTTGACTACCCCGGATCTGTGGGCGTTACAATTTGTGAGTGTTATGACCATACTAATTGATACGATGTGAAATGGACACCTGTATCATTTATGAATTTGTCACCCGCAGACCTTCCGGTCCAACTGTAGCTAACTGTAAGGGTGTGGGACTTTTGGTCCTATATAGATCTATACACAAACTAACGCTCTCCCTCCAGAGACTTTGCTTCATAAGGGTAGACTCCCACTGTTACTTATATGAGTAGTCGAAGACGTGTCTCACAAGCTAGATTAATGACTTTACAAGTAATAATGCAAAAATCCTTTTTGATTAATTTCCATGTTTTAACAAGTTTTAAGTTTTAAATACATTAGTAAAGGTAAGAAAGATATAAATAAGCAATTTATATTCTAAAACGCAAGATTTCTTGTGTTATACTTGTATCCCCCCCTAAAACATTAAAAATTTGGAAAAAGATATGGGGGTATGAACTCACCTTATGTGAGTGAGTCGATTGAAGACTAGAATAAGGATGTTATACTCACGAACGAAGTCCCGGGGTACAAATGAGTCCTAAATAGCCTGTAATGACACATATAAACATGAAATTAGTGAATCTAAACACAAAGGTATGAAATTAGTGAATCTAACTACAAAGGCGATTTGGAAACAACCTAGGATGCAAGAATAACTCACCAAAGGAGTGTTAGAAGCATGATAGGAGGCTCAAAGGGAGCTCATGGCCAAGCTTAATGGTTCACGACCCCATGAAGGGTTCACGGTCCAAGAACACATGAAGTGTTCACGACCTAAGTATGGATCACAACCCAACTTCAGGGAAGAACACTTGAAGATCTTGTTGTTTGGCAAGTGTTTGAAGATCCTATTAAGTTTTCTAAGGAGTAGCAAAAGAAAAGGGGTGTTTAAGAGTGAAAGAAGGTGTTCTTGATATATGTCACTTGAGAGAGAATGGGATGTTTGCGGCCAAGAGAAGAAGAAGTGAAGGAAAAATGACAAAACTTATATATATATATATATATATATATATATATATATATATATATATATATATATATATAGGGTCAAGTTCACAGTTTGAGGGTTCACGACCAAAAGTTCACAACCCAAAGTTCACGGCCGCAAACTAAAGTGAGTTCATGGCTCAGAACTGATCACGGCTGCGAGGGTTTGTGTTCCATGCGAAGGCTCTCGGTTTCTTAAGGCTTTTTTCTCCAAACTAGAACACACTGGATACAAGGCTTATATACTTATAAACCAATAATCTAGCTACTTCATGATAATAGAAGGAATAAGTTTGACCAAAGTTAACTTTTATCAGAATAAAATTTTTGGGTTGTCACATCATCCCCTCGTTAGAGAGAATTTCCTCCCGAAATTAGCTTTCTTAGCAGGACTTCAGGGGTTGTGCTCCTTTGAATGGAAAAATACCCACTCGTAGACCTGGGCAACTTTTCCCTGAAGTTCATGATAGGATTTACACCTGGTCCATCTATCATTACGTCATGCATACAAGTCGTATTTAAATAAGATTAGTAAGACGGTTGGATGTGCGAATCTGCCCCAGGTCCACAACCAAACAAGGAACAAGAGATACTGTGGAAGCACACATTCTTAGTCCATAGAATCTTAATTATATACTACTCTAGTGTATACACTTAGTAATGGTAGGTTAACCATATTCATCCTTAGCCTCTGTACTTGAACTTGATTTGTTGGACGAGTGGTAGTTCTGGAAGGTTTGCTGGGTATATGTCGGCAAGGTTTCGGAGGTCATATTACTCTTCTTAAGAGTACTTCGGGGTTTAGAAGACAAGAGACAATTTTGATGTCTGGGTTGGGTTGTCGTTACGAGTGACGAAGGTTTCGTTAATCGGTCGGTTAAGGCGATGGATTTTCATAAAACATGAACTTGGTATGGTGAGTACACTGCCAATCCACGTCGAATGATGATGACAAACTCTTTATAGAAATAAGTGTGAAGTCAATTTGAAAGAAACTTCCGTTATAACGATGGTGTATCCTGAGTGTGCTCGACAGTGCATTCTGTGTAGGCTTTCTAGTGCTTTCTCGATATTACAGCTGTCAAAAATCGTACCACAATAAGAGAGTACTAACAGTGAAAGTGCTTTGATAACTGATGACGATACTTTATATTATGATCCTTCTCGGAACACCTATGATCGCTTGGCACATACAAGTTGTGTGTAACTAAGATGAATAAGACGGTCGACTGAGTAACTTTGCCCTAAATCCACAACCAGACAAGGAACATGAAATGAGGCAGAATCACTCACTCTAAGCCTGCAAAAACTTAGTTATGCATAACCCTGATGTACATACTAAGCCATCATAGCTCACCTGAACGAATCTTTAATTCTCTTATGAATGTTGTGACTTGTTCGAGTAAATAATTTATAATTTCTTTTTAATTTCCCCTATTTTTAACAAAATTTTAATTTTTAAAGTAAATTTACTTAGAAGATGTACTGCTGTTCACAGGTGGTTCCAGCACAGTCTCTCCTGCGGTGATCATCAGTACTCGCCCTTCCCCGCCCGAGTTCTTCGTTAATGGGTAGTCCCTCTTGTAGTGCCCTATCTCACCACACCCATAGCAGGCCTGGTTCACTTCTACTCAGGGAACTTGGGAGATTAGTTGTGCCGACGCCCTGCAGAAACAAGCAGTGTGCCCCTTCCTGCGGCAATTCATGCACTGCATTTCCCGGCAAGCTTCGGTGTGATGGTAGTTACACTTATTACACCTCGGGAGGGTTCCAACATATCGATTAACAAGCACTGGAGTGGCAGGTGTTGTGGCATCGTGTACAGTAACTACTTGTTGCTCCTACGGGGGTTCCTGTGCTGTTCATTCTTTCCTCTTGTTCCACGAATTTTGTTTATAGTTCTCTCCCTTTGTTGGCTTGGGAACTAGAGCTACCATGCCATGGTGGACCCCATGGTCAATCAGTCGATGGGCCAAGCGTTTGGCGATATCGAAGGTAGTTGGTTTAGAAGCCAACACATTCCCTTGAATTTAGGTAGATAAGCCCCAGATGTACTTTTATATCTTTTTACTCTTCGGGGTAACCATCCCGAGGCACAGTGTTGCCAGGTCGCTAAACCTGTCAGTGTGGGCTACTATGTCTGAGTCGGCCATGGTATGATCCCATAACTCTTGCTCCAGTTTTTGAACTTCGCCTCTTGGGCAGTATTCATCCAACATCATCTCTTTCAGGCTCTCCCAACCTATTGAGTTAGGCACTGATAGGGTCTGTGACTTAACATGGCCATTCCACCATGTTAGGGCTCTGTCGGAGAAGGTGTAGGCAGCAAACTTCACTTTGCTCCCTTCTGGGCACAGAAAAATTTCGAAAACTGATTATGTTTTCTTGAACCATCGCATTAAAGCAATGACTCCCCCATTTCTATTAAAGGATTTGGGTTTGCATTTCATGAGGTCCTTGTACGAAAACTCCAATAAGTGTCCGTGGGTAACTCCGGGGTTAGATAGGTGGGTACCGCTACCAGTTCCACTGGTACCACTTGTGCGGATTTGATTTATAGCATTTGTTATTGCGGCTGTTATCGCTTCTTGGAAATTAGTAGGATTGAGTTGTGGTGGTGGAGGCGATGGTGGATTCTCTGTTGTGGTGTTGAATACGTGCCTTATAGGTCTACTGTGAGGCATGTTTTGCTATCATGAATACAATATGAAACGGTAATAAGTCTATAGCAGTGGTTATAAGTCGAATGCTGATTAAACTAAGCTATCCTAGTTTTGAGTGTATCTTGTTTCAACTATCGCACGGTTCTGAAACAGTTCATGATGGATGTCTATATAAAATAAAATTTATGAGTTTGTAATGACTACTCTCGAATGAAACTCTGTGAATTGAATATTTGTTACCAGCTATTACGAAAATGAAATAATCCTAACACATAGAGTGAGTAGTGTATTCACTAACTCACTAGATTATTTGTAGTATGTTAGTTATTTGTGTGACGTATAAGACGTTTGTTTTCTTCGGCTGTTCCCTCTTTGGAAAACTCCCTATGAATCTCTTTTTGTTCCTCCTTGACTCCTCTGCTGACTGCTATGATGGAGTGGTTACATCTACCTAGGTTTGTCGTGCGAGAATGGAAGTGTCTAAAGAATCTATGAGATTAAGTGAAGCATTATGGGGTGATCCTTACCGGGTCCTCCTATAATTTTGCAGTGTATACAAGTTGTATATAATTTAAGATTAAATAGACCTTCGAATAAGTGATCCTACTCTAAAACCACAACCAAACAAGGAATAGGAAGTAGAGCATAGATTAAAAATTCTAAGTATATAAAATCTTAATTATATGAAACCTTGGGAGTATACAGTCCAAAATTATAGACCTACGAGTAAGGGTCTTTTAAATTTTCAAATAAGTTATTTATAGTGCCTAAAATACTCCTATAGTATTTTTATGGTACGAACTTGGTAAGTTTTAAAGTTATTGTTATCTTATAGTATCATAAAATACACCTATAGTATTTTAACTTTATGTTCTCCTCTATAAATCTTCTGCCTAAAGAGTTTGGTAAGTTTTAAGTTTGTTGCAACACCACATCACTCCTAAACACATGTTGGTCATATCACAAATAAATATAGCTGGTCAGGCTATATTGATCACATATATGATTATCTAACTGTCAAGGTTTGGTCGCAGTGTCCAACCTTTAAATACTTCTATTTTGTTCTTCTTGCGATATTTGTTCTAGTGTGTATATATGTATGCAGGTATGTATACTTTTATAAAAATATTGATATAGTTTAAAATATACTCTTATTCAGAGCACTTCGGCCCTATTGTATTTATACTCAGTTCACTATAAACAATGCATTGATAACAATTTGTAACACCCCCAACCTGAAACGGCAGAAACGTTCGGGGGCGGAGGACGTCATGCTCCGTATCACAACACATGCATCATAGTAACACAACCAACAACATCTATTGCATTAATATGAAAAATTTACATTGTATTCGAATCACATATGATTAACTCCAAAAGTAAATAACAAAACAAGGTCATGAAGCTACTATGCTCCATCTTCTAAATCCCGGTGCACGTACCTGTCTACTAGTTTCCTGAAAATACAAGTTATTTTGAAAGGGTAGATCAGCATTTAAGCTGGTGATTTCAAAAATACTTTTGTTATAAAAAGTACAGTCTGAGTTCTTTAGAAAAGTTCGCATGTTCCTCTAGAAAATCCTATATTTTCTGATGTGATGAATGATAAGTAAAAATGACTCTTATAATTCCTTCTATGAGTACTTAATGAATACAAGTTATATACAATCCAGATCAAACAAACAATGAATTGTGTGGAACTGCCCTAAGCCCACAACCAAAAAAGGAACAAGAAATGAGGCGGAAGTCACACATTCCATTGTTTGTTAAATCCTCATTGTATATATAACTCTGATGTAATCACCAGGTGCTTACGGATTTAACTGTAATAGTACTTTAACATTTGATGAAAATATTCTCTAAGAAAATCATATATTTCCTTCAGTAAAATGGTAACCACAATAGTTCCTTCTATAACACTTAGTTTATACTAGTTATATATAATCTAATATCGAACGGATAGTTAAATGTGAATCTGCACTAAGCCCACAACCAAAAAAAGAACAGGAAATGAGGCAGAAGTCACACATTCCACTACCTATCGGATATTAATTATATATAACTCTGATGTATAAACTAAGGATTTATAGAATTTACCATTTAAGGTCCTTTATGGTATACTAGTTTAATAAGAAGTATTAAACCTTTTATGAATAAGTTTCTGGTTTCACTAACTCTACTGTGAAACATTATTTTTGGTAATAAATATTATCGTTTTCAGAAAGTTTTAACGAAAACTGTTTATCTTAAATGAACGATGTTTACCATAGAAAATCCTATATTTTCTATAAAACCGACTGGCAATCTATGTTGTTCCATGATCGAAAAGCACAAGTATAATTGAGATACTTACTTTAATGATATCTCGTTTTGTTGATATGTTAAACTGAATAAAGACTTGTTTACCTTGTAAACCTGATACGGCGATACTATCCTCCTATCATCACTTAATACATATGAGTCGTATAAAACCAAGATCGAGCAAACAGTTGAATGTGTGAATCTACCCAAAGCCCACAACCAAACAAGGAACAGGAAGTAACACGGAAATCACGCATTCCACTGTCTACCGAACATCAATTTTATCTAACCCTATAGTATATACTGAGTAATCACATAGTTAATATCCCTTGAGATTGTTTAAGAATAGTATATTATGACATAAATATATCGTTAGCATCTATTTGTGAGTGTTATGACCATACTAATTGATATGACGTGAAACGGATGCCTGTATCATTTATGTCTTTGTCACCTGCAGACCTGCCGGTCCAACTACAGCTAACAGTAAGGGTGTGGGATTTTTGGTCCCATATAGATCTATACACAAACTCATGCTCTCCCACTAGGAGACTCTGGTTCATAAGGGTAGACTTCCACTGGTACTTATATGAGTACTCGAAGACATGTCTCAGAAGCTAGATTAACGACTTTACAAGTAATAATTCAAAAATCCTTTTTGATTAATAACATATAAGTTTACAAAAAGATTTCCTTTGTTTCATATGCTAATTTATAGCTTATAAGATTATTTTCCATGTTTTAACAAGTTTCAAGTTTTAAATACAATTGTAAAGGTAAGAAAGATATAAATAAGCAATTTATATTCTAAAACGCAAGATTTCTCGTGTTGAATTTTTATCCCCCCCTTAAAACATGAAAAAGTTGGTAAAAAGATATGGGGGTATGAGCTCACCTTATGTGAGTGATTCGATTGAAGACTAGAATAAGGATGTTATACTCACGAACGAAGTGTCGGGGCACAAATGAGTCCTAAATAGCATTTAATGATAAATATAGACATGAAATTAGTGAATCTAACTACAAAGGCGGTTTGGAAACAACCTCGGTTGCAAGAATAACTCAAAAAAGGAGTGTTGGAAGGCAGATAGAAGGCTGGAAGGGAGTTCACGGCCGAGCTTGATGGTTCACGGCCCCCATGAAGGGTTCACGGTCCAAGAACACATGAAGTGTTCACGGCCCAAGGATGGATCACGGCTCAACTTCAGGGAAGAACACTTGAATATCTTGTTGTTTGGCATGTTTTTAAAGATCCTATTAAGCTTTCTAAGGAGTAGCAAAAGAAAAGGGGTGTTTAAAAGTTAAAGAAGGTGTTCTTGATATATGATACTTGAGAGAGCATGGGATGTTTGCGGCCAAGAGAAGAAGAGGTGAAGGAAAAATGAACAAAACTTATATATATATATATATATATATATATATATATATATATATATATATATATATATATATATATATATATATAGGTTCTAGTTCACGGTCTGAGGGTTCACGACCAGAAGTTCATGGCTGCAAACTGAAGTAAGTTCACGGCTCAGAAGTGATCACGAATGCGAGGGTTTGTGTTCCATGCGAAGGCTCTCGGTTTCTTAAGGCTTTTCTCTCCAATCTAGAGGACATTAGATACAAGGCTTATATACTTATAAACCAATAATCTAGCTACTTTAAGATAATAGAAGGAATCTGTTTGACCAAACTTGAATTTTATAAGAATTAAAATTTGGGTTGTCACACCACTCGAGGTCTCGTGTGCGTGCGGTAGTGACTTCCAAAGCTGCCCTCATCTCCCTGACCCGGTGGGATATCGTCTACGCTTAGTCCCCGATGTCGGTAATCCTCCTGACCATAACAGGAAGTGCACGGTCTGCTGGCCCTCCATGGTGAAGGTCGTATAATCGTAGCTCTATCCTGAATGGTGGACGCTGTCCCTGGTGTCTGCTCCGTCGCTCTAGGTCATAGGCCCACGAGGGCGTAGGGAAATTGGGGCCTAAATGATGCACCGGTACCCTCGCCATGTAGGGAGGGTCGATGACTTCAGTCTCGACGTCTAAATCATCGTCCTCTTCTTCCTCATTGTCAATCTCCTCATCTACCTCCTGCTCTTCAATCGCTTCCTCCTCGATCTCAACCGGAGCCTCCTCGATCTCCTCCGGATCCTCCTTGGGAACCTCCTCAATCCACCCTCCATTTCGCTAATTGGGGAAGTATGGGTCCCTCGGGTGATGGAAGCCCACCATAGTGTCTTCACGAGAATATAGGTAGAATGTTAAAATACCCCGATAGTATTTTATGTCTATTAGTTTTTTTCTCAGACCCTCTTTTTGATTTACATCTGATAAGTTTTAGAATTATTATCCACCTTGACCACTCCTAGACACATGTTGGTTGTATCTTGAATAAATATAGTTAATTAGGCTATATTTGCCCTAGATATGAGTACATAACTGTCTAAGATTAGTCACGATGTACAACACTTCTTATTGTTTTCTAATATGCATGCATGTATGTACACTTTGATAATATATATATATATATATATATATATATATATATATATATATATATATATATATATATATAAAGTATACTGTTAGTCAGAGTGTTTTAGTCCCATTGTATTCATAGTTATATATCTTGTATCGTTAGATATACTAGTTCACTATAAACAATGCTCTGATACCAATCTGTCACACCCCGAACCAGAACAGCGAAAACATCCGACGGAGGATGACGTTACTGTATAGTATCATAACAATTGAATATGAATGAAACATAGCAACCAAACATCATGCATTAAAAGATACCAATATACACTGTTTATAGATTGTTTTTGTTCACAAGTTTACACAAAAGTGACCATAGCCCAAATACCTACTCATTGAGTCCCTGAGAATACAAGTCATTTTGAAAAGTGTTAACTAAAAGTTGGTGAGTTCATAAGCATATTTGTATAAAAAGCTTTGTAACATCTTTGACTGTAATGATTTGTAAAACTCCAGAAAGTCCGATATTTTCTGTGAAAAATGGTCCGTAAGCCTCGCTCTAAAACTGTGAATAATTGCATGCATGTCCTTTGTTTTCTTTTGATAGTAATTGAAAAGAGTGTGTGCTCCTAGATTATCCCATATTTGATGTTTTATGAAAAGTTGTAGTCTTAAAACCCTACGATTGGGGTGGTGGTATTAATGTACAGAAAGTGAGGCATAGTTTTATATTTTATAAAACCAGTGAAGTGTTTAATTTCGTAAATCCAAATTAGCATTGTTAATCCCTATGTGATTCGTTACAACCATGCTTAATATGACTGATATGCCTTTCATGACGTTCTTCAGGCGTCGGTTTTGGTAAGATATTTTTCATCCCAGACTGGCCCCGTCTAGCTGTAGAGAACAGCTCAGGTGTGGGGGTGTCAACCCCGTATAGATCTATACACAGTTACCTTGCTCTCCCTCCAGGGGAATCTGGTTATAACAACAAGACTTACGGTGTACGCTTGGTAGGTACGGCGAAGGAAAGTCTCACAAGTGCCTTAACAGATTTACGCGAGCTTTGACTCACATTATAGAATAACGAAAATAACTTTACTAGGGTAAATTCGTGACTGAAGTTTTATGAAACGTGTTTTACAACTTTATAAGACACAACTTATAACTTGCACATTTAAAAGCTTTATGACGGACAACTTATGACACACAAAATTTTCTGTCATGATAATTCTGTTTTGTATATCGTTTTAGTTAAATTATTTATAACACTTTTTATAAATAATTGTTAATGGGCTTATCTATTTGTAATATATGTTGTGTAAATAGCATAATCCTCTACGTTTTCAACCTATTAAAATGGTGAAAATATATTACGACTATTTTACTAGTAAAAATTATTTTTAGTAAAATAATCAAGTTTTGTAGTTTGTTTAACATACCAAAATTTAGTTTAGGAGTTTTGTAACACAAAATATACTATTTTGGTGTGACTCTACCATGTCACGATTTTTACAAAAATATATATAGAAATCTTGAAATTTATTATATTGCATTATTTTTATAAGTATAAGTGTTAAAATTGCATATGTCCAAAAGTTAACCATTTTTTAGTGTAAAACCCATATTTTCACCATTTTGTGTGAACAAACATATCCACAAAACTTTTATAGCACAAAAATGTTATTAACATATACTTTATGATTTTTAACATATATTAAGACCCTTTTTAGTTGAGATCTTGTTTCATCTTCAACCCATAACTATGGCCCATGAAATTATCAAAAGGATAAACTTAATCTCGCAACATGGACCTTGTAAATCTCAAGTTTATGGGGTGTTAGCATGAGGCATTCAACGTTTCAACACAAGTAGTTACATAAACACCAAACTGCATGCAAATATCCAAATATTTGAAGTAAACGTGACTTGTATCCCCCCCCCCCCCAAAGGATGAAAAACACGAAAATAGTGCGGTATGAAGCTCACATTGGTTGATTTTCGAGATTTAGAAGAAGAAGGAGAATATTTTCTAGCCTAGACTTGTGTCTTAGAGAGATTCTCGAAAATAGTGGTGTTTTAAGAGACTACACACAAAAATGGTGTGTAAACATTAAGTTCTTGACTTAGATATGTATAGAAATCAGTTAAGTTTACAAGAAACTTACCTAGTTTTTGAGTGTTTCTTGAAGAAACCCTTACCAAACACACATATACACACACAAATTTTGAGAGAATGTGGAGGAGTCTTGAGAGTGAAATGAGGAAATTGAAATTGTTTTGTGTCTGTGAGGGGGTGGTGGTTTGCAGCCGAGAAATAAGAGGGAGAGAAGGGAAGAGAGAGTTGACTTGTAGAAAGTTGATGGGATGCTTGCCTTGATACATGGAGGATTATAGCTTTTAAGTTCTTGACTTGGATATGTATAGAAATCACTAGTAGGCGGTGTGCTACCAAAGGGAAAGAAATTTAGAAATAGAGAAGTTCAATCCATGAAGGAAAGCTAATTTTGAATTTGGTTTTGCTTGTACCTTGTCTTATGAGTGCAGGTTTGAAATGATAGATACACATGGATGGGAACGTATGCACCTTAAAATCTAGGTGGCAAAGGTTTTGCTCTAACTCATGAGAATAATTGTGAGGAAATACTTTTGCTGATAGATTATAAAATCTGATAAAGATCAATATGGATATTGGTTGTGTTAATTTCATTCTCAAATTCGAAATATGCTTACAACATCCCTCTTCATATTTCAAATTGTGAGGAATGAAAAGGAATTGTTTGAACTTTCATGAAACATGTCTACAGTTTTTGAAAGGGTTTAAACACACACATATGCTATCCAATTAAGGTGTATAAGCATAAGAAGTCTAGTTTGAGACTTATCGAAACATCGAATAACAAAAAATTGTACTTTAGTAAGAAAGTCAAGAGTAATGATTTCTAGAAGTCCAATTGATTTCTTGGTACATGTCCAGTTGATTTATTGTATGTTGCCAATACTATTCCAACTCCAGATCAGTGATAGGATATCATGTCTCATGCGGCTTCAGCTGCCGTGAAGCACAATCTATCACCCATCCTCTTTGCAAGAGGACTGCCCCCAGAACAGTGATGGAAGCATCACAGAATACCATGAAATCCTCAATTCCATCTGGTACGGTCAAAACCGGGGCCTCACATAGCCTCTTCCAAATGGTCCCAAATGCCGACTGCTGCTTAGGGCCCTATCAGAAATTCACACCCTTCCTCGTTAGACAAGTGAGGGGTACCACAATCTTGGAGAAATCCTGAATGAATATCAGATAGTACCATGCCAAACGCAAGGAACTTTTGATATTTGAGGGAGATTACGGAACCTCCCACTGCATCATGGCCTCGAACTTGGCTGGATCAACCAAAATCCCTTCCTGATTAACGAGGTGCCCAGGGAACTGACCTCTCGTAACCAGAACTCGCAATTCAAGAACTTGGCATAGAGACGTTCTCATCTGAAAACCCCCAGAAGCTCACGAAGATGCTCTTTGGTCTTGGAATACATCAAGATATCATTGATAAACTTGATAACAGAACAATCGAGCATCGGCCTGGATATTCGATTCATCAAATCCATAAACACCACAGGCGCATTGGTGAGCCCAAATGTCATCACCACGAACTCATAATGCCTATAACTAGTCTGGAACATGGTCTTGTCACGGTCGTCCTCCCCCACTCTAACCTGATGAAAGCCAGACCTCAGATCTATCATGGAGAACCAAGATGCACTCTGCAACTGATCGAAGAGGTCATCAATCTGCGGGAGGGGATATTGGTTCTTCACCGTTAGCTTGTTCAACTCTCGGTAATCAATGCACATCCGGTGTGAACCATCCTTCTTCTTGACAAACAGTATCGGTGCTCCCCACAGAGAACTGTACGGTCTGATGAACTGCTTGCCTAGTTGTTCCGGCAGCTATGATGACAACTCCTACATCTCAGGTCGTGCCAAGCGGTACGATGCCTTGGCAATAGGGGCCATACCTGACATGTGGTCACTCCTAAACTCGACCTGCCTTTCGGGAGGCACTCTGGGTAAATCTTCCAGAAGCACATCTGCAAATTCCATAACAACCGGGACCTATGAAACTAAAATCTAATCGCTAACACACGTATCCAACACATTAGCCAAGTAGCCCGCACACCGATATTGAATACACTGATGAGCCCTAGCCACCGAATAAAACCCTGAACCCATCTTGGTGCGCATTCTATAGATAACTTGCTCTCCCCCACTTGGGGTTCGAATTACCACGTGTTGTCCCTCATAATCAATCATGAAACCAAACCAGCTCAGCCAATCCATACCCACAATCATGTAAACATCCCCCATGGGAATAGGGATCAAATCGATCGGGTAACGCTCCCCGAAGATCTACAATACACAATTATGATACACTGATGACACAGAAACCCTGTGTTCGTTGGTGATAGAAGCCCACAATGGACACTCCAACTCCCTACTAGGAATATCAAACTCTCTACTAAATGAACGAGATAGAAAGGACCGACTTTCACCTGCATCAAAAAACACAAGAGAATGCAAAGAGTTCACTAGTAACGTACCTAACAGAGGCACATATATAGGAATAACACAAAACATAATCAACAAGATAGCGGATAGAAACATACCAGTCACAACATCTGTAGCTGCTCTGGCCTCTTCGGCAATGATCTAAAAAGCATGACCTCAAGCCCTCGGCGGTCCGCCTTCCCGTGACGCCCATCTGTGATCTTCAACGTAGCTGGCTCCAGGGCCTATGTCTGCTTAGCGGCGAGTAATAGACCGTTGACCTTCACATGTCCAACTTGATCACAATGATAGCAAATCCTAGTACTTAGAGCAGGGGACAACTGGTGGCAATCCTTCATATAGTGACCCTCCTTGCCACAACCGAAGCAAACTCAGGGCAGAACATGGCCATCTCAAGTAATGGGTCATCTGAGCCTGCTCCGAAGCAAACTTAGGGCAGAACATGGCCATCTCAGTAAATATCCTGGTGATCTCCATCACCGATTCCATCCCCTGGCTTAGGTCCGAAAACTCCTGGGCCAACCTCTTGCACTCCACTCGTGACACATATCTAGTACGGAACATCTCCGAGAACAGCTCCCAAGATACAACAGCTCTCTACTAAGCAGAATACGACCCCGTAACAAGTCTCCACCAATCCTTCGCTCCGGACCTTCTGGTTTAGAGCGCTCAACATCAGATAGCCACCTCATGGCTATGATCACGTCCTGAAATCCATAAAAAATCGGGGGCTTCATATTTTTGAAGTCCCGATATTGAAAAACTCGCCCAACATCAATCCATGCAGCAGCAACCTCAGACAAAGCGACATATCTTTCGTCAAAGAACTCCATCATCATAGTCTTGATAAACCTAAATTCTCTTATATATGTCCCCATAAAATTGCCACAACCTCCTCATGGAGGATCTCCCTGATCTTGTCCTCAGACATAGCTGGCTCACCCTGACTGCGAGCTCCCGATCCTGATCCATATCCAACCTAAGTCGTCTTGTCTTAACAATACTGAAAATATACCAGGGAGATATCAGATAACAGGAATATCATAACAGGGAACCAACTCCCAATAAAGCCCTAGGGGTTGTGACTTCTTTGCTAAACATACGGGTCCTATGCTTTCAGTAGTACAGGCCTATACTACCTTCCACACCTACCCGTATTTATCTCACGGATCATCACAACAACCCTAAAATACATATTAGCATGCACACACACAAAATCCTCTCACCCTAGAGGAAGGCTACATATCTCGAGATTGACCGACTGACCCCACTCAACCCCTCCTACAATTAACTGCCACACGACCCTCCATTGGTTCCAGATAACTATCTCTTAAATTCTATCACATGCCACACAGTTTAAACAATGTTAAAATAAAAGATTCAATCCCATAATGGTTGGACTCAAACAAGAGTTGCGTAGCAGGACCAAATCCCTTATCCTAAGATCATTTACCCATGTAGCATTTGACTTAGCGTATTCACTCAATCGCCAGTTCACACACGAAATAGTCATACAACAATCAATAAAGGATTCTATAAGACATAAGGCATCATATATTAGGCAATTCTATCATACAGTTCCTAAAGATCCCCATCCTAATACTAGCATACTATTCTAACATATCAAAGCATAATCTCAAATAACTGTGTGGTAATTTGGGGTCTACTTTCTGGCTCCGTCTGATCGTACACATCGCATCCTCCTGGATTATTTTTGAAAAGTATTTGAAATTTTGTTTGAAAAACTTTTTCCTTAGTTTGAGACTATATTCACACGAGTGTTACTTGAATTCACTCAAACCAAGGCTCTGATACCAACTTGTAACATCCATAAAATTCATGAAAAATTTGAACTTTTTAAACCATCCACAAATCATCATTGTTTACAAATAGTTTTCAAACATGTTTAATATTAGAGATTTCCCAAAATCATAAAACAAAACACGAGAAGGTGCATGATCACGCCTTTGCCTTCCCGCGATCATCTGAGGTACCTGAAACATAACACAAAACTGTAAGCCCAAAGCTTAGGGAGTTCCCACAAAATACCAACTCATCACATAATCATAATAATACCAATAAATAGCATGCATATAGACCTTCAGTCTGACTGGAACGCACCACCGGCCTATAGTCTACCTTGTATGCTCACAAAACCTACAACATGACTGGTACGCCACAGTGGGCCTTCAGCCTATCTGGACCGTTCTACAGGCCTTCAGCCTGACTGGTATGCCACACTGTCCTTCAGTCTATCCAAGACGCCATGGGTCTGTTGGCCTTCAAAACAAAGTAGGACCGCCTCAATCCCACCATACATACACCATGTCGACACACTTATATATAACAGAAAAACATACAAATAACGAGTCAATAACAAGCAGACAGATCTTAAATATCACTAAGCATAGAATCATCATGTCTACCAGGATACAGATCTAATAGATCACTATAGTATGCAATCATATGATAAAACAGGATAATAATCCAAAGGGTCGGCCGTGGTGCCTTTAACCCGTAAGTATAGTGAGGAATACTCACCTCGCAAACTGAACTGAATTGATAAGGACTGACTTCGAATCTCAGCTCTCAAACCGATTCCTATTTTTATAAAATGACCAAATCCATCAAAACAAAAAATACCCAAAATACCCCAAAGATCTAACTTGGTAAAAGTTGGTCACAGTCAACTGGTCAGACCCCCACTAAGTCAAATGAGTCGACCAAGTCGAGTCAACACAAACGATTCCACCCACCGAGCTGACCCAATGCGAGTATGTGGGGCATACTCCGGAGGTACACTTAGCGTACTCCAAGCCTTGCATTGACCACCATCGGGCTAGTCGACCAAGTAAGTGGGGCGTAGTTGCTCTTACGCGGGGCATTCCCTCACACCACCGAAATCCCCATTAAGTGCTTAATCCAACAAGTCCAAACGTCCAATTTTAGATCCAAGCCTAAAAAGGTGTTCTAAACCATAAATTGTCCAAATTTTATGGTTTTGCGTGTCTTATTAAGGCCCAACACCAATATCCTAGTTTGTCTTAACTATTTAAGACCTCTATAATTTTCATGCATGCACCAAATGAGCTAAGATATCATTTTTATGACTTAATGCATCTCATTTCTTTATAAAGGACATATCATTTGGTATTAGAGTAGCTCTTACTCATTAAGGCCAAGAAAAGGGACTAAAAACACATATATTCCTCATGACATGATCTTAACGAAATACAAGTCAAGATCGAACATTTATACCTTCTGGAGCTTCCCAAGAAGGTAAGAATCCTAGATCCACAAGTTTTACCCACACCAAGCCTTCTCCAAGAATCTTCTTCTTCCTTCAATACACCAAGAACACATCAAAAACACACACTTGAGCTCCAAAACACACACTCAAAGGTTAGGGTTTAAAAACGTGGGGAGAAATGAGCCATAATGGTGTTTAAATACCCATCAAACCCTAAAAATTAGGTTTTCCTCCTGACATTAGTACGCCCCGCGTACGTAAATGTACGCTCAACATACTAGGGCACACCTTAGTATGCTCAACTTACATACATGTATGCTTGGCATATGTTAGGCATGTCAAACCCAAAAAATGATAGGGGTACAACAGACTCCAAATACACTGCTTTAATGCACTAAGAAGTAGTACAAGGCAAGCAGGGTCGAACCACAAAGACACGCGATAAAATTCTATACCTCTTTGCGCAAGGTACTTTGGTCACAAAGGGGGTTTTGTTTGCCAAAGTAAAATAATAAAATAACAATCTACTTTAAAAGCATGCACAAAATAAAATAAACTTGCAAACAATTTGATTGAATGGTTCTAGTTCTAGTTCTCAATGTTGTTGTTCAACTTGATTATGACTTGATGTAATTCATGATTGCTATTCTAAGTTGGTACTGAAAGATATAAATACGCTCTAATACCTCTCATTTGTCAAATTATCTAACCAAAACTTGCTCTTTGACTAGAGTTAGCTTCACTAATTCCACCTAAACACACTCTTAGATTGTATTGAAAAACTGCATTAAGTTTTGTACAAGCTACCCAACAATGTTTACCATAAGAAAACTTACTGTTTGTTATCAATCATTAACTTTATAGAATGATTAGGTGCCCTAAAAGTTAATTAACTACATAAAAATTCAATTCATGAAAGTGTATAATTAAACACACATCAAATTCAAGGATTCTAGTTTAAGCAAAAACATAATCACTAGAAGAGAATGACAAATCAAACATCAAATCATATGCTTCAAGTCAAGCAATCAACATATTTTGAACAAATCAATCAAGAATGAATATGGAATTGAAATGTTTAATGCTTACTAAAATGAAATCAAAAGTGCTTGCAATGATTTGGTCTTCCCAAAAGCTCCAAGAATTCTCCCAAAATCGCCCCAAAATTCTTCCAGAAATCGTCCCCCTTGAAATGGCAACGTCTTCACTTGTTTTATTAATGCTCAAGTGCTTCCCATAACGCCATGCGATTTTAGCATGGCCATGCCTTTTTCCCATGTGTTTTGGCAAGGCCATTTGTGTTGACCATGTGTTTTTGGCATGGCCCATGCTTTTTGGTAAAAGTCCAATAAGTCTTCATTGTTGCCTCCATTTTCAATCTAGCTTCACCACAAGTCATGTTGGTCAAATATAAGATGATAAAGGACAAACACGACCTGTATCGGTGTGACATGAACTGTGTTTCGAACGTAGTCCTTTGCTATGATAATAATGCACAATGAATCAGATTCCGTCTTCTTGTTCTCTTACATGGCATGACCGATACGTCTTCTTTTCATGCTCCAAAGCTCCATGCTCCAAGCATGCAAGCTCCATGCTCCACGCTCCATAATGCTTGCAAAATAAATCAAAAATAGTTAAGTACTATGCATTCTTAATTAAATATGCTATTGCCCAAATAATTAACTAAATGCAAGAATTATGAAGTAGAATGTTATGAAAGGACGAAAATAAACATGCAAAATAGGTACATAAAATGCACCTATCAAACCTCCCCAAGCTTAGACCTTTCTTGTCCTCAAGAAAGAACCAAATTAAGAATCACCCTAGAGAAGACGATAGGTGACTAAAAAGAAACTAAGATCAAAAGAACGGAAAGAACGAAGAGGACTTAAAGTGAACTAAGAGTGAATGCATGCAATAAAAGAAAAACAAATGAAAATAACATATGTATAAAAGAAAAGTGCTTAAGAAAAATGAACCCAAGAAAAAAAATTTAATATTATTATTATTATTATTTTTATGATCAGACTTTACATCGATGGGGCTCCAATCACTAATACCTAGGCGACCACCTGCTACCTTTCATGTATCACAGACTCCTAAAGTGAGGAAGATCACGAAACGGTGTAACCCAATAGTCCAACCATAGTTTTTTTTAAACCTTATACCTTAATTACCTTTGTGAGAGAAAATAACACAGTCTGGGATCTCATGTCCTTAAGACTAGATAGTCAAGAATCAGAATCGATGCATCCTTTAGAACCTGTCACGACAAATCAACTTTCGCTAAACCAGTGAGCCCACTCTAAGGGGCCCAACTCCTATGCTTTAAGTTTTTCGAGAGCCACAAGTATCATATCATTCATCGGATTTGATTTTGAGATGGCTTCTGATTTGATTGAACTTATATTTGTATCTTCATTTTGAGCTTGAGTTCTTCAACCAACTTTTTGAATTTCTTAAAATTTCTTCGATTGAGTGCTTGAACTCGGTTTTAGGGTTCATTTCTCAGCCTTCATCTCTCCAAAACTTTGAAATGCTAACCCTAGTTCTTCATGGAGGTTTTTGTGCTTATTTAGTGATTTTTGGGTCTTTGAAGAAGAATAAGACTCCTTTGCTACATCCTTTTTGCAAATAAGCTCCTAGCTCATCATCTTGTAGTGATTTTGGACACTTTTATGTCATAAAGCTTCAACCTTTATCTATAATGCATCATAAATCTAAGGTTTTTGCTTTCCTTTTGATGGATGGCTTTGGTAGCATGCATGTTTATGTGTCTTTGAGGCATTTGCTTTTGGTATGAGTTCAGATCTGAGATTTAGTTTTGATTTAGACTCCAAGCATGTGTCTTGATCTCGTTTTCCCTCTTATTGACCTAGTTGGTGTTCAATTCATGCATTGGACATGCATGACTGTAAAGCTTTGATTTTTAATGCATGACGATAAAGATTCGATTTTTATGGTCATTAGGGTTAGGGGAGACTCTCTGGAAAGTCTCAAGGAATGGATTAAGGGATTTAGGACTTAATTCTCAAAGTTAGCAAGAGAGGATCTGGCAATGTGAGCAATAGCCTGTCACGTCATGAGATGTGGTGGTCGCGACTATTTTTTCTTTACCAGTCATGACATGACTAATGGTGGTTACGACATGATAATTGGCTGATGTTGACTTTTGACCATGGTTGACTTTTGGTCAAACTAAGGGTTTCAGATTACACACTAAGAGGGTACTCTTTATTGCTGTTAGGTGCCATATAGGATTAGTCATTGCGGAGTGAGAACTGTGGAATTTAGCGGCTACTTGCAAGGTGAGTCCTCTCAGTATGCATGCCTGTGTGGTAGTATATGTTGACCAACTGGGTCTTATCTATTGATTATAGTTGTATGTGAATTGAGTCGCTAATAACTCCTTAACTGTTGTAAGTCTATAGGACTGGTAATAGTCCCCAGGGTTGTTGATAACCCATGATGTATGCTGTTAATCCACTAAGACTGTTGATAGTTCCCAGGGTTGCTAAGAACCCATAGCTATTATATTGCGTGTTGTATGTGATATTTGGAATTTCTGATAGTTCCAAGGCTGATGTTATATGTTGTATTGTATGAGATATTTAGGGAACTCAGTAAGCTTTCTGCTTATAGTTGCGGATTCAATATTTTGCAGGTACCTATTGGATTGTGAAGGCGGGACTGTACACACACATCAATAGCTTTAAGATTCAAGATTCTATGTTGTCTTCATTATAACTATGATTTATGAATAATGGTTTTTGAAAAAATGATTTATTTTGAATCTAACATTATTAAAAATGAAAAATTTGGCCTGGGTTTTTGGGATGTAACAAACACCGACACATTACTGAAACCAGATTAGCCATGCTCTTCAATGGTAATGCTCCAATCTTATTTGGGGTTGACGCTTTAGCATCGACTGTATGCATTATTAATAGGCTGCCTACAACTTTTTTAGAAGAGAAATCTCCGTTTGAGCTTCTGTTCCATAATCATTGAATTTCAATGTCTTTCGTACCTTTGGGTGTCAGGTTTGTCCTTATTTATTGAATTATTCTGATAATAAAATTGCTCCTCGCAGTGTTTCATGTGTTTTTATTGGGTATAACACTCAATACAAGGGGTATCGATGTCTCGATATGACTACATCTCGCATTTATAGCACCATACATGCAAAGTTTGATGAGAACACATTCCCCTTCACAAGTTAATCCCCACCAGTTGATCTCACTAAACTTTTATGTTCAAACTTTGAAGAAGTCAGTGTGACACTACCAACCCAATAAAAGTCCAATGTACTACTCTCTGCAAATGTTGCCACAACATCACCTCCCATGAGCTCATGTAGGCTATGTTTCGATACTCCTTCCCTTGGCACCACCTCACCAAACCTCACTGATGCACCCATGAATGAACCACCATCGCCTCTTTTAGCCAATACACCACCACCAACAAATACAAACCTGCCTTCAAATAGCCATCCAATGAAAACTTATGATAAAACAAGTATTTTAGGCCTCACCGACTTGCTGATTTAGCTGCTCTCACCTCCAGTAGATTACATAAAGATCTCATTGCTCACAAAGACCCCAAAGGGTTCAAAACTATAGCTAAAAAATCCAAGAGGCTTGATTCCATGCACACTGAAATCGAAGCACTGCGCAACAACCAAACTTGGGAATTAGTTCCTAGACCATTGGCATCAAAAGTGTGTAACATCCATAAAATTCTTAAAACTTTTAAAACTTTTTCAAACTTCCAAAAACCATTATTTAATAAAAAATGTGTTCAAAATAGTTTCATATCAGAGAAACCCGTAAATCAAAATCATAAAATGTGAGGAGGTGCACGGTCAAGCCTTCGTCTTCCCGTGATTATCAGAAGTACCTAAAAAATCCAAAATTGTTAGCCTGAAGCTTAGTGAGTTTCTCCCAAAATACCAATGCCATACAAGCGATAACAATATCATAACAAAAAGTATGCATATAGAGTCTTCATCATGAGTGGACCACCTCACCAGCCTTTAGCCTTTCTGGCCCACTCTCAGAACCTTCAGTATGTCTGGACCGCCCTACTGGGCCTTCAACCTGTCTGGACCATTCTCTGGGACTTCGACCTGACTGGTGCGCCTCGTTAGACTTTCATTCTATTCGAGCCGCCCTGGGTCTGTTGGCCTAGAGCACAAAGCATGATCGCCTCAACCCACCCGCTAACACACAATCAACACATGGATATCAAATGCTTGCTAGCATGTACAGGTCTAACCGATTACTAATCATAGCATCATCCTATATACCCAGATACAGATCTAACAGATCACTAAACATAACATCATCTTATATACCAGGATACAGATCAAACAGATTAAATAATATAGCATCATCTTATATACCAGGATACAGATCTAACAGATCATTAAACATGTCCTCATCCTATATACCAAGATACAGATCTAACATATCACTAACCATGTCATCATACGATAAACCAATATACAATCCAATAGGGCAGGCCTTGGTGCCTTTGACCCTGTTAGCATAGTAAGGAAAACTTACCTCACGAGTAGTGCTGAACCGATAAAATCGAATCCCAACTCACAACTCCGAACTCAAAGGCCTGTAACCACCATATGACTAATTCCATTAAAATTCCAAATTACCAAAATACCCTTAGAAGTCAAAATTGGTCAACCATGGTCAAAGTTAAAGTTAACAGTCAAGGTCAACAGTCCATGTTGACCGAGCTCGTCTGGTGCATCTACTGACTTGTCGAGTTCCTTCATATCTCAGAAGATCACGAAAAGCTCAAGACAACTCATTGAGTTAACACATTAACTTGTAGAGTTCTTCAGTGTTCCGAAAACCAGGAAACCCTACCCAACCGCCGAGTTAACTCATCAAATTGTCGAGTTCACTAAGTATCCAAAAAGCGGGAGAACCCGACCCAACTTGTCGAGTTGTCAGGGAAACTCGTCAAGTTTTCCTGTATTAACATATTTAACCCCTTCCAGTCAAATGTAAAGCCCCAAACTATAGATCTGCTCCACTAAGATTGAGATATCATGTAAAGTTGCGAATTTTATGACCATATATAGCATTAAAGGGCTATAACACTCCATTAAAGCTTTATTAGGGGACTTAGTTCATGAATGAGCTCTAGATCTAGTTGAATCATGGAACTTTAGGCCCAAGGAGGCCACAAAGCTCCCAGATATGAAGCTATAACTTGATGCAATGACCAATCCAAAGAATGGTCCCAAATGGGCCAAAAATGCCCCTAAACTGCCATAGGAGGAGATCTAAGAAATAAAAGGTCAAGGTATAGACTTTATACCTCCAGATGACTCCAAGAACACTGAAAATCGTAGATCTAAAGCTTCTCTCTTCAACCTTGCACCACCAACTTTAAGTTCCTTCAAGAAAAGCACCAAAGAATACTCTTTAAGCTCACACACACTCAAAATGGGGAAAGAGGCACGATTACGTTTTTCTCTGGACTGAGGGGACGATGAGGGAGGCTGCAAATGAGTCATAAGGTCTTTAAATAGGGTGCAAAACCCTAAAAATTAGGGTTTTTATTTCTAGCCTTCAACTCGTCGAGTTGGGGCCTTCCAACTCGTCGAGTAGACATCGAAATATACGCGGGCATTGAACATTCTACACGATGAGTTGGAGCCTTCCAACTCGTCGAGCTGCCCTAAAAATACATATATAAACTTTTAAATTTATACCTGAAAATTGGGATGTTACAAATTTGTTGGCTCTAAATGGGTTTTCTCGAACCAAATATCGATCTGATGGTTCATTCAACCCTTATAAAGCCCATTTAGTGGCTCATGAGTTCATTCAAATTCCTGGACTAGATTACTCCCACACCATTAGTCATGTGGTTAATTCCTCCACCGTTTGTCTCATTCTCTTACTATCTAATCGTCAAAATTGGGCATTGCATCACCTAGATGTAAATACGTGTCACAACTAGCATTTTAGCTAGGAAGTTATATTCTCATGTAAACACTGTCTATTGTAAGGCAAGTACTTTAAGTGAAGAAACATACTCTATGCTTAATCAAAACCATCCATTTGAAACAAAACTCTTGAATTAAGTTCAAAACCTAATACAATACATGAAAATAGTCAACTGTGGGTTGAAAACCCTAAAAATTCTGGTTCTAGTTTAATATGAACTAGGATTCTCTTATTGGGCCTAATGGACATTGAAATATACACGAGCATTAAACATTCTACACGATGAGGTGGAGCCTTCCAACTCGTCGAGATGTCCTGAAAATACATACATAAGCTTTTAAATTCATAACTGAAAATTGGGATGTTACAACTCTCCCCCACTTGAACTAGGCTTCGTCCTCGAAGCCCGCTGCGGTGAACAATTCCAGGTATTGCTCCCACATCTCAACCTCCAGCTCCCAAGTCCACTTAGATCCCCTAAGATGCTGCTACTGTAACTTTACCAGAGGTATCTCCTTGTTACGCAAAATATTTACCTTTCTTTCCGAGACAATAAAATATATGCGGGCATTGAACATTCTGCACGATGAGTTGGAGCCTTCCAACTCGTCGAGCTACCCTAAAAATACATATATAAAATTTTAAATTCATACATGAAAATTGGGACGTTACAAAGTGGTTGGCTCTAAATGGGTTTTTTTCGCACCAAATATCGATCTGATGGTTCATTTGACCGTTACAAAGCCCATTTAGTGGCTCATGGCTTCACTCAAATTCCTGAACTAGATTACTCCCACACCCTTAGTCATCTGGTTAAATCGTCCACTGTTTTTCTCATTCTCTTACTATCTAATCATCAAAATTGGGCATTGCGTCAGCTAGATGTAAACAATACGTGTCACAACTAGCATTTTAGCTAGGAAGTTATATTCTCATGTAAACACCGTCTATTGTAAGGCAAGTACTCTAAGTGAAGAATCATACTCTATGCTTAAACAAAACCATCCGTCTGAATCAAAACTCTTGAACTAAGTTCAAAACCTAATACAATACATGCAAATAGTCAACCATAGGTTGAAAAACCTAAAAATTCTAGTTCCAGTTTAATATGAACTAGGATTCTCTTATTGAGCCTAGTGGATATTGAAATATACACGGGCATTAAACATTCTACACGACGAGTTAGAGCCTTCTAACTCGTCGAGATGCCCCAAAAATACCTGAAAATTAGGATGTTACAACTCTCCCCCACGTGAACTAGGCTTCATTCTCAAAGCCCGATGCGGTGAACAATTCCGGATAATGCTCCTGCATCTCAACCTCCAGTTCCCAAGTCCACTCGGATCCCCCCTGATGCTGCCACTGTAACTTTACCAGAGGTATCTCCTTGTTACGCAAAATATTTACCTTTCTATCCGAGACAGCCACCGACCTCTCAACGTAATTTAGGCACTCTTGCACCTGAATGTCATCTAGTGACACAACCGCATCCTCATACAAAACGCACTTTCGCAATAATCTGACTGAGCTCCTCTGGGAGATCCAGTGTATCAGGGACCCAACTTTCCCATCTTCCTGAAGTGGAGCACACCCTTCTACGGTGAGACCTTCAGCAACACCATGTCACCGACCTGTAACTCCAACTCAGATCAGCGTCGGTCGACGTAACTCTTCTGGAAACTCTGAGAAGTCTGCAACCGCTGTCTAATCTTGTTAATCATCTCGGTAGTCTGCAAAACCACCTCCATCTGACCTATCACCCTATGACCAACCTCGCCCCAACAGACTTTGAAGAAGTCAGTGTGACACTACCAACCCAATAAAAGTCCAATGTACTACTCTCTGCAAATGTTGCCACAACATCGCCTCCCATGAGCTCATGTAGGCTATGTTTCGATACTCCTTCCCTTGGCACCACCTCACCAAACCTCACTGATGCACCCATGAATGAACCACCATCGCCTCCTTTAGCCAATACACCACCACCAACAAATACAAACCTGCCTTCAAATAGCCATCCAATGAAAACTTATGATAAAACAAGTATTTTAGGCCTCACCGACTTGCTGATTTAGCTGCTCTCACCTCCAGTAGATTACATAAAGATCTCATTGCTCACAAAGAACCCAAAGGGTTCAAAACTGTAGCTAAAAAATCCAAGAGGCTTGATTCCATGCACACTGAAATCGAAGCACTGCGCAACAACCAAACTTGGGAATTAGTTCCTAGACCATTGGCATCAAAAGTGTGTAACATCCATAAAATTCTTAAAACTTTTAAAACTTTTTCAAACTTCCAAAAACCATTATTTAATACAAAATGTGTTCAAAATAGTTTCATATAAGAGAAACCCATAAATCAAAATCATAAAATGTGAGGAGGTGCACGGTCAAGCCTTCGTCTTCCCGTGATTATCAGAAGTACCTAAAAAAATCCAAAATTGTTAGCCTGAAGCTTAGTGAGTTTCTCCCAAAATACCAATGCCATACAAGCGATAACAATATCATAACAAAAAGTATGCATATAGAGTCTTCATCATGAGTGGACCACCTCACCAGCCTTCAGCCTTTCTGGCCCACTCTCAGAACCTTCAGTATGTCTGGACCGCCCTACTGGGCCTTCAACCTGTCTAGACCATTCTCTGGGACTTCGACCTGACTGGTGCGCCTCGTTAGACTTTCATTCTATCCGAGCCGCCCTGGGTCTGTTGGCCTAGAGCACAAAGCATGATCGCCTCAACCCACCCGCTAACATACAATCAACACATGGATATCAAATGCTTGCTAGCATGTACAGGAATTAATACAGATCTAACCGATTACTAATCATAGCATCATCCTATATACCCGGATACAGATCTAACAGATCACTAAACATAACATCATCTTATATACCAGGATACAGATCAAACAGAGTAAATAATATAGCATCATCTTATATACCAGGATACAGATCTAACAGATCACTAAACATGTCATCATCCTATATACCAAGATACAGATCTAACAGATCACTAACCATGTCATCATACGATCAACCAATATACAATCCAATAAGGGCAGGCCTTGGTGCCTTTGACCCTGTTAGCATAGTAAGGAAAACTTACCTCACGAGTAGTGTTGAACCGATAAAATCGAATCCCAACTCACAACTCCGAACTCAAAGGCCTGTAACCACCATATGACTAATCCCATTAAAATCCCAAATTACCAAAATACCCTTAGAAGTCAAACTTGGTCAACCATGGTCAAAGTTAAAGTTAACAGTCAAGGTCAACAGTCCATGTTGACCGAGCTCGTCTGGTGCATCTACTGACTTGTCGAGTTCCTTCATATCTCAGAAGATCACGAAAAGCTCAAGACAACTCATTGAGTTACCACATTAACTTGTCGAGTTCTTCAGTGTTCAGAAAACCAGGAAAACCCTAGCCAACCGCCGAGTTAACTCATCAAATTGTCGAGTTCACTAAGTATCCAAAAAGCGGCAGAACCCGACCCAACTTGTCGAGTTGTCAGGGAAACTCGTCAAGTTTTCCTGTATTAACATATTTAACCCCTTCCAGTCAAATGTAAAGCCCCAAACTATAGATCTGCTCCACTAAGATTGAGATATCATGTAAAGTTGCGAATTTTATGACCATATATAGCATTAAAGGGCTATAACACTCCATTAAAGCTTTATTAGGGGACTTAGTTCATGAAGGAGATCTAGATCTAGTTGAATCATGGAACTTTAGGCTCAAGGAGGCCACAAAGCTCCCAGATATGAAGCTATAACTTGATGCAATGACCAATCCAAAGAATGGTCCCAAATGGGCCAAAAATGCCCTAAACTGCCATAGGAGGAGATCTAAGAAATAAAAGGTCAAGGTATAGACTTTATACCTCCAAATGAATGCAAGAACACTGAAAATCGTAGATCTAAAGCTTCTCTCTTCAACCTTGCACCACCAACTTTAAGCTCCTTCAAGAAAAGCACCAAAGAATACTCTTTAAGCTCACACACACTCAAAATGGGGAAAGAGGCACGATTACGTTTTTCTCTGGACTAAGGGGACGATGAGGGAGGCTGCAAATGAGTCATAAGGTCTTTAAATAGGGTGCAAAACCCTAAAAATTAGGGTTTTTATTTCCAGCCTTCAACTCGTCGAGTTGGGGCCTCCCAACTCGTCGAGTAGACATCGAAATATACGCGGGCATTGAACATTGTACACGATGAGTTGGAGCCTTCCAACTCGTCGAGCTGCCCTAAAAATACATATATAAACTTTTAATTTTATACCTGAAAATTGGGATGTTACAAATTTGTTGGCTCTAAATGGGTTTTCTCGCACCAAATATCGATCTGATGGTTCATTCAACCCTTATAAAGCCCATTTAGTGGCTCATGACTTCATTCAAATTCCTGGACTAGATTACTCCCACACCATTAGTCATGTGGTTAAATCCTCCACCGTTTGTCTCATTCTCTTACTATCTAATCGTCAAAATTGGGCATTGCATCACCTAGATGTAAATACGTGTCACAACTAGCATTTTAGCTAGGAAGTTATATTCTCATGTAAACACTGTCTATTGTAAGGCAAGTACTTTAAGTGAAGAATCATACTCTATGCTTAATCAAAACCATCCGTTTGAAACAAAACTCTTGAATTAAGTTCAAAACCTAATACAATACATGAAAATAGTCAACTATGGGTTGAAAACCCTAAAAATTCTGGTTCTAGTTTAATATGAACTAGGATTCTCTTATTGGGCCTAATGGACATTGAAATATACACGAGCATTAAACATTCTACACGATGAGGTGGAGCCTTCCAACTCGACGAGATGTCCTGAAAATACATATATAAGCTTTTAAATTCATACCTAAAAATTGGGATGTTACAACTCTCGCCCACTTGAACTAGGCTTCGTCCTCGAAGCCCGCTGCGGTGAACAATTCCAGGTATTGCTCCCACATCTCAACCTCCAGCTCCCAAGTCCACTTAGATCCCCTAAGATGCTGCTACTGTAACTTTACCAGAGGTATCTCCTTGTTACGCAAAATATTTACCTTTCTTTCCGAGACATTAAAATATATGCGGGCGTTGAACATTCTGCACGATGAGTTGGAGCCTTCCAACTCGTCGAGCTACCCTAAAAATACATATATATAAACTTTTAAATTCATACATGAAAATTGGGACGTTACAAAGTGGTTGGCTCTAAATGGGTTTTTTTCGCACCAAATATCGATCTGATGGTTCATTTGACTGTTACAAAGCCCATTTAGTGGCTCATGGCTTCACTCAAATTCCTGAACTAGATTACTCCCACACCATTAGTCATCTGGTTAAATCGTCCACTGTTTTTCTCATTCTCTTACTATCTAATCATCAAAATTGGGCATTGCGTCAACTAGATGTAAACAATACGTGTCACAACTAGCATTTTAGCTAGGAAGTTATATTCTCATGTAAACACCGTCTATTGTAAGGCAATTACTCTAACTGAAGAATCATACTCTATGCTTCAACAAAACCATCCGTTTGAATCAAAACTCTTGAACTAAGTTCAAAACCTAATACAAAACATGCAAATAGTCAACCATAGGTTGAAAAACCTAAAAATTCTGGTTCTAGTTTAATATGAACTAGGATTCTCTTATTGGGCCTAGTGGATATTGAAATATACACGGGCATTAAACATTCTACACAACGAGTTAGAGCCTTCCAACTCGTCGAGATGCCCCAAAAATACCTGAAAATTGGGATGTTACAACTCTCCCCCACTTGAACTAGGCTTCATCCTCAAAGCCCGATGCGGTGAAAAATTCCGGATAATGCTCCCGCATCTCAACCTCCAGTTCCCAAGTCCACTCGGATCCCCCCTGATGCTGCCACTGTAACTTTACCAGAGGTATCTCCTTGTTACGCAAAATATTTACCTTTCTATCCGAGACATCCACCGACCTCTCAACGTAATTTAGGCACTCTTGCACCTGAATGTCATCTAGTGACACAACCGCATCCTCATACAAAACGCACTTTCGCAATAATCTGACTGAGCTCCTCTGGGAGATCCAGTGTATCAGGGACCCAACTTTCCCATCTTCCTGAAGTGGAGCACACCCTTCTACGGTGAGACCTTCAGCAACACCATGTCACTGACCTGTAACTCCAACTCAGATCAGCATCGGTCGGCATAACTCTTCTGGAAACTATGAGAAGTCTACAACCGCTGTCTAATCTTGTTAATCATCTCGGTAGTCTGCAAAACCACCTCCATCTAACCCATCACCCTATGACCAATCTCGCCCCAACAGACTGGGGTAAGATATCTCTGCCCACACAACAACTCAAAAGGCAGAGCACCTATGCTGGAGGGAAAATTGTTATTGTAGGAGAACTCTCGAAGGTGTAGGTAGGAGTCCCAGCTCCCACCAAAATCAATAACATAGGCCCTCAACATATCCTCAAGGGTATGAATTATCCGCTCACTCTGGCCATCAGTTTGCGGATGATAAGTTGAACTAAAATGAAGCCTCGTGCCCAGTTCCTCATGGAACTTCTGCCAGAAATGGGAGGTGAACCAAACATCACGATCTGAAACAATAAATACCGACACCCTATAGCGAGCAACGATCTCGCGGATATACACATCGGCCAAGTTCTCGGCCAATGGACTCTCCAGAATGGCCAGAAACTGGGGACTCTTGGTCAGTCGATCCACGATGAATCATATAGCATCAAAACCCTTTTCCGTTATCAACAATTTAGTGATAAAATCCATCGTGATCTGCTCCCACTTCCACATGGGAACCTCTAGAGGCTGCAGCTTTCCATGCGGCCTCTGATGCTCAACCTTGACCCTCCTGCAGGTCAAGCACCTCTAGACATACCAGGCGATCTCTCTCTTCATGCACAACCACCAGTAACTCAACCTCGGGTCTCGGTACATTTGGGTGGCCCCTGGGTGAATAGACAAGCGAGACTTGTGAGCCTCCTTAACTATAATCTGTCTGACCCAACCAGACATGGGAACCCACACCCGACCGCAACGGGTCAACAATCCATGACTATCCTGCACGAATCTGGCGATCTCGCCCCTGATCCTCTCAATTTTTCAATTCTCCTACTGTACCCCCTCTGTTTGAGCTTCCTTGATCAAGCTCACAAGTGCAGAATCCACAGATATCCTCATACACGACACCGGTACAAAAGATCCTTGTCACAACCCCAAACTGGTAAAACGGCTGAAACGTTCGGGGGCGGATGACTTCATGTATAATATCACAACAATTGTATAATAGTAATCAAAGTACAACAACTATGATATTGATAAAATATAGTTTTACAAATGTGTTCAAATCGATTTTTACTTGACACCAAAAAGTATAGTAAAAACAAAAAGACGTAAATCAATGAAGCTCCGTCTTCTCAAAACCTATGGGTACTTGTTTACTGATTCCCTGAGAATACAAGTAGTTTTGAAAAGAGTGTCAACAATTAAGTTGGTGAGTTCATAAACATATTTGTATGAGAAATTTGTTATTTGTTCCTTGTAAATGTAAGTGTGTTCTTCCAGAAAATCCTATATTTTATGTTGTAAATGAATTTTAGTCTTAATACTCTAAGACCAAAACGTGTAAATGTTGTTGTACTTTTAAATAGTATGATGTAGTTTTAATCCACATAAAACCATAAAATGAATGTTTCAAGAAATATAAGTTCTCTGTAATGGAAAATAGTATACTATAATTGTATTTGTATGAAATTCTGTGAGTGTATGTGCCTGAATACACCAGTTGTACTGTAAAATGCTATAGTATAGTTCTAAAGTTAGTAAAACTATATAAAGTTGTGTACATATTCGTACACTAATCGTATTGTTCAATAACCAATTGTGAGTTATTATAACCATACTTGATGGCCTAAGATGGCCTAAACACGATGTTCTTCAGACATTGGAATCGGTACGACATTTGTCACCCCAAGTCTGTCGGCCTAACTGGAGCTAACAATTTAGATGCGGGATTGTCAGTCCCGTATAGATCAATACACAACTGTGACGGTCTCCCTCTAAGAGACTCTGGTTATAATTTCAGGGCTTGGATGGTACTTAGATAAGTACTTGAAGTATATCTCACAAAGCTATATTGACGGTTACGTGTAGAACAAAGAGAATACATTTTGTATTAATAAAATCATATGTATGTCTCAAAAATAATACCTATTATAGTTTATATTTTTGTATTGAATCCTGAACTAGTACAACAGTATGTATATTTTAGTAAAAACGACAAATGTAACTATTTGAATAGTTTTGATATTAACACAAGATTTCATTGTGTTTTACTTGTATCACACCCCCCCCCCCCCCCCTTAAAGTATGGAAAATTGTGAAAATGCAGGGGTATGAACTCACTTGATTTGACGAAATCGTGAGTTTCTGTGAAAACCGAGTTTTGTGAGGGAAGAGTTTCAAACCGAAAAAACTATTTTCTCGGGGGCTTCGGGTGTTCTGGGGCTTTCTTCTAAAGCTAGGGAGGTTCCCTAAGCTTCAAGGGGTTTAGAGTGGCTTGGTAGGGTGTAGAATGTGAAAGAAATAGTATGTTTCCAAAAAAATCATGGGCAGCCTCACATCCTTTATATAGTTGGCCGAGGCCTCGCAGTATGCAGGGCGTACCCTCGGTACGCAGGTGGTACCCTCGTACGTGAGGCAGAGGAACGGGGCGTGTGCCTGGGTTTCGAGATGCTTACATGTCATCCTTGCGAAGTGGTTAAGTGGCAGACTCCGGACCAGGTGTCTGCGAATGTGGGGTGTTCACCTTTGGACCATCCTCAAAATGCGAGCCTTGAATTTCAAAAATTCATAACTTTCGCATGCGAGCTCCGTTTTTGAGGTTCTTTATATCAAAGCGTAGGTGAGACTGAATTCTATAACTTTCGTTTAGACTCCGTCGACTAATTTTGATCGTAATTTTAAAGTTATATTTTTAACAGGTCGGGACAGGAAATATCCATTAAAATATCATAACTTCTTCATTCGACGTCTGTTTTTGTCTGTCTTTTTACCGTTGAACTACTATTGACGAGATCTTCGACTCTCGTTTAGGTTGTGTCGGCTAAAAATCGCTCGATCTATAATTCAAATTTCGGGTTGCACACACTTATGCCAAATCTTAGAAAATTCATAACTTCCTCATACGAAGTCTGATCTGGACGTTCTACTTATGCACGCTCTCATTTTAAGGTATACCACAACATTCATTTATATTTTTAAGGCTAAAAATCATTTTATAGTAAACTCACCTTTTACGACACATAGCATCGTGCCAGTTCTGTCGCGAAACATTGATAGGACATAACTTCTTCGTTTTAGCTTAGATTTCAGCGTTCTTTATATTTATGGGATCCTTGTCAAGACCACTACAACTTTTTTCATAGATATCAGGTTTATCTTACATTTTGTTTTTGAAGCTTATTTTCATCTTACTTTATTATATATTGATTACTTTAAAACGAGTTATAACAGTTGACCCAGACTATTACATTGACTTAAAATAATAGGTTGTTGCATTATCCCCCCCCCCCTTAGAGGGAATTTCATCCCTAAATTGTTTCTAAATTGGTACTCATTAACTAGGAAAAGATGCGGATACTTGAAATAATTGGTTGTTACATTATCCCCCCATTAGAGGGAATTCGGGTCCCCGCTTGGCATTCAAGCGAACCTTCACTATTGGTATACAAATTTTTTTGTTCTTTTTATATTCTTATCCATGATTTCCACTGGTTCTTCTACGAAGTGTAGACACTCATTTAACTCGATTTCGTCGAGTGGGATTACAAGAGTCTCATTAGACAGACACTTCTTTAGATTAGATACGTGAAAAGTGGGATGAATGCTACTGAGTTCATGCAGTAGATTGAGTTTAAACGCTACCGGACCCATTCTAGAAAGAATCTTGAATGGTCCGATGTACCTTGGTTTTAATTTTCCATTTTTTCCAAAACGTATCATTCCTTTCTAGGGTGAGACAGTTAACAGGACACAGTCACCAACCTGAAATTCCAAGGGTTTTCGTCGCTTGTCTACATAACTCTTTTGTCTGTCTCTATATGCTTTTTCTCGTTCCCGAATTTAGACGATCTTCTCTATTGTTTCTTGAATGATCTTGGGACTAGTTAGAGTCTTGTCAGGTACTTGTTTCGTTGCCAGTTGCGTATCACCCACTTCAGCCCAGCACGAAGGAGATCTGCACTTACGGCCATAGAGGGCTTCAAATGGAGCAACTTTTATGCTTGTGTGATAGCTATTGTTGTATGAGTATTCGACGAGTGGTAAATGGGTATCCAAATATTTACCAAAATCTATCATACAAGCTCTCAACATGTCTTCCAATGTTTGTATGGTTCTCTCGCTTTTCCCATCAGTCTGGGGATGGTACAATGTACTCAAGTCATGTTTAGTTCCTAAGGATTTTTTGCAGTGATTGCCAAAACCGCGAGGTAAATCTACTATCTCTATCAGAGATAATGGATATTGGCACACCATAGAGTTGTACTATATCTTTAATGTACATCCTTGTTAATTTCTCCATTTTGTTAGTTTTTTTTATTAGTAGGAAATGCGCAGATTTGGTTAATTTGTCAATGATTACCGAAATGGTTTCATGACCACCTGTTGTCTTGGCCAACTTGGCCATGAAATCCATAGTTATCCGCTCCCACTTCCATTCGAGTATTTCTGGTTGTTGTAGTAAACCCGAAGGCTCTTAGTCTTCTACCTTGACTTTGGCGCAAGTTAGGCACTTGCCCACATAGGTAGCAATTTAAGCTAATAGAGTTTCTTGAGGTCCAGATACATCTTGTTTGAACATGGATGAATGGAGTATCAAGTTTTATGGGATTCTTTCATGACTAACTCTCTATAGCCACCAAACTTTGGTGTCCATATCTGATTCATGAGATAATGAACTATGTCACCCTTGATTTCCAAGTACTTTTTCATTCCCCTTAAGGCTTCTCCTGTCACATTCTCGGGTTTCAAGGCTTCCTGCTAAGCCTCTTTGATCTGAGCGGACAGGTGTGAATGGATTATCATATTTAGAGACTTTACTCGGTGGCCCAAGTATTCTTTTCGAGTAAGGGCATCTGCTACTACATTGGCTTTGTCGGCATGACAGCGAATTTCACATTGGTAATCATTAAGTAGTTCTACCCATCGTCTTTCCTCCTGTTCAGTTCCTTTTGATCAAAGATTTGTTGGAGGCTTTTGTGATCTGTGAAGACTGTACACTTTGTACCATAAAGATAATGCCTCCATATTTTCAAAGCAAAAACCACTGCTCCCAGTTTGAGGTCATGCGTGGTATAGTTGACCTCGTGGTTCTTAAGTTGTCTCGAGGCATAAGATATAACCTTTCCTCACTGCATAAGAACACAGCCTAGCCCTTGCTTGGACGCATCACAGTAAACTACAAAATCTTTTGTCGCTTTTGGGAGGGATATGATCGGTGCGCTGCATAAGGCTCGCTTTAGTGTCTGGAAAGTTGTTTCTAGTTTCTCCTCCTAGTTGAAGGTTACACCCTTCTGAGCCAGTGTGGTGAGTGGTTTTGCGATCTTTGAGAAGTTTTGGATGAACCTTCGGTAATATCCACTGAGGCCTAAAAATTGGCGAATCTCTATTAAGGTTTTTTAGGGTTGCTCAGTTTTTGATAGTTTTGATTTTGGAGGGATCTAAATGTATCCCTTATTTGCTGACTATGTGACCTAGGAAGTCCACCTTCCAAATCCAGAATTCGCATTTTCAGAACTTCGCATACAACTTCTCTGCCCTTAATGTTTCCAAGACTTGACGTAAGTGTTGCCTGTGTTCTTCCTTACTTCGGGAGTAGACTAGTATATTGTCAATGAAAACTATAATGAACTTGTCTAAGAAAGCTCCACACACACGGTTCCTTAGGTCCATGAACACTACATGTGTGTTTTTCAAACCGAAGGGCATTACTATGAATTCATAGTGACTGTAGCGAGTTCATAATGCGGTCTTAGGAATATCCTCCTATTGGACTCGTAGCTGATGGTATCCTAATCTTAGGTCGATTTTGGAGAAGAAACTTGCTCCTTGAAGTTGGTCGAAGAGGTCATCGATTCGGGGTAAAGGGTATCGGTTTTTGATAATGAGTTTATTTAATTTCCGTTAGTATATGCACATGTGGAATGATCTGTTGGATAAGGTGTCTAAGTACATAACAATATTTGAGATTCACTTGACCCGACCCGGCATGGTCCATTTGGGTTGCACTTCACCCGAATAATTTGTATGGTTAATCTTTTGAGAGTAATATGTTTATGATTTGTTAATATATTATAAGTTATAATATATTAATATGAAATAATATTATTTAATTAGTATTGATCATAAATTAATTTAGAATTAATTTAGTGATCAAAAAGATGATTAATTAAATATAGGCTCTTGTATTTTATATAGTGTTGGCTAATACTCATTTGGAATGGGCTAGGCTTGCATGGGAGTCCATGGATAGTCCATGGAGCTTTTAACCCATGGATCCTTGGAAAGGAAGAGTCATGGGTATTAGGGTTTACTTGGATGTAACCCTAATCCTCCACACTATATAAAGGACTCCTTGGCACTTGATTTGGCACTAGTTGTGTTGGGTCTATAATTTTGGTTTATACTTTGCTTTTCTAAGAAAATATATTTTTCTGTAATGTTGTGGATGTGTACCGCCGTTATCTTGTGTGTACGGCCGCACACCCGTGTACGGTCGTACACAGGTGTACGGCCGGTGGAACTATATATAGGGTGAGGGGTGTGAGGAGTGTACGGCCAAGGAGCTTAACTGTGTGAAATCAAAGGTGTTTATAGAGAGAAAGAAGAGTGTGTGTTAGTGTGTGTGAATCTTGTATTTGGATCTCCATTCTAATCATCAAATAATACAAGATTTATCATCATCTTCTTCTCCTTCTCTTCTTCTTGTGATCTGGCATCATCCGTTTGATCAAGATTCCGCACCATCAAACGGATCTGATTGATACACAAGCATATCAGGGACTAACAAGTGGTATCAGAGCAAGGATTGTATCAATCAATTTTGTCAGATCTGGAGCTTATTTGATCATATTTTTAAAGGATTTATGTCTTTTTGGATAAATCTTGGCAAAATAAGGGGGGTTTGTTCTTTGCATTTTTCATAAAAAAGAGTTTTTGATCGAGTTTTGGAGCAAAAATGGTGACTACGTCGTTTTTTCGCGATCTGATTGAAGGTGTGCGGCCAGTTGAAGGAGTGCGGCTCGGTGTGTACGGGCACACACAGGTGTGCGGTCCAGTAGGTGTGCGGCCTCGGTTCTTCATTCAGCAGCCTTTAGCGTTTAGCATCTTATTCGTTCAGCGTACATTTAAAAAGGGAAGAATGTTAGGGCTGCCAAGGATTCGAACCCGGGTATCCTCCCTACACAACCATCGCCTTACCATCTCATATAGCTTGCTAGATGTTTTATCCCTTCTCTTTTTAATTCATAAAGACTCCATTTCGAACCAAATTTCGCATTTTTACAATTTTAACCCAAAAATCAATTTCCTTGATTTTCAAAATCCATTTTCAACCAAAAAAAATATTTAGTTTTTAATTTTTGACTTTTATTTTTAACTTTTGACCTTAAAATTTTGATTTTGACTTCCAAGTTTGACCTTTGACTTTAAACTTTGACTTTTTCGTTTAACTTTTAAATTTTCAAATTTAGTTTTTCAGTTTGACTTTTAAGGTTGACTTTTGAGGTTTATAGTCAAAGGGTTTGACTTTTAAGTTTGATTTTGGCTTGTAGTTGTGCTTTTAATGGCTTTTAAGGTCAACGAGGGATATAAAGACATGAAAGAGAGTCGTCAGGATATGTTAAGACAAAATTTCAACATGTTCAATTATATCTCTACAGAAACCCTAGAAACTCAGTTGCAGCGATTTACTACACTTACTACTGAGATGAATATAGCTGGGATTTTTCTTGACTAAATCTGAGATAAACAAAAAGCTATTGAATTCACTTACAAAATCATGGGATATGAACGTGGTTGTCATAAAAAAGACAAAAGATCTCAATCATCTTAGTCTTGCTGCAGTAATTGAAGAACTTGACACGTTGATGTGTGGAAAAACAATGAGTTCTACAAACATTTCGGTCAATGAAGTTTCATGCTCTCAATCATGTGAAGCTATGATGAAACTTCTTCGTGAACATAATGATTTGCTAAAAAGGGAAGTCGTGGACCTAAAATACGAAGGATATCAACTTAGGAAAGGACAGAAACCCCTAAAGGCTGAATTAGAAGCAAAAAACAAAGACTTTAGGAGGCTTCAAGAAGAATATTTTAATAAATGTGAAAATTATGACTATGCTAAGACACAAATTGCTGAATTAACTGCTGAGCTTGACACATTAAAAGGCAAATTTGAAACTGCAGATTTTGATGTTAGAAAATTTGATGTGTCAAGGGAAGTAGTTGTGAACATGATAGATCATTGTATGCAATTTAAAAATAACCAACAAAAGGGTTTAGGATACAATAATTTACCTCCTCCATTCAATCACACATATCAGTATCACCCTTTGACTAAAGAGGAGATTGCCAACGAACCATTCATGGTTTATGGCAAACCAGCTGGATTTGTGTCACGAAGTATTCAGGTTGAAAATACTAATGCTTCTACTTCATGTGCAGGTAAAGTAACAGAAGATGAGAACAAGGAGAAAACCATTAAACAAACCAACATTTCCTTGAACTCTGAATCTGTTGCTTCGAACTCAGCTGCTTTTGATCAACCTGCTATTGAGAAATACAGGCCACCAATTCTAGTGAAACAGAGTGCCTGTTATAACTGTGCGAGTGGGAAAAGCAAGAGACAAGGAATGGATACGCAGCCAGGGGCAGGAAGAAACAACTTCATAGTGAAGAAAAATACTTGTTTTCACTGTGGAATACCTGGACACATTGCCAGAAATTGTCCTAATCGTGCATACGTTCCCTACTATACACAAGGGCGGCAGAACGCGCCAATAGGGAGATACTCCAAAAGAAGCCCCTCAAGGTCACGTTCAGACAATGGTGACTGGAACACGCAGAAGGCGAATAATCAAACTTCCAAGGCCAAGAATCCAAATCCCAAAGGCAAGAAGGGAATGCCAGCCATGAAGTCCAATCCAAGAGATGCACCAGCGAAACCAAGATCGGCTAGGTCAAAGTCATCTCGACGATTGGCTTCAAGCTCAAAAGCAAGTACTGAGCCACCCATCAGATCGTAAAAGAAATGGGTTAAACCCAACTACAAATGGGTTCCAAAGGCTCACTCTCCCAAATCTTCTAACGATTCTAATATTTCTACATCTTCTGTTTGTGATAAACAGGATATGTCATGGGAAAGAGTACCATGCAAAGATGGCAAAGGTCAACCCAGTTTCAAAATGGATTGGGTTCCAAAGACCAACTGATCCCGCTTTGTGTCGAAGCAGCTATGGAGGTATATCATTAGATTTCGGTTTGTTGATAATGGTTGTTCCAGGCACATGATAGGGGACATCTCTCAACTGTACAACATTCGGAACTTTGTTCGAGAGTATGTGTCCTTTGCGGGAAAGGAAGAAAGGAAAATATCACACATGGGGTTTGTGCTTAATGACATGAAGAATTTTCGGATCTGTTTTGAGATTATGCGTTTTGTTCTCAAACCTTCTGGATGCAAATTCAATCGGTGAATTACGGTTTCAGTTTTCTTCTCTATACTCCTGAGTTTATCTTACACTGATTCTTTTCAAAGACAAATTTTCATTTTCTTATAGTTTTCCGTTAGTAGGTATTATTGGGAAGTGATATCAAGTGAGTGATAACGGGCAGTATAAACATGTGTAAGGGACTGAATCTGAATTGTCTAGACTTTGTGTTCAATGTGCTGGTAGGCACGAAGGATTTGACAGTGTGGATTTAGATAGGATTGTTTGGATTGACCAAACGATGCTTGGGTAGATTGATAAGTGAGATAAACACGAGAACCCACAGGATACATTAAATTCATACGCATCTAGAACTATGGCTTAACTTTTCCTTGATGTACGGACTTATGTCCTTAATTCTGGTTCTGATAGGGCGTCTGGGGGGTTCTGATAAAGTAGGTCTGTAGGAAATTATTTTCTTGCTTTCTATATGTCAGTGATATGTTGCTTCCTCTGCGTGATTGGAAGAGATCTGACCTGGAATGCAACATATGCAACTCTATTTCTACGCACCTCCTTATCTATCAAATTCTTTCTATCTGTTAGACATATGATGTCTCCTCTGCGTGATTGAAATATATCCGACCTGGAACACAGCATAGGCACCTTTCTACCTCTAAATATCTCTATCTCTGTTAGTCATATGTTGTCCCCTCGGCGTGATTGAGATAGATCCGACCTGGGACACAACATATGCATCTATCTCTAAATTTGACTTCTTCCTTAATAATTGTTTACTCACCTAAAGTAAAGAGTCCATAGGAAGTTCTTGATAACCAGGGTATATCGGGAAGTGGGGAACATGTTCTAATGCAACTAAAATTTAACCATTTAGAGGTTGCATGTAGATCTCGCTGCTTGATTTAAGTGGACAACAATACCTGTGGCCGTCGTCAGCTAAATGGTTTATTTAGAAAATTTTGTCGATATCCTTCGTGTTTAAGTGGACCACAATACCGGCAATTGACCAGATCTATTCATGAAGGTGAAGGTACCGATAAACAAGTTAAAACTGTCTCACAACTTTGATCCCAAATATTTTTGTTTTTGTTAAATTTGTTCATAGTTTTCCTCTATGCACAAATTTAGGGGAGAATTAAAAAAAAATTCAAAAATCAAACAAAAATCTGAAAATTCAAAAATCAAACAAAAATCTGAAAATTCAAACTTCAAACAAAATTATGAAAATTTAAAAATCAAAAAAAAAAAATCAGAAAATAAAAAATCAAAAAAATTAGTGTTATATTCTATTTTATTTCTTGTTAAGAAAAATAAAAAATCTAAAAGTATTTTTTTTGTGTGCTAAGTTTTCTTTTAGTTTTGTTTTGTCTTGAAAAGTGATTTCAGGTATAGATAAGACTCATAGACACCGTATTGAAGATTTTCAGAGCCAAGGCTTCATCCGTGATCATCGAAGAATTTTCATTCGAAGGAGCAAGAAATGAAGACTATTCTTTCAACATTCAATTTTTCTATCCTAGAAGCAAGGTGAATCTGATTTGAAGATTATGTGACAGATTGCATTGAAGCCTCCTCAATCAATTTGCTGCTATCTTTGTACCTGTTGAAATGATCCAGAAGATTATTTCTCTCTGAAGATTCTCAAGCTGAAAGCACAATCTTTCAAGAATCAGTACAATAAGCCTCCTCACCCAATGTGCGTTCAGAGTTAAATCTTGAAGAAATGCCCAACCACTCAGGATGAATTCATTCATAGAAGATTCATATGTTCATCTTGAAGCTTTCAAGAAATCAAAGATTAAAGCTGAAACCAAAGCTCCCATTGAAGATTGACAAGAAAACCCAACTACTTTTTAATGGGAGCTTGTTGGGTCAATTAGAAAAGAAAGCTATAAACCAAGGGGAAGATTGTTGGGTCTATAATTTTGGTTTATAATTTGCTTTTCTAAGAAAATATATTTTTCTGTAATGATGTGGTTGTGTACAGCCGTTATCTTGTGTGTACGACCGCACACCCGTGTACGGCCGTACACAGGTGTACAGTCGGTGGAACTATATATAGGGTGAGGAGTGTACGACCAAGGAGCTTAAGTGTGTGAAATCAAAGGTGTTTTAGAGAGAGAAAGAAGACTGTGTGTTAGTGTGTGTGAATCTTGTATTTGGATATCCATTCTAATCATCAAATAATACAAGATTCATCATCATCTTCTTCTCCTTCTCTTCTTCTTGTGATCTGGCATCATCCGTTTGATCAGGATTCCGCTCCATCAAACGGATCTAATTGATACATAAGCAGATCAGGTACTAACAAGTTGTGTGTGTACAAAAGCGGTGGCCATTTCAAGAGTGTGCATTATTCTCTCAAGAGTTTTCCAAAGTTTGTGGTGATAGTGATTTACATTTGAGGCATTCATACTATTGGTACTAGGCTCTTAACTCCAAGCAATCAACCACTACTAAAAGGTATGTCATTCTACTAGTAATTTTATGATTCAAGTTCCCCATGCCATGCTAGTAGGATGTAAACCTTGGAAATTCTTATTTGCATGTATTTTAGAGAAAACATAGATCCAAGGTTTATAGGGTTGCATGTACACCATAGGAGTGTTAGAATGCTCAAAACCCAACAGTGGTATCAAAGACTAGGATTGTTTTCCTGAATACTTGATGCAAACTATTCAAAAAATGAAAAAACTTGTTGTCTGCACAGTGAACTCGTCGAGTCCATGGGGGGACTCGACGAGTCCATGTTAATCTTGATCCTACTCGTCGAGTAGGTTCATACACTCGACGAGTAGGAGGCCCAAAGTGCAGTTTTTCGAGTTTTTAAGCTAGAATTGGACTAGAATCATTACACTAAATTGTTTTGGCCATATAAAACTTGTTTTTGATGTTGTAATGATTATGCTAATCCAATTTCAAAGACTATTATCAAAATTTCAAGTTTTGTAAGTGTTCATATGATTTTTGAAATTGTTGATATGGATGTTCATGAACTTATGAGTTTTGTTAGATCATAGGAATTATTTGCAAATTGTTTGTTAGTTAATTATTGATCTTGATGTGTTTTAATGGAATCCATAATTTTTCCTCAAGTTATGGATTACCAAAAGTCTTTTCTTTTAAAGTCCATTAACTTGTCCTGAAGTTATGGATGTCCAAGAGTCTCTTCATTAAAAGTTTTTTTTAAACTTTAATTAAACTCATAAGTTAAGAAAATCCAAAAGTTCTTGAATTGTTCAAAACTTGCCCTTAAGTTTTGGAATTTGTAAATTTCACACACACTTTAGTTCCGGCCCTTAGAGTTTTAAAAGTTAAAATTCAACCCTTATACATTATAGTATTATAAGTTAATAATATATATATATATATGTATAAGAGCAAGTCAGTCTTACCGTTAGTAGGCCTCATTCACGAAGTCGGTCTGTAAGGGGGTATAAGTTTGTTGCCTATAAAATGGCAGCTTAATGGGTGTCCACTCTCACCCACCACTTCCTTGACTGGTGGAGGGTCGTTAGCCGAACAGGTAGGACAAGGACTATAATTCTCATTAAAAATATAATGATGAATATAAAGTAACTAAACCTTTTATAAATTCAACTGTTGTAAAAATCCCAACTTGGTCCCGATTAATCCCTAGGTGCTACTCGACCGTTTAGAGGGCGCCTAAAGATTAATCCCTACATACATAATGAATGAAACATTATAAAATGATGAAATTTTAACATTTTGAAAAAGTTTTATCTCAATGGAAGCTATTTGAGGCATGATTAGAGTTGTATTAATCATATTAACCTATTTTGTTATCATATTAGTGGTATTTACGAACTTTGATATAATATTACTCATATTTAATATTTTAAAATTCAACAAATTAGCAATTAATGGTCCCCGATTAATCATCTGATTAATCTCCGCCTAGCCGATTAATCCCTTGACCCCAGTCCTCCGACTAGCTAACGTCGAACGTTTTTTACAACCTTGATAAATTCCCAATCTAAGTTACTTTAGGAAAACGTGATTTGGTGCTAACCCATGAAATTTACACTTTGCACCTTACCAAGTCGTTGGTGGAGCGTGTGCGGTTAACCGGCGCACTAACTTGGACTAGTAAAGATGGAAAAGGGTGACTTAATGTTTATCATAGATCAGTGGAGCGCGTGTGGTTAACCGACACATTGATTAGGTGATAATATTAAGGGTACCAATTTAATTTGCATGGTTATTCACACCTTGTTTTGTGATCCTCGGCATCTCAGTCACAAAATCTGAAGGGCACATTCTAGATTGAAACATACCATTGAAAAGTTCAGTGAATCTCAAAAGATCTAGGAGTTTCAAACCAATTAAAACATAATTTTTATTTCGTTTTTCATGGTGAAAATTGGTGAATCATCAGTCACCTACCATCAAATATTTAATAGCTTGGATTACGACATCCCTCTTCTAAGTTATAAAATATTGTGTTGGGTCCTAGTCTTAATATTTCATATTGTGTGTTATATTAAGGATTTTTAAATCAACTAACTTGAATCTCTCCCATTGTAGATGTATGGTTCATACAAGTATGATCTTCCAAAATCCCTTGGAACAAGCTTTCCTCTTGAAGATGATGTCCCACAACATCATGCTTCACTTCCTCCACCTCCTCTAATTATTCTCCCCGACCCACAAGCTCGAAGACTTGAAAAGTTCAAACTTACTCAAGTCCTATTGGATAGTAAACAAAAGGATGGAAATCCAGTGTGTGTCCATGTCTTGGAGATGAAGGCACACATTGACAAGATACAGATGATGGGTGTTGGGTTCCCAAGGAAGTTGGCTATTGACTCGGTTCTTCAGTCACTTCTTGAGTCATATAGTGAGTTCGTTAAAGACTACTATGTGACAGATCTCGACATGACCCTAATAGATCTTACCTATTTGCTGAGTCAGCAATGATTTGGCACAATGGTCAAGCAACTTGGATTGGAAGCTCTGCCTCCCAAGCTGACATGGACATCCCATAAATGATTCCTTCTCCTAAAGGGAAGGAATTGGTCATTGTCAAAAGTGATGATCATAAGAGGAAGGCCATTTTTGAGACTGCTTTATGTGTTGGCTCAGATGAGCCTGTGTGTTTCTATTAACAAGGAAATGGACATTGGAATCAAAGTTGCCCTGACTACCTGAGATCTTTAGTTAGAATGTATGGTTCTTCTTCAGGTAAGTCCACTATCTAACTCTCTTAAGCTCTTATTTGAAGATTCTTAATACATTTTGATGTATGGCAGGATCAAGCAAAGGGAAGGAAGCTTAAAAGAAGAGTAGGCTAAATCTGATCGCGAAGATGGATTTCAATCACATGGTTCAAAGATCGGATTCTTGAGCTTCTACTTAGAAGTTATGATAGATTGCTAGGAAATATGTAATAGCATAGTTTCCATTTAAAGTTGCATTGTAAGGGAATAGTTTTTCAGCATTTATAAATAAATAATTTTTTTTTTACTTTATTTTATATTTCCTTGCAATGGCATTTATGGAAAGTTAATGTTTATATGTTTCTAGCAATAATGAATTTGATTCTTTCTTCTGTGGTAGTGTCTAAATTTACCAAATAAGGAAAGATTCTCATCACCCAAGTTTCAAGTGGACCGAAACTTGGAATCATGCAAGATGTATGATGAATGAGAATCTTCATATTTGAAAAATTAAGACTATTTCGCTGACCACATGTATATGTGAGTCAGGTGAAAGACTAAAGGATCGGGTATACTGGGTGTGTGATGATCAAAGTCCACCATAAAGATCGATAACACTATTCATCATGATTTACTCAAGTTTAATAAATACGGTAATACTTACAAGTTTAAGTACAATTCTGAAACATTGGAAAAGTTTCAATGTATGGCAGAGCGAATGGGAAGAATCAAATTAGGCAGAAAGATAAAAGTTTCTCAAATCTGAAAAGATGGGAGAGTACTTTAATATCATGTTTTATGATCTTCTTAATGATTATGAGACCATATCACAATTCATCCTCTGGGTCATCTTAGTGCATTCTTATGGCTAAGAAGAGGAATCATGAAGTATTGAAGTGGTTAAAATCGAGAGGATGAGTCATACTTTGTTCCAAAAAAAACAAATCTTAGAGTCATACTCCAAGATTGTAGCTAGAGTGACACATCTTAAAGAAGCTTTATAACGCTTGTCAAATGTAACAGTAAAATGTTTTCTACTCTTATACATTAGAAATTGGTAAGTTGTGATGTTTTGGATAAAACAAAGACCAACTAAGGCCAATTATGTAAAGTGTTTATCTTGATAAGAATCCGCACTAACTCTTGAATATTTGTTTGTTTGTCAAGGAATGGTTCTTGACAAAGAGAAACTTATATGTCAAGAGGACAATGTGATTCTTAAAGGTCTTGAAAGTTTCAAGAGCTAATCAAGGATAAAACCTATAGTTTATCACTAGCACATGACTTGAGGTTTGTAACCTATCGTGTTGACATAATTCTTGTTTCTGTGCCTATTCCGGTAAAGTTGGCTATGTATGTGAGGTCTGTAAGTTCTCAATTGTGTGCATAACAACTTGGAAGCGATTGTGGGCCCTTGTGTTACCAAGAGGCAAAAAATCAACATTGAACAAGTTCAATTCATATGACTTTGAGTTTCTCACTAACCTTGTCTTGTGATTATGGTTTTGACAAATTCACACAGATAGGAACACATACACCATAAAATCTAAGTGTCATAAGGTTTCTTTCCGATTCGTGAAAATGATGGTGAGGAAACGCTTTCACTAAGTAGATTTGAAGTAGATAGCAATTGTGATATTTTCATTCTCAAAGTCATTAGTGGAGCGTGTGTGGTTAACCGGCACGCTAACATGGACTTGTGAGAAATGGCAAAAAGGTCTAAACATTATGATTACGGTATCCCTCCTCATAATTGTTTAGACACACATGTAATCTATCTAAGGAAAGATGTATAACTCTGAGAAGTTTAGATAAAGTTTTGTCGAAGCATCTCGTATCAGAAGTCTGAACTTTGGTGATGAAAGTCAATAAAGTATTAATTTATAGAAGTCAATTTTTGAGTATATGTCAAAGCTAGTGGGAGCATAATTATTATGCTAAATAATTATTATTCTAGTGGGAGCATAATCAATTATGATAAGTATTGTTAATTATAGAAAACAAAAGTTTCGCTTTGGAAAGGTTGTTTTACTATAATTAAGGGACAGGAGATTATACTTCAAATTAAATCCTAAAAGTTTGGATTGAGATGTTAATCATCTTTAGTCAAGAATATATATATATATATATATATATATATATATATATATATATATATATATATATATATATATATATATATGAGTTTTATGTTGGAATGGTTCAACATAAGGGAATTATATATATATTGCGTTCTCAAATTTCGATTATGATTACAGCATCCCTCGTCATAGTCGATTTTTTAAAACATGGCAAATAAAAATATTGTAGCAAAAGACTGATCTAGTATCATGTCTTTATGTGAGACATCATGATTCGTGTCCCATATGCTTCGTGTATAGGATCAATCACATGTGCTACAATATCTATCTGTTCAAAAAATTTCAAAAATGCCTAGAGCATTAAGAGGAAAAAAGGAATAGAACCGGATATGACTAAAATCATTAAGAAATTGCCGAGAACAATTTGAGGTTTAACTAAGATTGGTTCTCATGGACAGTTGGAAGTATGATGTTAAATTTTGGAAAGGGCCATACTGACATATTCTGAAAAGAGGTAGCTCTTGTTCAGAAGTGATAGTCAAAATGGGAATTTGGAAATGTTTTCCATATTGGGAGTTGGATTTTAAGAATCTATGAGAAACTTAGAAACTTTTATGCAAGAAGGATATTCAAAGGAATGTACTTTGAATGTGAGACTTCGTTTCCATGGAATTGATCTCCATTGGAATACTTTGTAATGTTTGCTTCCAGGTCTTTGTGACTTTTGTGCATAGTCATTGCAAGAGGAACAATGCATATGAGTTTAAAATCTAACAGTTTACAGTAAATGAAAAGAATTTGATATTCTTACATTTACGGTAAGGATTTGGGATTGTGAAATGAGCATCATTGGAATCATGTTCAATTGATCTACTTCACAAAGTAAGGATCATAGACAAACATAGTTTGCATACTTGGAGTATGGCATGACTTTTGTTTAGAAAATACAGTGTACATGATTGGAGCATGGGACAACTATTGTTTTAATTCAAGTGTTAAGTTGATAAATCAAAACATAATAATGTGTAATCAATATGGTGATGAATAAAAGGTGTTTTATTTATATTCATAAGTGTTGAGACCATATTGGATTCAATTATTCTTGTGTTTCACTTTGCATGTTTTGACTTCCATAATAAAGGGTTATTCTTTTCGAATGACTAAGTTATTCAAACTTCCACAGTCGATCATACGTCGGAAGTAGGTATGAATTAAGAATGTCATGAATTGGGCTTGTAGATGAATTAATGTGTTTAGCCATAGCAATGGTTGCTACAACATTCATGAGTGCTCATAAGTTCTGAGTATTGGAATAAACCCACGCTCACTTGCATCACTTCATGGAATTTATCTTGAGTGATCGTGAGACGATAATATCATATAAGTCTTAAAACCTAGTGATATGAGTTGTTGCCTATGAGTTGGTTATGCATTGATTGCATGGAAACGCATCGGTAACTTAATGTTAAAAGATGTGCCTTTGTGTATAATTCAACAGATATTAGAAACAAGTATATGAGTCGATGTTTATCTGTTCCTTCTAGTCCTTGGAAGATTAGAAGCGATATCTAGGCCCCTCGATGATTTTGTTTTGACCTATGTACCGGGCCCGGTCAGAACCTAATTGATGTGTTCAATTTAGTTCTATGTCAAACAAATCGAAAATCAGGAAACAAACTGTTGGACAATAAGTACAACATTGTTCCATGTATTTGTCCGACTGATATCTTGAGAACAGAGGATTATATGATCACTTATCTAAAATGGCGCTTCATAGTTCAACAGAGTTTTGAGAGCTATGATTGCCGGTTGGTTCCTGAATTCATATCTGCAAATACAGTTATTAGACTTATCCAAGTGGGAGACTGTTGGATAAGGTGTCTAAGTCCATAACAATATTTGAGATGCACTTGACCTAACCTGGCATGGTCTATTTGGGTTGCACTTCACCCGAACAATTTGTATGGATAATCTTTTGAGAGTAATACGTTTATGATTTGTTAATATATTATAAGTTATAATATATTAATATGAAATCATATTATTTAATTAGTATTGATCATAAATTAATTTAGTGATAAAAAAGGTGACTAATTAAATATGGGCTCTTGTATTTTATATAGTGTGGGCTAATACTCATTTGGAATGGCCTAGGCTTGCATGTGAGTCCATGAATAGTCCATGGAGCTTTTAACCCATGGATCCTAGGAAAAGAAAGAGTCATGGGTATTAGGGTTTACATGGATGTAACCCTAATCCTACACACTATATAAAGGAGTCCTTGGCACTTGATTTGGCACTAGTTGTGTGTGTACAAGAGTGGTGGCCATTTCAAGGGTGTGGATTGTTCTCTCAAGAGTTTTCCAAAGTTTCTGGTGATTCATGATTTCCATTTTAGGCATTCACACTATTGGTTCTAGGCTCTCAAACTCCAAGAAATCAACCACAACTAAAAGGTATGTCATTCTACTAATAATTTTATGATTCAAGTTCCCCATGCCATGCTAGTTAGGAAGTAAACCTTGGAAATTCTTATTTGCATGTATTTTAGAGAAAACATAGATCCAAGGTTTATAGGGTTGCATGTACACCATAGGAGTGTTAGAATGCTCAAAACCCAACACGATCCATCCTTCTTCATCACAAACAAGACTGGTGCTCCCCAAGGTGAGAAGCTTGGTCTTATAAAACCTTTGCTTAGAAGTTTCTTAATTGATTGGATAGTTTCTGCATCTCCGATGTTGTTAAACGATACGGGGATTTGGCTACAGGGGTAGCTCCAGGAATCAAGTCGATTCGAAACTCGACTTGGTGCTCAGGAGGAACTCCTGGGAGATCCTCTGGGAATATATCAGGGAAGTTACAAACTTTGGGGATATCTTTGATACTTTTCACTTCTTGTTTCTTATCTACCACGTGAGCTAAGAAGGCACAGTATTCTTTGCGAAGACACTTATGGGCCTTGGTACATAGGATATTAGCACGGTGAAGACTTAACCAATCCATGTTGATGATAATTTCGAAACTTTTTATTAAGACCGGCATAAGGTCAATTTGGAAAGAGTAGTTGTTTAGACTAAGTGTGCATCCTATGTATATATCGTTTGTGCTCTCGGTCTTTCTGTTTTCCATCTCTATCGTAAATGTATCTTTTAGTGATTGGGGATTTTTTTTAGTAGGTTTTTGAATTTATGGATCATGAAGCTTTTCTCTGCGCCACTATAAAAAAGAATGCATGCATAAGAATTATTCAGAAGAAACATAATGGTAACCACGGTAGGATCTGCTTTCGCTTCTTCGTGACCAATTGCCAAAACTCTTCTTAGACATCCATCATTCTTTGACTTAGGGAAATCTCTCTTGAAGTGTCCTATTTCACCACACCTATAACAAGCTTCACTTACTCCCACATTGGGGACTTACGAGATGGGTTGTGTTGGCTCTTTAGAGAAACGGGCAATGTGCCCCTTCCTATTGTAGTTTTTGAATTGCATTTCCCTGCAAACTCTCATGTGATGGAAGTTGCACTTATTACACTTTGGCAAAGTTCCAGCATATCGACTCGGGGTTGCTGGAGTAGTAGAAACAGTGGTAGGAATAGAAGCAGGAACAACAACGGGAACAGTAGCAGTGTGTACGGCCACAATTTGTTGTTTCTTTGAAGGATCTTGTGACGATTTCCCTTTTCGTTTTTCCAAAACTTCTTTTTGCTGCCTCCTTCTTTAGGTTGTTCAGGAATGACTGGCATGGAGCCTTGGCGAACTCCATGATCTACGAGTGTTTGTGCCAGTCGTTTGGCACTATCAAAAGTAGTGGATTGGCAGCTATAACGTTTCCTTGGGTCAGGGGAGTTAACCACCAAATATACCTTTCCACCTTTTTACTCTCTGAGGTGACCATCCCAGGACACAGAAGAGCCAGGTCACTAAATCTGGCAGTATAAGCAGCAATATCAGAGTCCTTCATCTTCAGACTCCAGAGCTCCTGCTCTAGTTTTTGTATCTCGCCTCTGGGACAATATTTTTCCAACATCAGAGCTTCGATGTCTTCCTAGCTCATGGCATTGGCTACTAGGAGAGATAACGACTTGACATAGCCGTTCCACCAAAAAAGGGCTCTATACAAGAAAGTGCATGCGACAAATTTCACTTTGCTAGTTTCAGGGCATGCACAAATCTCAAACACCGATTCTGTTTTCTCGAACCAGCGTGTTAGAGATTTGACACCTTCGATTCCGTCAAAGGATTTGGGTTTAGCATTTGTGAACTCATTATAAGAACACTCCTTTTGGGTGTCCATGACTTTCTCTATGATTAGAGTTTATGGCACCACTACCCACTCTGCTAGTGCCACTTTCATGGATTGGAGTCATGGCGGTTGTTACTGTGGCCATTATAGCAGCCTGAAAAATCGTGGGGTCATACTGTCGTGGTCGCACCGATGGTGGATTTGTTGTCGCGTTGTTGATGACACGCCTGATTGGTCTGCGTGGAGGCATCTTTATGCCATAATGTTTAAAGATAAGTTTATGGTAAGTCTCCTATAGTGATTGTAAGTCAAATATTATTAAACTAAATTACCAGTTCTGTATGTAATATGTCCCTTCATTAAAGTAATTGCAAGTAATATATAATATAAGTCTACATAAAATAAACTTATGAATTTAATAGTAATGTCTGAAATGAAATTTTGTGATTTGATCCATACTAGGTCCTTCTAAAATCACTTGGTGTATACAAGTTGTATGTAATTAAGATTGGATAGACTGTCAAACATAATGGGTCTGTCTTAAGTCCACAACCAAACAAGGAACAGGGCCTAAATAAGTAAATAGAATCTTAATAACATATAACTTTAACATATACACTATGTATTCATAGATTTACCATGAGTAAACAATTTATAAGAATGTTATGAAATTTGTTATAACTTCCAATGAAATAAAATTCATGTCAATTTCATTGTTATATATTTTTATACATAGTACTTAGGAAAATTTGACCTTGATATAGGTCTACATTATATCAACGTAAGGAAAATTTTGACTGCATTACGATCCACAAATAGTGTATTCACTTAATCGCAGGATCGACTTTACTTATAGAAAAGAATGACACCAATGCCCACTCTGAAATCTAGTCTTTAACATAGTGTGAGTAGTGCATGCAATACTCGCAATGGGTGTTGTTCTAGGGGCCATGAAATTTCACATCGCCCTTGTCTTACATCCGGATTCTATCACTTGGCGTTTTCCCTCGATCACCCGTCCCTCCATTATAGCTTGATGTTCCTGAAGTTCCCTAATCTCGGATCATGTTGCGGTCATCTCTATCTGAAGGGCCTCAATCTGATCTCGGATCCGATCGTGGTCTTCATCCAGACGACGGTGACGAATAGCGGTGACTTTGGTTGTGGCACCAACCTCCATGATCGGGTTGACGGATACCCTCATTTGTTCTACAAGTCAGGTGATTCATTGTACCATGATCGGGAGGGATCTGTCTATAGGTCCTTCGTGACTAAGATTATAAAAACCTCGTTCCATACCGTAGGGGGGATCGCTAGCCTTGCTGTCTACTCCATTGCTCTAGGTTTTCCGCCCAACAACGCATGGGTCCATTGTAGCTGTAACGATGTGTTGGAACACGGGAAATGTATGGTGGATTAATAACTTCGGTTTTGGTGTCCGAGTCTTCTTCTTGTAGCTCCTCCTATGAACTATCTTCGGGGTTCTCTGCTATTATTTCCTCAGGATCCTCATCGGGATCCTATTCAATCTAACCACCATTCCCTTGGTTAGGGAAGTAGGGGTCTCCTAGTAGATGGAACCCTGCCAAAATGTCTATACAAGAATAGAGGTGAGAGACATATAGTAATTTAAGTGTGTGGTTTTATCGTATCACAAAATATTCATATAGTATTTTAAATTTAAAGGTTCTGGTATGATTTATTGGTAAGTTTAGACTCGTAGTTCACTACAAGCATTCCTCGGCATACATTAGTCACATCTTGGATAAATATAGTTGATCAGACTATATTCATCCAAGATCTGATTACATACTCCAAGACTTACTCGTAGTGTTAAACTTATCTAATATTTTTGTTTTGCTATTGCTATGACACCGAACTAGTAAGTATGATCATACTTATACTTTTACAAAAATATCGTAATATTTTAAAGTATACTTGTACGAAAATGTTACATCGGAGAGTTTCTGTCCCATTGTATTTATAGTTAGTATATCATATGTCGTTTGATACACTTAATTCACTATAAACAATGCTCTGATACCAATCTATCACACCCCTAAACTGGTAAAACGGCGGAAACGTTCGGGGGAGGATGACTTCGTCTACAGTATCACAACAATTGCATAATAGTAATCAAAGTACAACAACCATGATATTGATAAAGTATAGTTTTACATCTGTTTTCAAATCAATGTTTACTTGACACCAAAATGTATAGTAAAAACAAAAAGACGTAAATCAATGAAGCTTCGTCTTCTCAAAACCTGTGGGTACCTGTTTACTGATTCCCTAAGAATACAAGTAGTTTTGAAAAGAGTGTCAACAATTAAGTTGGTGAGTTCATAAACATATTTGTATGAGAAATCTGTTATTTGTTCCTTGAAAATATAAGTGTGTTTTTCCAGAAAATCCTATATTTTCTGTTGTAAATTAATTGTAGTCATAATAATCTAAGACCAAGACGTGTAAATGTTGTTGTACTCTGAAATAGTATGATGTAGTTTTAATCCACATAAAACCATAAAATGAATGTTTCCACAAATGTAAGTTTGTCGGTAATGGAAAATAGTATACTATAATTGTATTTGTATGAAATTCTGTGAGTGTATGTGCCTAAATCTACGAGTTGTACTATAAAATATTTTATTATAGTTCTATATTTAATAAAACAATACAAAGTTGTGTACATATTCGTACACTAATCGTATTGTTCAATACCAAATTTTGAGTTATTATAACCATACTTGATGACCTAAGATGGCATGAACACGACGTTCTTCGGACATCGGAATCGGTATGACATTTGTTACCCCAGGTCTAACAGCCTAACTATAGCTAACAATTTACGTGCGGGATTGTCAGTCCCGTATAGATCTATACACAAGTGTGACGCTCTCCCTCCAAAAGACTCTGGTTATAATTTAGAACTTGGATGGTACTTAGATAAGTACTTGAAGTATTTCTCACAAATCTATATTGACGGTTACGTGTAGAACAAAGAGAAGCCATTTTGTATTAATAAAATCATATGCATGTCTCAAAAACAATACGTATTATTGTTTATATATTTGTATTGAATCCCCAACTAGTAAAGTAGTATGTATATTTTAGTAAAAACGACAAATGAAACCATTTGCATAGTTTTGATATTAACACAAGATTTCCGTATGTTTTACTTGTATCACCCCCCCCCCCTTTAAAATATGGAAAATAGTGAAAAAGCAGTGGTATAAACTCACTTGATTTAACGAAATCGTGAGTTTTTGCTGAAAACTGGGTTCCGTGTGGGCAGAGTTTCAAAACGAAAAAACTCTTTTTCTCGGGGGCTTCAGGTGTTCCGAGGCTTTCTTTTAATGCTAGGGAGGTTCCCTAAGCTTCAGGGGGTTTAGAGTGGCCTGAGAGGGTGTATAGTGTGAAAGAAATAGTAAGTTTCCAAAAAAATCGAGCAACCTCGCATCCTTTATATAGTTGGCCAAGGTCTCACCTTACGCTAGGCGTAACCTCAGTATGCAGGACGTACCTTCATACGCGGGGTGGAGGAGCAGGGCGCATGTCTGGGTTCCGAGCTTTATACATTTCATCCATGCAAAGTGGTTTGGTGGTTGACTTCGGACCAGGTGTCTGTGAACGCGGTGTGTTCACCTTCGGACCAGCCTTGGAATGTGGGCCTTGAATTTCAAAAATTCATAACTTTGGCATACGAGCTCCGTTCTTGACATTCTTTATATCCACACGTAGGTGAGACCGCACTCTACAACTTTCGTTTAGACTCCTTTGGCTAATTTTGAATTTATTTTTAAAGTTATATATTTAACAGGATAGGACAGGAAAAATGAGTTAAACATCATAACTTCTTCATTTGACATCCGTTTTAGTCTGTCTTTTTACCGTTGAACTCCTATTGACAGGATCTTCAATTCTTGTTTAGGTTGTGTCAGCTAAAAATCACTCGATCTATAATTCGAATTTCAGGTTGCACACTTTTATGCCAAATCTTAAAATTTTCATAACTTCCTCATACGAAGTCAAATTTGGACGTTCTTTTTATGCACACTCTCTATTTAATGTATACCATGAATTTCATTTAGATTGGTAAGGCTAAAAAGCATTTTATCGTAAACTCACTTTTTACGACACATAGTGTCGTGTCGATTCTGTTGCGAAACATTGATAGACCATAACTTCTTCGTTTTAGCTCAGATTTCAGCGTTCTTTATATTCCCGGAATCCTTGTCATGACCACTACAACTTTCTTCATAGATATTAGGTTTATCTATCATTTTATTTTTGACGCTTATTTTCATCTTAATTTATTATATCTTTATTACTTTAAAACGAGTTACAAAAGTTGACCTAGACTATTAAATTGACTTGAAATAACGGGTTGTTACAATCCCGCCAACTTGAGGGCTCAGGGCATTTGCCAAAACGTTCGCTTTACAAGGATGGAAAAGGAGCTCACATTCTTAATCCTTATCCACGTCCAGCTACCTGTGATGTCTCATATTCAGGTTCGACTGATCCATAATGCGTTTCAAGCCCTTGTAGTCCGTGTAGAGGGTACAACGGAACCCATAGACATAGTGCCTCTAGATCTTGAGGGCGAACACTACCACTCCCAGCTCAAGTTCATCCGTGGGATATCTTGTCTCATGAAGTTTCAACTGCCACAATGCATAGGCTATCACCCGTCCTCTCTACATGAGGAATGCGCTAACCCAGTGATGCATACATCACATAAACCCACAAAATCATCCACTCCCTCAGGGAGGGTCAACACCAGAGCCTCACAAAGTATCTGTCACAGAGTCTCGAATGCAGTCTGTTGCTCAGGGCCCCAACTGAAATCAACCCCTTCCTCGTTAGAAGAGTGAGGGTACTACAATCTTGGAGAAATCCAGAATAAATCTCCGGTAGTACCCTGCCATTCCCAGAAAACTCCTGATATCCGACGGAGATTTCGGAACCTCCTACCGTATCACCGCCTCAATCTTGGCCGGATCGACAAAAATCCCATATTGGTTAATGAGATATCCAAGTAATTGAACCTCTCGCAACCAAAACTTACATTTTTAGAACTTGCCATAAAGTCGTTCTCGCCTCAAAACTCCTAGTAGCTCGCGGAGATGCTCCTCATGCTGCTCACTGCTCTTCGAATACACCAAGATTTCATCGATGAACACAATAATCGAGCGATTGAGAATCGGTCTGCATACCCGATTCATCAGGTCCATGAATATTGTCGGCGCGTTGGTGAGCCCGAACGGCATCACCACAAACTCGTAATGTCCATAGCGAGTTTGGAACGTGGTCTTCTCCACGTCCTCCTCCCACATGCAGAACTAATGGTACCCTGACCTTAGATCTATCTTAGAGAATCAAGATGCTCCCTGCAAGTGATCTAAAAGATCCTTTATCCAAGGAAGTGGATAACAGTTCTCTACCATCAACTTGTTCAGCTCCTGGTAATCGATGCACATCCGATGTGAACCATTATTCTTCTTGACGAAGAGAATTGGGGCTCCGCATGGAGAACTGCTCGGACGAATTTACTTCTTGCCAATCAGTACAACGCCTTGGCGATAGGAGCCGCAACTGGCACAAGGTCGATCCTAAACTCGACCTGCCTCTCCAGAGGCACTCCGGGTAACTCCTCCAGAAACACATCAGCAAAATAACTGACGACTGGAACATCTGAAACCGAGACCTGATCCCCAACCCGCATATCCACCACATACGCCAAATAACCCACACACTCATGCTGAATATACTATCGAGTCCTGACGGCTGAGCAAAACCTTGAACCCAACCTAGTACCCTCACCATAGATAACCAACTCTCCCATACTTGGGGATCACGGCACTGAAACGACTCAACCAGTCCATACCCACTATAATGCAAACATCCCCCATGGGAATCAGAATCAAGTCAATCGGAAAAGACACCCCAAATATCTCTAGAACGCAACCTCGATAATCTGATGAAGCAGAAACCCCGTGTTCGTTAGTGATGGAAACTCGCAACGGACACTCTAGCTCTCCTAATGGCAAACCAAACTCCCTCCTAAAAGATCGAGAGAAAAAAGACCGACTTGAAACAATACCATAGTAGGCAACAAGTTCACTAAGAACGTACCTAACATAGGTACAACACATAGAAGCATAAAATAAATATAATCAATAAGATAAGGGATAGAAACATACCAGCCACCACATCGGGTCTTGTCTTGGCCTCCTCGGCTGTGAGCTGGAAGCCGTGTCCTCGAGCCCTCTAGGTCTCTACCCTGCCCTGACTATCGTTAGTGATCCTCAATGTAGCTGGCGCGGGAGCCTGCACCGACTAAGCTTCAAGCAACGGACAGCTGGTCTTCACATGACCAATTTGATCGCAGTGGTAACAAAGTCTCATATCCTGAACCGGGGATAACTGGCGACAATCCCTTGCAAAGAGCCCCTCCCTGCCACACTTGCGGCACACACCACTAGATCGACATGCTCTAGAATGACCCTTCCCGCACTTCCTACAAATGCGGCCATGCTGACCATCAGACCTAGAATCGACAGTCTTGGGCCTTTTCGACGTCGGCTGCGACTGCGTCGGGGCCTGCCTCTACTCTCTCAACTATAACTCCAATAATGTATCACAACGTTGGGTGGCAATAAACTGTATGATGTCAGTCTTGAGCATGCTCAGATAACGAGTTATCTCAACCTGCTAGGAAGTAAACTCCGAGCAAAACATCATTATCTCGGTAAACATTAGGGTGATCTCCGTCACCATCTTCGATCCCTGCCTCAAATCAAAAAACTCATGTGCCAGCCGCTCTCGCTCAACCCCTCGTAATCTAACGAGTATGGAAATGATCCCATGACACTACAGCTCTCTGCTCATCAGAGAACGATCCCATAACAAGTCTCCACCAGTCCTTTGCTCTGGACCTCAAGAGGTTTAAAGCGCATTTAACATTCTGGTCAGCAGGGCATGAACACATGAAAAAGCATCCCTCGACGCCAGATAGCAACCTCATGGCTATGATCAGGTCATGAACTCCATCATAGGTCGGGGGCTTCGTACTATCAATGTCCCGATACTAAAAAGCCCGACTTGTCCCCATACCTGCAGCCGCCACGGCTGCGGAAGCTGCAGCAGAAGCCGTCTCTACAATGGCTGCATAGCGCTCATCAAAGTACTCCTCCATGGAAGTCTTAATAGACCCAAACATCTCCGGTAACTGAGCCTGGAATAGTGCAATAACCTCATCGTGTAGGATATCCCGAATCCTGGCATCTAACTCATTTAGTATCATCTGACCAATGGTCCGCGACAATGCTGGCCCGGCGTGACTGCCAGCTCCTGATCCCGACTCGGATCCGGTCTCTAATCGTCTCGTAGTCACCATACTGAAAATATACCAAGAAGATATCATAAATTCTATATAATAACGGGGAACCAACTCCCAACAAAGCCCTAGGGGTTGTGACTTCTTTGCTACGCGTATAGGTCCTATGCTTTCAATAGTACGGGCCCATACTACCTTGCACACCTACCCATATTTCTCTCAAGGATCACCACAATGCCCTAAAAATATACATAAGAATTGGCGAACGCTCAATCATCACTCCTAGAGGAAGACTAAACATCTCACAATTGGCCGACTGACCCCACACAACTCATCCATGAAACTTCCACCAACCCTGTAACACTCGTGTCTGCTAGCCATACATAACATTGGACCCTATAGACATTCGAATATTCGATCCTACCCTAATCCCTTCATCAAACAAGAACATGAAATAAGGCCAAAAAAACATTCTCGGGCTATAAGATCTTATTTATATACAACTGTGATGCATACACTAAGCAACTATAGTAATGATGTCAATTTCATATCAGGAAAACCCTTGGCAATCAGGCATCATTTAATAAGGAAATTCTATCATTCAACTCCTGAAGATCCCTAGTCTATCACTAGCATGCTATTTTAACATATCACAATATCAAATAACAATATGGTATTTTGGGGTCTACTTACTGGCTCCGGATGATCACACACTTCGCATCCTCCTTTAGTACTTTGAAAACCATTTGAAAATAATTTTTGAAAATATTTTCCTTAGTTTGAGACTAGATTCACATGAGTGTTCCTCCAATTCACCCAAACCAAGACTCTGATACCAACTTGTAACATCCATAAAATTCATAAAACTAAATAACTTTTTCAAACTTCCAAAAACCATTATTTAATACAAAATGTTTTCAAAATGATTTCATATCAGAGAATCCCAGAAATCAAAATCATAAAATGTGAAGAGGTGCACGATCAAGCCTTTGCCTTCCCACGATCATCCAAAGTACCTGAAACAAAATCCAAAACTGTAATCTCGAAGCTTAGTGAGTTTCCCCCAAAATACCAATGCCATACAAGACATAACAATGTCATAACGAACAATATACATACAGAGTCTTCTGCATGACTGGACCGCTAATATGTGCATATTTAGTCATATATTTTGTATAGAATATTAATACTTTTTGGCTAATTTATTGCAATTATGGAACAAAAGATGCTTAATTATGTTTAAATTATATTTTCAGTTCAAAAGAAGTGCTCGGAAGCAAAAGGAAGCAAGAGAAGCTATCGAGAGCTTGGGAATCAAAGAAAGAAGAAAAGAGCCAAAAACCAAGAAGGACTTGGCGAGTTGACCCTAGACTCAACGAGTTCCTACGAACATTCTCGAAGCAGAAGAGTCCTTGCCTTGCCGTATACGGAGATTTAATGAGAGACTCGACGAGTCAGTCCCTGGACTCAACGAGTCGCCTCTAATCTATAAAAGGGTCTTTCAGATCGATACGAAATTTTTTTAGAAGAAACCCTTAGAAGAAAGCTGCGATTAGAAGACCTGCTAAGGTGCTGGAAGTCAGAGAATCAACCCAAGATCCAATTTTGAGAAGAATCTAGGAAAATTCAAGTCCATTCTTACTTATTCTTTAAGTTCAACTATGTTTGAGCTACTTGATTTCGTTTTTGATCTTAGTTTTACTATAATTATGAGCTAAAACTATTATCTTCTGTTTAGGATACATGACTTTATGATTATCGTATCATTTTATGGTTGGATTACTTTAATTTGGTGATTATGTTTTCTAACCTTGTTAAAGAACCTTATGTGTTAATTATAACTATTCTTTTGTTAATTAACCAGTATATTAAGTTGTATGACCATCTCTTAATTGCTAATCTCATATAATTTATGTGAAAACATTGGTATATGCCTAGGAATAGCGAACGTGAAACTAGGGTTAATAGAGAATAGGTAAGTTAATGTGTGAGCTTGTGTGACGAACCATCAGCAAGAGGTTAATTGAACGACCAATTTAATTAACCACTACAAGTCCTACTTAACCCGAATCAATAAACTAGAAAACCTGTTAATTTAACCAACTGGCCACTGTTTGAATTGATTTTTTTCTAAGGATTAGAAATAGTGAACGTGAACCTAATCACACTAATCGGTAGCCAATGAAAAGTTAATCTATTGCACTTGCCATAAAATCAACCATAAGAATCAAAGAATCAACCCTAAATAGAAGTCTTCTTTATTATTGAATTTAGTTGAACTTTGCTTGCTTTGTTGGTAGTTTAAGTTTTAGTTAATTGTTTAAGTTTCTAGTCATGCAAAACCAGAGAAAACACTTCCTTTTATTATTTGCTTTTTAGATAATTCTAGTAGTTAGTTTAATTTTCCGTTCCGTGTGTTCGATACCCTTCTTGCTTAATTATACCACCAATTGACAGGTACACTGCCTTTTATGTGTTAAATTTATATTTAAAAAGTAGGATTAAAACTTGTTGGTTTTACACACATCAAGTTTTTGGCGTCGTTGTCGGGGAACGGTTCTAAAATTTAATTTGATTACTAGTGTTATCGATCCTTTGTGTGAGATCTTTCTTGCACAAAGTTACTGTTTTAAGTAGATTCAGAATTAGGATCAATTTCAGTTTCTAGCGTTTAGGAATTTCTGTTTAAATTTTTTTCTATTTAAGCAGTGAACTCGCCGAGTCCCTACGAATAGACTCGACGAGTCCATCGCTGAAACAGTAATTTCGTTTTTATTTTATTTTTATTTTATTTTTGTTCTTTTTATGCGTTTTTCTTGTTTTGGTTGCAGGTATTACATGACCCAAGGATCCAACACACCTTTGGTTCCTCAATTTGAAGACCCGGAATCCGCTCTTAGGAAAACAAGGACAAAGTACTTGAAGACACTAACCCGCCAAAGAAATCACCGTTCAAGGACCTCAAATTAGTCTTTATGAAGAAAAAGAACAACAAAGCAAGTGAGTATATCTTCCAAAAGAGCGAAGGAAGCAACCTTGTAAATCTTGAAGATAATACAAAAGAAGCCGAATTTGAATACGATTATGAATCCAAATCCGAAGAAGAAAGTGACTTTGAAGGCGGACTAGACAACACCATGGCTAACATCGATGAAGTTCCCATGGTAGAATGTAAGAAAAGGATACGTGACGATACCGGCCTGGACTTGTGCAACCCGAAATTCCCACGACTGCCACCTTTGAACTCAAAGGCCAGATACTTGCTCAACTTAAGGAGATCCCATTCTAAGGGAAAGATCACAAGGACGCATACAAGCACTTAGACGAGGTCAATGACATTGACGATTACTTCAATGTCCCAAATGTGGATCACGATACCATTCTACTTCGTATGCTACTAGTCTACTTTATATGCTACTAGTCACATTCAAGGGTGCTGCAAAGGATGGGCTAAAATCACTCCCTCCAGGATCCATCACCACTTGGGCCAAGATGAAGGAAGAATTTATTGATCGATTTTGCCCTCCCTCAAAGATAGCCAATTTGAAGAAAGCCATAGAAAACTTTGAGCAACAAGCTGGGGATTCCTTATACGAGGCGTGGGAGAGATACGAAGGTTTACTAAGGAATTGCCCACATAATGATCTTAATAGCCAACAAGAAGTCTGCATTTTCTATGATGGAGTGAATGTGACCACAAGGTAACTCCTTGATTCACAAGGACCTCTCACAAAGAAGCCACCCCCAGTAATCAAAGAACTAATTGAAGAATTCTCTAAACACTCTAGAGAATATCATAACCCATGGAATGAACTAAGGCGGGGGTGGTAAACTCAATTAATGATAGCATGGCGGCAATGATGGCTAAACTAGAGAGTTTGGATCGATGAATGACTAAGATGGACCAATCCATCCACGCTATCCAGGTGGGATGTGAGAATTATAATGGGCCCCACCTTACTAGAGACTGTGATTTGGACGAGAATGGGAACCGAAAAGCACAAGTGTGCTATTCAAGTGGTGATAGGTACGATGACAATTTGCGAAAACCCAAGAAGGAATGGCTCTCGTATGATGAGTACAAAAAGGAAAAGTAGGAAAATATAAGCAAAAAGAAAGGGGATTTTATCAAAAAGAGGAACCGATGCTAGAGAAGAAATCTGATTTGGAAGATATGTTCACAAGATTTGTAGCCGCATCCAAGAAAAGGCTTAATGATACCGATGCTGCAATAAAATAACAACGAAATATGTTAAGGGAGCAACAAGGCATGATTAGAGAGCATCAAACTATGATCCTAGATCAAGAAGCTATGCTTAGGAATCAGCAAGCTTCCATTCATAACATTGAGAAGCAGCTAGGTCAGCTTGCACAACAAATCAATCATAGAGCACCGGGTGAACTTCCAAGTAATACCGAAAAGAATCCAAGAATGGCGCATATAAATGCTATTACAACTAATTCTGATAAAAGTTTTGTTCCTCTGTCCCCTATCCAGAAGGATGCTAAAAAGGTGCAAGCAGAAAAGGCAGAAAAATCAAAGTTGATAGAACCCGACTCGACTCGCCGAGTCCCATACAAGGACTCGACGAGTCCACGACATGTTGATAAGACCAGCTGTCTTTTGAAACTTTACCGGCCTCCCTTTCCATTTCCGAGTCGAGCCACACCTGATGAGCAGATCCAAGGGTATAGAAAATTTATGGAGCATGTAAAGGCCCTCCAAGTGAACATTCCATTTGTTGAAACGATACTTCAAATGCCTACATATGCATGCTTGCTTAAGGGTCTCTTTACAGCTAGAAATGATATGGCTGAAATCGCTGAATTAGTATTGAAGGAGTTGCCAGAGAAGAGGGGCGATCCTGGTAGCATTACCATATCTTGTCAATTTGGAAATATAATTACCACTCGAGCGTTGACTGATTCGGGGCAAGTGTAAATCTCATGTCATATTCTTTCTTCAAGAAGTTAAACTATCCAGACCCAAAGCTTATCCATATGAAGATCCATCTAGCCGATAAAACGATAAAACATCCAATTGGAGTATGCAAAGATCTTCTCATCAAGGTTGATAAATTTGTTTTCCCTGCAGATTTCGTAGTGTTGGACATGGAGGAATATCTGAAAGTCCCAATCATTCTTGGGAGACCATTCTTGAATACTGCATGAGCTATAGTCGATGTGCACGAATCTACATTAACACTAAGAGTGGGGGATGATTCAGTAATTTTTAAAGCAGTGCAAGAGAAAAAGAATGAAGAGATAAGAAAAGATAAGACTTCCTCGATGGATTTGATGACGAATTATTAGAAAGATAAATTGCACTTTTGCAAGAAAGCAATCCAAATCAATTCATATTAGCCTCGGAAGACAAATTTGATATTGAAGGAGATTTGATGGAGATAGAGAAGATGTTAGAGGAAGCAGATTACAAAGAAGTCCATAGAAGTATTGAGAACGCATCGACTCGCCGAGTAGCATCTACTAACTCGACGAGTCCAAACGAAAAGTCAAGACCAATGGTGGATTTTGTCCTGCAAACTACAAGTACGCTTTCCAGACTTGATGTGCATGTTTTGCCTGAGAAGTTACTAGAGGAAATTGAAGTTGTTAATGATGTTAGTGACTTTGAAAATGTCCATTTGGCTTATCTTGACACAATTGTGCAAAAGGATGGAGAAATGCAACATACCATCAAGGTAAGCTTGGAAGATGAAAAGACTATTAAGGCCTCGAATAGTGATTCACATCACTCTTTTAATGAGTCACACATGCTTGATCGAAAAACTATGTCAACCACAACCAAAAGGACCAAACCTCGAGCCCGAGTGGCTACTAATTATGTGGTGTTCGATTTTGAACCACTGGATTCTTTAGTATGTGGTGAAAGTGAGGAAGAATCTTTGATATCGAGTGATGATTAAGTGACAACTGAAAGGGAAATCAATATAGACTAAGAAGAAGTACAAAAGATGGATCCAAAGAACGGGGTGAAGAAAAAGAAGTGTGGAAAAAGGATAAGGTGTGAATCTATAGACAGTGCTAAAAGAAGAAGGAAAGATGAATTGAGAAGGGCATATAAAAGAAAAATACATGCTTACAAAACAAAATACAAAAATCAAAGGATTAAGCTTGGTATCTCGATGAAGGACAACGCAGACGCGTAGAGCGGGAAGGAGTCCAGCTAAAGACTCCTAAAAAAGAAGCGCTTGACGAGAGGCAACCCGTTACGAGAGTTTGCTTTCTTTTTATTTTCTCATTTTATTTTTTTCGTTTTTGTTTAGTTTTCTTAGGATTTTTCTGGCCAAATCTTCCTATTTGTCTAGAAATGATTGCTTGAGGACAAGCTAGGCCTGAGTGTAGGGTGTGGTAAATTTCATAAAGTTTTTGGGAGAAAATTTTCAATTATTGTTAAACAGCTTAACAGACTCGCCGAGTTAGGCCACTTACTCGACGAGTCCATACGTATCCATAAAAATTGACCCGCGACATGACACGCCGAGTCGGTATTATTTACTGAAAAAAAATAATTTTACAATTCGGTAAAATTAGGGTTTTAACCCTAATTGAAACATCACTTTCATTCTACACAACAGCCGACACCACACGTCGTGCTAAAGTGATCTCGTCTTCATTCTTCTCTTGATTTCTCCAAAATCTTCACACAATGTAAGGATTTTCACTCCTAATTCTGTTAAAGGTTCAATCTTTAGATGTTATATGGTCTTAATTTCTAGGAAAAAAACCGTTTTGGAAAATACATGATTTCTAGGGTTCTTAAATTTGACATGTTTAGTGAGTTTTTCTTATCAATGGTTATGAATTAGTGGTTAGAATACCTTCTTGGACAAACCCCTGAGATGAATTTAGAGTTTACATGACTTAATAACAGTTCGAATCACAGCAGGACCTGATGTGTTCATCGGACTCGCCGAGTTTGTTCTTGGACTCGACGAGTCCAGTCGTGTTTGCCAAATTATGAGTTTTGATGTTTTTATGTATTTTGTGGTTTGTTGGTGTTGTTTGTGTTATTTTGTAGGAACATGTCTTTCAAAAGTGGTCAAAGCTCCCGTGGGAACCAAGAATCCCATCCTTGGTTAAACTTTCCACGAATTAATTTCGAATCTACAATGAGGAAGTGGAGGAAGAAGTTGGAACATTTGAAAAAGAAGGAAATCCATGTCCCAAATGCAATTGATTGGGAGTGGCTTGGATGAGTGCGTTATGAGGAAGAGTTAGCCCCTTATTTGGTCAAAACATTCACGTATAATGGGGTGTCAATAACCTGTGACGGATGGAACTGGTTATTCAGAATTCAAGAACCGGTGTACCAAGAATTGTGCTGGGAATTTTTCTCCATTGTTTCTTTTCGTGGAGGAAACGATTATTATAATCCGGGGAATATTTCATTTTCTCTCGGTCGGGAATACTGCCATTGTAGTATGGTGGAGCTAGCGTGGAGGTTAGGAATTTATGGCCAACAATTGGTCAACACTGGTGCGTTCGGTACTTTTCTTGAACATTGTCACAAAGTTTTTCCGGATGGTGTCAAGGGTCCTATTTGGTGGAGCACTATTGCTAACAAGGTTTATATCCCCAAGTCCACTCAAGAGGGGAGTATCAGATCACCCACCCACCGACTAATTCATCGCCTCATCTCAAGTACGATCAACATGCGGAAAGACGACGACAACATTCCTAACCGTGATGTGTTCTATTTGTGGAGTATTATTACCCCAAATACTTTTTGAAGTCTCCTATATTGCATGGCATCCTATTTATCCGAGGGAGCAGTCAAGGATAGGAAGACTTCCAAAATCAATGGCGGGATGTTTGTGACCCGCCTAGCAAGGTCGTATGGGCTGATGAACGCAGGGGCATGGGATATGATGACAGAGGTTCCGACCCCTCCGTTTAGCATTATGCTTTATAGGAGGGCAAGGATAATTGAAGATTTCGGTGGAGGAACCTTTGTCATTCCTCACGATGATCCGGTGATAGCACCCGAGGAGCCGGGTAGACTGTAGCACCTAGTTCCTGGTACGTATTTTTATTTAAGTATTTTGCATTTTGGCCTGAGACTCGGCGAGTTAAAGGCCCACCTCGTCGAGTAGGAGTCGGATGGGAAGCGGGACTTAAGTATTGGACTCGCCGAGTCAGCGTCTAGACTCGACGATTAGACTCTGATTGGACAAAATCCTAATTTAAGGGCTTGCACCCTATTTAATCATCTCATTACGCCCCCATTCGTCCCTATTGCTTCGAAAAAACCTTCATAGCGAACCCTAACTGTGTGTGGAGAGATTTAATAGCTTTTGAGTGATCTTGGTGTTTTGTGGTGTCAAGGAAGAAGGGAAAAGCTTAGAGGATCGAAGAAGGACCAGAGGAGTTTGAGTTGGTGCTTCCTTTGCAGCTTCCAGAAGGTATAAAGTCTATACCTTTCTTGTTCATTTGGTTGATCCCTTTTTGGGGATATTTAGGGCTTTTATAAGCCATATGTGGAAACCAACCATGATTGCAAGCATGGTTGGGTGTCAAACTTCGGATCTACGATCTTTGAGGGGTCACAAGGCAGGAAAGGGTTGCTTTTGCACCCATGGAAGGCTCCATGCAACCTAAGAGCATCCTTGGAACCTTTTTGGAGCTCAAAGTCCCATGCATGCACGTAAAGTTTGTAACTTTACGTACTAGATCGATTGTAGGAGCCTAGATCTATCTTCTGGACAAGTGTTTTACATCAGAAATCGAGAAACGAGACTTGGACAACCTCGACTCGACGAGTTGTTCTTTGTACTCGGCGAGTCCCCGAGGGTCGGTTGTTAGGACCGATGGCTAAGTCAGCACCCCAGAATGGCTTGACACTGGTAGATCGGCACCCCAGAATGGCCGTACCGGGTAGTTCGGGCACTCCAGAATTTCCTTGCAATATGTATGCTATGTGGTCGTATGGTATGTGGTACGATGGGGGAACTCACTAAGCTTCGTGCTTACAGTTTACATTTTTGGTTTTAGGTACCTCTCAGCGAAGGGGAAGGAGCTGGCGCAGTAGTAGCACATCATACACACACGCATTGATTTTCCACACTTGAGATATTATGGGGTTGTACTCTGAAATGCTGCTATTATATGATTTGGGTTTTCAGACATGATACATTGATTTACAAAATGATATATTGTAACATAGTTTTCTTATGAATGTTTTTATAATCAGTTAATTAAAATGAAATTTTTTGATTCAAAATTTGGGATGTTACATAGAAGAGTAAGAAGATGCCAAAGAGAAGCCCATGATGAACCACCAGTAATCCCGATTGATGATGAAGTACCAATGAATTGCTACAATGTTGAGATGCACCGGTTACAAAATTATTTGGCTAGGGGGATCAATTTTAGCAACCAATCATGCATCCAAATGTTTAATCACTTCCAACTTCCGCATATTGATGGAGGAAATTATCCATATATTCACACATGGGAGGAGCATATAGAGGCAACAAGAAGCGGAGCGAGTGGAAATGATCATGAAGATGATGATGAAGAGGATGAGGAAGAAGAAAAAGATTGAATGATCCTTTTTATTTATATTTGGTTGTGATGAAAAGAATTTTTATTTGTTTGTTTTTTGGTTTGCTTTTGTTTGGTTTTGTTTGGACAAGTAGTTTAGGATTTATGCTTGGTGTGTTTTTCCTTTTTATTACATGTTTGTTTTAGTCTTTTCAGAATTTGGATAAAGGGGTTGCATGCAAAAGGTATCGAGAGTGATAGAAGTGTCGAGTCTAGGCGAGAGAGAATGGAGTCCGAGTTTAAGATTCCGATCAAGAAAAGAGTTGAAAATTGTCTAAATATTGAAGAAAAAAAAATGGGAGAGTCTCAAGTGATCAGTTTCCAAACACATCAGAATCAACTTTGGAGCAGAAATTAAATTTTTTCACCCAGCGGTGGACTCGTCGAGTGCACTTACTGACTCGACGAGTCCCAATGTAAATTCACGGTTACTGCATTTTCGCACTACAACTCGGCGAGTCACATACCGCACTCGGCGAGTTGATACACGTTTCACCTCTCAAGCTTATGATTTGATGATTATTTCACACGGCAATTAGCTACACTTTTGAAGAGTAATTCTTGAAGATTTCTGAGAGTCTTTCCTACATTTTTAGAGCTATGAACCACACGAGATATGACGCCCAAGGCATGTATGAGTTGTTCCCATGCCAAAGTTAGCTGAAGATAGAGTTTAAAAGAAGAAATATCAACCTCTCCACTACTATCCTAGGGGAGTTTGTTTCAATTCTCTCTTTACATTTATTTATTTTTATCATGCATAACATGCAATGGGGACATTGCATGAATTAAGTATGGGGTAGGGGGTTGACTACATTAGAATCTTAATTTGGGCTTAATTTTAAAAATTTTGAATTAAAATTTCTAGGATAATTCAGAAAAATATGGTAAAAGTAATTAGGATTCATGCTGGTATTATGTTTTATGATTCTATGAGGACTCAAATGTATAGTTGAGTCAATATATATTATAATGCATTTGTGGCCTCCCTTATTCTAGTGAAATCATGGAACAAAAACACAATCTCGCTTAGTTTGAGGGTTGCAATATGTTTAGCATCGTGTACCATAAATCTATCCAGGAAGGCTGGTATCTTAACCAATAAGGGTTGAAGTTAAGCACCCCTGATTAAGCATGTAGGTTTTGAGTGAAAAAAAAGTGAGATATACATGTATAAAAAAAAAGAGAAATTACAAAAAAAAAATTGTTCGAATTTTTGGAGCATTCAAGTTTAAAGTTTGAAGATCAAAGATCAAAAATTCTGAAGAAATTCAAAAGTTGAAGATACCAAAAATCACACAAAAAGGTGATCAATTCAAAGTACAAATTGAAGATCAAATATCAAAGAAAGTTAAGAATTCAAGAGTTCTATTGTGGTATCTAAAAGTTGTAATTCACTAGATTATGTATGCTTGGGTAGCTTTTCAAAAATACCTTGAAGTTAAAAAAGTTTTATGGGGATTGATTCAGAGGGATGCATAAAATGAGCGTTATTCGAAAGAAGTGGGCAAGTGTTTATGAGGATTGTGAGTACTTATAGTATGGAGGTTCTTTAGGAAAAATTTTAGACACAAATGCATGCGTTGAGGTCTTGGCAAAATGGCTGGGTTTGATTAGGATTCTTTTATGTGATGTTAGTATGTTTAAAATTCAGTTTTGCTTGGGGGCAAGCAAAAGTCAAGTGTAGGGTAATTTGATATGTGCATATTTAGTCATATATATTGAATAGAATATTAATAACTTTTGGCTAATTTATTGCAATTATGGAACAAAAGACGCTTAATTACGTTTAAATTATATTTTCAGTTCAAAAGAAGTGCTCGGAAGCAAAAGGAAGCTGGAGAAGCTATCGGGAGCTTGGGAATCAAAGAAAGAAGAAAAGAGCCAAAAACAAAGAAGGACTCGGCGAGTTGACCCCAGACTCGACGAGTTCCTACGAACATTCTTGAAGCAGAAGAGTCCTTGCCTTGCTGTACATGGGGACTTAATGAGAGACTCGACGAGTCAGTCCCTGGACTCAACGAGTTGCCTCTAATCTATAAAAAGGGTCTTTCAGATCAATACGGGAATTTTTTAGAAGAACCCTTGGAGGAAAGTTGCGATTAGAAGACCTGTTAAGGTGCTGGAAGTCAGAGAATTAACCCTAGATCCAATTTTGAGAAGAATCAATGCAAATTCAAGTCCATTCTTACTTATTCTTTAATTTGAACAATGTTTGAGCTACTTGATTTCGTTTTTGATCTTATTTTTACTATAATTATGAGGTAAAACTATTATCTTCTGTTTAGGATATATGAGTTTATGATTATGGTAGGATTTTATGGTTGGACTACTTTAATTTGGTGATTATGTTTTGTTAAGCTTGTTAAAGAACCTTATGTATTAATTATAACTATTCTTCTATTAATTAACCAGTATATTAAGTTGTATGGCCATCTCTTAATTGCTAATCTCATATAGTTTATGTGAAAACATTGTTATATGCCTAGGAATAGCGAACGTGAAACTAGGGTTAATAGAGAATAGGTAAGTTAATGTGTGAGCTTGTGTGATGAACCATCAGCAAGAGGTTAATTGAATGACCAATTTAATTAACCACTACTAGTCTTACTTAACCCGAATCAATAAACTAGAAAACTTGTTAATTTAACCAACTAGCCACTGTTTGAATTGATTTGTTTTTTAAGGATTAGAAATAGAGAACGTGAAGCTAATCACACTAATAGGTAGCCAATGAAAAGTTAATCCATTGCACTTGCCATAAAATCAACCATAAAAATAAAATATCCAACCCTAAACAGAAGTCTTCTTTATTATTGAATTCAGTTGATCTTTGCTTGCTTAGTTGGTAGTTTAAGTTTTAGTTAATTGTTTAAGTTTCTAGCCTTGAAAAACTAGTGAAAACCCTTCCTTTTATTATTTGCTTTTTAGATAATTCTTGTAGTTAGTTTAATTTTCCGTTCCCTGTGTTCGATACCCTGCTTGCTTAATTATACCACCAATTGACAGGTACACTGCCTTTTGTGTGTTAAATTTATATTTAAAAAGTAGGAGTAAAACTAATTGGTTTTACACACATTAACCGCCTCACCGGCCTTCAGCCTATCTGGCCTACTCTCAGAACCTTCAGCATGTTTGGACCGCCCTAGTGGGCCTTCAGCCTGTCTGGACCATTCTCCAGGCCTTCGACCTGACTGGTACGCCTTGTTAGGCCTTCATTCTATCTGGGGAAAGAGGCACGATTATGTTTTTCTCAGGACTGAGGGGATGATGAGGGAGGTTGAAAATGAGTCATAAGGTTTTTAAATAGGGTGCAAAACCCTGAAAATTAGGGTTTTCATGTCCAGCCTTCAACTCATCGAGTTGGGGCCTTCTAACTCGTCGAGTAGACATTGAAATATACGCAGACATTGAACATTCTACACGATGAGTTGGAGTCTTCCAACTCGTCGACCTGCCCTAAAAATACATATATAAGCTTTTAAATTCATACCTGAAATTGGGATGTTACAAAGTGGTTGGTTCTACATGGGTTTTTTCACACCAAATATCGATCTGATGGTTCATTCGACCATTACAATGGCCATTTAGTGGCTCATGGCTTCACTTAAATTCTGGGACTAGATTACTCCCACACCATTAGTCATGTGGTTAAATCCTCCACTGTTTGTATCATTCTCTTGCTATCTAATTGTCAAAATTAGGCATTGCATCAGCTAGATGTAAACAATATGTGTCACAACTAGCATTTTAGCTAGGAAGTTATATTCTCATGTAAACACCATCTATTATAAGGAAATTACTCTAAGTGAAGAATCATACTCTATGCTTAATCAAAACCATCCATTTAGATCAAAACTCTTGAATTAAGTTCAAAACCTAATACAATACATGCAAATAGTCAACTATGCGTTGAAAACCCTAAAAATTCTGATTCCAATTTTATATGAACTAGGATTCTCTTATTGGACCTAATGGACCAATAAACCTTCAGTTTGACTATTTTGGATGTAAGAAGCCTAATTGGGCTCTAACTAAATCCACATTCAAGAAACTTTAGCAATTTGGGCCATGTGGGCCTAGAATAATGCATCTTATCTCTAAAGGGACCAATGGGCCAAAAAATATTACTTGGCTTCATAAATTTGAGCAATTCAAGAAAAGGGCCCAAAACCATTTCATCTCCATTCTTTTAGCCCAAATTCTCGGCCCAATAGAAATAAAAAAAAGGTGAAAAAGAGGAAATAACTTGCACTTGACACATCATTTTTGCATCATGGTTCTCCATGCAACCATCACTTCAAAGCCCTCTTACTTCTCTTATTATCGGCCGAGAGCAAGCATAAACACATACATCTTTAATTTTTTTTCCTTCAAACACTCTCAAAATCATCTCAAGAACTCTTCCTTTTTCCTCAAAAATCTTGTGAGTTTGTATGTGTTTCAAGAAGACTTCATCAAAAATCCATCCATTTTTGTAAGTTACTCTTAATCAAGAAGTCTAACATCATGTTCTTGTTAAAACTTGTTAGTCATTTACTCTTTAAACCATGGATCATGCTTCTTAGAACTCATCTAAGTTCGAAAACTTCTCAAGGAGCTTGCTAGGGTCGAGATCTTCTCACATCTTCACCAAAAACCGAATCCAAACCTCAAAGTGAGTTCATACCCCTTGATTTTCGATTTTACTATGTTTTGGGGGAGGATACAAGTTGATATGTGCTAGATTTATGTATTTGTGCATGTTTATGGGTGTTCTTTAAGTTATATGTGTGATTTGTTGAAGAACTTCATAGATCTCGACAATATATGTAAACTAAAACACTTTATACAACTTACCACAACGATAAAAGTATTAAACATGTTAAGGATGTTGGAAAAACTAAACAAAAGCTTGTAAAAGGGATCACTTTTGACAAATAAACAAAAAGAAGGTAGTTTTATGAAACTTACGGTTTTACATGGACTAAAAGAGTCAAATATACATAAAAATAGTTCCTTATGACAATCATAGTTTTAAAAGGGCTAAAAGTGTTAAATTTCATATTATGGGCCTTAATGTGGGCCTTCCCGATTTTGTTGGGACAAATTTGTAAAATTAAGATTTTTATGGATTAAATTGTCATTTAAGAAAAAATTGAGGCAAAAAGTGTAAATTTACGATTTTATGGGTTGAAAACATCACTTTATTTGAATTTGGGCCTAAAATGTTATTTTTACAAAACTTGGGCCGAAAATGTCATTTTATCTAAAAAGGGGCTGAAAATGTAAATTCTATATATAAATAGGCCGAAAATGTAAGTTTTATATTAGTGGGCCGAAAACATCAATTTATATTTATTTGGGCTAAAAATATCAACTTGCATACAATTGGACTAAAGGTGTAAATTTTCATGTTTATTGGGCCTAACATGTGTAATCCATGTTAATGGGCTCTAGTGGCCCATTTACATGCTTATTGGTCCTAGATTATACATATCATGTTTATTGGGCCCTAGTGGCCCATATACATGCTTATTGGACCTAAGCTATATATTACATGTTTATTGGGCCTTAGTGGTCTTTATACATGTCTGTTGGGCCTCGTACATTCATATACATATTCGTTGGGTTTTTCAAACATAAAACATACAAGTAAAGATTATATAACATAATATAATATTCGCGTAAACTCAGTCAAGGGTGCTAGTGAGACTTATCGGTTGACAACTCTAGAGTGTATGATCGTAGCCTGTAGTTATAACCAGAGTCTTTTGGAGGGAGAGCAAGAGTTTGTGTACAGATGTATACGGGATGAAACCCCACACCTGAGCTGCTCGCTATAGTTAGACTAGGTCAATCTAGGGTGACAAACCTTACCGTAAATCAAGTCGGTGCCTAAGAACGCCACGACAGGCGAATTCGTCATAATCAAGTATGGTTAAAATGGCTCACCAAGAGATCCACTCCAACATAATTTTATGGAACACTTATAAAATCGTGTTGATACAAAAACATACATACATTGATATTCGGTCTTAGGGTTTAGACCACAACACTTTTATCAACAGAAAATATAGGATTTTCTGGGGAAATACACAGCAAAACAATGTCTTTTACTTACAATAGAAAATACAGGATTTTTATTCGAATTACATTTTATATACATTCCAAAAACGGAAAACACACATGCATTAGTACTTGATTTTGACACATTACTTTCAAACTATTATACAGAAAATATCGGATTTTCTGGTGTTTTATGAACAATACAAAACTTTTTCATTCAAACATGCTTATGAACTCACCAACATTATATATGTTGACGTTTTCAAAATAACTTGTATTCTCAGAGAATCGTTAAGCGTAAAGTTCAGTAGGAAATATGGAATTTGTCATATTTTGTTATCATCATACATTGAATATTTTGGCATGTAACTTCTATACTATACTTGATGTAAACAATGTTGGTTGTATTTTGATATGTATGATGGTGGTGTTGTCTTGTTTCAATTATATACATTATGATGATATTACAAGATGAAGTCATGCACAAGCCCCCAGATGTCTGGTTCGGGGGTGTGGCAATACGCTCTTAAACGGACATCTCAATGAGACCGTCTTTATGGAGTAGCCACCCCGATTCATTGATGCTCGTCACCCAATTCATGTATGTCATCTAAAATAGGCTTTTTACAGTTTAAGGCAAGCTCGAAGATCTTGGTTTCAACGACTAAGTTCCTTTCTATTAAAACTTGGTTTCACTTATAGTAGAGTTGATCTATCATTGTTCATGTACAAACATGGTACATGCATCTTCTACCTTCTTGTTTATGTTGACGACATAATATTGACATGTAACAACAATGAAGCCATTGCCAAGTTTATTAGAAGATTACATCAAGAATTTGCCATCAAAGATCTTGGAAAAATAAGTTTCTTCCTTAGACTTGAGGTTCTTTACACTTCTGATGGTTTGTTTCTTACACAAACCAAATATGCCTTGGATATTTTGTCCTGTGTAGGTTTACTATACAACAAACTCGTGTTTCCACCTCTTAACACATCTGCCCAACTTACTAGTTTTTGGTGAACCGTTCTCTGATCCAACTCTCTATCGGTCTTTAGTAGGAGCTTTGTAGTATCTTACTATTACATGCCCTGACTTATCATGTTGTAAATCTAGTGAGTCATTTCTTGCATGTACTTACCACCACTCATTTTCAAGCTGTGAAATGAATTCTTCGTTTTTTTAAAGGAACTATTTCCTATGGTCTCACTTATCATCGCTCCACAATCATTCCGCTTGTTTCATACTCCGATGTCGACTGGCTTAGGTGTATTGAAACATGTCGATCTACGTATGGTTACTCAATCTTTCTTTGTGGCAATATTATCTCTTAGAGTTCCAAAACGCAACCCACGACGTCTCGTTCTAATTGCTAGTTGAAATATAGAGCGACGACAAACACGACTTCTGAGATCATTAGGCTCACTCATTTGTTACATGAGCTTCACATTCGCATCTTTATCACATCGTTTTTTTATTCTGACAACAAAAGTACCATATTCCTGAGCCAATATCCAGTTTCTAACAAACGATTCAAGCATATTGATATAGACTATCATTTTGTTAGAGAGTTGGTTACTTCAGGACGCTCACATACATACTTGGTTCATTCCTACAGCTCAAATGGCGGCATACATTTTCACGAAAATACTCCCATGTCCATTATTTGAACAATTTAGATCCAAGCCCTATGTTAGTTTACCACCCTCTCCCTTGACGTGGGGGGAGGCGCTATAAACAATAAAACTACAACAACCTAAATTTATCCTTACCTAGCTTATAGGATGTTGTTGTAATTCAAATCCATATCTTGTAATATTGTATTTGTTATAAATAGTGAATTGTTAACTCTCCATATTATGGGCGATCGGTTTTTAATTACATCATTATAGTGGGTTTGGTCGTTTTCTTTGTGTGTTTCTAGGGTGACAAGTAAAATAGGTACATTTTGTTCAGGATCAAGTTTTGATTTGATTGACAACAAGAGGAAGAAAGAATTTTTAGGTATAACATAGGAGAAATCAAAAAATTGATGTCATTGGACAAATGGAATGTGGTACAAGTAAAGAGACGGTTGGATGTCGATGTGATTGTAACGGGACATATTTCATACTTGCGGCATGTCTTTAGATCTAGAGATTTGTGGTTATGTGGATGATGTTATCGAATAAAAAAAATATGTTTTGATTTGATGTTTTTTTTTTACTTAATTTTGAATAGAAATTGAAAAGTTAAGTTAACTGATTTATTGATTTTTTATTTGGTTTGTTAATTAACGGAATTCCTAATTATTAAATATATTTAATATAGTAGCTCATTGTAATTAAAGTTTTAAGTTTTCATCCTTAGGAGTATAAAAATTAAGAGAAATTAAATATCATTTTATCTTTTTTTTCTATAATCCTCATATTTATTTAAATGATGACATATGTCATATTAATATCCTAAAATATCATTAAATTTTATTAATTACGTATTAAATATTAAACATTGTCACTATTTAATTGGGTGGATGATATCCAGGTAGGAAAGACAATATTTAATTTCTCAAAAAGTAACAATTCAAATTCAAGATCTCTGTGCCGATCGTTCCATTTATTTTAATTTTCTTTTTCTAAATTTTTTGTAAATATCCTATATTTCATAGGGCAAGCCAAAAAAATAAAATATAAAATAATGATTAAACTATGTAGTATTCTTTTCAAAGCATTTTTTTCTTTTCTAAAAGAAACCATTTTATCTAAATTTCGTCAGGTTGGCTTTTTTTTAAGTAGGTTGCTAGATCATATTTGTTATTTAGGTTTATTCTATATGTACCCTTAATTGTTTGTTGCATCTTCTCATGTGAGTGAGTGAATGTATGTTCGTATGTAATTGACTTTTTATGTGAACCATGAATACATTCAATAACACATGATAAATTTCACAAATTGATTTTTTTTTAACAGCAGGCAGCTATATTAAAAAAAAAAAAAAAAAAAAAAAAAAAAAAAAAAAAAAAAAAAAAAAACAGAAAAAAAACTAGCCAGAGGCTAGAAGTACAAAACAAGAGGAAATTTGAAATAAAAAGCAACACATAATCAAAACAAAAACAGAACGCAAAGACCAAAATTATAGCCTGCTATAACATTCTAAAATCGGATCGCTACACCATTCGGACCACCGCAGTGTCTGACCTTTCTTCTTTCTTGCATTGATCCAAAAATTCGAGAGCGAATGAAATGATGTTGACTAACATTCTGACTTGAGCTCGATTTTATTACCATACTAGCAAATAGTTAGAGAAGAAATCAATTACAAGGGAAACAAAAGGACTCAAGTTTTGAATCCAACGATATAATTTATGATAATTTTATCATTTCTATTTACAAAGTATAAGAACTATCAACTATAGAATAAAATATTATATCTTTCTTTCGTTTTTATCACCAAATTAACACCGTAGAGTTCCAAAATTATAATAGCACCCTCCAAGTAGTCATCACAATTGCTTCCATAGCCCCTTAATTTCCCATTCGTAGACATGTGTAAATCCCCAATCCAAGAGCAAATATCATTGATCAAGTTCCAACTTAGATATGTAATTCCCAGCCAATTGAATATTGTATTACAAGTCCTTTCTGCAATCTCATGCTTAATGAACAAATGACATGTGCCTTCCTCATGATTCCCACACCACAGGCATAGAATAGAAGGAATACCCGCACCATGGTTTACCATATTATATCTAGTCAACAGACAATTTAATATAATCCACTAACCAAAAATATTAACCTTTTGAGGGACAAATCGGTTCAACCTTATACCAGTATTATCTTTTTCCAATATTATAAATGATGTGTCATTCACAATCAACACCACATATATGAACTAGGTCCTAACACCACTTATCATACTGACCAATAAGATGAACCTCACAAACTTGATTGTCTAATTCCTAAATTTGCATAAAATTTAGACTAATTAAAATCAATATTTTAATTAGTCTTTGTATGTCTTCAATTCAAACATCTTGAATTCAAACAATCTTTGGAATCTAGTCTTTAACATGTCACTACGACAGTCACTTTACATTATTTGATGAAGTGGTATTTGTTAGACGTATATGTATGTATGTATTTTATGTGTTGTATCTTTATTATTTGGATTGGTTAGGCAGCCCAATTCTGTATTTAAGCCCATTGTACTCTTATGTAGTTCATTTTGTATGATCGATGTATTTAATGAAACGCGAAAGGCATAATGTCGATTATTGGAAATATGTATCATAACAGATGCTCTCAAAAGTAAAAATGGTCAAAAGTTCAATATCATATATATATATATATATATATATATATATATATATATATATATATATATATATATATATATATATATATATATATATATATATATATATATATATATAGTAGTTTATAACCCGTGAGAACCACAGTTATAAAATTAATCAAACTTTTATAGTAAAAACTCAAAATTATTAATAAGTTAGTTTAAATAAATTATTAATTTAAGAGATATTTTTTATTAGTTATGTGAAAATTATAATCATTGATTCAAATAAATATATAAAATTAATTTTTAATATATATTAGATATTTTTTATTTGTGAATTAATGAAAACAATAATTTAAAATTTAAAATAGAATCACATTAATGAGGAGGTCTAATAAATTTAAAATGCAAAACTAATAGATTGAGAAATGGCAACACATTAATTAAAATGTCTAATATGGTGACACATGGCAAAAGAGCTACTCTTTTATTAGTATACTAGTTTATAACCCGGGATAACCACGGTTAAAAAATTAATTAAACTTTCATATTAAAAAATCAAAATTATTAATTAATTATTTTAAATAAATTATTATTTAAGAGATATTTTTTTAGTTATATAAGTTATAATCGTTGATTTAAATAAATACATAAAGTTATATCATCTTATAATTTATATTAATTTTATTTTATTTTTTAATCTAATGTTATTAATTTTATATAATTAAAAGAAGAAATTTTAAATTTTCCAATTTAAAATGAAGAATCAATTATTAATTTAATAGAACTAGAGTGGCAAATTTAAATTTTGAAATTTGAAATGGATAATTAACAGGTTGACAAGTGGCATAATATGTGATATATAACATTAATGATGGATTCTAATTATATAACACTTGTCAATATGAGATTAAAACTATTCTTTTATTAGAAATGGGATATATATATATATATATATATATATATATATATATATATATATATATATATATATATATATATATATATATATATATATATAAGGTTGTAAAAATCGTTTGACGTTAGCTAGTCGGTGGACTGAAGTTAAGGGATTAATCGGCTAGGCGTAGATTAATCAGAGACCATTAATTGTTAATTTGTTGAATTTTTAAAAATTAAATATAACTAATACCATATAACATTTCATAAATGTTACTAACATCATAACAAAATAGGTTAATATGATTAATAAAAGACTAATAATACATTAAATAGTTTATATTGAGATATAACTTCTTCAAAGTGTTAAAATTTCATCGGGTTCTACTGTTTCACTCATTGCGTATGCAGGGATTAATCGTTAGGCGCCCTCTAATCGGTCAGGTAGCGCCTAGGGATTAATCGGAGATTAATCGGAATTTTTACAACACTAATATATATATATATATATATATATATATATATATATATATATATATATATATATATATATATATAAAAGTTTAAATGAGAATCATAAAAAGTTAAGAACCATTTCATTAAGGGTATTTTTGTAAATTTAACTTAATGCTATAAAACATACATATCTTTGATTGTTACGATCAAATCTAACTTCTAACATTTCATACTCTTTCAAAAACTCTCCCACCATTTTTTGAAGAACACAAACCCAAAGATATCCACCAACTACCACCGGCGACGCTACCACTACCAATTATTGTCGGCAACAACACCACTGCCGACACCACCGCAGAAGGCGAAACACCTCCACCAGTAGATCGACGTGTCTATTTCATCATCCGCCTCCACTTCATCAAATCTACGATATATCCATTTTTTTTTGCTTCGGTAAACAATCAGATTTGCATCGGATTTCACCAGATCTGATGTGTTGTGTATTTTGAGGTTAGATCTGGCATTGCTCTCCCCTCCATCCCGCATTGATATTAACCTGCCTTGCTCTAATCTACAGCCGCATCAACTCCGATGTTACATTTTTTGACGACTTCACCTTCGTCATCTCCTGACTCTACTTCACCAAATCTACAATTGTATCCATGTGTTTCTCTTGTTTACTCGGATGAACCACCAGATCTGCATTAGATCTCCCTAGATTTGCATCAGATCTCACAAGATCTGATGTGTTTGTGCAATTTCATGTTAGATTTGGCTAACGACCACTTCTAAAGATATTGAAGGAGTTCCAGCGATATCTAGTTTCGTGTTATTCAAGTTATACATATGATTTTGTGTTATTTACCTCAGATCTCTTAAAAATGTTTGTTGTTTTTCATCTCAAGATATGGTAAACCATTTTTCTCCAGATCTAAGACTACCTCCATTTTTTCTCTGTTTTGCTCCGGTGAACCTTCAGACTTCCACTCTCAAACCTCACCGGAGAGCCAAACAACATCACTTGACGTCAAAGATGATGAGGCTCTTATTGTTCTGCCCACATGTGATGTTTTATGTTGATTATGGATCTGATGTACGTGGTGCACATAAAGTGTTTGATGAAACGCCTCAACGAAATTCATTAAGTTATTAAGCTGTGAATATGTATTTTTATGTGTTAATTTGTGGATATGTAAATTATTAAGCTATGAATGCGTTTTTTTATTCACTAAGCTATGAACTAATATCTGAAATGTTGAATGAAGCTATGAATTCTGATTTTTTTTATCTATATATGATTTCTGAAGGAAGGATGTTGGCAAAATATGGTAGTTAGCGGTGTTGATGTTGGTGGTGATGGTAGAGTAAGGATATAGTCTATTTCTCTCATCTTCTTCATTGATTTCAGATAAATTTTCATCTTTTATGATTCATATGTATGTTTTTTTTAATGTTTGCTTCTAAAATATGACATAATTATGTGTGTATTAAACTGTGAATGCGTTGTTTAATACAATGAAATATGAAATTATACTTATAAATGAGTTGTGAATGTACTGTATTAAACTGTGAATTTTGTGTATTAAACTGTAAATTTTATTTACAGCTTAGTATAATAAATTCACAATTTAATACAAAAAAACTAATCTAAATATATACGTATAAATGTATGTTTTAGGTTGATAGTATATATGTTTTGTTTATTAAACCGTGAACTTATTGTATTAAGTTGTGATTTTTGTATATTAATTAATGAAATGACTTTATTAATCTGTGAATTGTCTGTATTAAGTTGTGAACTTTTTATGAATTTTGTGTGTGCTTCTAAAATATGAAGATAAATAAACATTGTACACATATTCGATTTTCTCTAATTTTGAATAAAATATGTAAAATTTAAATTGTGAATATTGTATAATTTAAAATTTGAAAGAAACGTTATCTTCCAGATATAAAGGTATAATTGTAATTTTTACATTGGCAATATGGTTGTAAATGTATAATTTTTGTATTAAATTGTGAATTTATTATATTAAATTGGGAATTTTGTGTATTAAACTATGAATTGATTGTATTATGATATGAATAGTTATAAATTTTTTGTTAAAATATGAATTATTTATATATAAATGTTTGTATTAATTTATTTATGAATATATTTATTCTTTGTGTTGTATAAATATATAAGAATAGAGTAGTTTTAATATTTGTTTTCCATTAAACTTTTAATGAGTGAATTAATATGTTTATTAAACTGTGAATGTAGTATTTAAGTTGTAAATGTATGATTTTATATACATATCTAATTTGGAAGGAAACGATGGCACAAGTGGTTGTTGGCGGCATGTGGTAGTTCGTGGTGGTGGTGGAGTTTGATATTGTCTTTTCTAAATCTTTGAATTAGTGTATAATTTATTGTATTAAGTTGTGAATTTTATATATATAAAACTGCAAATAAACTATATTAAATTGTGTATTATATACATATTGTGTAAAAATATCAATGAAAATATTAGACTATAAAAATTACGATTTTACCCATTTTTTAACAAAAAGACAAAAAAATCAGGGTTTTACATATTTAATAAGCATTCACATGTTTAATAACTATTAAACGTGTTGAGTCTATTAGATTGCGTCATGGGCTCGGTCCTTAGCCCAGTTTTGATTGCCGGTAGTGGGCCTGTCCAACCGTGCATGTTTTTGTACTAGGGTTTGGTATATAAGCTGCATGCATGCAGTCTTAGAAGTCATCGCTTTTATCATTTATTTTCTCTATGTTTTGTAAACCCTAGCTCGCCTCTACAGCGGAAGTTCTTCATCCATCTCTGCTGAGGCGTGACTTTATTTTGAATCATAAGCATACTTTTGATTCTATTATGTGTTCATTCTCTTACTGTTTTTGACTTGTTTGATTTCCATAATCATACATGTGAAAGATCTAATCGATATAGAGTTTAATTCTCATCAATTGGTATCAGAGTAGGAGACTGTGTAATTCATACACATCTCTTCTGTCAAAGAAGTTATTAGGGTTTTTAATTCTGCATTGATTGATATTAATTGAGTCGTCACTCTATATTGACGTATCTCATTAATTGTTGATCTAACCCTAACGATATATTACAAGTCGGATCTTTTACAGGTTATCGATCAAAAGTCTTTACAATGTCCATGGATGATTCACAAAACAATCCGATAAATATCTCCAACAACATAGGGTCTACGACAAGAATACCAATCTTGTATACACAAGACTATGAAGTTTGGACGCATCACTTTGAAGATTATATGATTGGATCGAAGGATAATGGATACTTAATCTTGGAAGCGATTACTGTAGGCCCATTCGCTCACTCAAGCACTTCTAAGATTGTCAAAACACAAAAAGAGTACAATCAGCTTGTTAACGATGTCAAAGATATTCCTCAGGATGAAAAGGAAAAGTTTCAATGCGACATCAAAGCCTTGAGGATGATAAGGTTTGTGTTGCAGTCAGATACATTTCGTTTGATAAGCTCATGTGCCACGGCTAAAGAGATCTGGGACAGATTAAAAGAATTGTATTCCACTGACGAAGATTTGGAACATTCTATTCAAACTCTCCTGTTGTCTGAATTTGGAGACTTTAAGCAGATGTCACACCCCAAAACCGGAATGGCGGAAATGTTCTGGGGTGGATGACGTCATGTCAAGTATCACAACATATGCAGTATAGTAATCAAAGTACAACAACCATTACATTCATAGTAATAATTTTACATCGGTTACATGTTATAGTAATATCAAAGTAATTATAGAACATAACATAGATGCAGCTAGGTACTAGGTTGTCTTCACAAAAGCTCCTGGGATGTACCTGTCTACCATTGACCTGAGAATACAAGTTATTTTGAAAGCGAGTATCAGCATTTCATAATGCTGGTGAGTCCATAAGTATTTAGTGTCATTTGTATAAATACGCATTTTTATTCAAAATAACATTATGAAAAGTAGTAATTTAGAATCTATGGTGTATTAGCGTCCTTTCCAGAATATCCTATATTTTCTAAATAAAAACAGTCTTCTACCAAGACCCGACTAATTTATGTTTTAACAAGTAGTTTTCCCCAAATTACTATCATTACCAAATACAGAGTTGACTTTAAAAGAGTAATGTGAAAATCAAAAGTGAAGATACTAAGGGAAAAATAACATATGCCTCAGCAGTTATACTGCTGACTAAGGCAAAAGAAATCATAGACTCCAGGAGAGTATCGAATGAATGATACGCCTGGCTCAGTCTAACAAAAGGAAACACAGACCCCAGACAGTATCAAATGAACGATACGGCTAGCAAGGTTTAAAACAAAGAAACACAGACCCTAGACAGTATCAAATGAACGATACAGATAGCAAGGTCTAAAACAAAGGGTGAATGTGAACTCGTATGTAACCATGCTGATCGACGATAGAGTATCCGATGACCCTCGAGGTCATGCGTAGAGGTAGTGGCATTATGTCACCCATGGGCCTTACCGGCGCGGACTGTAGCTAGTAGTCAGGGTGTGGGAGTGTCAGTCCCATATAGATCTATGCACATGATGTTCGCTCTCCTTCCCAGAGACTCTGGTTACACGACGTTGGCGCAATGAAGCGTCGTAGAGGGAAATAGTGTGTCACATTCTAAAGTAAAAGGGAGAGATAGAGATAGAGAAAGAGACAGAGACAGAGACAGAGATAGAGACAGAGATAGAGACAGAGACAGGGACAGAGACAGATACAGAGAAAGAGAGACAGAGACAGAGATAGAGATAGAGATAGAGATAGAGTCTCCTAACTATTCCTATAATAGTTACTAGGGTTCCAGAAACATGAATAATATAAGGAGGCCTTTACTACCCAAGGCGATGCACTGGCTGAGAGAGAGAGAGAGAGAGAGCTTTTATGGCCATATATGTATACATGATATATAACTAATGTTTAAATGACCTTCGGACGGATATCCGATACCCACCAGACCACATCTCAACGAGGAAAAGGAAATAGGGCGAACTAGCCTTCCTAAGTCTTTTAAACATTATTTATATAACTATACAACTATAGGCATGCATTTAACAAAGTAAAAGCATAGAAGAAAACTTTGATGAAAACTTTGGAAAACCTTTACACATAAGAAATTTACGACTTGAAGTCAGTTTGTAAAACAAGTTTGAAAATCTTTGGAATCCTTTGAAAAACCTCTCATAAAAACTTTGAAATTGATTTGTATAAAACAGATTAAGTGAAGAAAAACCTTTGGAAAAACCTTTAACAAGAGTTGAAAGCGAGACTGGAAAATCTTCAGCTGGATAAAACAGTATAACATGCGAAAATCCATTTTGCTTTACAATTATCAATCACATGTGATTTATATAATAACTGTATAGGTCAACTTGTATTCCCCCCTATAAAAGCAGTTAAAATCATTAAAAGGTTCATTTAGGGGTATGAACTCACATGTTGTAAGTGGATCGGATGGAGGTGCCGGTTGGGTGCTCGGTGTCAAGTGAAGACCTAAACACACTTAGTGACCTAGTAACATATGAAGGCATATGTTTACATACAATTAGTGTTTATAATACTAATTAATCACGTATAAGCATCCTAATGTGCGGAAAACACTTTGGTCAAGTGCTAGGAGGCTATTGGGTTGCAATAAGGGAGTGTATGGCCTAGTTAGGGAGTTTACTCTTCAAGAGTAAACTCTTTATAGAGTTTTCGGCCCTAAGACCATATCCCAATGAGTTTACGGCCGTAAACTCATGGGTGGTGTGCTCTTGGATGTTTTAAGGTCTTATATCACTCGTAGAATTAGGCTAGGTTCAAATCTAGGGCATATGAAAGGGTTAAGGCTCCAAATGGACCATTTTAGGGAGTTCACGGCTGTAAACCCAGAGTTTATGGCAGTAAACTCTCACTTGGTCATTCCCTTCATGAATTAAGGTCTTGAATGAAAGGGTATAAAGTTCTATGCATTTTTCCAAGTCAAATGGAGAAGTTAGGGCATCATTTGGCCTCATTATGGGAGTTTACGGCCCATGGACCAATCCTTGGGGGGGTTTACGGCCGTAAACTCCTAGGTCCTTGGTTTCTTTGATGTTTAAAGCCCCTACTTCATTTGTGGTTGATTCTAGACATTTTCCCAGGCCATAAGAGGTGTTTAAGGGCAAGTTTAACACCTTAAAAGGTGTTCACGGCCCATGAAGAGGGGTTTATGGTCCATGAGTGTTCTTGGGCTGTAAACTCGTGTTTACTCCTCAAAATGCAAGGTTTTGGTGTTCTAAGCTCGTATGTGTAATTCCACAAGTCATATCTAAGCCCTAGGAGTGATTTAGAAGGGTTTTGGGGCTTCAAAACCCCACTTATGGGTGTTTACGGTCCAAGAGTGTGCTTGGGCCATAAACACATGATTTGGCCCCTATTGGATGTCTTAAACACGAATTTGCATGTTAAATGAGCTAAACAACAAGTTAGGGTAGATCACTTACTAGTTTGGGGCTCGAAATGGGCAGTTTTTGGATTGAAAGCAACTTGTAGAGAGAGAGAGAGAGAGTAGAGAGAGAGTGAAAAGGGTGTAAATGAGGTTTACTCACCCTTATATAGGGGCTTGAGTTTGTGGCTCGGTGGAAATCTACCCGATACTGACGTTAAACGGGGCTTTTGGTCGCACCCGATTAAATGGTCATAATTCGACTTGGTTGAAACTAAAACTTTTTCAAGGGAATATTGAGGGTGTTTCTAATTTGTTTCAACCCTTAAGAAGTCATTATAAAACTCCCAAATTAATTAACCTAATCCAAAAGGTTAACGGACAATTTAAATAAAGCGAGTTTTATTAACGGATGGAGAGGTTAAAATGACGGGATAAATTTCGGGTTGTCATAGCAGAAGCCTGAAGAGAAGTTTGTTCAAGCCTTTGATCGATTCAATCATCTTTTGAGTAAGATGATAAAGCATGGGATTGAAAGGAAGGTTATCGAGCAAAAAGTTACTTTCATGAATGTTCTCAGACCCGAATGGATGGTTGTTGTATCAACAATTAAAGCTCATGAACAATTCAAGTCATATTCTCTGGCAAAATTAGTGGGTATTTTGAAATCCCATGAGAGTGCACTGTCTAAGGAAACGAATGTGGTTTCCAGCCTGGATTCTTTATCTCTCGTCTCTAAAGGTAAAAGCTCGGTTGAAGAAGTAGAAGAATTGGATCTTGCTAATTATGATCTAACCGGTGAAGAATATGCCATGATGGTGTCTAATCCCAGAAAATTCATTAAGAAGAAATTCCCAGCCAACAAGAACCGAAACTGGCAGGGTAGTTACAGCGCCGAAAAGATCAATGAGGAATCGAAGATGAGGTCAAAGTCTGAAGAGTCAAAGAAAGAAGTGAAAGTTGGAGGAGACTCAGGATTCGATTGCTATTACTGTGGAGGCAAGAATCATTTTGCTAAAGATTGTATGTTGAGAAAGAAATAAGAGAAGACAAATGAATAAGATGAGGAAGCGAGCCTCTTGAGAAGGCTGGAGGAAATCAAGAAAAGAAAGTCTGCTGCTAACAATACTACCATGAATGCTTTAATTATGCAGGATACAAACAAAAGTGATGAATTTGGTGGTGTGGAAGTCTGGTCCATAGATTCTGAGGATGATAAATCAGGAAGCCCACTCATGGGAAGGCTATGCTGGCAAAAGAAGAACATGCAACAGGAAGGTGCTTTGTGGTGACCGAAGGTGTGTCCCAAATGAGAGGATATACCACCGACGGGGGAGTTGAAGACGAAAGGGAGCGAGAGGACAGGTGTTTTGCTGCCAAACCTGTCAGTGCACTGATCAACGAATGTGATGAGTTGATAAAAAAGGTACAAAATATTCTTGCTTCACTAAAAATACATGTTACTAATTATGAAAAGGAATTAAATAACTTAAAGTCAAAATTCTGAAGTATAAGTAGCAGTCTCACCCAAACCCGTGTCACAAATTCTAACCTAACTGATCAAATCAGCAGGATTTCATCAAAGAGTGAGGAACGAAGGATGTGGATCGAGCAAAAGGAAACGAAGTTAATTAGGTCTAAGGATGATTCTATTTATTTGCAAAGAGACAATCTTAAACTTCTTAAACAACGAAATGTGTTTTGTTTAATTGCTAAAAGACTCTATTTTAACATCACTCAGTTGCATCTTGATTGTGAAATAGGAAAGAAGATACATCGCATGATTTTACCCTTCCTTGAGTTAAAGGAGGATGAAATCGATGCTGAAGCCTACAACTGTGAAAGCGTTGTGTCTTCTGACGAAGTTTCTCCAGCATATAAAATCAGTCTGGACAAAATAGAATCCTATATAAAGTCCACAGACCACAAGGACATGCTCAAAAATCTGTTAGATGAAAATGATAGACTGAAATTAAGAACCGAAACCGTACAGAAATTTGACTCTTTGAATGCCAAATTAAGTTCAGAAAATAAAATTGATGTTGAAAATACATCTAAACTTAATGAGGATGATGATCTAAGTGAAATCTCTGTAGACGATATGGTGGACTGTTCAGAATTTATCAAAAGCGAACCTAAGTCACGCAAAAACCTGATTTCTGAAAACTCAGTTGAGTTCACTCCCTCATCTAATAACAAAACAGAAGTTCTCAAAGCTAAATCTGTTATGTACCAAAAGGTACAAACCACTCCAAATCAAGTCTATACAGTTCCAGGTGTCACTCCACAACAAATTGCGGAATTAACAGCTATGGTAGAAGAAGACAATGCTGGCAAATGTGACGAGTTTTTCTGGTCGGCCCAATAGACAACGCTGATAAGACTAAGGGTCTGTCTCAGAAAACTTCATGGAGAGTGAAAGGTAGGTATATTCCCGAACCACTAAATGAGCCTACAAAATATGATGTGCCGAGCACAAGTGGCACTAAAACCCCATTGGGCGAACCTATGCAAACCACTAGTGAAACATCATCGGCAAAAAGTGAATGTTGTGATCATACTTCGAAAAGAAAGGTCAACATTCTCAAAAATCCAAAACAGGTGGCTGATAGAAAGCATCAAAGAAATCTGAGATACAAGAAGAATCTCTCAGAAAGAAAACGGTTTTGGAATTCTCAAAATCCTCACTTTATAAGGATAGAAAGGAAGCACAAATCACAAGAGGAATCAAGGAACCGAAAGGGAAGTTTCGGTCCCACGACGGGAATCAACCGAAAGAGTAGTTTCGGTCCTCAGTACAACACCAACCAAAAGGACGCTTTCGGTCCTTCTACTGAAAGGAGCCGAAAAGGTGGTTTCGGTCCTTCGACCGATAGGATCCGAAAGGGTGGTTTCGGTCCCTCGACCGAAAGGAACCGAAAGGAGAGGTTCAGTCCCCCATCCGATAACAACCGAAAGGAGAGTTTCAGTCCTTCATCCAATAACAACCGAAAGAGCGGTTTCAGTCCCTCATCCAATAACAACCGAAAGAGCGGTTTCGGTCCTTCACCCAATAACAACCGAAATAGCGGTTTCGGTCCTTCACCCAACATCAACCGAAATAGCGGTTTCGGTCCCCATCCATACAAGTCCAATCAGAAAAATATGGGATCCAAAGTTACTTCTGAATCCAACTCTTCCCATTCAAATTCCTGTTCTTCAAATGATTTAAAGGGAAAAGGAAAACTCTTTCCTGAAGATAACAATCTTCCAAAAGAGATTCAAAAGAATGCTGACATCAACACCACTAATTCCAATAAATCAACCAAAATTAAAGTTTTCACCATAAAAAGAAAAGATGAAACAACTTTAGTTAAACGCACATACATGGTTGATATTTATCTTACTATTCCCTGTCCTGTAAAAGGCTCACAAGGCCCCAAGAAACTTTGGGTTCCTAAATCTGCTTAATGTTTTGCAGGTTATTCGTGACGAGCAGTTTGACGAAGAATGGTACATTGACAGTGGCTGCTCACGTCACATGGCAGGAAGGAAGGAAGAACTGAGGGAGTTTTGTTCTCTCAAAGATGGTGTCATTGTAAAGTACGTCAACAACTCATTTGGTACTATTAAAGGCTATGGAATGATCACTAATAGCGAGTTCTCTATAAGGAAAGTGGCTTACGTGGAAGGACTCCAACACAATCTTATCAGTGTATCACAGCTGGTGGTTGGCACTGGATTGAAAGTATCATTTGATGATGAAGGCTCAGAGATTGTCGAGAAGAAAACAAACAACGTTTTTCTGAAGTCAAAGAGAAAGGGGGAAATGTATCCTTTGAACCTCAACCCAATTCGAGGTAAACCAGCAGTGTGCTTACTCACAAAGGCTCACTCTGATGAAAGCTGGTTATGGCATAGAAGACTATCTCATCTGAATTTCAAGGATATCAACAATTTGGTATTGGGTGATCATGTTCGAGGTCTTCCAGTTCTGAAATTTGATAAAGAACATCTTTATGCAGCATGTGAAATGGGAAAGCAGAGTAGATAGAGTCATCCTTCTATTATCAATACTAAAGTGATAGAACTATTAGAGTTACTGCATATCGACCTGGGTGGTCCATCGTCCATTGAAAGCATTGGGGGAACAAATATATTCTGGTTATTGTGGACGATTTCTCAAGATTTACATGGGTATTCTTCCTCAAGAAAAAGTATGAAGCTACTCCAAAGCTTAAGCTCTTTATTAAACAGATAGAGACACAACTAAGGAAGATCGTTCGTAATGTGAGAAACGACAATGGCTTAGAATTCAAGAACAAAGAATTTGAAGACTTTCTTGCTGAAAAGGGGAAGACTCACAATTTCTCAGCCCCTTATACTCTATAGCAGAATGGTATCGTTGAAAGACGAAACTGATCTCTGTGTGAAGCAGCTCGAACAATGCTATGCTTCGCGTCGTTACCTTTGTATTTCTGGGCTAATGCAATCGTAGCTGCATGTTATACTCAAAATAGATCATATTTGACCAAGAGATTCTCCATTACACCTTACGAGATTTTGAACAATTGTAAACCAAATGTGAAATTATTTCATGTGTTCGGTTCAAGGTGTTTCATCTTCAACTCAAAAGAGAATCGAAATAAGTTTGATGCTAAGGCTGATGAAGGAATTTTCGTAGGCTATTCCTTGAACTCCAAGGCGTATAGGGTTCTCAATAAGCGCTCAAAGAAGATTGAAGAAACATACTATGTCACCTTTGACGATAGTTATGTTAAGAAGATGAAATCAACAAAAGGTGCATCGCAAGAGATCTATCCAAAGAATGGTCAAGTTACTATCTCTATCTCGAATCTTTTAGGCCAATTGATGCTTCTGTTTGATGAGCCTCAAAAAGAGATTGACTCTGAATCAAATGCAAAAGACAACAAAGTTGATAATCTAAAACAACTTGTCGACGACGCTGCTCAAAAGATGGCTGATGATGAATCCAAAGAAACTGAAAGGCCAGAAGGAAGCGAACCTTCATGTGACCGTCCTAATGTCCAGGGGGAGGGTCCAACTCTTCATCATGATCAAGGTTCATTGTTCCAGGGGGAGAACTCATCGTCTCATTCTACAAGTTCTATTGAAATTCCAATTAAAGAAGGGAATACCAATACTGGTCCTGAACAAGAGTCATTCTTCAAGGGGGAGAACACCTATGTCAATGATGATGATGTTATGTCTGAGTTAGAAGAAGAAATTAATGTTGAATTGGATCCCACTTATGATCCAAATTACCATCCTCTTATCAAATGGACCAAAGATCACCCTCAAAGTCAAATTATCGGGGAATCTTCAGAAAAAGTGTTAACTCGATCTCAAATCAAAGTGAAACAGGCTGCACTCTTTTCTCAAGTAGAGTTTTGCATGTTCAACTCCTTTGTTTCCAAAGTTGAATTGAAGACTGTTAACTCAGCACTTGATCATTCAGACTGGGTTCAAGCCATGCAAGATGAATTAAATGAGTTTGAAAGAAACAAAGTATGGTGTCTTATTCCAACTCCAAAAGTTGCTTCGGTGGTCGGTCTCAAATGGGTATTCAGAAACAAGATGGATAAGGAAGGGAATGTCATTCGTAAGAAAGCAAGGCTGGTGGTCAAAGGATACTGTCAGGAAGAGGGAATCGATTATGAAGAAACCTTCGCTCCAGTTGCCAGATTAGAGTCTGTTCGTATCTTTCTTGCTTATGCAGCGCACAAGAACTTTGAAGTCTATCAGATGGACGTCAAATGTGTCTTCCTCAACGGGGAACTTGAAGAAACTGTATATGTTGAACAACAGCCAGGCTTCGTGAACGAGAAGTATCCAGATCATTGTTATGTCCTTGACAAAGCTGTATATGACCTAAAACAGGCTCCCAGAGCATGGTATGAAACTCTCACCCGTTTCTTAAAAATGTCTAAATTCAAACAAGGTTCGGTTGACCCAACCTTCTTTCGTAAGCAAGAAGGTAACCAGCTTATGATAGTCCAAATTTATGTTGATGACATCATCTTTGGCTCCATGAATCCTAGCTTAACAGCTGAATTCAGAAAGTTGATGGAAACTAAATTTGAGATGGGCTCAATGGGTCCAATTAACTTTTTTCTTGGATTGAAGATTAGACAGGGACCCGAAGGCATTTTTATTAATCAGGAGGCATACACCAAGACTTTACTAGCTAAATTTGAGATGATTGGATACTCCAAAGTGAAAGTACCTATGGCCTTTGGAACTAAGCTTACACCCTCATTGGAGAAACCAGCAGCTGATGTGACACTCTATCGACAAATGATTGGGTCTCTGATGTATCTTACAGCCAGTAGACCTGACATCATGTTTTCAGTCTGTTACTTTGCATGATTTCAATCCAACCCGCGCGAACCTCATTTATAAGCCGTGAAAAACATATTTTCGCTATCTGAAGTGAACATCCTCTCCTGGTCTGTGGTATCCAGCCAACTTAGGATTCTTTGTTCAAGCATTCTCTGATGCTGACTAAGGTGGCTGTGGATTAGATCGTAAAAGCACAACTGCAGGATGTCAATTTCTAGATGATAAATTGGTTAGTTGGCAATCAAAGAAACAAACTTGCGTTTCTCTATCCACTGCAGAAGCTAAATACATTGCTGCAGCATCCTGCACATCTCAAGTCGTATGGATACAAAGTTAACTTAGGGATTACGGACTAAACATGAAGAAAATCCCACTATATTGTGACTCTGAAAGCGCAATTAGGATTTGTCACAACCCAGTGCAACACTCAACGACTAAGCATATAGCACTGAGGTACCACTTCATCAAGGATCACGTCGAAGATGGTAATGTAGAAATTCACTTCGTCAGAACAACTGATCAACTGGCAGATATATTCACGAAGGCCTTACCTGAAGCAAGCTTCAATAAGATTCTACAAGGCCTAGGAATGATGCAAGCCGAATCTGTACCAAAATTGCCTTCGCTTTCATAAAGGTGACAAGCAAAATAGTGCGAACCGAAATGAACCGAACGTTCGGTCTATTTCGGGTTCGGTCTATTTCGGGTGAAGTTCGACCGTGAACCGAACGTTCAGTCTATTTCGGGTTCGGTCCTTCTGAACTCGTTCGCTTCTTTTTCTTAACAAGGCATTTTAACTGTTTTCTATCGTACACCTTTTTTTATTACTTCTTTTCTAGTTATAAAATCCCAAAAATATTTATCTCTTTTATTTTCATAAAAATACTTATGAAATCCAAAAATCTTTTTCTCTTTTGTTCAATTGGTCAATTCTCACAAAATTCAAAAATATTTATTTATTTGTTTTATTTTATTTTTATGTATATATATCTAAAGTGTTTCTTTAAGTGTGATTCTCGATGGCGAAACTAAGGTAGGTAAATGGTTTTATTAGTTAGGAGTCCCTAGAAGCATGCTGCTGTATGTTGACTAAAGCCTCGAAAGATTTTGGAGTGAAGCCTTAATAACATGATATACACCAATCATGTTTTCCCAATCCAGGCAGTCAAATTCACTCTAATCATGAGCTACCTTACTCTACTCAAATTGAGTTTAGAGTTTTCTGCTTGGTCCTTATTTTCTTTAAAGCAGAGGTACATTCGCATCTTATACCATCTCCATCACTTTTCTCCATTATACTTCGCTTCACCAATATAACCTCTGAGACTCTCAGTATTCACCACTGAGGTTTATGGTTAAACAACATCTACGTTTATGATCTTAGTTTCATGCCACTATGTACTAAGTGAAACCCAAAGTTCAACACCACTAATGAATTGACGGTGAATTCTAATATTCAAGATCTTACTTCTTACTTAATGAAATCTCTTTTTTTTTTCTTTTGAGTGATCTTTATGAGTTTGTCTTTCACCAAGGCTTCTCTTACCCTAAAAGATCCAGTTTATTTTTTTTTGAGATTTCCTTACTTCCTTTCGTCACTATAAAGTTTATCTTACCTACTTGTTCAACAGATCACAATGATCTCACAAGTATTTCATTCAGTTTCGATCTTATGTCAAGTATCGAAATTATGAATTGAAGCGAAATCCATCCATTATAACCTTCAAAAGATGCCTTTCAATACTTATCAACATGTTATTGATCGTTATTCAATGGGAAACCAAGCAAGCAATTTTATGTCTACTTAAGACATCACAGATTATCCCTTAAATTTTGCTTTATTTCTTTATCTTTTACACCCTATGCACGGAAATTTTTAATTTTCCATACTCTAGTTCTTTTATGGCTGTTCAATAAAGCATTATAGGCAACGGAGATTCAAATGTATTATGAAGAGACGATTTGAATAAGTGAAAGCTGACTCCGCGGCTATCCAAACGATTTGGTGATTTGAAAAAGTGCATTTAATGGAATGGTGTGTAAAAAGGAAAAGTCCTTTCTCTTTCCTACGTCATCTTCGGCATGCCAACTGTCCTTCCATCAAGTCAGACGCTATTTTTGAGATGATCCAAAATCTCAGCCGGATTTTTCTCTCTCTTCCTTGTACGTATAAAAGGAATTGGACCGGTACTCTCTCAACCTTTACCACTTACCCTTCTCTCTCAAAAGAACACAGGCGATTTTATGCAACTGTTCATCATCTTCTCCAAGCTACTACAATGGCAGACTCTTCATCCGTTCACGATACTTCCGTTCGTCAACCACTTCTCACCATCAAACCTCAACAGAATCTGATTATCGATCTCACCCCGTTTATCTACGAGCCATACATGGTATGTGTTGTTGAGTGTCTCAAATACTCACCTCTCGTCGAAGCATTATCTAAAGTCGAAGTTGTATCGATGTCTTTCCTTTCACTTGTCTACTCAACTGCCCACTACGATAAGGTTAATGAAAGGATTCACTTCGAACTCCATGATGAGAAGACCTCCATCTCTAAGCATCAATTTTGTGCCCTAATTGGTCTTTCTCAAGACCAATCTCTGGTAAACCATGACTCCATTACAACTGGTCAATTTTTTAGTATGTTCTATCAGATGGGGTATACTGAATCCCTAACCACCGTCACAAAGTTCAAGAAGTCCTGCCTTCCTCCTCAATGGAATGGCCTTTTCACGCTGCTGTTCAAGGGACTTTATGAGCAAAGCGCTGGCTCAGATGGGGCAAGCAAGTCTTTCATGACTGTGCTGTATGGGTTGTACCATGGGATTGAGCTGGATTATGGGTCTATTATCTGGAAGCAGTTGGTTCAAAGCTTGGTATCTTCATCAAGGCATTCTGAGATTTCATGTGGACGATTTTGGTCGATCATCACGAATTGGGCAATGGACCGCCTTCGCGTTCCAATAATGGCGGATTCTCTTCTCTCAACCATTGCTACCTTACATACTACCAAAATAATTGTCACCGATCCAACCAAGTTCTCTTTTATTGGATCCATTCCTGAAGCAATGCTCGGGCGTATTTCTGTGTCGAGTAATGTTCTCCAACAATACAGGAAGCTTCAATCGTCAGGGCCAAGGGAGCTTACGCCAGCAATGGTTCACTCTATCGAAGAGGCTGACAATCCAGGCAAAAGGGGAAAGAAGCCTGATACTCAGAAGGATGGACCTGTCTCTAAAACAACCAAGGGACAGACCCCCAAGAAACGAATGTCCGACAAGGCTGCAACGTCACAGGCTCCACCAAAGAAACAAAAGAAGCCTGCTAGGAGACTTATTCTGCAATCCTCAAGTGATTCAGATTCAAAATATGTCCCTCCTAAGCACAAGAATGCTCCTCCTTCGGAATCTGAGAGAGAAAGCTCAGACGATGAGGCTTCGGGCCGAGGTGACACTCCGCCTCGCTCCCCTACCCCAGAAATTCTAGTTCGCTCTAATCCTCCTTCACCTCCACATGTAACCATCCCAGTATCCATCCCTCCTATATTTCCTATTCCAACCACTCAACCATCCACTACAATTCCCATCCCTCCTACCATTTTTATTGATACCACTACTACCACTATTACCACATGAGCTCACTTTACTGCTCCCAATCCACCTGTAACCGAACCACCTGTCACAACCGACCCTCTAGCTACTTCAAAACCCTTATCCCCCACTCAATCTACCGAAACAACCCCTATTCTAGGCGGTGAGGACTTGGAATTTGATTCCACGTATTTAAGTCCTTACCATGTGCAGAGTGATCATGATGACGATGAGCCTGTCACAAAGTGTCATCTCAAGGCGGTAAATGAAAAGCTTGATCAACTACTTTCATCCTCTTCCTCCGACGCTTATTTTGAAGCTGCATTGCAGGCCTTGTTCTCCTCTGTTGTTACAGAACATAGTGCCACATTATCTGCTGCAGCCAAAGCAATTGAAGCCTCCACTTCACAGTGTCAACAAGCCTCTCTTGCTATTGATGCTTCTACTAAGGAGTGCAAGGAAGCGACCGCAAAAGTCGATAAACTAGTCTCTGAAGCTCAACTGTTTTTAGATTCCTTGCAGGCTGCTGCTTTAAAGAATGCTCGAACTGTCACGCTTCAGTGCAAAACCTTCAACGGTCTCTTCAATCTGAACGTTCAAACCTTGAAGCTGCTCGATAGGCCATTGAAGCTGCTAACGAAACTCTACACACTAACGTTAATGACCGATTGACTCAGATGGAGGCGGAGTTAGTTGTAGAGAATCGTATTATGGATGAGCTGGACAGATGCATCTCACAACTCAATTTGCAAACCCACAAGCTACGTACTGCTAATGTTGAGTTTAACGACCTAAAGTCAGAAAGGGAGGTCATTAGGAGTTATGTTGCTGATGTTCACTCCATCCTCCTTCATCTCATTGAGGCTCACGATCCGTTCATTACCATAACCATCAGGCATCATCTGGCAGACAAGCTCAGACTGGCATTGGACATCCTTAGTCGTATCGAGGGTGTTCCAGTGACTCGGGTCCAACCGAAACAAGGGGGAGAGAAGGTGACAACTCAACCTCCTCCTGGACCGAAACCATCTACTGAACCGAAGGGTAATGAAGCTTCGGTCAGTAACAAGGAGAAAAAGAAGAAGAAAATTGGTGAGGACGACACAGACAATGACGATGATGTCTATGCCAAGAATCCCAATTCCAGAAAGTAAAGACCTATGAAAAGGAAATGGAAGAAAGTTTCAAGAAACAACGAGCTGAGCTAGAGCAGAAGCGAAAGGAAGCGGAGCTCCTAGAGAAGAAAAAGTCCATGTTTCCTGTCTGGACTATAGACTCGCTTCAAAGATGTGCAATTAATGAGCCAAGCATTCTTTGGCTTGAGCCAATAATGTCCTTTTGACTTGACAACTCCAAGGATTCACAGTTCGATATGCCAATCACACGAAAGGCATTTATCTTCTATTGCTTCAACTCGACTGCTGCTATTCCTTCCGCAGACCCGAAGGTAGATAGGGATCTGTTGGATTTTTATTTGGAGTTTGCTCAACCTCAGTACCTAACATGGAGTTCCAAGAAAATCACCACTGTCAAGGTTATGAAGCCCTATTCAGCGAGGGAGTTTATTAATGTCAAATTCAGGGTGACTCGAGGAACCGAAGGCTCAGTCTACCACTTCACCCTTGCTGATCTACCGAACCTTAATCCCCATGACTGGATACTCCTCAACAACATTCTTCTATCAAATCCTTAGGAGTACCAACCAATAATTGATCATGTCAAGCGTATTCTTGTATGCTACATTCATGAGGTAGCAAAGATGGACCAGGAGATTGCCTCTGCCATTCACAAGCGAACGACGATAAAGACTATGGGCAGAGCAGGCAATGTCAACTCTATGGTCAAGGGGAAGATAGATTAAAAGTACCACACCGTTATGTTCATCAGAGGCGAAGGTCAGAAATGCCTGTTCGCTCTCGTTGACAAACACCTCTTCTCTACGTCTTGCATGGAGCATATCTTGGAAATCATTCAGAGGTGCGATCAGAATAGTGTTGCTGATAAGAAATTATTCACTTACATGCTGAGATGGTACCTACAGTTTAGACAAACACTTCTTGCAATAATTCCTCGTCTGTTTAAAGTAATAAAGAGAGTGAAGCCAACTCAAAAGAAATGATCTCTCTCCTCATTTTACGCAAAGGGGGAGATTGTTGGGTTATTAGATTGCGTCATAGGCTCGGTCCTTAGCCCAGTTTTGATTGCCAATATTGGACCTGTCCAACCGTGCATGTTTTTGTACTAGGGTTTGGTATATAAGCTGCATGCTTGCAGTCTTAGAAGTCATCGCTTTTATCATTTATTTTCTCTAAGTTTTGTAACCCCTAGCTCGCATCTACAGCGGAAGTTCTTCATCGAGCTTTACTGAGGCGTGACTTTATTTTGAATCATAAGCATACTTTTAATTCTATTCCGTGTTCATTCTCTTACTGTTTTTGACTTGTTTGATTTCCATAATCATACCTGTGAAAGATCTAATCGATCTAGAGTTTAATTCTCATCAAAACGAAGGTTCTTAAAGTTCTTAACCTTTTTTGGTTCTCATTTGAACCACTCCCTATATATATATATATATATATATATATATATATATATATATATATATATATATATATATGTTCAAATGTTTTTACTATCTATTGTGTGTTTGTAGGATTGACTCTGGACCAACCATTTTAGTTATTTTAAGGAAATAATTAATGCATATTAAATGCTGAAGTACTAATTAATGCTCATTATATATCTTTAACATCTAATATGTATTAATTACTTTCTTAAAATAACAAAAATAATTGGTCTAAAATCAATCCTAAATGCACATAAGAGATAGTTAGAACAATATAACCTATATATATATATATATATATATATATATATATATATATATATATATATATATATATATATATATATATATATATATATATATATATATATATATATATATATATATATATATATATATATATATATATATATATATAGATGTTGGTTCCCTTCAGAATAAAAAAAAATTAGAGATTGTGAGATATGTGTATAACCATTTGATTTGCTTATGTTTGTTTTTGAAGCTATGCGGTGGCATATTTGTAATTATGTTGGCAACTTATTAAACTAACGTCGTTAATTTACGATTGTGGGGCTATTGTTGTAATTTACAAAGATTGATATGAAGTTTGCAGGCTACGATACTGTAACCGCCTATTATTTTATTTTCTTTCTCGATCGAAGTCTCAATTAGAACTCTCAGGAAACCCTCTTTTTCGTTCTTTATCTCATTTTGCCCTAATTTTCGTTTCTTACCTGTTATTGAGAAATCAGTAAATGTCTTTAGGAGAAAATATAAACGAAGTTGCATCTTCCTTAATCGAAATGAAAGGTTAGAATGCGAGTTATTTTTCATTTTATTGATAATGCAAGTTTTTATTAATTAGTTAACTGTCGTTTTATGTTGATAATGGTGTTTTGTGTTTTGATTCAGTAGGTTTTTCATCATTTTAACTTGTTTTTGATGATTGTCTCGTTTAGAGTTTATATGTTTTTTATTATGTTTGTTTGTGGTGGTTTTTGATGTAAGTTTTTGTTTATATTTTCACAGATAAGGATTTCAAAAGAAACTATGTTTGAAAAAAAATTCAAAAATCAGAAAAATATCGAATGCGGTAGAAGTGTTGTTATTTCCGAAGGTACAGTTCAAAAAAAAATCATCTATGATTAAAAGTAGAAATAAACATATAACTTAATGTTTGAAGTTATTTGTTGTAATCATAACTGATTTTTTTATTTTTTTAGTGTATTAAACAAAACATTTAGTTATATGTTTATTTTACTTCTAATCATAGATGATTTTATACGTTTGTTTATAATCATTGGTAACTAGTAATGATAAATGTATTTTTATGTATCAAACATGAATATAAAGTTATTTTTGTAATCATAACTGATTTTGTGGTTCTTTTAAGTGGATTGTATATAACATTTAGTTTGTATTTTTATTTGTTGTTCTGTTTATAATCATTAGTGAATAGTAATGATAAATGTATGTTTTATTTTTTACTAACACTATTTTTGTAATGAAAATTGTAGTTAAAAAAGGGAATGTAGATAGCTCAAGGAAGACACGGTCATCTTCCAAAAGAGAGAAGGCGAATGAGGTGTCGCAAACGCGTTCAAAAACATCCAAAAAAAAAACAGTTATTGAACAACCAAAAGTGAAGTTGAGGGTTAAGGTCAAAACCGTAAGTAAGAAATGTGAACTATCTGATGAAGATGATTCAGATTTTTAGAGTGGTCCTGGATCTTCAAAGAAACCAAAGAGAGAAACTAAAGGTTTGAAGAAAGATAAAAAAGCTGTTGTTATAAAAGAATTTTCTTTATTGAAGAATAGATGTTCACCCGGGTCATTGGTGGGTGTTATTCAAGGTTTAAGTAGAGAATAGAAGGATTGTGTTAGGCTATGGGATTTGGGAGTTTGTTAGGGATGAAGATGATTGACGTACCGTTGAAGATTGTTTATTATGTTCTTGATCATTTTAATTTTGAATCTTTGAAGTTGGAGTTTGATAATTGTGAAGTTAGTGTTGATAGTAAGTCTGTTCAAGAGATGTTAGGATTACCATCTGGTGGCTCATTACTTTCAAACATGGATTACATTTCGGAGAATAATGAAGAGAGCTGTATGTTTGAGTGGAAGAAACAGTATGAAAATATTGATAAATTGAGATTGAAACAGCTAAAGAATGAACTTGTTCAAACTAGTGCTGCAGATGACAACTTCAGAATCAATTTTTTGGTTCTTTTTACTAATACTTTCTGTAAGTCTACAAGCATGGGTAAATGTAATCTGAATCCATTGTATTTAATCAGAAGAGATACCGATTTAAGTAGCATTAACTGGTGCGATTACATTGTGGATTGTTGTTAAGGACAAAGAAGGTTTACAATCCAGAGAAAGAATCTTCTTTCTTTTATGGACCAGCAGCATACCTTATGGTACATGAGTTATTTTTTGATATTTATTATTCTTGTTAGTTGTAAAAATATGTTTGTTTCTATAATAAATCATATATGATTTTATTACATATAATCATATATGATTATGTAGTATAATTTTTGTTTAATTATATATTACACATCAAAATCATATATGATGTTATATATGTTATGATTTTATATATGTTTTTTGTAGTTGTTGTATGTGGATACTTTCAAGTTTGATCATTTGCAAGTCACACGTAAACGTCCAACTATTTTTATTGGACGTCAGAGAAGATAAGGTTTCTTGAGGATATTTTACAAGAGAGTGGAGGATTTGGATGTGAACATGTTAATGAAGCATATGTTGAAGAAGAATTTCAAGAATTTGAGTATAATAAGGAGGAATTTGGTGGTGATGAGGTTGAATCTGATGGTGAAGAGGATTTATGTGATGAGGATGAAGAAGGTTTTGATGTTAATAAAGTTAGTGATGTGGAGATAATTCTATAGTTTTATTCATTTATGATTTAATTAGTTTATTCATTTATGACTTTTTATGTTTAAGTATTTTAGTTGTAAGTATCTTTTTTCTTATGTAGGTGTATGAATGTAAAATTTCATGTATGTATTAGAAGATGGAGGATTTGAAAAAGGATCTTGTTGTAAAGATAGATGAGGGAGTGTTGAAGTTTCCTCAAAGTCAAAATTTGGAAATTTGGAAATTATTATTTCCTGTTGAAGATTTAAGCACGGAAAGTTTTGATTTCCGTTATGTTTCACAAAATATAAAGAACCGATATTAACACCTGGTTTTGTTCAAGTTAATGATGAAGATTATGGGAATGATTTTCTTAATGATGATGAAAATGTTGAAGATTATGATCAAGGGAAATGTTCTGGTGCTCAGGGGGTGGAATTGGTCCACATGAGGGCAATATTGGTAAAAATCACGTTGAAGGTAAAGGTGATTATGATGAAGATGATGAACAAGGAAGTGGAAGTTGATGTAATAAAGAAGAGGACATGAATTTAAATTATGTTGTCGAAAATGTTACTAAGAGTGTGGGTCTAATTGATAGCCAGGAAGGTGTATCTTTTAGTCAATTTATTTGCGATCCAGTTGTTGAAAATTTTCTTAAAACTTTGGATCAAGGTAGGCATATTTTATTATTATATATAGTTTAATCATATATGATTTTAATTTTTTATATTTGAATTTTATAGGTACTGATGGTTGTTTAAATCAAAAACTAGTTGAAGATGATATGAATTTGAATTTGAGTGGTATTGATGATGTAAGTATTTATTTATGTATTTTTAATACAAAAAATATATATAAATATGTTATATAGATGATTCATTTATGATTTTAATAATTTAGGGACTGTAAATTTGGGTGAGGATGATCATAAGAATAAAGTAATTTTGGATCGTACTGTTGATAAAATTATTGTAGCCAAGAAGGATGGAGAAGGTGAAGATGTTGAAGATTTTTCAAATAAAAATGAAGATGGAGGTAATTTGTTTATAATTATTTTTTATTGATATATAATTGTGTTTATAATTATTGTTTATTGATATATGATTTTTAAATTTTTATTGTGTAGAAAATGTTGAAGATTGTTCAAATAAAAACAATGATTCAAATGAGACTCGATCATTGAAAAATGATCTTGTTCCAAGTTTTACTCTTGGATTTAGTCAAGATTATAAAGGTTCCAAGAAGTCATCTCAAAGTCAAATTTCTTCTGAACGGATGACAAAGAAAAAGATTAAGGATAGAGTTATTTTGGTGTGACAACCCAAGTTTGTTCCGTTACATTTCCTCGTTACCGTTAACGGAATATCCCCTTTTGTAAAGAGTTCCGTTAATTAGAGGCCGCCAATTAAATAAATATTTCATTATTTATATCTTTATGTCGTTAAGTCGTGATAAGAGAAATAAAAACTCGTATTACACATTTCCATTTAATTGGAAAAAGTTAGTTCTTATTTTCACGACCACTAAATCGGGTGCGACCAAAAGCCCCGTTTAACGACAGTATCGGGTAGAATATCACTGAACTCCAACTTCCACCCATATATAAGGGGGAGTAAACCCCATTTGGACCTTTTTTTCACCCTCTCTCTCTATACTCTCTCTCTAGACTTGTTTTCGACTCGAATCCGCAACCAAACGCTTCCAAATCGTAAGTCCACTTACCCTAGCTTGTTTTAAACATTATTGGTTGTGTTTGTACCCCAAAATTCGACCATTTAAGCTGTTAGAATGGAGTTTACAGCCTAAGATCCTCCTTAGGCCGTAAACACCTTAAATATGGCCAAAAAGACCCAAACTTGTCCCTAAAAGCTAGGAAATAAATTGAGGATTTAGCCTAGGAGTGTTTGCTCATTTAAAACAATCAATTTAGGGCATAAAAGAGAGTTTACGGCCCAAGCACATGCTTAGGCCGTAAACACCTCTAAACCTTGTCAAAATGCCCCAAACACACTCCCAAACCACCCTTAGGCTTAATACATAAATTAGGGACTTGTTATTTCGAGTTTAGAGCATTCAAACACAAGGAATTGAGGGATTAAAAGGAGTTTACGGCCTAGACATATGTCAAGGCCGTAAACACCACAAACCATGCCAAAAATGTTGGTTTTGTCCCCCAAATGGACTTAGACTATTATTACAAATTACTAGAAGTGAGATAGGAGCTTAAAACTTCCATAAAACCAAAGGATAGGAGTTCACGGCCGTGAACTCCCATAGCGGTGGTTCATGGGCCGTAAAATCCCATATTGCCCCTTTAAAAGCCTTGAATCCCTTCATACCCTTTAGTTTTGGACCTAGCAAAATTCCATGAAGAAGTTAAGGCCTTTAAGCACACTAGAAACCCCTCATCATGAGTTTATGACCGTAAACTCATGGGGAGTTGTCCCTGGGCCGTAAACACCATAAGGTGAGTTTACTCTTGAAGAGTAAACTCCATTCCTAAGCCATTTGAGCCTTTAAATGTTACCCGGGACACCCCAAACACTTAACCAAGTGTTTTCCGCTCTTTAGGGTGCGTATACTTGTTTAATTAGTATTAAATGTACTAATTATATGTGAACATATGTTATCATATGTTAAATAGGTCATTAAGAGTGTCCAAGTCCTTACTTGACACCGAGCACCCAACCGGCACCTTCGTTGGATCCACTTACACCAGGTGAGTTCATACCCCTGAATGAACCTTTTAAATGTCTTTACATGTTTTATAGGGGGGGGGGAATACAAGTTAAACATGCCAGTTATCATATCAATCACATGTGATTGATAACCCGCATGCACAAAGATTTACCACACTGTAAACTGTTTTACCAAGTAGGATACTATAAATGGCTTTCTAAAAGGTTTTCACTTGTTCAAACTCTTACTTATACTGTTTTATCAAAAGACAATTTAAACTAGTTATGAAAAGTTTCTAAAGAATTTCTAAAGGTTTTCAAACTTATTTTACAAAAGAATACTCTGTCGGGATTTTCTCAAGAATAAAGGTGTTCTTCCACATTTTGATACTCTTTCTTAGTTAAACTCCTACTTGATAACGCTTTCACTTCGTGATGCGTTTATACTTATTATTGTATCTATCTCGCTTATACTTGTAACCGCTTATACCTGTTACATGCTCTTATTCCACACTGTATGTTTATACATCATGATTCAGTTATTCCACACTGTATATTATACATCACGGTCCGGTTATTCACACACTGTTCGGTTATACATCTCGACTCGGATATTCACACACTATTTGTTTATACATTTTGACTCGGTTATTCACACACTGTACGTTTCCACTTGTTCCACACTCAGTCATAGTTAGATGTATGTCTGTGCTTGTATAGGTGCATATAAACAATGATTAAAGGACTTAGGAAGACTTGTCCGCCGTATTTCCTTTTCTTCGTTGAGATGTGGTCTGGTGGGATCGGATGGTCGTCCGAAGGCCGTTTGATTTATTAGTTATATGTTATGTATATGAGCATAGACATATAGGTTTACTCTAGTCAGTTCAGTTATGAGTCTCTACCTCTAGTTCAACACTTACAGATGAAACCCACTACCCTCTATTAGGGATGCATCTTCAGGACACGGCCTTCTCCGTCGTCTAGTTGGTAACCAGAGTCTCCTATAGGGAGAGCGGACATTGTGTGTATAGATCTATACGGGATTGACACCCCCGCACCCTGACTGCTAGCTACAGTCCACGGCCCACCAAGCCAAGGGGTGACAAATGTCATATTTTATAAACGCTTGTAGGGCGTCAAGTACTCTAGTGTCGGTTAGTATGGTTACGAGTATCCCAGGTTACCTTATAATTCATGGCCTAAAGGTAATGTTAATTCACCAGCAATTTACACTGTATGCTGGAAAACCCACTCTCGGAGTCACACTGTTTTAGACCTTGCTAGACGTATCATTCATTTGATACTGTCTGGGGTCTGTATCCACTGTATTCACTGTATCCACTGTATCCACTTTATTCACTGTATCCACTGTATTCACTGTTTTAGACCTTGCTAGATGTATCATCCCGTTGATACTGTCTGGGGTCTGTGTTCACTGTTTTAGACCTTACTAGATGTACCTTTCATTTGGTACCGTCTGGGGTCTGTGTCTCTTTCTGTTAAACTGAACCAGGCGTGTTGTTCATTCGATACTCTCCTTGAGTCTATGATTCCTTTGCCTTAGTTAGTAGTCCTCACTACTGAGGCATACGTTATTTCCTTGAATTCTCCTGCTTTCTTAATAATCAAATTCTGTATTTTGATAATGATAGCGATTAAGGGAAAAACTACCTTTTTACCACATAACTCTGACCAGTCTTGGTAGAAGACTGCTTTTTAAATAGAAAATATAGGATTTTCTGGAAAGGACCCTATTTCACTGTATACTTGAAAACTACCACTTTTATTAAAGTTATTTGAATAAAATGCCACTAAATGCTTATGAACTCACCAGCATTTGTAAAAATGCTAATACTCGCTTTTCAAATAACTTGTATTCTCAGGTCAGCATTAGACAGGTACATCCCCGGAGCTGTTAATGAAGATAGCTTAGTACCATGTTGTACTTATATTATATTACTTGTATTACCTTGATGTATTGTAATGTGAGCCATGTAAAACTATTACTATTAATGCAATGTTTTGTTCTATTTTGATTACTATAATGCATGTGTTGTGATACTTGACATGACGTCATCCACCCCAGAACGTTTCCGCCGTTCCGGTTTTGGGGTGTGACATTTGGGAAACCCAAGTGCTGGTCCAAAGTATGTTATTCCAAATGTTGATGTTATTTATGCTGGTCCAGTTTGTTTTGCACCTCCTTTAGGTACATTAGAAGGACCATCAAAACCTATTTCTGGCAAAAATAAAGATATAAATGAAGAAGCAACCTCAATAGTGGATGTCAAAGGAAAGAGAAATGAAGTTTTCTTATGTTTGTAAGTCACCATTTAAGGAAATGTTGATTGATTTTAAACCTAGTCTGACACAAGTAGAAAATGTTGTTTGTGAATGGCTTTTCAGTCTTCAAGGAAATCCAGGGTAATTTTTTTAATATAATTTTTTATTTTTATAATTATAATTTTTTCTTTTAAATAACATTTAAATAAATATATACAGGGATATTGTATTGCTTATGGAAACAGATGTTATTGGGTTTAGAGCAAATTATGAAAGTCTTTATAAAAAGAACCCATTTGCATGTTAGTGTTCTTGACTCATGGTCTCGTATACTAAATCATGAAGAGAAATTCAGATATGTTGTTAATTCTCCACTCAGATTGTTCATGAATTCTAACACTGTAAGTTTTTAATTTATTATTAATATTTTTTTATTAAATATTTACATGTTATTATATAATCATTTATGATTTTCTTATATTACAGACTTTGTTATTTAACTATACTCATTTGAATGAAACTGGAAAATATAAAGTTTTCAAGGAGAGCTTTTCTCGCAGTGTTTGTGGTGATAGAGACTTGAAGGTTTTGAAGGATGTTGATATGGTATATTTATTTTTTATACATTTATACATACATATATATATATATATATATATATATATATATATATATATTTTATTTCTAATATTATACATGTTGATGTTAGGTATTTTTCCCAGTTTTGAGGCATGAGCACATATATCTTATTGTTATGAATTTGAAGAAACGTGCTTTTGAGGTTATTGATAATTGTGCAGATGATGCTGATTTCGATGATAAGTATGGTGCAGTTTTTAAACCTCTTGTAAGTTTCAAATGATATTTATTCTTTAAATTTGAAATCATATATGATATATTTTATAATTATTATACTTATATTTTTCTGACTTGAAATCATATATGATTTTCAGAAAAAGTCTTTTTTGAAGTTTCTTAAAGAGATCGATCATGTGAAAGAAAATGAAATGGTTGATAAAGTTATTACTCTAGTAAGATTGGCAATGTCATGGAGGATTGTTTATAACAAAGTGGACTGTGGAGTTTTTGCTATGAGACATATGGAGAGTTATTTTAGAGAAAAAGGTTCTAAATGGAAATGTGGTCTTCCAAAAGAAGGTGGTTCTCAAGAAAAAATTTTGGAAAAGTTGAGAATGAAATATGCAGCAACAATCTTAACTTCTGAGATTAATACAAAGCATGATGATGTGTTGAAAGATGCATATGAGTATCAAAAAGTTGATCAAAAGATTTGTGGTAAGCATGAATATGATGCTCAATGGAATATAGAAAGAAGGTTATCAAATTTTTTTTGATTGAATATTTTCTTATTGATGATGTTATAAGAACAAGGTTGTTTATGTTGTGTACGTTGTGGATATTGTGAAGAATCTTTATTTTTATGATGATGGAAAACATGTGATGGAAAACAAGTGAATATGTATTTTGGTAGATTTTATTATCTAAGTTTGTTTGTGTGAATTATGTTATTAAATGTTAATCATAAGTGATTATGTTATATTTTTATATGTAATTTATGTTTTTACCATTGATTATATGTTGCTTAGATGTAATCACTAGTGATTGTATCGATTATTTTTTATTTTTATTTTTATGTAATCATAAATGATTATATTTGCTGTACAACACATTATAATTTATTATATCTTTTTCTTGATAAGTGAGCTTATATTTACTGCATGGAATACATCACCATGCAAAATCTTATCTTTGTAAGATTTTATTTTTGTTTTTTAGTGTTTGTATTGAAGAATCTTTTCTTTATAAATAAAAACTGATTGGTACATCCATATATTGTATTTTTTTATAAGTGATTATGCTTGTATAAAGGTGGTAGCCTCATGCTACGCCTTATATTTCTTCAAAGATGAGTCCTTATACTTCTAAATGGTTAGTTTTGTTTATTAATTTCTTCAATTTTTATATATCACCATTATTTATTTATGATCTAAATAACTTCCATTTTGTTTCAGGTAAAATATGGAGTCTATAAGTCTAAAAGAACTAATTTTGTTGTATCTAATAACATGTTCCCCATTTTTTCACGATTCTTGTTCTTTTATTTGTAGCTAGATTTTCATACAAATTGTAGCTGACTCCAAGAACGCCTCTTCCACCATTACTTAAAAAGTTTATCTTCATTGAACATATCAGATCTTTACTAGATGTCTTTGAAGTAGAGGAATGTTGTTCATTTAAGGAATATTTCTTTTTAATGAACAACATTTCTCTACATCATATATGTAGTAAAGATTTGTTAGGTTCAATGGAGATAATCTTTCTAAGTAATGGTGGAAGACTTCTTGGAGTCAGATACAATATGTATGAAAATCTAGCTAGGAATATGAAGAACAAGAATCTTGGAAAATGGGGAACTTGATATTTGAGACTTGTGAAATTGTTTGTTATTGAAGATTTTATCATCTTTGATGTTATTTTATGATGATGAATATTGTTATCTATAGATTTATTATTAGCAGTGTTGTATATTTGTTACGAACAATGTTGTTGTATATGGTTATATGTAATGACTAGATGTTTTTTTATGTGTAATCATATTTTTAATCACTTATGATTAAACAAAACATATGAAGTAGTATTACATAATATTTTATGCTTATACATATGAATATTGTATATGGTTATGTGTAATGATTACATGTATTGAATAATAGTTATATGTAATCTTAAATGCTTGTAGTAACATTTAATAAAAGTTTAATCATGAATGAATATATTATCAAATCAAAGAAAAAATTATCAAAGGAGATTAAATCCAGAAGACAAAATCATAGTAAATTCTGTTTTATAAAAAGAGTAAAGTGTACTAAACAAAAAGTATATTATTTTGAAAAAAAATTATCACTTATTCATTACTGATTAAAGCAGTAAATATCTATGTAGCTTTTGATGATTGTTCTGCTGCAAGTTTGATTGGACATGTCCGCAAGTTATTAGGAGCCCTTTCTCCATATCCTGAGCATCTTCTTGTTTGCTTGTTTGAATTTTTATACGCTATTTCTGCTGCACTTTTAATTTTACTTTTCTTTCCACATCCTTTATTGCTTTGAACATTTGGAACATTGATGTCAATGTCTTTTGGAATAGTTATGCCCATAAGCTTTCCCGCCTCTTCAACATCTGTCTTATTTTTCTGCAATTCATTTGTAGGATCGTTTTCATATTCCTTTAGCATGCTTTCTGTATCATATACATGTCTACCAAAATTGTAATGCCTTGATATCACATCCTTTCTCCAATAATTCTCAATGTACTGTTCAGGTATCTCCTTAATTCCATGTTTCATGAGTATGTTCAATGCATGTCTGCACAAAGTCCTAAAGCGGTTGAAGTGTTCACATGTACATTTTACATCATTTGTTGGAAGTTTTATTTCTACCTGTTCAAAATAAAGTTAAAGCATTAAGTGTTTTATAATCATAAATCAATATTTTTTTATATTATGTGCTGATTCAACTAAAATTAAAATAAGAATATATTACCTCAAATTCTGTTTTTAGATCACTGTTTTTGTTCAGTTGTTCCACTTTGTATAACTCCCATTCATTTTTTGTTGCAAGATGTTCGTATTGGTAGTACCAAGAACCTTTATAGATTTCTTTCTGTACTTCATAAAACATTGTACTTGTATAAACTTTTGCAGCATGTTTTTCTATTAGTTGTGGTGAAATAAATTTATATACCGCCTTCTTTGTTTGATGATCAAGCTCTTGTTGTGTATTTATTTGTTTTTGAATTGTTGTGTCATAGTTCATCATGAAATGTAAAAGTAAATTTCCAGATTGAGAGTAAGTGTTGAAGAAGGAATTCATGCTTTCTGATCTTGAAGTGGTTTTCATCAATCCAGACATTATTGTGTCACTGAAGTATGCAGGTATCCATTTGTCACGTAATTCAAACGTATCATTGAACCATCTTTTATCTTCCAGATTGAATTCATTAATAATCAAATCCCACTTCTTTTCAAATTCATCAGGTTTGATATGCATGTTCCAAACAAGCTTGTTAAATCTTTTCTTGAAGTCTTTGTTTTTAAATAAATCGCCAGTAACCTATGAATGAACGATTTTGCCTATATAAGTATAAATTATATACCTATTTCGATATATCATATATGAGTAATCATATATGATTAATCATATATGATTACTGTAATATAGGATATACCATCTATGATTAATCATATATCATATATATACTGTAATCATATATGATTAATCATATATCACATATGTACTGTAATCATATATGTTTAATCACATATGATTTTATAATCATATATGATTAATCATATATCATATATGAGTAATCATATATGATTAATCATATACAATTACTGTAATGTAGGATATATCATCTATGATTAATCATATATCTTATATGTACTGTAATCATATATGTTTAATCATATATGATTATTTAATCATATATGATCAATCCTATATCATATATGTACTGTAATCATATATGTTTAATCATATATGATTATTTAATCATATATGATTATTGTAATGTAGGATATATCATGTATGATTAATCATATATCATAAGTGTACTGTAATCATATATGTTTAATCATATATCATATATGAGTAATCATATATGATTACTATAATGTAGGATATATCATCTATGATTAATCATAGCGTTATCACTACTCTGGTAAGTGGTTAATCTTGGATTCTTGATAACAAATACACACCGGTCATTATTGCGAATGAAGTTAACATAAACTTTGGTTAAATATGCTCTTCCTTTTTCTATGTCACAAGTCACCATCTTCACGAAGAAACCTATAGATTGGAGGTTTTGTTGCATAATTTTATAATCAATCCATTTTTTTTGTTATATCCCAATCAATTTTTCAAATTTAATGTTGTTTGCTACTTTCAATTATTGAAATTTAATGTTATATTACAGTCAATTTTTGTTATATCCCATTTTTTATAGCATTCATGCTAAGATTTTGCTTTCATTTTTTAAATACCACATTTACATACCATTGTATCGTAATTTTTTTTAATCTAGCCGAATATAGCATTGTACTTTGATTTTATTTAAACAACATTGCTATAGCAATATATTATATTTAATCTAGCCGAATATAGCATAATTTTTTTAACATAACATTCTACTAAAATCTCCAAATACACAAATAATCTAATTTACTTCTACTTTCAGTAGGATTTCATGCAGATTAGTTCTACTAACTGTCAAGGATCATAAAGTTATTTCTTTCAGACTATAACTTTTCTTATTTGTATTTTTTGAGCAAGTATCGGTGACCCACTTTTAGCTTTTTCAAAAGGCACGTCTTAATTGGTTGTAACAAAATTAAATGTGCGTGCCCACGAAAGGATCCAGGCACCAAAGCATAATTTTTAAAAGGTGATCTTGGAAGTGGTCGATCTAGGGAACATAAGTAGTTTTATTGTGTTAAAGTTTTTGTCCAAATGACACCAAATACTTTTTTTTTTGGTGAAAAATAGTGATTTTAACAGTCTTTGTCCAAAATGACCATACATATTGTTTTTTTGATAAAAAAAAAAAAAACTAATAATTTAACAGTTTTGACCAAAATGCCACTACATACTGTTCTTTTAGTAAAAAATTGTGATTTTAACATTTCTTTGTCGAAAATGCCCATGCATATTGTTCACTATCTATCACTACACTAGATACATAACCGATAAACAAAAGTGTAAAACTTTGGTCTTAATCGAACCCCGCAGAGCGGGGTTTCACAGCTAGTTATATATATATATATATATATATATATATATATATATATATATATATATATATATATATATATATATATATATATATATATATATAATTACTTTATATTATTTTATTATCTTGGAAAAGTGATAATTACACAAACAAAATTTTTCATTACAACAATACGTAAACTCGCTGAATCAATTTTTGTGAGTCAGAGTCTTCATCGTACCTATCAAGGTACCTACAAAAGTCCTTTATTATAACCAGAGTATCCCGTAAGAGAGCGTGATACCTGTGTATAGATCTATAAGGGACTGACAATCCTGCACCTAGGCTTCTTGCAACAGCTAGACTGGCAGGTATGAGGTGACAAATGTCATAACATTCTGACGCCTGAAGAACGTCGTAACAAGCCATCTATGTCATTATCATAGTTATAATAACTCACATAGGGAAACAACGATACATTTATTTTATTGGGAAACATTCATTCAAACGGTTTTATATAAATTAAAACTGCATATTACTATGTTAAGTATGGAAAATACTTGTACATTTCGGTCTTAGGGTTTCTAAGACTACAACTCATTTTTAAGGAAAATATTGGATTTTCTGGAACAAACACTATCATTTTACAAGAAAAGGCTTACAATTCTTCATGCAAACTCTTATGAACTCACCAACTTAATTGTTGACACTTTTTCAAACCACTTGCATTCTCGGGAAATCACTAAAACAGGTAACTACAAGCTTTTGAGGATAGGACGCTAAGGCAACAGACAAATGTTTTTTTTACCATCATATTGTAATTGATTTAGAAAATGTAACTCTTGCAATAATGTAAAATTTTCAATTATATTTATGATGGTTGTGTTTGCTTTGGTTACTATTATGCATTATGTTATGATACTATCACAACTAGGAATTCTAATGCTTTTGTAAACATTAACAATGATCACAACTGTAACCTTAACTTGAAAACATGTATGATCTTTATCCAAAGACAACAAAATTCCATCAAAACCCAATTGGGCAGCCAAAACTCCATACAAAACACTTCAAATAGTCAACTAAAGATTGGAAACCCTAAAAATCCCGATTTAAGTCCATTATGGACTAGGATTTCCTTATTGGGCCTAATGGACCAATAGGCTTCCAAATTGACTATTTTGGGCTTAGAACCCTTAAATGGGCTCTAATTGGACCCAATTTCATGAGATTTAATATTTTACGCCATAATGGGCCTAAAATAAAATAAAATTCTCTAATGGGCTTATTGGGCCGTAATTTATTTAATAAGTTTTAATGGGCCGAAAAACTTTATGTTTAGAATCGAAAGACCCTAACTAAACTTAATGGACCCAAGCTACTCCACCCTTTTTCTTCTTGGCCCAAGAATCTCGGCCCATCTATATATAAAAAAAAAGAAGTTTATGGAGGATAAATGAGAGTTAGACACCTCAACATTTTTTAATGGATAATTAAGCATTGTTCAACATATAACAACGCATAGTCTCAAGTTTCCATGCAATTTTTCCTGCCCTCTTCCTTTTTCTTCTTCTTGGCCGAGACCACACACCCACACCACCCACATTCTCTCAAAAATATTCTTTAAACATTGAAGAATACTCTCCTTCCTTTCATCCAAATTTTTGAGAATTAGAAGCATTACAAGGAAAATTTCATCCAAAAATCACTTCAAGTTTCATTCTAGTGGTAAGATATCACAAGCCTATGTAACATATTTTCTTTCTGCATTCATTCACTCTTCTTACCACCTAAATTTCGTGATTTAGCCACCAAGAACTTCTTGAGTTCAAATCCGTTCAAGAAAGCTTGCTAAAGGCCAAGATCCCTCCATTTCTTCCTTAAAAATCGAAACAACAAACCCAAGATGAGTTCATACCCCTTGTTTTTGGTTTTTACATGATTTATGGGGGAGAATACATAAAATGTGTAGATCCATGTGTTTTTGTATGATATCTGTGATTTCTTGAATTTATTTGATGAATATGTGTTAGAAACTTGATCTATTCGAGATTCTTAACCTTGTTAAGGAAATATGTGATCTTAGATATCTAATACATATATTTATCAAGGCAAAAGTATTATACAAGTTCAAACTAAGTAAAACAAAACACAAGTTCTATTTATGAACCATTTTTGACAAATAAGTAAAATATGGAGGAAATGATGTCATTTACGGTTTTTATAAGGGTCAAAAGGGTCAAATCACTTAAAATATGAGTTATTATGAACATCATAGTTTTTAAAGGAATAAAAGTGTAAATTTTAGCCTAATAGGCTAAAGTTTGGGGTTTTCAGCTTTTAGGCCTAATTTGCGAAAAATATGAAACTTAAGGGACTGAAATTGTAAGTTTATCAAAATATAAGTTAAAAACATAAATAAACAAATTTCAGGGGGCTGAAAATGTGTTTCTTAGCAAATAGGACTAAAAATTCAAAGTTTTTGGATTTTGGGCTAAAATTGTAAAAATTGTGAAAATTTGGACTACAAGTGTAAATCTTTTTAATTAAAGGGCTGCCTGTCCAAAACCTTATTTTGGGCTAAAATCATGATTTAAATGAGTGTTTGGGCCGAAAATGTCAAGAAACATAATCTAAGGACCTAAAATGTCATTTTTCATAAAAGGCGGGTAAAAATTTGTCATTTTTACTAGAAAAGGGTGGGGATGAGAGTGGGTCTAAACCCGGACCAGTAGACCCGGACCCGGAAAACTCAGGAACCGGTTAACGAGATTTTTTAGGAGCGGAAACCGGACCGGTTTATAGGAATCGGTTCCGGTTTGGTTCCGAGTAAGGTACCGGGTAAAGTGGGTCTAGAACCGGAAAACTCGGAAATATCAAAGTGGGTCAAATGGAACCGGTTAAAGTGGGTCTAAAACCGAAAAACCTGGAGAACCGGGTAAAGTGGGTCGAATGCATGTTTTAAAATTTCACAAAATACAAAAATAAAGCTGAGAAATAAAAATTCGCAGCTTTGATATCCCAACTTTGGGAGACTATAAATCAATGAATATGAAACCAAAAATGACAAAATTATAATCTAGAATCATTTACAAACTCTATACTACACTATGGAAAAAACCACATGCTATTCCGACTTCAAACGAATTAAATATGTATGTTTTAAATCTATCACGAAATAAAAAGAAAGCTGGAAAAACATAAAATTTTGAGCTTTGATATCCCGACTTTGAGAGACTATAAGTCAATGAATAAACACCCAAAAATAATAACATTATAGTCTAAAATCATGCACAAATTATAAACTACAATCTGGAAAAAAACTCATGCCAATCCGACTTCAAACGAATGAAATATGCATGTTTTAAAACTATCACAGAATATATAAAAAATCCAGCTTTGATATCCCACCTTTGAGAGGCTATAAGTCAATGAATATAAACCCAAAAATGACAAAATTATTGTCTAAAATCATGTACAAACTATAAACTATACTATGGAAAAAATCTCATGTCAATACGACTTTAAACGAATGAGATATGCATATTTTAAACTATCACATAATACAAAAAAAGCTGAAAAACATAAAATTTCTAGCTTTGATATCCCAACCTTTAGAGACTATAAGTCAATGAATATAAACCCAAAAATGACAAAATTATAGTCTAAAATCATGTAAAAACTATAAACTATACTACAGAAAAAACCTTATGCCAATCCGAATTGGTCAAACAATTTTTTCTGAGTCAATTATGTTAATATTAAAATAATTGGGTCAAAAATACATAATTTTAATAACCTATGGATTTAAATAGAAAAATATATACATTTTTTTTATCTAAATCTAAGTATCATTGTAAAACAATTTGGCGAATGTGGTGACTTTTCGATTAAACAATTCGTGTGAAACAAACCTTACGACATTAATACTATACAGAACAAGTAAACATTATATCGGTTGGGCTTTAATACTTCTAATCATGCTTATTAGGGCCTTCGTGACCCATTAACATGACTGTTGGGCCTAACATAAATAATACATGTTTATTGGGCTTCCAATGAACCAATTACATGCCTAATGGACCCTCAATGGCTTTAAATGGTATTGGGCCTTAGTGGCCCATTGTCATTGCTAGTATGGTCCAAATAATTATATGCTAAACGGGCTAACGGGTCCGTCGCATACTCGACGGTCTGTAATAACATACATGATTTGTGGGCCAAAGTTGTCATTTTTCGTGTTTGTTAGGCTTTATTCATATTCATGTAAACATCAAACGGGTTGAAATCAATGTTATTCGAATTCATGGGGTAATAATAGGGATTTAGTGAGAATTATCGGTTGGCATCAATAAGTGTCGGTCGTAGCGTGTAGTTATAACCAGAGTCTTCTGGACGGAGGGAGAGAGTTTCTGTATAGATCTATATGGGGGTGACTCCCTCACACCTGAGTTGTTCGCTACAGTTAGACTCGACCAGTCTAGGGTGATAAAATCTTAATTCAAAACAGGCGTTTGCAAAAATGTTAAGACATTCGAAATAGTCATTATTATGCATGGTTATAACGACTCACATAGAGATCCATTACCATATCATCATTCATGGGAAATCATATTCATACACTGTGACGATGCAAAGTAATTTATACAATAATACAAAACTGCCATACTATGTAAATTGGAAAACATCGGGTTTTCTGGAGAACGACATTATTCATTTCTACATACAACAACTAGAATACAATGAACAATTATGAAAGTCATTCACTCTTACATGTTTTGGAATCACATACATATATACTTATGGGATCATCACATCTTTTTCGTAAATAGCTTTTGTTATAGAAAATATCGGATTTTCTGGGTTTTACAAACAATACAAATCATTTTATGTCAAACATGCTTATGAACTCACCAACATTATATATGTTGACCGTTTTCAAAATAACTTGTATTCTTAGGTAACAGATAAGCTGAAGAAATTTTCCAAGAGTGTTAGAATGTTATGTTTTGTGGCTCTTAAACAATTTATGCTATGGATATGTAATATTTAGACAATGTAATTGATGTGAACAAAGTTAGTTGTGATGTATTAATGCACAGTGATGTTTATGTTATGTTTCATGTATATTCGTTGTGATGATATTTCAATTTATGTCACGCGAGCCCTCGAACGTTTCTGCCGTCTGGTTCGGGGGTGTGATAGGTTTGGTATCAGAGCTCTATTTATAGTGAACTAGCATATCTAAGCACACATTGATATGCAAATATAAACCCAAAGAGAGACTAAATAACTCTGAACAAAACAAATAAAATATACTAATAAACACTCTTACTTGTACGACTTATAAAAATGAAAATAATAACAAATCAAAGAAGATGATTGGGAAAACCTGACATCTCGGTTAAGCCAGGACTGTTCACAGTTGTATTAGGGATGAATGTAGCCTGATCAACTACATTTCTTCACAATACAACTATCACATGCCCTGGGGCGATCGCGTTGGTCAGTAAACCTAAGGCATACCCTCTTGTTAAATAAGAAGAGAGCATTAACCCGTATATTTTTTTTATAACATATCTTAGGAGTAATAATAGTTTATTTATATACCCTCTCGCAGACAGTATGGTCAGCTTCCATCATCCTGGAGATCCGTATTTCCCTAACAAGGGAAATAACGGATGGCTGGAAGAGGAACCTGAAGAAGACCCCGAGGAGGAGTCTAAAGAGGAACCTGAAGCGGAAGTCGAGGGCGGAGCTACCGAGCCAGTGGTAGACTTGGAAAAAGAAGAGGTCGAAGAAGACCTCGAAGGGGAGTCCGAGGAAGAACCCGATGATGACAATGATGGTGATTCGGACGCGGAATCCGAATTCATCAACCCACCTTACCCGATTAGGGTGCCCGTTAATCAAATGGGCCCAAATGGCTCCACACCTCCATGGGGCGTGGATATTTGGAGATGGAGCAGGCAGTAGGGGCAACGACCCCCATATGGGATGGTCAGGGAATGTTATGATCTGAGAGACGAAGGGCCAGCCGACCGGGAACTTCCTGTCATGGTGAGACAATTACGGAACACCGACGACCTAGCCCAGGGCACGACCGAGCTACTGAATCAGATGTGAGCCGCAGTGGCAAGAGCGGAACGAGAAACTCAAGAAGTAATGCATAAGTTTCAGGTACGTCAAGAAATTTGGGAGGATCGACTATGAGCCACAGAACGGCAGGTGGAGCATCTTCAGGGCGCATCCACATCATCAACGCCACCACCCGACGTATCTCAGAGCACTTCGGACAAGTAGATCTCTCTACTAGTGTTAGGTTTCTTTTGTATGCGATACATTATGTACTACCGACTCCATGTTTAAGTGATTACACTGCTCATAGAGTCGTTATGCTATCAAACTATGTACCTTTATGTATGCTCTTTTGAGCAACTTTTCATGTATCAAAGTACGGGTAATATTAATGGAAAATATTATGTGTTTATTCGTGAAGTTGTTATCTGCTATGTGTTTTATATTCTTATTGCTTAGTGTAAATTTATGGAAACACTTAGATGCGCAAATCGATTCACGAAATTCCCAACTTAAAAACAATACATACTCAACATCTTTCTGTTCCATAACAAGAAGATGTCGCAAAGACCAAACTGCGGAAATAATCAACCACCGACACCACCAAAAATCAACTCAGGTGCATTTTAAGCAGCTGTATCTGCTCCAGTCACAACGACAATGGCGCAAATCCACAATGGGAACATTCGTAGAGGAAACGGGCAGGGGCTGGAAGTTCAAACAATGGGATAAATCAAGGACCTACCAAGACATGCTCTTACAAAGACTTCACCAACGCTAAGCCACAAACCATTAATGGAACAAAGGGACTGATAACCCTGAAAAGATGGATTGAAAAGGTGGAACCCGAAGTCTTCAACCCACCCCCTGCCATCCGCGACCATGTGTCTAGGCCATGCTTCCAGGGCCCAACACCACAATAGGCCAAGGACGTGAGGAGGTGGAGTCAGGAACAGGTTCAACGTTCCCCGTACGTCATGGAGCGAGGCTTTTACAAACTCCATAACAAGGTTTCAGCAGACAGGGCTCTCCCTATCATGGTTCGTCGTATCGGACGTCACGACAAGCAGGCTAGGGCTTCCATTAGCTGGATTCTAGACATTGGTGCCACCGCCGAGGTCACCACCGTCCGTCTTCGTCGTCTAGACGAAGATCACGATCAGACCTGGGATCACATCAAGGCCCTTCAGGAGTAGATTACCATGACCCAAGCTGGGATTAGGGAGTTCTGGGAACATCAGGCCACGATGGAGAGACGTGTGATTGAGGCGGAGTGCCAAGAGGCGGAAGCCAGAGAGGAGGCTAGAGCGATGCAGGCACACATGGCTACTCTGCAAGGATCCGAGGATACCACACGTCACGAGTAGTGCTTTTACTACTCGAATTTTGTTATAGATTAGGTTTATGAGTAAGCGTTGGTGATACTCCTCCTTGTATGTCGGTTCGACCCTACGAATAAGTGATTACACTATTAAAGGGGTCGTTATGTTGTTTAATTTTTCTTACTTCGGATGTATGGTAGATCTTCATAAAGATCAAATTTTTCCAAAACCATGTACTAATATATGTTATTAATGAAATTGGCATGCATTTTATTTCATTGGGGTTTCCTATTTAAATTCATAAATTATTGCACAATTGTTTACTTATTATAGTAGATTTCAATTTCTGAATAGCTTACAAGTTACAATAAGGACGGGACATAACACATATATAACTGAGACATTCCATTTCGATAATACCCAACAATTACCCACTATTGAAGACTTATCATAATTCCATCTTTAAACTTTATGGCGGAAGTATGCCACCATACAGAATAATCAGACATCTCAACAACATTTATGTAGCTCCACCACCACCAGCACCACCTCCACGAATGGATTCTACCATCATTCAAGCTGCTGTAATAGCCACTGTGGCCGCCTCCATGACACAAATTAGTACAAATGGTACCAATAGGACTAGAAATGGTACCAATAGTTCTAACTAGGGCGCAAGCCATGGACGCCCAAGAGGATGCTCCTACAAGGACTTGTCAAATTGTAAACCTAAATCCTTCTATGGAAGCAGAGGCGTCATTGCCCTGACAAGATGGTTCAAGAAGACAGAGTCGGTATTCGAGATTTGTAAATTCTTGAAAGAGAGCAAGGTCAAATTCACGGCCAACACATTCACTGACGGGGCCCTCTCCTGGTGGAATGGCTATGTCAAATGACTAACCCTCCCAATGGCCAACTCTATGAGCTGGGAGCACCTTGAAATCATTATGTTAGAGGAATATTTCCCGAGGGGCGAAGTACAGAAGCTGGAGCAAGAGCTCCGGAGCCTCACAATGAAAGACTCTGATATAGCAGCCTATACTACCAGGTTCAGCGAATTGGCGGTGCTATGTCCCGGGATGGTCACCTCGGAAAGCAAAAAGGTGGAACGTTACATCTGGGGACTATCCTGCATATTTTAAGAAATCTGGTATCTGCGAACCCATCCACTTTTGACAGCGCCAAACACTTGGCACAAACGCTTGTGGATCATGGAGTCCGTCAGGGCTTTATGACGGTCACCCCCGAACAAACAAAAGGGGGAGACAACAAAAGGAAGTTCTAGATCAAGAAGAAGGGAAAATTGATGCAAGAGCCCGCAAAGAGACAACAAATCATGGCGGTCCACGTTTCCACTGTCCTGCCACCCCTGCACCAACGAAACAATATGTTGGCAGCCTACCCAAATGCGACAAGTGCAACTTCCACCACACTGGAGCTTGTCGGGAGATGCATTTCAACAACTGCAACAAGAAAGGGCATATCACCCATTTTTGTAAGGCGCCAACCCAATAGGTAGCCCATCCACAAATTTTGGGGTGAGCCAAACATGCTACAGATGCGGGGAAATGGGGCATTTCAGGAGAGAATGCCCAAAAGCCAATAACAAGAATGTTGGGGGTACAGGAAGGGTTCTGGGATTAGGGCACGGGGAAGCCACGAAGGAGCCCACAATGGTTACTGGTACGTTTCTCCTTGATAACTCATATGCATGCATACTTTTTGATAGTGGTGCGGAGAAGAGTTTCGTGAGCCACAAGTTTAAAAACATACTCAAACAAAAGCCACAATCACTCAACGAAACATTCACAGTAAAAATGGAAAATGGTAAAACTGAAAGCACTAAAGATATATACATAGGATGTACTTTAACCCTAAACAATCACTCCTTCCAAATCAACATAATGCATGTTACAATAAGGAGTTTTGACGTTCTCATTGGCATGGATTGGTTAAGTACTCACCAAGCCAATATCTTGTGTTACAAAAAAACCGTTCAACTCAACTTACCAAGTAACCAAACCCTCGTCATCTACGGGGAAAAATTTGGCGCAAACCTCTTAACCATCTCTTGCATCAAGGATCAGAACTATCTACGCAAGAAGTACCATGCATTCCTAGCACACGTTTTTGACGAGAAGACGGAAGAAAAGGATATCAAGGATATTCCAGAGGTCTGTAACTTTATTAATGTATTCACAGAAGACTTTCCAGGAATACCACTTGTGCAACAATTCGAATTCAGAATCGACTTGATTCCTGGAGCCACCCTCATAGCCAAGTCACCATACCGATTGGCCCCAACCGAGATGCAGGAATTGTCCAGTCAACTGAACGAACTGTCGAGCAAATGATTCATCAGACCAAGCTTCTCACCTTGGGGAGCACCACTGTTTGTTAAGAAGAAAGATAGATAATTCCGTATGTGTATTGACTATTGGGATTTAAACAAACTCACCATCAAAAACTGAAATCCCCTACCCCGAATCGACTACCTATTCGACAAACTTCAGGGAGCGAGAAAGTTCTCAAAAATCGATCTGAGGTCGACGTACCATCATTTGCAAGTCCAGGAGGAAGATGTCACTAAAACGACATTTAGAACTCGTTACGGTCACTATATGTTCGTAGTGATGCTCTTCAGTTTGACTAATGCACCTGCGGTGTTTATGGACCTAATGAACCGTGTATGCCGACTTACTTAGATAAATTTGTGATAGTCTTCATCGATGACATATTAATCTATTCACGAAGTAAGGAAGAGCATAGTCAACACCTATAACAATTCCTGGAGACATTAAGGATGGAGAAAATATATGCAAAGTTTTCGAAATGCAAATTCTAGATCCAAAAGGCGGACTTCTTGGGACACGTGGTTAGCAAGGAAGGGATACATGTGTATACCTCCAAAATCAAAGCAATCGACAACTAGAAAAGCACCAAGGACACCAATGGAAATCCGTCAATTCTTGGGCCTTGCTGGCTACTACAGGAGGTTCATACAAAAACTTTCCAAGATTGCAAAGCCACTCACTACCTTGAATCAGAAAGGAGTGACCTTCAATTGAGAGAATAAGAAAGAAACTGCCTTCTAAACGCTAAAACAAGCCCTATGCAGTGCTCTGTTCTTGTCTCTTCCAGAAGGAGCAGAATACTTAATGGTCTACTACAATGCGTCGAAGAAGGGTCTAGGTTGTGTGCTCATGCAACGAGGAAAGGTCATTGCCTATGCCTCAAGACAACTTAAGACTCGCGAGGTCAACTACACCACACATGAGCTCGAATTGGGAGAAGTAGTGTTTGCCCATAAGATCTGGAGACACTACATTTATGGTACAAAGTGTACAATATTCACTGATCATAATAGTCTCCAGCACATTCTCAATCAAAAGGAATTCTACATGAGGCAACGACGATGGGTAGAGCTACTAAATGACTACGAATGCGAAATTCGTTATCATCCGGGAAAATCCAACGTAGTAGCGGATGCCCTAAGTCGAAAAAAATACTCGGGCCGCCAAGTAAAATCATTGACCATAACTAACCATTCACACTTGTCCACGCAGATCAATGAGTCGCAACTTGATGCTTTGATACTTAAGAATGTCGCCAATGAAGCCATGCGAAGAATGCATAAAAACCTTGCGGTTAAGAGTGACGGGGCTTATTATATTTTGAATCGAATCTGGACACCAAAATTTGGTGGGTACGGAGACGTTATCATGAGTGAGGCTCATAAGATCAAATACTTTGTTCACCTGGGTCTGATAAGATGTATCTAGACCTCAAGAAACTTTATTGGTGGCCAAACATGAAGGCAGAAATCGCTACCTATATGGGTAAGTGCTTGACTTGCGCCAAAGTTAACGGAGAATACCAGAAGCCCTCGGGTTTACTGCAACAACCAGATATACCTGAGTGGAAATGGGAGTGGATAACCATGTAATTCATAACTAAATTACCCAAGACAACTGGTGGACTTGACACCGTATGGGTGATTGTCGATAGGTTAACCAAATCTGCGCACTTTCTACCAATAAAAAAGACAAAAAATATGGAAAAACTAACAAGGAAATACATCAAGGAGATTATACGACTGCATGGTCTGCCAGTATCCATTATCTCGGATAGAGATAACAGGTTTACCTCGTGATTTTGGCGAACGCTGCAAAAGTCTTAGGGAACCGGGATTGACATGAGTGTAGCCTACCACCCACAAACTGACGGGCAGAGTGAGAGAACTATTCAAACATCGGAAGATATGTTGAGAGCTTGTGTGACCTCTTTCGATAAAGCTTGGGATACCCACTTACCCCTCATCGCATTCTCATACAATAATACTTATCACACTAGCATCAAAGTTGCTCCATTTGAATTCCTCTGTGGGCATAAGTGCATATCACCTTTGTGCTGGGCTGAGGTCGGTGACACTTAGCTAGTAAGAGGGCAAGTACCTAACAACACTATCACTGGTCCGAAGATCATACGAGAGACGACAAAGAAGATCAATCAAATTCGTGGACGACTAAAAGCATCTCGGGACCGACAAAAGAGTTATGCGGACAAAAGACGAAAGCCCTTGGAGTTCCAGGTTGGTGACCGCATTCTATTGAAGGTCTTACCCTGGAAGGGAATGATACGTTTTGGAAAATGTGGGAAACTGAATCCAAGGTATATCGGGCCATTCGAGATCCTCGCCAAGATTAGCCCGGTGTCTTACAGACTTCAACTACCGCAGGAACTCAGTAACGTGGTCCCCACCTTCCATGTGTCCAACTTGAAGAAGCGTCTGTCCGAAAAGACTCTTATCATTCCACATGACGAAATTGAAGTAAACGAGAGTCTCCAATTCATTGAGGAACCTGTAGGAATCATGGACAAGGAAGTCAAGAGAACAAAGCAAAGCCACATACCCATAGTAAAGGTCCGTTGGAACGCCAAGCGAGGACCTGAATTTAATTGGGAACGTGAGGACCAGATGAAACAAAAATACCCACATATTTTCCCCAACCCTTGAGGACCCTCTCAAAATACTAATTTTAGGACGGAATTCCTTCTAACGGGGGGATGATGTGACAACTGCAAATTTTGGGTCAAAGTCAACCAAGTAAACTCGGCTAGTATTAGGATTTTATGATAAGTAGTAAGTTTCCTAATGTTCCTAATGTACAACTTACAAGTATGAATACAAAATACCTCTCTGGAGTTGCCAATTATCAACTATATACCCTAATTAGGGTTAGTAATGTGACAACTATATGGTGCAACTATATATTATAGGGGAATAAATAATACTCGAAAAAAAAGGGCCAACCTCAGAATACATTGTTCACCTTCTGAGTCACTATTCAGATTCAGAGCCTTTTCTGCTATTTCAGACCTTTTGGTCTCGGACCCTCTCACCCCGGAAACCAGCGGTCTCGGAGCCTTTCCCGTCTCGGACCCTCCTGAGTCTCGGACCTGCCCATCCTAGACTCAGCAACCATGGATCATTCTCCTGACTTCAGACCGGCTTCCATTTCTGATTCCCATTTTGGAGTTTGACAGATTCTGACCCTTTTTCATTTTCAGAGTTTTTGACCTTGGAATTCCCATCAAACTCAGATTTTTCTCATCTCGGACCTTCTAACCTCATACTTATACCTATCTCGAAGTTTTTATTTTATTGAAAGCACATCATTTTTATGAAAAGTCAAGAGTTATAAAGGTTGACTTTATTTTATACATAAGAATTTACTAGTTACAAAATGCCCCCTCATCATAACACATGCCTCCTTTATTTCATTTCACTAACTCTGGACTATACACCATTGGTCTAATCCTTTTCCCCTCATAACTCATCCTAACCACCCCCTCAACCTTCTTTCCCCCTCTCTTTTATAATCACGACTAAAAGGCCTTTTACTCACCATCATCTTCATCATTTTTCATCTTTCTCTCGAAGGAAAACTCTCATTCTCTTTAGTAACAATCTTCCAAGTTGTTCTTGATTCTTTTTGGTAAGTACTTCCTTCATCATCTAATGATTCTACACACTTGTATACTAGTTTTAGTCCATTTACACACATTATCACGTGTTACTCTTCATAGGATCTTTAAATCTTCAAAATGTGTTCTTCAAGTGTTCTTGACTTGAAACTTTCCATTTATAACCTTCCATTCATCAAGAAAACACACATAAGGTTAGTTTATACCCCTCCATTTTCGAGATTGTTAAGTTTTAGGAGGAGAATACAAGTAAAACACAAGTATACTTGTGTTAATTTACAAGTTGTTATGCATGCTTTCTTACTTATTGTGTAAAAGTGCTAAATACATGAAATGATGTTATTAACAAGCTTTATGAACTTTTATATGCAAAAGTTTGTTTAAAATACAAAACTATGAAAAACAAGTATAAACATGCTAGATGTTCTTATGAAAAAGCCATAAACACAAAACTATATAAAAAAAACTAGAGTTTTTATGAACACAATATGATTAATTGTTTATAATTGGTTTGATATTTATTTAATATTATTAACCAATTTATAATCATTATTATAAAGAAATTGAAAAGTCATAGGAGTTTCAAATGAATGTGGTGAAAGAAAAAATGCTTCATTTATAAGTATTTCTATCATTATAATTATTAAAACGTCAAACATTGTTTTGTTTTTAAAGATGACAATATAATCATGTATATAGTGTTATTTTAAATATTTTTATTGTAAGTTATTTTAAACAATTTATTTAAAAACTTTTAATGATTATAAAAATATCTTTAGAAAATATTTTAGTTAATTTGAGATTGTAATTTACCTTTTCCATTTGGTACTACAATTTATCACTTTTAATTATTTACAAAATATTCTTTGGGTTTTTTTTTTAAGTTGAACTAAAATTTATATTTAAGATGATCTTATAATAACTTTTTATAAAATATTTTTTTGGGTTTTTTTAAGTTGAACTAAAATTTATCTTTAAGTTGACCCTATAATGTTATATTTAAATTAACAATTTAAGTAATTTGTAAAAATTGTTTTAAAGTTGTAGCTTTAAAATGACAATGATTTACATACAACAACATATTAAAAATAATAAATTACATATAATATGTTAAAGATAAAAGACATAACTTTATAAGTAGAAGTAAATATATTACTTTAATATTTAAACTTAGTTTATTTATAATTGGTTTGATATTTATATAACATTATTTACCAATTTATAATCATTATTAGAAAGAAATTGAAAAGATATAGAAGTTTCAAATGAATGTGGTAAAAGGAAAAATGGTTCCTTTATAAATATATTAGACTAATGTCCGCGCGTTGCGCAGAAACACCTATATAGTTAAAGTCTTTACAAATATATGTTTTTTTAAATATAACAATAATGTTGTTGTTAAATTTGATATAATAATTCGTACACTTAGTTAATATACTTTATTGATTATTTTAAATTATATGATAATATATACATCTTTTATAACTTCATAATCTCAATAGTTTGAATAACTTCTAACTGCGAGTTACACATGAATAAAATTAAGTATAATATATAGTTTAATGTTATTTCTAGTTGTTGTTATTGTTAATTAATTTTGTAAAATTTATTTTCTTAATGTTTTAATTTCTATCATTATAATTATTTAAAACATCAAACATTGTTTTTTGATTTTAAATGTAACAATATAATCATTTATATAGAGTTATTTTTAACTATTGTTATTGTAAGTTATTTTAAACTACTTATTTGAAAATGTTTAACGATTATAAAAATATATTGAGAATATATTTTAGTTAAATTGAGATTACAATTTAGTTTTAACAATTATCACTACAATTTATCACTCTTAACTATTTACGAAATATTCTTTGGTTTTTTAGGTGGAACTGAAATTTATATTTAAGTTGATATTGTAATGTTATATTTAAGTTAACAATTTAAGTATTTTGTCCAAACATTTCAAAAGTTGTACATTTAAATTGATAATGGTTTACATACAACAACATATTAAATCTAATAAATTAAGTATAATATGTGAAAAGTTAAAGACATAATTTTATAAGTAGAAGTAAAGCTAATAATTTAAAACTGAAACTTAGTTTATTTATGATTATACTGTAGGTTTGATATTTATTTAACCTTATTAACAAACTTATAATCATTATTAGAAAGACACTACAACTTATCACTTTCAACTATTTTTAAAATAGTCTTTGAGTTGTTTAAGTTAAACTAAAATTTATATTTAAGTTGACCCTGTAATGATATATTTAAATTAATAATTTAAGTATTTTATACAAACTGTACCAAAATTGTATCTTTAAAATGATAATGGCTTACATCCAACAATATATTAAAAATAATAAATTAATTATAATATGTTAAAATTTAAAAAAAACACAACTTTATAAGTAGAAGTAAAGATATTATTTCCATACTAAAATTTAGTTTATATATGATTACACTTTAGGTTTGATATTTATATAACCCAATTAACCAAATTATAATTATTATTAGAAAGAAATTGAAAAGTCATGAGAGTTTCAAATGAATGTGGTGAAATAAAAATTCATGAGAGTTTCAAATGAATTCTGAAAGGAAAAATGTTTCCTTTATAAGTATACTAGGCGAATCCCCGCGCGTTTGGGAGAATAGAATTATATAGTTAACTTTTACCAAATTATTATTTAATATTTCTACTTTGAAACAAAATGTTAGTAGTAAAACAAACATATAGTTAACATATTAGTTTTATTAAACATTATAGTTTAATTTTTAAGTCATTGTGATATATACAATTATTTGATAATTTATAAACCGTTTAAAATTTGTGTAAATTATATGTCAAATGAATGATAATATAACGGGTAACAAAACGTATGAACAAAAATATGAATTGTAACTTTTAGTAACATAAAAGTAGAAAAACATTTATTATAACATTTGTATTAAAAAAGATATACATACAACAAATAATAAAAAATATGAAAAATAAACACTATAACTTTTAATAACATAAAAACACTAAAACATCTATTATAACATTTATATTAACTCTTCATATTTAAATCACAAATCTCTTCAAATACATTAATGTTTTTAATGAGCAAAACTTTATAACCTTATAAAAGAAAGGAAAATAAAAAGTTAATAGTGATTACTAATTAATAATAATAAGTTAAAAACTCTTCAGTTGTAACTAATAAATATAACTAAATTAGAAAACTCTTGAGTTGTAGTGTGAGTTTCAAATGAATGCGGTACTTGGAAATGTATATTGATTATTATTATTATTATTATTATTATTATTATTATTATTATTATTATATTCGTCTAAATAATTGGTTTTGATGAATCATTTTAATCCCTTCAATTAATAAACATAAAGATATTTAATTATAAATTTATAACATACATAGGTGCATAAATATGTTAAACAAATCACATATAATATATATATATATATATATATATATATATTTTCGTAAATTTCATATGTAATTCGTGTCGTAGTAATATGGATAAATTACTTTCATATGAAGAACATATCATGATAAGTCAATCATAATTACATATCAAATGTTCAAAATTATGTTATCTTTTAAATATTGTCTTTTAAATATGTTGTGTAGGATAACCCAACAAAAAATAATAGAAAATAAACATAACCAAAATAGAAAACTACAATCAAGTAAATAAGAGCATTGGGTGGTTGAATATATAAATAAAGATGTTACATAAACATATATTTAAATCAAAAGAAAAAACTAACATTCGTCAACTTTGCTCAAACACAAAAACCAATATCCGTTTTATGAATATTCTTTCTTCATTTTACACCATTCAACCATAGAAACTTGATGACAATTATTCACTAACCTGCAATCAAAATATTTTTCTTGGAAAAGAAAAATCATAAAGATATTCCAATCAAAACATTGATGTTTGGAGAGTCACATTCAAGATTGAGTAATACATACAAATCACATATAAAGATTAAATGAGAAACTGAATATAAAGAAAGAATAGAAAAGCTTCATTTGTTTTGGTTGAAATAAAAATGATATTACAATTACCATCGATGCGACATAACCCATTTTTTCAAATCATATTTGGATCGTGAATGCTTCAACTATATGAAAACTTTTGAATCACAATATCTTCAAATCCTTCTTACATGTAATGTGACAACCGTCAAAATTCGAGTCGGTCCTAGATTTGAATAAACTTAGTTGCACATATAGGCATGAAACATACTAGAATTTGTAACCAGATGCTAAGTTATAACCTACTAAAAACTTGGAAACAAGTAGAATCTATGGATAGTGTACTTAGATTTCACATTGTTATGTGAATTCTACAACTACTTAAATGTAGAGACTATCCATATTCGGGTCATTCTTTGACTCAAAAACCATTTCATTAATCATATACACATATCATTCACTTGACCTAGTGGTATAAATTAGATCTGATTCTCATTGAAACTTAAGTCAAAGTTGAAGACTAGGACTAGTATACTTGATTCATCAATTTCGCTTGAATCTAGGAATCACTACATAGAATACCAATAAATCGATAAAATAAATTACAAAAAGTATTTATAACTATAAAAGAGTTATAATACCATAAGATAAATTGAATTCTCAAAGATTCTATTGATTTTGATATCCAAAGATTAATCAAATCTGAAAACCCTAAAAGCCCTAAAACCTAAATTTTATAAAGTTTAACATCAAGAAATCTAAAAAAATAGTTATGAAACTTATAATAATATCTTAAAATAATTAAAGTCAAGGAAATATAATCAAGGAAAATAAAAATTTAAGTCATTAACATTCACCCTTAATTTATAAGTGAAAAATCAATATTTTATGAGTAAAAACTATATTAAGATGCATATTTTATAAAACATTGGTGTTTTTATAAAATAATTGGAATTTTATAAAAATGGAAGAGTGAGGGAACCTATCTCTGTTGGATATAGTGTCTAAGTCCATAACTATATTTGGTATGTACTTGACCCGACCCGTCATGGTCCATTTGGGTTGCACTTCACCCGAACAATTTATGGATAATCTTTTGAGAATAGTACAAGTTATAATTTATTAATATATTATAAGTTCTAATATATTAATATAAGATCATATTATTTAATTAGTATTGATCTATAATTAATCTAGGATTAATTTAGAGATCAAAAGTATTACTAATTAAATATGGGCTTCTATATATATATAGTGTGGGCCAATGCTTATTTGGAATGGGATAGGCTTGCATGGAAAGTCCATGGATACTCCATGGAGCTTTAACCCATGTATCTCATGGAAATGAAGAGACATGGGTATTAGGGTTTACATGGATGTAACCCTAATCCACCACACTATATAAAGGAGGCTTTGGTTCTTGAAATCACACTAGTTGAGGTGAGTAAAGCAAGAGGGCTGATTTCAAGATAGTAGTGACTATTCTCTTAAACTTCCAAGTTTGTGGTGATTTGTGATTTCCATTTGAGGCATCCACACTATTGGTGCTAGTCTCTAAAAATCCAAGCAATCAACTACAACTACAAGGTAAGTATTTCTGCTAGCTTTATTTGATTCATGTTCCCCATGCCATGCTAGTTAGGATATGACCCTTGGAAAAATAATTATTTGCATGTATCTTAGACAAACATAGATCCAAGGTTTATTAGGGTTGCATGTACACTTAGGAAGTGTTAGAATGCTCAAAACCCATCAATCTCCACATCAGAATTTGTCCCACCTATTTCTTAGGCACCCTCTTCCAAAAAAAAATTAATCATTCAATTCACCCTCACACTCCATCTTCTCCTCTTCACTCTCTCTCACACTCCATCACCGACTCCACTCATTTCTCTCAAATCTCTCTCTAAACTCATGAAAATTATACAGCCAAGAACACATATCAAGCACAAAATCTTCATCATTTGATGTTATTCTTAAAGGTAGACAAGAAAATCCTTTACTTTCCTTCACTTTTCTTTCATGTTTTACAAAGTTTGCTACATTTTCTCCATCTTCTACTCCATTCTAATGAAAGATCATGAACACATAAAAATATACACACAGACTCACGGATTTGATGATGATGGTGGTGGGATTTCACCCAAAAACAACATGCATGTTGTTTTTGGTGAAATCCAGGGACCAAAACCTAAGTCAAAATCAACATAATGCACTTTCCTACAAGTTTTGGGTGAAAATCACCACATGCACCCTAAGTTTTCTATCAACAAAGATTTTTGAACATTTCAAACTCATGAATGGTCTTCAAACCAACATGCATGTGATGATCTTCAAGCTTAGATGCTTGATGATCAAAGTTTGTTGTTAAAAAGCTTTCGAATAGCTTCATAAAGGATTTATTCCCAAATAAATATCTAAAACAACTTTTCTGATCTAATCTGATTTTGCCCTATATTCTGCCAACAAAATGAGATGTTCTACAAATGTTCAGAAAATAATTCATTTTTCTCGAATTATTATAACTATTGCAATAAAATAGGGCAATAAATCATATAAAATACTTTATGAGGTCTATAAATCATAGGTAAATTCGTGGATGACCTCTATGCTACATAATGACGTTTCATTAATTTCATCGATTTTTGTTACTGTTTAGTGTGGTTTTGAATTTTCTTTTTATTTAGCCGCAATAAATCACAAAACCACTTTACAGAATATGAAAAGAGAATCTAATAATTTTCACAGCTCCTACCCTATGTGTAAGACTCCGAAAAATAATTTCAGAATTATTCATAATGCATTCCTATTTTCCCCCGAATTTTGTGTTTATATTTGACTAAAAACATGAATGTTATTCGAAACCCATCAGTGGTATCAGAGCCTAGGCTTGTTTGTTTGATACTTGATGCAAAATATTGGAAAAAGTCGAAAAACTTGTTGTCTGTCTGATGAACTCGCCGAGTCCATGGGGGGACTCGCCGAGTTCATGTGTATCTTCATCCTACTCGGCGAGTAGGTTCGTGCACTCGACGAGTAGGAGCCACAGAATGCAGATTTTTGACATTTGCTGCTGGAAATGGACTAGAAACATTACCCTAAACTGTTTTGGTGTTATAAAACTTGTTTTAGATGATGTAATGTTTATGCTAATCCATTTACAATGGCTATAATAAAAAATTACAAGATTTATGAGTAATTTATGATTCTTGAAATGTTCATATTCATGTTCTTGAACTTATGAAGATTAGATGATCATAGGAATTGTTTGTAACCTACTTGGTAGTTTAATTCTTGATCATAATGTTTTTTAATGGAGTCCATAACTTGTCCTCAAGTTATGGAAAACCAAGAGTCACACTTGAATTAAAACCATTAAAAGAACACAAGAGTTAGAAGAATGAAGAGTCTTCATTTTTAATACTCTATTTAACTCATAAGTTACAAGAAATGAAAAGTTTTGAAAGTTTACAAAACTTGACCTCAAGTTTTGGAACAAGTAAAGTCATATTAAAAACTTTAATTCCAACCCTTAGAATTTTAAAAGTTAAAATCCAACCCTTATACTTATAATATTATAAGTTAATAATAATATATATATGTATAAGATCAAAGTCGTCTTACCGCTAGTACGCCTCATTCACGAAGCTAGTCTATACGGTGGGTATAAGGTTGTTGCCTATAAAATGGCAACTTAATGGGTGTCCACTCTCACCCACCGCTTGCTTGACCGGTGGAGGGTCGTTAGCCGAACGGATAGGACAAGGACTTATAAATTCTCATTAAAAGTATAATGATAATTATAAAGTAACTAAATGTTTTATTAAATTCCCAATCTTAGTTACTTTAGGAAAAATGTGAATAAGGTGCTAATCCATGGAATTACACTTTACACTTTGTTTAAGTTGTTAGTGGAGCGTGTATGGTTAACTGGCACACTAACTTGAACTTAACAAGGTAGGTGAAGGGTGACTTAATGTTTATCATAGTATCGATGGAGCGTGTGTGGTTAACCGGCACATCGATTGAGGGGTAGTACATTAAGGGTACCAAGTAATTTGCATGGTTACTTCACACCTTCTTTTGTGATCCTCGGCATCCCAGTCATAAAACCTGAAGGGCACACTCGAGATTGAAACATGCCATTGAAGAATGTTCAATGAATCTCAATGAATCTAAGAGTTTCTAAACCAATTAAAACCTAATTAAAATTTTGTTTTTCATGGTGGAAATTCGTGAATCGTCATTCACCTACCTTCAAATATCTTATAGCTTAGATTACGGCATCCCTCTTCTAAGTTATAAAATATTGTGTTGGGTCCTAGCCTTAATACTACATTTAGGTGTTTTATTAAGGACTGTTTCTAAATCTAATCTAATCTATTCCCTCTTCTTTTCAGATGTCTTCCACTAATAATGCTTCTGGCTCTAACCCTACTAGCTCTTTCTCTCTCATGAATCTTTGTGGGAGAGTCATCTTCGATGGATCCAACTTTACTGATTGGATCAGGAACATCAGGATGGTCACTCGGTATGAGAACAAAGAATATGTTCTCGACAAGGAGCTAAAGGTACCCGAGCCAACTGCTACTCCTGAAGAGCTTGCTGAATATGAGGTACATGAAAGGGATGCTACAAAAGTAGCATGCATCATGATGGCCACCATGACAGCCGAGCTCCAAAAGTCCTATGAGGACTATTATCCTTTTGAGATGCGCCAGGACTTGATGGACCGTTACCATCAGAGTGCTCGTCAAGATCGATATGAAATAATCTCCTCCATGATAACAACCTGAATAAAGGATGGTGAACCCATCACGGACCACATGCAGAAAATGCAAAGGTATGTGGACCGTTTACTGAAGCTGAATGTGAACTTCCCCCAAGGAGTTAGCAATAGACATCATTTTGCACTCCTTACCATCATGTTATGATCAATTCTGCATGACATATCACATGAACAAGGAAGAAGTCACCCTCAGTAAACTTCAGGGACTCTTGTAGACCGCAGAAAGTGGTATAAAGGTTAAGTCGGTTGTTACTACTCCTACTCCTACTCCAACTGCGGCCAATGTCTTTGCAATCGGGCATGGCAAAGGGAAGAAGAGAAAGAACCCTTCTAAGGGTACCAAGGGTAAGACCCTTGAAGGCACCTCTTCAAGCAAAACCAAGAAAGGTTTTGTCACTCCTTCTACTAACCCTAATGAGGCTGAATGCTTCTATTGTCATGAAAAGTCGCACTAGAAGCGAAACTGCCCAAAGTACCAGCAAGATGTGAAGGATGGGAAAGTAAAACCCAACCATCCAGGTATATACACTATATTGTCTAATAACTCACCTCATTCAAAGTCTTGGGTCCTTGATACCGGTTGTGGTATTCACATATGTTGTGATTTGCAGGGACTAAGAAGAAGTGAGAATGTGGAGCAGGGAATGATAAACTTGATCATGGGAAACAGGAAAGCATCACCTGTCACCAAGATAGGAGTTTATTCCTTAATGCTAAATAGTGGGTTTACATTAGATTTGAATAAGTGTTATTATTCGCCAGAAATGGCAAGAAATGTTATTTCCTTTCATGCATTGTATAAAACGTGCCTTTGTGTATGATTCAATGAGTGGTAGAACAAACATATGAGTCGAAGTTTATCTGTTCCTTCTAGGATTAGAAGCGATATCTGGGCCCCTCGATGATTTTTTTTTGACCTATGTACCGAGCCCGATCAGAACTAAATTGATGTGTTCAGTTAAGTTCTATGTCAAACAAATCGGAAATCGGGAAACAAATGTTGGAAAATAAGTAAGACCATGTTCCATGTATTTGTCCGGCTGATAGCTAGAACAGAGTATTATATGATCACTTATCTAAAATGGCGTGTTCTAGTTCAACAGAGTTTAAAGAGACACGATTGTTGATCGGTTCCTGAAGTCATACTTGCAACTATAGTTATTAGACTTATCCAAGTGGGAGACTGTTGGATATAGTGTCTAAATCAATAACTATATTTGGTATGTACTTGACCCGACCCGGCATGGTCCATTTGGGTTACACTTCACCCGAACAATTTATGGATAATCTTTTGAGAATAGTACAAGTTATGATTTATTAATATATTATAAGTTCTAATATATTAATATAAGATCATATTATTTAATTAGTATTGATCTTTAATTAATCTAGGATTAATTTAGAGATTAAAAGTATTACTAATAAAATATGGGCTTCTATATTTATATAGTGTGGGCTAATGCTTATTTGGAATGGGCTAGGCTTGCATGGAAAGTCCATGGATACTCCATGGAGCTTTAACCCATCGATCTCATGGAAATGAAGAGACATAGGTATTAGGGTTTACATGGATGTAACCCTAATCCACCACACTATATAAAGGAGGCTTTGATTCTTGAGATCACACTAGTTGAGGTAAGTAAAGCAAGAGGGCCAATTTCAAGATAGTAGTGACTATTCTCTCAAAGTTCCAAGTTTGTGGTGATTTGTGATTTCCATTTGAGGCATCCACACTGTTGGTGTTAGGCTCTAAAACTCCAAGCAATCAACTACAACTACAAGGTAAGTATTTGTACTAGCTTTATTTGATTCATGTTCCCCATGCCATGCTAGTTAGGATATGAACCTTGGAAAAATAATTATTTGCATGTATCATAGAAAAAACATAGATCCAAGGTTTATTAGGGTTGCATGTACACTTAGGAAGTATTAGAATGCTCAAAAACCATCAATCTCGACATCAGAATTTGTCCCCCCTATTTCTTAGGCACCCTCTTCCCAAAAAAAATTAATCATTCAATTCACCCTCGCACTCCATCTTCTCCTCTTCACTCTCTCTCACACTCCATTACCGACTCCACTCATTTCTCTTAAATCTCTCTCTAAACTCACCAAAATTATACAGCCAAGAACACATATCAAGCACAAAATCTTCATCATTTGATGTTATTCTTAAAGGTAGACATGAAAATCCTTTACTTTCCTTCACTTTTCTTTCAAGTTTTACAAAGTTTGATACATTTTCTCCATCTTCTACTCCATTCTAATAAAAGATCATGAACACATAAAAATATACACACAGACTCACGGATTTGATGATGATGGTGGTGGGCTTTCACCCAAAAACAACATGCATGTTGTAAATGGTGAAATCCAGGGACCAAAACCTAAGTCAAAATCAACATAATGCACTTTTCTACAACTTTGGGTGAAAATCACCACATGCACCCTAAGTTTTCTATCAACAACGATTTTTGAACATTTCAAACTCATGAATGTTCTTCAAACCAACATGCATGTGATGATCTTCAAGCTTAGATGCTTGATGATCAAAGTTTGTTGTTAAAAAGCTTTCAAATAGCTTCATAAAGGATTTATTCCCAAATAAATATCTAAAACAACTTTTCTGATCAAATCTAATTTTGCCCTATATTCTGCCAACAAAATGAGATGTTCTACAAATGTTTAGAAAATAATTCATTTTTCTCGAATTACTATAACTATTGCATTCCCACTTTACAGAATATGAAAAGGGAATATAATAATTTTCGCAGCTCCTACCGTATGTGTAAGACTCCGAAAAATAATTTCAGAATTATTCATAATGCATTCCCATTTTTCCCTGAATTTTGTGTTTATAATTGACTAAAAACTGGAAAAATAGTTCTACTTATCCAAAATTCTTGAAAATTTACCATACGACCTTATAATATATTATAACTCTAAATAAAAATTTGGATGATTTTTGTATTCAGTATGCTATTTTTCTTCTATTTTATAAGATTAAATATACTTAAATCCATAAAATAGGATTAGACTATATAAAATCATCATTGGGATTTTTCCCAGATTATTTACACTGTAGATAAAGGTTAATTTTTTTTTTTGGTAATTTACTTTAATTGTTTAATAATTATTCTCCAATTAATGATTATTTAATAAGATAAAACAAAGAAAAATTGAAAGACTAATTGAAAAATATATTTTTTATTTTTCACAACTTTTATAATAACAGTGTTACAAAAAGTGTGGGCAATTTTGGAAACAGTTTGCTATTTATTTCAATTTTTATTAGGATAAATGAACAAAAATCATAAAATCGGGTTAAAAAGTTTAGAAATCCACTTTTATATTTTAACAGCTTAAGAATGTTTAATAACAGTAATAAAAAAGGTTTGGACAATTTTGGAAACTGTTTTCTATTTATTTAAATTTTTTTTAGAATAAATGCACAAAAATTATAAAATTGGGTTAAACATTTTATAAATCCATTTTTACATTTTTACCAGCTTACGTATGTCTAATGGAAGTATCATAAAAAGTTAGGGAATTTTTATCATTTGGATGCTATTTTTCACGAATTTATACTGTTATGAAGGCTTAAAATTCTGGAAAAATAGTTAATCTTTTCAGAAATTCAAAGGAAAATTTATATAAGACCTTTGCTATGTTTAGAATCAAAATACAAAGTTTGAGAATTTTTGGAAACTGTTTGATAATATTTTGGCTTTTTAAGAGCTTAAAACACATTTAAATGTGTTGAAATACCCTCAAATGATATTACAAAATTTTGGAAAATTAATATCCAAAATTTTCTCAATCACATGAGTTATAAAACTTCACCATTTCAGAAAAATGTTTGTAACTTGTCAATATTAAATTTTGAAACAATATTGGCATAATTCTATTGTAGTAGCAAATATATTAGTGTTAGCTTTCTATTAGAGACTCATTAGTGTGTAACATCGTATAGGAATCGATAGTGGTACAAGTGGATCGTAGTTAAAGACACAATTTGCATCATCTAAATGCATATTTTGAGTATTTACGTACTCCCTTATTTTTGGTTTTATGTTTTGAGGTGGAAAAGCATGTCCGAAAAACTATTTATTGTGCGTTATATTTAAATTGAATTGTATCAAACTTGATTGCTATATTTTGCTATGTATGTCTATGCAACACGAAACATGAGAACTTATCGTCTTAAGTCCCTTCCCTTATACTTTACTCAAACCATTAACTCTTTGAGCCAATGGTCATTATGGATAGCGCTATTAGGAACTGGCAACTCCTTATTCGCCCGATTGCTGGAGTACATGATATCATATAATCTATGGAACGATAAGCATAGATCTTGATAGGGCATCAGTCATAGGCTTGGTTGGGAACTCATTGTTTGCTCATATACATACAAACTTGTTATTTATTATGGAAATAAACTCGTTTATCAATTATAGCAATCGACTTTGTTTCTCATTATAGCAACGAACTTTGTTTATGCAAACTTATTTACTCATTTGCAATATATTTCTATTTATGGAAACTTTATTTCCCATGAGAATATGAACGTTGCATCTCATTTTGCAACATACTTTATCTCTCATGATGACAATGATCTTTGTTTATACAAACTTATTTACTCATTTTAACAATATACTTTATTTGTGGAAACTTCTATTAAAACTTTGATTACGATTCATGAAACTAATATTATTTTTAACCTGTGAGTACTTACCAATGATTTTTATAGTTGACGCTCGTTTTACATGCTTTTTCAGGAATCATCGAGTAAGTGGCACTTAGGGACACTTCACTGTTAGGAGCATTCGCATGTGTCGTATTCCAATTTTCATTGTATTTTCTTTTAAAAGTTGTTCAAACCCATTCTAAATTTGTATTGATTTTTAATACTTTCGTTGGTGTTGTCTTTTAACTTTTGCTATTAAACCCTTTATACTGCCACGCCTCGTGTTTCCGCTTTAGTGGGGTTTGACATGTAAGATTTTATATAACACAAAAGACACAAAAGATTGGCTTTTTTATAGTAAACTTTTCACTAAATGCTAATTAAACATAAAATAAGTTATAAAACTTTTGAGTGCTAAATCATAATTAAGAAAACTTTTGAGTTGCATTAGTTAAAAAAGGGGGTTTCAAATGAATGTGGTTTGAGGAAGTTAAAAAAGGGGGTTTCAAATGCATGAGATTCAAGAAAAAATGTTAGCTTTATAAGTATGTATGACTAGGCGAATGCCCGCGTAATGTGCATGATATGAAAAAGTATTTTATATTAAAAATAACTAAATCGTTGTTAATAACAATTAAATAACAATTTCATAAAAAATGCCTCCAGATATAAACGTATAAATATAAGTTTTAAGTTTACAATATGAATGTTTTGTGTATTAAAATGTGATTTTATTGTATTAATTTCTCAATTTTGTTTATTAAACTGTGAACTGACTGTATTAGGCTATTAATTAACTGAATTAATTTGTGAATTTTGTGTATTAACTTGTGAATTTATTATATTAAACGGTGAATTATTGTATACTAAATTGTGAATTCATTATATTAAGGTGTGGATTGATTGTATTTAGCTGTGAATTCACTGTCGATATCTAAATGTGAAGTTCGTATGAATCGAGTATATGAAACAAAATCAGAGTACAGATCGAAATAAGAACACAAAACGTAAATAAGATATGTTTGGCTCTATTATTGCTTCTAAAAGAGTACACAAAAAATAAGAACACAAAAGTTACTCTTACTCCTATACCTATCCCTATTTATAGGAACAAAGGAAGCATACAAAAAATACATAAAGGCTAAGACATATAAGCTTCAAACTCTAAAATGCCCTTATGAAATACATACATTCGAATACACAATACATAGTTCAAAACTTATCAAGCCTAAAGGTACTTCGACACCTCAGAACATATTTCGAACTATATGTTATCCCCTTTTGTGAGAAGTGTCGAATCTATGTCATTAGTATCTTTGTGGCTTGATAAATTACCCTGCACATCTCCATGTACCAGATAATCATCTTTCAGATCCCAACCTTATTTCCCGTTGTATTCCTTTTGGAATTATTAATACGAACAAGAAGATTCGTGTACTGTGAGTTCGTGTATATAACATCCACGTTCAATTATCGTGTTTTGTTTAAAAATGAATACTATTAAATAATATATGATTTGAGGTAAAACTATGTTTAGAATCATTCGGAAAAGTAATGGGAAGTCTTATGAGATTCCAATCAAAAGTCAAATATTGAAATTAACGAAAATGTAAAATTTAAGTTGGAAATAGGTAAAAATAAAGTTATTGAAAGTTGTAAATTATCTCATTAGAAACGTTTAGGTGAAAACCTCACTGAAATCCGAACTATAACGAAGAAGTAATTACTTATTGAAGTTTCGCGATAGAACCGACACAACGCCATATAGCGTAAAAAGTGAGTTTACGATAAACTAATTTTTAGCCTTTGTGATCTAAATGAAATTCGTAGTATTCGTTAAACCAAGAACTTTCATAAAAAGAACATCCAAATCTAACTTCGTATGAGGAAGTTATGATTTTTCTAAGATTCGGCGTAGCTGTACACAGCCCGAAACTTGAAATAAAGATCGAGTGATTTTTAGCCGACATAACCTAAACGAGAATCGAATATCTCATCAATAGTAGTACAATGGTAAAAGGACAGACGAAAACTAACGTTGGATGAAGAATTTAGGAATTTTGAACGAACTTTTCTTGTCCCGGTCTATTAAAAATATAATATTAAAAATGAAGTCAAAATTAGCCGACGAAGTCTAAACAAAAGTTGTAGAGTATAATTTCACATATGTGTGGATATAAAGAACGTAAAAAATGGAGCCCTTATGCAACAGATGTGAATTTTTGGAGTTTTGGGCACCAACTTCGAGTCTGGTCCGAAAGAGTACGCCCAGCGTACTCGTGTAAGTGATATGGAGTCTGTCACCCTCCCTACTCCTTCGCATGATAGCACGTGTCATAGCCTTGACACGTCCAAGCTGATCCACTTCGTACGCCCAGCGTAGAGCGCCGCTATGCAGTACACCTAGTGTACCGAGGAGTTACGCCCAACGTAAGCGAGGCTTCGGATACTATAAATAGAAAGCGAGGTCTTCCGGTTTTTGTTTAAAAAATTGACTCTCTTTCACCTTCTAATCTCTCTCAAATTACCCTAACACCCCTCAAAGCCTTGGAAACATCCACGACAACCGAAGCAAGTCCCGACGTACCGAAGACCCGAGAAAATAATCTTTTCAAGTTGAAACTATGCCCGCGCAAGGCCCAGTTTTCAACAAAAATCCCTAGTTTCGTCAAAGAAAGTCATTTTTAGAGACGAAGTGCTGCCCAAATCAACATTTTATCAATCGGTTATTTCACGGTGAATTCAATACATGGGCAATTGACAATTCAAAATTGTATTTTCTATGAAACTTGGGCTGAAGTCTTGTTGATATATATCATGTTGAAATTTTTGTATTTCATTGATTGTAAATCTTTAAATTAGAATATTGATTGATATGGAAAGCCTGTCATATGATACTCATCTGCCTTTGTTGTTGTTTGTCCCTCTTTGTTTCTGTCATATATATATATATATATATATATATATATATATATATATATATATATATATATATATATATATATATATATATGGCATAACGTTATATTGTAACTGTTATTGAACTTACTAAGCGTCACCCGATTATATATATATATATATATATATATATATATATATATATATATATATATATATATATATATATATATATATATATATATATATATATATATGGCATAACGTTATATTGTAACTATTATTGAACTTACTAAGCGTCACCTGATTATCCCTCATAGTGTTTAATTATTGCAGGTGATAAGCATCCAGTATAGTTATGTACTGTTAGAAGATGTAGAATAGATAATATTATAACTTGTGTATTTAGTGTATAAATTCCTAGGTAGTTATGTAATATACAAAACTTTGTAAAAGCCTCGTTAGTCGGTTTGTATCCAGTCTTTTGTAATAAGACCATATATGTAAAATATGTTTATGAATATGCATGTTTTGAGTAATAATGTTAAGTATTAAAGGGGCCTTTCAATTATGGTAGCAAAGTAGTAGTTTAAGTGAACTAAATCCACAGATTGGTATCTAGACTTAAACCGTCGGAAGTTCAATATATGAACGGATTCATTGTAATTAGATGGATACAAACCATAGGAAAGACTAAAGTGAAGTATTTGGTAATGATAAATCCTAATATTCTAAAATACAATAATACTCCAAATTTTCAGAATAATGGTTGAACAGGTGAGTAGCCATACACCAAATGTGGGTGGAGATCCTCAACTTGATGAAGTAAATACTCCAGTATCCCCTCGTGAGGAGTGACTTGTGGATAAAGGTAAAGAGAAAGCCATCGGAGAATCTTCAAAAGGGGAGGCGAAATGTCCCTCATTCAAAACTTTCATGAGTAATGTTGCTATAGAGTTTTCAGGTGTTCTTAATCCTATTCTTGTTCTTACATGGATCCAGAACACAAAAAAAGTATTATGTATCTCTCATGTGGTTAATGAAGACAATGCTAATTATGCTTCTGCAATGCTCATTGGAGAAGCCTTGGTCTAGGGTGAAGCAACAGTCGAAGCTCTCAACGTGTATGACCAAGAGAATTTATCTTGGTAAATCTTCAAAACTCGTTTGCTAGGAAAGTATTGTCCTCTTGACATGAGGAGAATATTGGAGAAAGAGTTCTTCGAGCTCAAACAGGGAGGAATGACTGGGAATGATTATGAAACTCAATTCAATCAAAAATCACGGTTTGCTGCAAAGTATATTCCAACTAAAGACGATAATATTCAGTTATTCCTACAAGGACTACGGTACGAAATCCGTGATTTCGTGGTTAATCGGGACCTTCTGTCATTTGATAAAGTTGTTGAGTACGCTTGAAAGTGCCAACATGACTTAGAAATACATGGTGCCACTATTTCAGTTCCGCAGTATCCACGTATTGATCGAACTGTTCCTGTTTCCTCTATTCCACCAGCCCAATCTATTCAAACTGATCCTGGTAAACAAGTGCAAGCTCATAATACCTCTCGTGGCCGTGGTAGGCCACAATCTTTTTCTCTTTAGTCACCATTGTGTTGAAATTGTGGAAACAATCATCAGGGCGAATGTAGATTAAAAAAAGGATTAGAAATCTGACATGGATGTGGAGAAATAGGCCACATGAAGTGTGACAACCCGAGCCTTATTCCGTCAATGTTAATCAAACTCTGTTAAATAAAATTTCAAATTTTATTTGTTCAGTTAAATTCTTATGGTTTAGAAAATCATTTTATTTATTTAAATAAGAGTTGGAACCAAAATCACGCGAAAACTCGGGTTTTTCTTCAAAAATTCAGCAAAATCAGGTCAGACTGGTGTTCACGGTCGTAAACTGTTCACGGCTGGGTGGACCCAACCACCGACCATGAACCCAACCTATATATACGTGTTCCTACCCTCATTTATACTTTTCTAGCCGAAAACACACTTTCCCTCTCCAAAAACCACCACCCGAAAACCCAAGTTTTTTCTTCATCTATCACTCAATCCACCTCAGTACTCGTTTTAGAGCATCAAACATCCGTCTTTTCATCAAATCAAGCATTGTTGTTCTTGAGCTCACGACCGTGAACCCTTAAAATCTTCAAATCTTCAAGGGCCAAAATTAGTTCACGGACATAAACCATTCAAAGACCGTAAACCCTTCAAGGGCAGGGAACCGTTCATGCCCGAGAACAATTCACCGCCGTAATCCCTTCACGGCCGCATTCGGCCCTACATCGTGAATCTTGGCTACAAACCCACTTTTCCACTTCGATCGAGTCTCAGATTCCGTTAACTTTGTGTACAACAAACTCGAGGGTCATCGTTTCCAGCCTTGTTGTCCGACACATACACACAACCAATAGTGAGTTCATACCCCTATGCTTTTTCTATTTTTAACGTTTTCAGGGGGAATACAAAGCCAAACACAAATGATTTTGTGAACTTATACAAAAGAATTTCAACATGTTTAAAACTTATGCAATTGATAAAATCAAAAGATTTCCACATTTTATAAAATATTTAGATATTTTATCTTTTTTGTAACATGCTGAGCACAAGGGACGTTTTCAACTTACACCTATAATTACATAGTTTTCATAATAATACATGAACTGAGTACTTAACACACATGCAAACTTTAATAGGTACAGTTTAGGATTTCAATACACCGTTTCACAAATTGAAGAACCATACATCATAACAAACATATAAACTATGATAGAACTAGTTTATGGCATACAATACTATCTTTCAGATAACAAGAGTACGTTACTAAATAATTATTTAAGTATAATTATTTTTACTCTACAAGGCATACATTCAGATTCAAGTACAAGAGAACATAATACTACACGTAAAGTAGTTAATACAGGGTTGTGAGACATCACTTCAATTATACCCTTCGGGGTGCAGGTTAAATCCTATCATAGTATAATCAGAGCCTCCTGAGGGAGAGCGTAAGATTTGTGAATAGATCTTTTCGAGATTGACTATCCTACACCTGAACTACTAGCTACAATTAGGCAGGCATGGGGTGACAAATGTCATAACTGTTGGATTAGATGTCTAAGCCCATAACTATTATTGGTATGTACTCGACCTGAGGGTAGCATGGTCCATTTGGGTTGCAAAACACCAGGAAAATTTGTAAGGATGGACTCTTGAGAGAACTTTATATATGATTTGTTAATATATTATAAGTTGTAATATATTAATATGAAATCATATGTTTTAATTAATATTGATCAAGAATTAATTTGGAATTAATTTAGTGATAAAAAAGAGACTAATTAAATATATGGGAACTAATTATCGTAATTAGTTATATTTATATGTGTTGGGCTTATGATCCATGTTGGACCTAGTTTATGTATGGATACATAAAGAGTTGGGCCACATGAACCATGGATCATAAAACCCATGGGTATGGAATTGGGTTATACCCATGACCCTTGAAATCCAACATATAAATACATTCTTCATGACCTAAAAATGCCAACATGAAGTGCTTCTTTTCTTAGAGAAAGATGGAGGTGTTTTGGTACATGGAATTCTCCCTCAAGAGTTGCCTTTGTCCTAGGTAAGTTGTGATTCCATTTGAGGTGCAACACTTGGGGAACTAAGTTCTTAAAGGGCAAAGTCTTTCTAGCAATACCAAATACATCAAGACTTCAAGCCATATAAAAGGTGTGTTACTCTAACTAGTATCTTGTGTTGTTTATGTCAGATTGCATGCTAGTTATAGGTTTAATGCCTTGGAAACTCCTTTGCATGTATAATTAGTGAAAACATAGATCCAAGGTATTTAGGGTTGTATGTGCACCATAGTATGTTGTAGTATACAAAACCCATCAGTGGTATCAGAGCAATGGGTTGTTTTCAAGTTATACTTGCTGAAAAGGCTCAAAATCAAAGTTTTTTGCTATCTGGAGAGGGGAATCGACGAGTCCATGTACAAACTCATCCAACTTGTTGAGTTTGTTCTTTCACTCGGCAAGTTGGATCCCCTGACAGCAAGCTTTCGAGTTTTTTGGCTGGAATTGGACTAGGAACATTACCCTAAGCTCTTTTTGACTTATAAACCTATTTTTGATGTGGTAATGTTCATGCTAATCCAATTTCAAAGATAATTGTCATAATTTCAAGATTTGTATTAGTTTATATGTTTATGCTAATTTCTTGAAGATTGATGATATGAATTATATTGTTCTTATGAGTTGGTTTATATTAATAGAAAAATTATGTGATAATTTGTTTTCAGTCCAAATTGATCTAAAAGTTGTTTATAAAATGTGTTTTGTAACTTGTCCTCAAGTTATATAAAATGTCTCATTTATGATTTTTTAAAACTCATAAGATTTCCATAAGTTATGAAAATGTAGAGTCTCATTTTTTAAATGTTTTAAAGTCTTCCATAACTTGTCCTTAAGTTATGGAACCTGAAGAGTTTTTTCATTAAAACTACTTTAAACTCATAAGTTATTGAAACCAAAGGTTTTTGAATTGTTCAAAACTTGCCCTCAAGTTTTGGAATTTGTAAAGTTTCCTCCCATGAATACTTTAATAGTTAATAGTTATATATAGGTATAAGAACAAAGTCAGTCTTACCGTTAGTAGGCCTCATTCACAAAGTCGGTCTATAAGGGGGTATAAGGTTACTGCCTATAAAATGGCAATTTAATGGGTGTCCACTCTCACCCACCGCTTCCTTGACTGGTGGAGGGTCGTTAGCCGAACGAGTAGGACACGACATTAATTCTCCCTTCATCAAAAGTATAATGATAAATACTAAGTAACTAAACACTTATAAATTCCCAATCTTAGTTACTTAGGAAAATGTGAATTTGGTATTTTAACACAAAACTTATATAAAATACACAAACTAATACAATTATTTCAAACTTTAGTATATAAAATTCACAACTTAATATAATCCATAATACAGTAATTCATAATTTTTTAGAAGTCAAGCCCAAACTCCACTGTGACTACCAGGAAAATTAGGTCAATATTCATCGGTCAAAATCACCACAAACATACAATGTAATAGACCTAATGTAATATATTCCATTCATCTTAATGCAATTGAAGTTTTTATACTTGGAAATGCATGCGAAATGCCATTAAAGTCTTCGATGGATGGAGATTGTTGACAATCAAACAAAATTCATTATACATAAGTAATGATTTGAAACATTGAAACAAGATTTATGTATTAAATATTATTATGCATAGTTAGAACACTAAACAGATAAAACATGAAAATATAGTTATGTGGATATGAAAGACGTCAAAAACAGAGTTCATATGCAAAAGTTACGAGTATTTAAAGAAAACGAGCAGTCATACAACAGTTTGTGCTTGTAACTACTAAAGACGACACTTCAGACGTTTCTTACGATACTTTAAAATTCCTTTGTCTTGTGACTCTTAGAATGCAATTCGCATTTTTCATAATCCAGCACATCATTAGAAAACGAAACATCTTGCACTTCGATACCATTTCAATAAAGATCATGTTGAGGATAGGAATATCGAAGTTGATTTTGCAAAAACCATAGATCCACCGGTAGATATTTTCACTAAACCACTTGATGAAAAACATTTTCTGAGAATCTTGAATGGATTAGGAATGATGGAAGCTTGTTATGCTCCAACTTCTACCTATATTTTCTTTTCTCTGCTAATCGAAGGTTTTTGCTAGACTTCGAAATCAAAAAGGAATCATTCAGAGATTACAATTCACGTTTAGAGCTTCGAGTTTCTTTCATTTAAACATTAGCTCTGAATTGTTTAGCGGGTGTGGCTTACAATCGAACATATAATCAAAGGTATAATAGAATGTACAATTAAAGGCATAATCGAAGATTTTGTTTAATATTTTTTCGATAAACATGAAAAACACAAAAAGGTTTTTATTTTATTGAAAATTGTGACATCCCCAGTTTCACGGCCAGAAAAGACCGATTTGTTTATGATTTGTTTTTAAAATCAGAGTAATCGTTTATAGAAAACTGTTGCGGAATTTGTTCCCAAAAACAAAATATGATAACCATTTATCAAAACATTTCTCAAAGAGAATGTATTTTCATTAAATAATAAAACCTCAGGATGTCATGTTCTGATACAGACCAAATGCATAAACAATATAAAATAGACCTTACAACAGTTATTTATAACTACTGATCTATAATCCAAAATCTCTCGTCAAGTCCACCAAGTTATAGCCTTGTGTCATTACTTGTAATATAAAGAAAACTAAGTGGGTCATGCTTGGGAGCCTGGTGAGCATATAGGGTTTTCAACCCACAATAATACATTTATTATTCAATCATCAAACAATCAACCCAAATACCCATACCCATATCTTCTTTATTTCTTAAGGGTTTACCCTAAGAACCAATTATCCTTCATTCATTCATTCCTAAGGATTTACCAAAGGAATTGGCACGAAGTCCATTGCTGCCAAAGTTTATCTATCAGATTCTAAATCCATAGCTATCAGGCGCTAACTCCATAGTCACCAAGGTTTACTCAACAGGCACGAAATCATATCGTCACCAAGGTTTACTCAACTGGCACGAAGTCACATCGTCACCAAAGTTTATCAAATAGGCATGAAGTCGCATCGTCACCAAAGCTTACTTAGTAGGCACGAAGTCACATCGTCACTAAGGTTTACTCAACAGGTTAGAAGTCACATCGTCACCAAGGTTTATCAAATAGGCACGAAGTCGCATTGTCACCAAAGCTTATTCAGTAGGCACGAAGTCACATGGTCACCAAGGTTTACTCAACATGCACGAAGTCACATTGTCATCAAGGTTTATCAAATAGGCACGAAGTCACAACGTCACCAAAGCTTACTCAGTAGGCACGAAGTCACATCGTCACCAAGGCTTACTCAATGGGCACTACATCTCATAGTCGCCACTATTTCATCTATCCATGTTCTACCCAACATATTTGTAGATATAAAATACATATAAAGTGTAAATCATTTAACACCCGTATAAAAACATTAATCCCAAGCCCATCTCAAATAGACAAATAATATATAACACATAGCATGTATTTCATAGCTAATACTTTATATTTATGTGTTAGAGGAAAGTAACTATACACTCACTTGATCAGAAGATGACCGGACATCACTACGGCTTGTAGAAGTAGTATTCTTCGGTAGATCTGGAAGATCTTCACAAAAATTGGCTTCTCACGGACAGAGCTCCGGCTCGGGAATTGCACTTCTCGGGATCTTTGGGGCTTCGGGATATTTCTTGCACGAAAACGAGGTGAAACGGGAGAGAGAGAAGAGGAAAGGTGCAAAGAACTCGGCTGCCCTCGCATCCCTTTTTTAGGGGACGGATCTACGCATTATGCTGGGCGTAATGCTTAGCTACGCGGGGCTTAGTGTGGATCAGATTGGTGACTCCCCCCTTCGGATAATATCGGAATTTATATTTAAATTTAATATTTTAATTATTTAATAAAATTCAAAAATTCATATCTTCCTCATACGAACTCCTTTTTCGACGTTCTTTATATCCACTCGTAGGTGAGAATACGGTCTACAACTTTCGTTTAGACTTCGTCGTCTAATGTTAACTTTATTTTTATTATATTATTTTTAGTAGGACGGGACATGAAAATACAGTTATAAATTCATAACTTCTTCATCTGACGTCCGTTTTCGTCTGTCTTTTTATCTTTGCACTACTAATGACGAGACCTTCGATTCTCGTTTAGATTGCTGCGGCTAGAAATCACTCGAGCTCAAATTCGAGTTTCGGGCTGCATACTGCTAAGCTGAAACTTAGAAAAATCATAACTTCCTCATACGAAGTCAGATTTGGGTATTCATTTTATGCACGCTCTCGGTTTAACGAACTCTACAACATTCGTTTAGATCACTAGGGCTAAATATCGCTCTAACGTAAATTCACTTTTTACGTCATTCAGCGTCGTGCCGGCTCTGTCGCGAAACTTCGACATGTCATAACTTCTTTGTTATAACTCGGATTTCGGCATTGTACGAAATCCTTTTAACATATACTACAACTTAGTTAAGATTATTCATTCTAAATAATCTTCTATCAAAAAGTCATTTTTGACGCTTAACGTCTCTAAATTGACTAGCCATAATCTACGGGCATTACAATTATCTCCCCTTTAGGATGATTACGTCCTAGAATCATCAACGAAATAGTACTTGCATAATGATTCCACACGTTGTTTCTTCATCCTAGGTAATAACCGTAACTTCTATGTTTCCTCGAAAGAGTATTTAACTCTATGGCTTTCTTAACTGCAGACGATGCCCAATCTCGCATCTGCTTTTCGTACTATGTTGAACTTTCAATCGTAACCCTCGAGCTACCAAATAAGTCCTTATTGTGGACTCCTTCTTTTTCTCAGGATAAATACTTTCCTTTATGTATTGTAACAAACCGATGGGTCATGTTCTAATGATCTCTCATTGTATGATGCAACGCTTTGACTCAAGTCTCTTAGAGTCAAATTCCAAAATGGAATATACCTTCCTTCATATTCTAATGTGATACCATCACATTTTTAGCATGTAGTATTTCTACTTACTAACTTCTTTTAACAACGAGCGTGTGACATCCCCAAAATCACGGCCAGAAAAGACCAGTTTCATTTATGATTTTAAAATAATTTCAGAGTAAATCCTTTTGATTTAAAAGAGTTGCAGAATTTGTTCCCAAAACAAAATATGATAAAATAATGTTTATCAAAGCATTTCATCAAGAGATGCGTTTTCATTATATAACAATATTCGGGATGTCATGTTCCGATACCGACCAAAAAGCATAAATGACATATTACAAGCCATACAACAGTTATATACATATACAGGCTCATAAACAAAACAACTTGATGATTCATCCATCTTATGCCCTCGCGCCACTTCCTGTAATGCAAATAAGACTGAGTGGGTCAGGCTTGGGAGCCTGGTGAGCATATAGGGTTTTCAACCCATAATAAATAATTATATTTAATTTCACCAACCAACAATAACCCGATTACCCATTCCCGTTATCCTCACTTTACGTCCCTAAAACTACATCTATCTTAAGGGACCTAATTTAGGATTTTCACCGGGACGGACATTACTGCAAAGGGGTTTCCTCAACAGTAGATGTCCTAAAGGCAACCATGAGGGGGATAGAGTACACCAGTGAACACATCGTTCACAACACCTACAGGTTATAAATCTGCTAGCGTTCCACATGACTGTCTAGAAAGAGTCTGTGGTCGTTATCCATACTCCGCTGAATAACTAGATCAACACATCAACTATCTACACATGTTCTACCCAACATATTAGTAGATAAAAATATATATTTTTATACATAGTTTAAAACCTATATAGCATTCTCATTCAATACATATTTCAAACAACAGATGAGACACATACACATAACACGTATTCCATAGAGAATAAATCATATCTGTGAGATAGAAGAAAGTGAATATACATTCACACATATAACAACAAAATATACACATAACACGTATTTTGTATAAAATACTTCATAATTATGTGTTAGAAGAAAGTAACTACACACTCACTTGATCAGAAGATGATGGGACATCACTACGGCTCTAAGAGTAGTACTTCTTTGGTGAAACTAGAAGATCTTCACACACCGGGCTTCTCGTAGGCAGAGCTTCGGCTCGGAAACTCTTTTCTTTTCAGGATCTTCGGGCTTCGGGACTCGCTTCGGGTCTCGGGATGAACACCGGGGCCTTGGGGGGGGGGTTAAAATAGGGCTTAGAGAGAGTATCGGGAGTGACATAGAAGATATAGAGCAACCATAATCGGCTGACCCTTTAAATCTATTTATAGGGCAAAATTTGCCCTTGCCACGTTGTGGGCTAGGTCGTCACTGCATGCGTCATCTCAAGTTGCGTCTGGGGGACTCCAGGAGGTGTCAGAAGACTTCCCACGTCGTGGCACTGCTTGCCACGTCGTGGTATCTGACAGTTTTGGGGTTTCGCGCCCCGAACTTCAGAAATTCATAACTTTCACATACAAACTCCGTTTTCGACGTTCTTTATATCGACGCATAGGTGAGATTATGATCTACAACTCTCCTTTAGACTCCGTTGGCTAATTTTGAATTTTTTTAATATATTATAAATTAATTACTTATATATTATTTTTAGTAGGCCGAGACAGGAAACTCCGTTATAAATTTATAACTTCTTCATTCGACGTCTGTTTTCTCCTATCTTTTTATTGTTTCACTACTCTTAACGAGATCTTCGATTCTCGTTTAGATTGTTTCGGCTAAAAACCGCGCGATCTCAAATCGAGTATTCGGACTGCATACTACTAAGTCGAAACTTCAGAAAATCATAACTTCCTCATACGAAGTCAAATTTGGGCGTTCTTTTTATGCACGATCTCGGTTTAATGAACTCTTCAACTTTCGTTTAGAATACTAAGGCAAGATATCGTTCTATCTTAAATTCGTATTTTACGTCATTCGGCGTCGTGGCGGTTCTGTCGCGAAACTTCGACATATCATAACTTCTTCGTTATAACTCGGATTTCGACATTCTTTATATATTCGGAAACCTCGTTTCAACTACTATCCAAAGATATCGACTTTATCTACTATTTTATTTTGACGCTTATTTTTTATTCTTAATTCATTTAAGCCACACAACTAAGCACAAAACATATAATACTCAAATAATACATTCTTATTATTTCAAAATGGGTTACAAAGGTTAATGTAGACTAATACATTGCTATTAATGACAAACCCAGAAACCCAGGCGTTACAATTCTCTCCACCTTAGAATGATTCCATCCCCAGAATCACACATCAACAAACAACTGCGGGTAGCGACTCATCATGTCACTTTCCATTTCCCAGGTGAGATTTGGCCCATTCGTGTGTTTCCATCGGACAAGCACTAACTCGACCATCTTGCATCGCAACTTCTTAGTCTTTTGGTCAACGATTTCCTCTGGTTCTTCAATCAACCTTTTGTTCTCATCGATTCTCAACTCCGAAAGTGGAATCATGTCGGGAACTTCTCTCATGAACTTCCTCAAATAACACACATGGAAAGTGTTATGAATTCCATTCAGTTCTTCTGGTAGTTCGAGCTTTTAAGCTTGGTTCCCAACCCTCTGAAGAACTTTAAACATTCCAATAAACCTTGGACTTAATTTTCCCCTTTTCCCAAATCTTATAAGTCCCTTCCACGGCGAGACTTTAAGCAAAACCGAATCTCCAACTTCAAAAGTCATCGGTCTTTGCTTTTTGTCAGCATAGCTCTTTTGACGATCCTGAGAAGCTAACATTCTTTCCCTAATTATTTTCAACTTTTCAGCGGTTTGATGAACCATCTCGGGTCCCATAAACTGCTTTTCCCCAACCTCAAGCCAACAAGACGGTGTACGACACTTCTGTTCGTACAAAGCTTGATAAGGTGCCATCTTTATGCTCAAGTGAAAACTATTATTGTAGGAAAACTCTACCAAATGTAAATGTTCATCCTAATTACCAAGGAATTCCAGGGTACATGCTCTCAACATATCTTCAAGTGTTTGTATTATTCATTCGCTATGACCATCAGTCAGTGGATGGTAAGCTGTACTTAAACACAACTTGGTACCCAATTCCTCTTGTAGACTTTTCCAAAATCGCGAGGTGAAACGACTGTCACGATCTGACACAATCGTTAACGAAACACCGTGAAGCCTCACAATTTCCTTCACGTATGAATTTGCAAGCTTATCCATAGACCATTTCTCCTTGGCTGCTATGAAATGCACACTCTTAGTGAATCGATCAACGACCACCCAAATCATGTCGTGACCATTCTTCGTTCTGGGTAGTTTAGTGACGAGATCTATAACAATGTCTTCCCACTTACCCATAGGCACAGGCAAAGGTTCTAAACTCTCGTATGGTTTCTGATGTTGTGTCTGGACTCTTGCACAAGTCACACACTCGGCCACATACTTTGCAACATCAAGCTTCATCGTCGGCCACCAGTAGTAGGGTTTTAGGTCCCTATACATTTTAGTGCTTCCGGGATGAATTGAGTACATGGTTTTTTGAGCTTGTTCCATCAGGATTTCTCTGACTCCTCCTGTCTTAGGTATCCAAATCCGATCTTGGAACACCTTCAGTCCATGACTGTTTATACCGAACACCAACGTTTTGCCCAAACGTTCTTCCTTTCGGTCATTCTTCTCTGAAGCTTCCTCTTGAGCTTTCTTTATACCCTCCACAATGGTCGAGACAACTTCTATTCTCGACGCTCTTGGCCTTTTCCTTTCAAGATTGACTTTCTGACTGAGAGCATCAGCTATAACATTTTCTTTACCGGGGTGGTAAAGTATCTCACAGTCGTAGTCTTTAAGTAACTCTAGCCAACGTCGTTGCCTCATATTTAATTCTTTCTGATTAAAGAGATATTGGAGACTCTTATGATTAGTGAAAAATTTTCACTTCGTGCCATAGTGGTAATGCCTCAATATTTTCAGAGCGAAAACTACCGCTGCCAACTCGAAATCATGAGTCGGGTAGTTCTTTTCATTCTCTTTCAACTGTTGTGATGCATATGCGATCACCTTATCTCTTTGGGTCAAAACACAACCCAATCCAACACCAGACGCATCGCTATAAACAGCGAAGTCTTCAACTTCATCAGGTAGAGAAAGTATTGGTGCCTCCCATAACTTTTTCTTTAGCTTCTCGAATGCTTCTTTATGCTTATCACTCCATGCATAAGTAACTCCTTTGTGGGTCAAAGCTGTTAATGGACTAGCGATCGAAGAAAATCCTTGGATAAACCTTCGGTAATATCCGGCCAATCCCAAAAAGCTTCGGATCTCCGTGGGACTCTTCGGTTGCTCCCACTTTGTCACAGCTTCAATCTTTGCTGGATCAACCATTATACCTTCTTGGTTGACCACGTGACCCAAGAATTGGACTTATCTAATCTAAAAATCACATTTGGAGAACTTTGCATACAACTTCTCCTTCTTCAAGACTTCCAACACTTCTCGCAAGTGTCTGCCATGCTCTTCTTGGCTTTTCGAATAAATCAGAATGTCATCTATGAACACTATTACAGATTTATCAAGGAATGGATTACAAACTCTGTTCATTAAATCCATGAATGTTGTTGGAGAATTGGTTAGTCCAAACGACATAACCAAAAACTCGTAGTGTCCATATCGCGTTCTGAATGCAGTCTTCTCTATATCCTGCTCTTTCACCTTCAGCTGATGATATCCTGACCTTAGGTCGATATTTGAAAAATAACTTGAACCTTGTAGTTGATCGAACAGGTCATCAATCCTCGACAACGGATATTTATTCTTTATTGTTGCCTTGTTCAACTCTCTGTAATCGATGCACATTCTCATACTTCCATCTTTCTTCTTTACGAATAACACCGGAGCTCCCCAGGGTGATGAACTAGGTCTAACGAAACCTTTGTCCAATAACTCCTGAAGTTGCATCAACAGCTCCTTCATCTCCGTCGGTGCTAATCGGTAAGGTGCTTTTGCTATTGGCGTCGTCCCTGGTAACAAGTCTATTCTAAACTCCACTTATCTATCAGGCGGTAATCCGGGAAGATCTTTGGGAAATACTTCCGGATAATCACACACGACAGAAATGCTCTGCATCACCTTTTTCTCCTTTTTAGCATCGATCATGAATGCTATATACGATGTACATTCTTTGGCCAAACACTTTCTGGCTTTCATTAGAGAAATGATTCCAGAATTTACTTTGCGTTTGTCCCCATACACCATAAATGACTCTTTCCCTGGCGGGTTTACTTTGACTATCTTCTTTCTGCACAATATCTCGACGTCATTGGCACTAAGCCAATCCATTCCCAACACGATGTCAAAACCGTATAGATCGATAGGCAATAATTCCTCGTGAAACTTATTCCCATTCATGTCAATTAAGATGTGTTTTGTATGATGGCTAACAGATACAAACTTGCCACTAGCAACTTCGACTAATAAAGCATTATCTAGTCTATTGACATGCAAAGCTAGTTTTCTACCAAATTCATGAGAAATAAAGGAGTAGTTGGCTGCAGAATCAAATAAAATTTGGATAGGCAATTTGTTTACGTGAAAGGTACCTGAAGCAACATCAACTTCATCTTTAGCAGCTTCCAGCGTCATCTGGAATGCTCTCGCCTTCGGCTTTGGCAGAATATTAGGTCTAGCTTCCTCCTTCTTCTTCGGGCAGTCCCTCGACATGTGTCCCTCCTCACCGCAACCATAACAAACTTTCTTAGTGAGGGTGCATTCATTGGCATAGTGCCCTGGCTTTCCATATTTAAAACATGTGGCCACTACCTCACATTTTCCATGATGCTTCTTCTTACATTTTTCACACCATTTCGCTTCCCCTCCTCCTCCTCTCGAACTAGACTTCGAGAACTTGTTTTTCTTGTTGGAACCTAAAGGTCCATCGAACTTCCTCTTTTTACCAACTTCAACTTTCGTTTAGATTATTAAGGCTAGACATTGTTCTATCTTAAATTCGTATTTTACGTCATTCGGCGTCGTGCCGGTTCTGTCATGAAACTTCGACAGATCATAACTTCTTCGTTATAACTCGGATTTTGGCATTCTTTATATATTCGGAAACCTAGTTTCAACTACTACAATATTATCCAAAGATATCGGCTTTATCTACTATTTTATTTTGACGCTTAATTTTTATTCTTAATTCATTTAAGCCACACAACTAAGCACAAAACATATAATACTCAAATAATACATTCTTATTATTTCAAAATGGGTTACAAAGGTTAACGTAGACTAATACAATGCTATTAATGACAAACCCAGAAACCCAGGCGTTACAGAGCGCGATACTATCGATCACATTAATTTCAACCTTCTGACTTAAGTCAGATGTTACATCTAACTTGGTTCTCCGAACCACGTCACATACTCATCGTAGTCGGAATCCAATTGGACATGACCACTAGGGTCGGAATAACAACCATCTTAATAGTCATTACTGAAACAAGGGTAATGACATATCCGAATAAAACGGAATCAATCATTAGCTTCTTGGTAACCTTGTGACTTTCCCTGATCCAAGTGTGAGTCATGTGCTTCCGGTAGTATATGCATCTACTACCTTTCACACGTACTCATACTCGTCCCAAGTATTGTCTCACAGTCCCCAAGTCCTAAAATCACAAAACAATTTAACACATACGAATGTGTCCAAATAATCATAAACATTTTCGCTAGACTCTACTAGGAATTCTTCATTGTGTATCTTCAATCATTAATTCCACCTCATCTCGATTGGTGATGGAAATGCCGGGTGATGAGACAACCTCAAGAATTACACCAATCTCTCATTCATCCTACCAATCAAAGGTGTACTTCAGACGTACCGTACTCCTCTAAACGTACTGTTATTTTATCAGACATATTCTAAATGCAAGATACCACTCTTACGATATCTTCCGATAGGTGTCATCCACTATCACAAGCCTTCTTCATTTTCTCAATTTACTCAATTTTTCTACGAGTCTTCACCATGACCCTTTGTGCACCCAAGCAGACATTCGGTGTACCAAGCGAGAATTTAAGATAAGAAAGCTTTATTTACGACAGACGTATAAATCTCGTTATCACACCGAAACGTTTACATGCTAGGTCTAATATCGTAGTCATACGCTTAGAATCCTAAACACATAAGGTTTCCAGATCCGGTCGGCAACAGACCGTAGATCCAAACAAATAATAGCATTGATATAGTTATCACACAAAACATTTAGCACATAAAAACGTTTTAGGCATCATTCCTAAGATAAAATAGTGCTTGTGTCAATTTAGGTGTACTACCTAACATATTTTAGACACACTCCTCACAATCATTACTTAGTATTCTATGTTTAAGTCTAGAAATTTCCTACAAGTTCCTAGTTCGCTTAAACTAATGCTCTGATACCAACTGTGACATCTCCAGCTTCACGGCCATAAAAGACCAATTTTTTTATGCTTTGTTTTTAAAATCAGAGTAATCGTTTAAAGAAAACTGTTGCGGAATTTGTTCCCAAAAACAAAATATGATAACCATTTATCAAAACATTTCTCAAAGAGAATGTATTTTCATTAAATAATAAAACCTTGAGATGTCATGTTCCGATACAGACCAAAAACATAAACAATATAAAATAGACCTTGCAACAGTTATTTATAACTACTGATCTATAACCCAAAATCTCTAGTCAAGTCCACCAAGTTATACCCTTATGCCATTACATGTAATACAAAAAAACTGAGTGGGTCAGGCTTCGGAGCCCGGTGAGCATATAGGGTTTTCAACCCACAATAATACATTTATTATTTACTCATCAAATGATCAACCCAAATACCCATCCCCGTATCTCCTTTATTTCTTAAGGGTTTACCCTAAGAACCAATTATTCTTCATTCATTCATTCCTAAGGATTTACCGAAGGAGTTGGCACGAAGTCAATTGCTGCCAAAGTTTATCTATCGGATACGAAATCCATAGCTATCAGGAGCTAACTCCATAGTCACCAAGGTTTACTAAACAGGCACGAAGTCACATCGTCACCAAGGCTTACTCAACAGGCACGAAGTCACATCATCACCAAGGTTTATCAAATAGGCACGAAGTCGCATCGTCACCAAAGCTTACTCAGTAGGCACGAAGTCACATCGTCACCAAGGTTTACTCAACAGGCTAGAAGTCACATCAGCACAAAGGTTTATCAAATAGGCACGAAGTTGCATCGTCACCAAAGCTTACTCAGTAGGCACAAAGTCACATCGTCACCAAGGTTTACTCAACAGGCATGAAGTCACATCGTCACCAATGTTTATCAAATAGGCACGAAGTCGCATCGTCACCAAAGCTTACTCAGTAGGCATGAAGTCACATCGTCACCAAGGTTTACTCAACAGGCACGAAATGACATCGTCACCAAGGTTTCTCAAATAGGCACGAAGTCGTATCATCACCAAAGCTTACTCAGTAGGCACGAAGTCACATCCTCACTCAACAGGCACGAAGTCACATCGTCACCAAGGTTTATCAAATAGACACGAAGTCGCATTGTCACCATACCTTACTCAGCAGGCATGAAGTCACATCGTCACCAAGGCTTACTCAATGGGCACTACATTTCATAGTCGCCACTATTTCATCTACCCATCTGCTACCCAACATATTTGTAGATATAAAATACATATATACAGTTTAAATCATTTAACACCCGTATAAAAACATCAATTCCAAGCCCATCTCAAATAGACAAATAATATATAACACATAACATGGATTTCATAGCTAATACTTTATATTTATGTGTTAGAATAAAGTAAGTATACAATCACATGATCAGAAGATGATCGGACAACACTACCACTTTTAGAAGTAGTATTCTTCGATAGATCTGGAAGATCTTCACAAAAATTGGCTTCTTGTGGGAATAGCTTCGACTCGGGAATTGCACTTCTTGAGATCTTCGGGGCTCGAGAATGATATCGGGGTTCGGGATATTTCTTGCACGGAAAACGAGGTAAAACGGGAGAGAGAGAAGAGGAAATGTGCAAAGAACTCGGCTGCCCTTGCATCCCTTTTATAGGGGCTGGATCTACGCATTATGATGGGCGTAATGCTTAGCTACGCGAGGCGTAGTGTGGATCAGATCGGTGACTCCCCCCTTCGGATAATATCGGAATTTATATTTAAATTTAAGATTTTAATTATTTAATAAATTTCAAAAATTCATGTCTTCATCATACAAACTCCGTTTTCGACGTTCTTTATATCCACTCGTAGGTGAGACTACGGTCTACAACTTTCGTTTAGACTTCGTCGGCTAATTTTGACATTATTCTTATTATATTATTTTTAGTAGGCCGGAACAGGAAAACTCCGTTATAAATTCATAACTTCTTAATCTGACGTCAGTTTTCATCTGTCCTTTTATCGTTGCACTACTAATGACTAGGCCTTCGATTCTCGTTTAGATTGCTTCGGCTAGAAATCACTCGAGATCGAATTCGAGTTTCGGGCTGCATACGGCTAAGCTGAAACTTAGATAAATCATAACTTCCTCATACAAAGTTAGATTTGGGCATTCTTTTTATGCACGCGCTTGGTTTAACGAACTCTACAACATTCGTTTAGATCACTAGGGCAAAATATCGCTCTAACGTAAATTCACTTTTTACGCCATTTAGTGTCGTACCGGTTCTGTCACGAAACTTCGACAGGTCATAACTTCTTTGTTATAACTTGGATTTCGGCATTGTACGGAATCTTTGTAGCATATACTACAACTTAGTTAAGATTATTCATTCTAAATAGTCTTCTATCAAAAACTCATTGTTGACGCTTAACGTCTCTAAATTGACTAGCCATGATCTACAGGTGTTACAATTATCTCCCCTTAGGATGATTACGTCCTGGAATCATCAACGAAGTAGGACTTGTATAATGATTCCACACGTTATTTCTTCATCCTAGGTAATGACCGTAACTTGTATGTTTCCTCGAAAGAGTATTTAACTCTATGGCTTTCTTGACCGCAGACGATGCCGAATCTTGCATATGCTTTTCGTACTATGTTGTACTTTCAATCGTAACCTTCGACTTACCAAATAAGTCCTTATTGTGGACTCCTTCTTCTTCTCAGGATAAATACTTTCCTTTATTTATTGTAACAGACCGGTGGGTCATGTTCTAATGATCTCTCATTGTATGATGTAAGGCTTTGACTCAAGTCTCTTAGAGTCAAATTCCAAAAAGGAATATACCTTCCTTCATATTCTAATGTAATACCATCACATTTATAGCATGTAGTATTTCTACCTACTAACTTCTTTTAACAACGAGCACGATAATATCGATCGCATTAATTTCAACCTTCCGACTTAAGTGAGATATTACATCTAACTTGGTTCTCTGAACCACGTCACATACTCACCGTAGTCGGATTCCAATTGGACATGACCACTAGGGTCTGAATAACAACCATCTTACTAGTCATTACCGAAACAAGGGTAATGACATATCCGAATAAAACGGAATCAATCATCGGCTTCTTGGTAACCTTGTGACTTTCCCTGATCCAAGTGCGAGTCCTGTGCTTCCGGTAGTATATGCATCTACTACCATTCGCACCTACTCATACTCGTCCCAAGTAGTGTCACGTAGTCCTCAAGTCCTAAAATCATAAAAAAATTTAACACATATGAATGTGTCCAAATAATCATAAACAATTTCCCTAGACTCTACTAGGATATCTTCATTGCGTATCTTCAATCATTAATTCTACTTCAACTCGATTGGTGATGGAAATGTCGGGTGATGAGACAACCTCAAGAATTACACCAATCTCTCATTCATCATGCTAATCGAAGGTGTACTTCAGACGTACCGTACTCCTCTAAACGTACTGTTATTTTATCAGACATATTCTAAATGCAAGATACCACTCTTACGATATTTTCCGATAGGTGTCATCCACTATCATAAGCCTTCTTCATTTTCTCCATTTACTCAATTTCTCTACGAGTCTTCACCATGACTCTTTGTGCACCCAAGCAGACATTCGGTGTACCAAGTGAGAATTTAAGATAAGAAAGCTTTATTTACGACAGACCTATAAATCTCCTTATCACACCGAAACGTTTACATGCTAGTTCTAATATCATAGTCATACGCTTATAATGCTAAACACATAAGGTTTTCCAGATCCGGTCGGCAACACACCGTAGATCCTACCAAATAACAACATTAATATAGCTATCACACAAAACATTTAGCACATAAAAGCATTTTAGGCATCATTCCTAAGATAAACTAGTGCTTGTGTCAATTTAGGTGTACTACCTAACATATTTTAGACACGCTCCTCACAATCATTACTTAGCATTCTAAGTTTAAGTCTAGAAATTTCCTACAAATTCCTAATTCGCTTAAACTAATGCTCTGATACCAACTATGACATCCCTAGTTTCATGGCCAGAAAAGACCGATTTGTTTATGCTTTGTTTTTAAAATCAGAGTAATCGTTTAAAGAAAACTGTTGCGGAATTTGATCCCAAAAACAAAATATGATGAAAATTTATCAAAACATTTCTCTAAGAGAATGTATTTTCATTAAATAATAAAACCTTGAGATGTCATGTTCCGATACAGACCAAAAGCTTAAACAATATAAAATAGACCTTACAACAATTATTTATAACTACTGATCTGTAATCCAAAATCTCGCGTCAAGTCCACCAACTTATACCCTTATTCCATTACCTGTAATACCAAGAAAACTGAGTGGGTCAGACTTGGGATCCTAGCATATAGGGTTTTCAACCCACAATAATACATTTATTATTCAATCATCAAACGATCAACCCAAATACCCATCCCCATTTCTCCTTTATTTCTTAAGGGTTTACCCTAAGAACCAATTATCCTTCATTCACTCGTTCCTAAGGATTTACCTAAGGAATTGGCACGAAGTCCATTGCTGCCAAAGTTTATCTATCAGTTACTAAATCCATAGCTATCAGGCGCTAACTCCATAGTCACCAAGGTTTACTCAACAGGCACGAAGTCACATCGTCACCAAGGTTTACTCAACAGGCACGAATCACATCGTCACCAATGTTTATCAAATAGGCACGAAGTCGTATCGTCACCAAGGCTTACTCAGTCGGCACGAAGTCACATCGTCACCAAGGTTTACTCAACAGGCACGAAGTCACATCGTCACCAAGTTATCAAATAGGCATGAAGTCACATCGTCACCAAAGCTTACTCAGTAGGCACGAAGTCACATCGTCACCAAGTTTTACTCAACAGGATAGAAGTCACATTATCACAAAGGTTTATCAAATAAGCACAAAGTCGCATCGTCACCAAAGCTTACTCAGTAGGCACGAAGTCACATCGTCACCAAGGTTTACTCAACAGGCACGAAGTGACATCGTCACCAAAGTTTATCAAATAGGCACGAAGTCGCATCGTCACCAAAGCTTACTCAGTTGGCACGAAGTCACATCGTCACCAAGGTTTACTCAACAGGCACGAAGTCACATCGTCACCAAGGTTTATCAAATAGGCACGAAGTCACATCATCACCAAAGCATACTCAGCATGCATGAAGTCACATCGTCACCAAGGCTTACTCAATGGGCACTACGTCTCATAGTCGCCACTATTTCATCTACCCAAGTTCTACCCAACATATTTGTAGATATAAAATACATATATACAATTTAAATCATTTAACACCCGTATAAAAACATCAATTCCAAGCCCATCTCAAATAGACAAATAATATATAACACATAGCATGTATTTCATAGCTAATACTTTATATTTATGTGTTAGAAGAAAGTAGCTATACAATCACTTGATCAGAAGTTGATCGGACAGCACTACGACTTTTAGAAGTAGTATTCTTCGATAGATCTGTAAGATCTTCAAAAAAATTGGCTTCTTGCGGGCAGAGCTTCGGCTCGGGAATTGCACTTCTCGGGATCTTTGGGGCTCAGGAATGATATCGGGGTTCGGGATATTTCTTGCACGAAAAACAAGGTAAAACGGGAGAGAGAGAAGAGGAAATGTGCAAAGAACTCGGCTACCCTCGCATCCCTTTTATAGGGGCTGGATCTACGCATTATGATGGGCGTAATGCTTAGCTACGCGAGGCGTAGTGTGGATCAGATCGGTGACTCCCCCCTTCGGATAATATCGGAATTTATATTTAAATTTAAGATTTTAATTATTTAATAAACTTCAAAAATTCATGTCTTCATCATACGAACTCCGTTTTCGACGTTCTTTATATCCACTCGTAGGTGAGACTACGGTCTACAACTTTCGTTTAGACTTCGTCGGCTAATTTTGACATTATTCTTATTATATTATTTTTAGTAGGCCGGAACAGGAAAAAACTCCGTTATAAAATCATAACTTCTTAATCTGACGTCCGTTTTCATCTGTCCTTTTATCGTTGCACTACTAATGACGAGGCCTTCGATTCTCGTTTAGATTGCTTCGGCTAGGAATCACTCGAGATCGAATTCGAGTTTCGGGCTGCATACTGCTAAGCTGAAACTTAGATAAATCATAACTTCCTCAAACAAAGTCAGATTTGGGCATTCTTTTTATGCACGCTCTTGGTTTAACGAACTCTACAACATTCGTTTAGATCACTAGGGCAAAATATCGCTCTAACGTAAATTCACTTTTTACGCCATTTAGCGTCGTCCCGGTTCTGTCGCGAAACTTCGACAGGTCATAACTTCTATGTTATAACTTGGATTTCGGCGTTGTACGGAATCCTTGTAACATATAGTACAACTTAGTTAAGATTATTCATTCTAATTAGTCTTCTATCAAAAAGTCATTTTTGACGCTTAACGTCTCTAAATTGACTAGCCATGATCTACGGGCGTTACAATTATCTCCCCTTAGGATGATTACGTCCTGGAATCATCAACGAAGTAGGACTTGTATAATGATTCCACACGTTATTTCTTCATCCTAGGTAATGAACGTAACTTCTATGTTTCCTCGAAAGAGTATTTAACTCTATGGCTTTCTTGACTGCAGACGATGCCTAATCTTGCATCTGCTTTTCGTACTATGTTGTACTTTCAATCGTAACCTTCGAGCTACCAAATAAGTCCTTGTTGTGGACTCCTTCTTCTTCTCAGGATAAATACTTTCCTTTATCTCTTGTAACAGACCGATGGGTCATGTTCTAATGATCTCTCATCGTATAATGTAACGCTTTGACTCTAGTCTCTCAGAGTCAAATTCCAAAATGGAATATACCTTCCTTCATATTCTAATGTGATACCATTACATTTTTAGCATGTAGTATTTCTACCTGCTAACTTCTTTTAACAACGAGCGCGATACTATCGATCGCATTAATTTCAACCTTCTGACTTAAGTCAGATATTACATCTAACTTGGTTCTCTGAACCACGTCACATACTCACCGTAGTCGGACTCCAATTGCACATGACCACTAGAGTCTGAATAATAACCATCTTACTAGTCATTACCGAAACAAGGGTAATGACATATCCGAATAAAACGGAATCAATCATCGGCTTCTTGGTAACCTTGTGACTTTCCCTGATCCAAGTGCGAGTCCTGTGCTTCCGGTAGTATATGCATCTACTACCATTCGCACCTACTCATACTCGTCCCAAGTAGTGTCACGTAGTCCTCAAGTCCTAAAATCATAAAAAAATTTAACACATATGAATGTGTCCAAATAATCATAAACAATTTCCCTAGACTCTACTAGGATATCTTCATTGCGTATCTTCAATCATTAATTCTACTTCAACTCGATTGGTGATGGAAATGTCGGGTGATGAGACAACCTCAAGAATTACACCAATCTCTCATTCATCATGCTAATCGAAGGTGTACTTCAGACGTACCGTACTCCTCTAAACGTACTGTTATTTTATCAGACATATTCTAAATGCAAGATACCACTCTTACGATATCTTCCGATAGGTGTCATCCACTATCATAAGCCTTCTTCATTTTCTCCATTTACTCAATTTCTCTACGAGTCTTCACCATGACCCTTTGTGCACCCAAGCAGACATTCAGTGTACCAAGCGAGAATTTAAGATAAGAAAGCTTTATTTACGACAGATGTATAAATCTCCTTATCACACCGAAACGTTTACACGCTAGTTCTAATATCGTAGTCATACGCTTATAATGGTAAACACATAAGGTTTTCCAGATCCGGTTGGCAACACACCGTAGATCCTACCAAATAACAACATTAATATAGCTATCACACAAAACATTTAGCACATAAAAGCATTTTAGGCATCATTCCTAAGATAAACTAGTGCTTGTGTCAATTTAGGTGTACTACCTAACATATTTTAGACACGCTCCTCACAATCATTACTTAGCATTCTAAGTTTAAGTCTAGAAATTTCCTACAAATTCCTAGTTCGCTTAAACTAATGCTCTGATACCAACTATGACATCCCTAGTTTCATGGCCAGAAAAGACCGATTTGTTTATGCTTTGTTTTTAAAATCAGAGTAATCGTTTAAAGAAAACTGTTGTGGAATTTGTTCCCAAAAACAAAATATGATGAACGTTTATCAAAACATTTCTCTATGAGAATGTATTTTCATTAAATAATAAAACCTTGATATGTCATGTTCCGATACAGACCAAAAGCATAAACAATATAAAATAGACCTTACAACAATTATTTATAACTACTGATCTGTAATCCAAAATCCCGCGTCAAGTCCACCAACTGATACCCTTATTCCATTACCTGTAATACCAAGAAAACTGAGTGGGTCAGAGTTGGGACCCTAGCATATAGGGTTTTCAACCCACAGTAATACATTTATTATTCAATCATCAAATGATCAACCCAAATACCCATCCCCATATCTCCTTTATTTCTTAAGGGTTTACCCTAAGAACCAATTATCCTTCATTCACTCATTCCTAAGGATTTACCTAAGGAATTGGCACGAAGTCCATTGCTGCCAAAGTTTATCTATCAGATACTAAATCCGTAGCTATCAGGCTCTAACTCCATAGTCACCAAGGTTTACTCAACAGGCACGAAGTCACATCGTCACCAAAGTTTATCAAATAGGCACGAAGTCGCATCGTCACCAAAGTTTATCAAATAGGCACGAAGTCGCATCGTCACCAAAGCTTACTCAGTTGGCACGAAGTCACAACGTCACCAAGGTTTACTCAACAGGCACGAAGTCACATCATCACCAAGGTTTATCAAATAGGCACGAAGTCACATCGTCACCAAAGCATACTCAGCATGCATGAAGTCACATCGTCACCAAGGCTTACTCAATGGGCACTACGTCTCATAGTCGCCACTATTTCATCTACCCAAGTTCTACCCAACATATTTGTAGATATAAAATACATATATACAGTTTAAATCATTTAACACCGGTATAAAAACATCAATTCCAAACCCATCTCAAATAGACAAATAATATATAACACATAGCATGTATTTCATAGCTAATACTTTATATTTATGTGTTAGAAGAAAGTAGCTATACAATCACTTGATCAGAAGTTGATCGGACAGCACTACGACTTTTAGAAGTAGTATTCTTCAATAGATCTGTAAGATCTTCAAAAAAATTGGCTTCTTGCGGGCAGAGCTTCGGCTCGGGAATTGCACTTCTCGGGATCTTTGGGGCTCAGGAATGATATCGGGGTTCGGGATATTTCTTGCACGAAAAACAAGGTAAAACGGGAGAGAGAGAAGAGGAAATGTGCAAAGAACTCGGCTGCCCTCGCATCCCTTTTATAGGGGCTGGATCTACGCATTATGATGGGCGTAATGCTTAGCTACGCGAGGCGTAGTGTGGATCAGATCGGTGACTCCCCCCTTCGGATAATATCGGAATTTATATTTAAATTTAAGATTTTAATTATTTAATAAACTTCAAAAATTCAAGTCTTCATCATACGAACTCCGTTTTCGACGTTCTTTATATCCACTCGTAGGTGAGACTACGGTCTACAACTTTCGTTTAGACTTTGTCGGCTAATTTTGACATTATTCTTATTATATTATTTTTAGTAGGCCGGAATAGGAAAACTCCGTTATAAATTCATAACTTCTTAATCTGACGTCCGTTTTCATCTGTCCTTTTATCGTTGCACTACTAATGACGAGGCCTTCGATTCTTGTTTAGATTGCTTCGGCTAGAAATCACTCGAGATCGAATTCGAGTTTCGGGCTGCATACTGCTAAGCTGAAACTTAGATAAATCATAACTTCCTCATACGAAGTCAGATTTGGGCATTCTTTTTATGCATGCTCTCGATTTAACGAACTCTACAACATTCGTTTAGATCACTAGGGCAAAATATCGCTCTAATGTAAATTCACTTTTTACGCCATTTAGCGTCGTGCCGGTTCTGTCACGAAACTTCGACATGTCATAACTTCTTTGTTAGAACTTGGATTTTGGCATTGTACGGAATCGTTGTAGCATATACTACAACATAGTTAAGATTATTCATTCTAAATAATCTTCTATCGAAAAGTCATTTTTGAAGCTTAACGTCTCTAAATTGACTAGCCATGATCTACGAGCATTACAATTATCTCCCCCTTAGGATGATTACGTCCAAGAATCATCAACAAAATAGTACTTGTATAATGATTCCACACGTTATTTCTTCATCCTAGGTAATGAACGTAACTTCTATGTTTCCTCGAAAGAGTATTTAACTCTATGGCTTTCTTGACTGCAGACGATGCCTAATCTTGCATCTGCTTTTCGTACTATGTTGTACTTTCAATCGTAACCTTCGAGCTACCAAATAAGTCCTTGTTGTGGACTCCTTCTTCTTCTCAGGATAAATACTTTCCTTTATCTCTTGTAACAGACCGATGGGTCATGTTCTAATGATCTTTCATCGTATAATGTAACGCTTTGACTCTAGTCTCTCAGAGTCAAATTCCAAAATGGAATATACCTTCCTTCATATTCTAATGTGATACCCTTACATTTTTAGCATGTAGTATTTCTACCTACTAACTTCTTTTAACAACGAGCGCGATACTATCGATCACATTAATTTCAACCTTCTGACTTAAGTCAGATATTACATCTAACTTGGTTCTCTGAACCACGTCACATACTCACCGTAGTCGGACTCCAATTGCACATGACCACTAGCGTCTGAATAATAACCATCTTACTAGTCATTACCGAAACAAGGGTAATGACATATCCAAATAAAAAGGAATCAATCATCGGCTTCTTGGTAACCTTGTGACTTTCCCTGATCCAAGTGCGAGTCCTGTGCTTCCGGTAGTATATGCATCTACTACCATTCGCACCTACTTATACTCGTCCCAAGTAGTGTCACGTAGTCCTCAAGTCCTAAAATCATAAAAAAATTTAACACATATGAATGTGTCCAAATAATCATAAACAATTTCCCTAGACTCTACTAGGATATCTTCATTGCGTATCTTCAATCATTAATTCTACTTCAACTCGATTGGTGATGGAAATGTCGGGTGATGAGACAACCTCAAGAATTACACCAATCTCTCATTCATCATGCTAATCGAAGGTGTACTTCAGACGTACCGTACTCCTCTAAACGTACTGTTATTTTATCAGACATATTCTAAATGCAAGATACCACTCTTACGATATCTTCCGGTAGGTGTCATCCACTATCATAAGCCTTCTTCATTTTCTCCATTTACTCAATTTCTCTACGAGTCTTCACCATGACCCTTTGTGCACCCAAGCAGACATTAAGTGTACAAAGCGAGAATTTAAGAGAAGAAAACTTTATTTACGATAGACGTATAAATCTCCTTATCACACCGAAACGTTTACATGCTAGTTCTAATATCGTAGTCATACGCTTATAATGCTAAACACATAAGGTTTTCCAGATCCGGTCGGCAACAGACCGTAGATCCTAACAAATAACAACATTAATATAGCTATCACACACAACATTTAGCACATAAAAGCATTTTAGGCATCATTCCTAAGATAAACTAGTGTTTGTGTCAATTTAGGTGTACTACCTGACATATTTTAGACACACTCCTCACAATCATTACTTAGCATTCTAAGTTGAAGTCTAGAAATTTCCTACAAATTCCTAGTTCGCTTAAACTAATGCTCTGATACCAACTATGACATCCCTAGTTTCATGGCCAGAAAAGAACGATTTGTTTATGCTTTGTTTTTAAAATCAGAGTAATCGTTTAAAGAAAACTGTTGCGGAATTTGTTCCCAAAAACAAAATATGATGAACATTTATCAAAACATTTCTCAAAGAGAATGTATTTTCATTAAATAATAAAACCTTGAGATGTCATGTTCCAATACAAACCAAAAGCATAAACAATATAAAATAGACCTTACAATAGTTATTTATAACTACTGATCTATAATCCAAAATCTCGCGTCATGTCCACCAACTTATACCCTTATGCCATTACCTGTAATACCAAGAAAACTGAGTGGGTCAAGCTTGGGAGCCTGGTGAGCATATAGGGTTTGCAACCCACAATAATACATTTATTATTTAATCATCAAACGATCAACCCAAATACCCATCCCCATATCTCCTTTATTTCTTAAGGGTTTACGCTAAGAACCAATTATTCTTCATTCATTCATTCCTAAGGATTTACCTAAGGAATTGGCACGAAGTCCATTGTTGCCAAAGTTTATCTATAGGATACTAAATCCATAACTATCAGGAGCCAACTCCATAGTCACCAAGGTTTACTCAACAGTCACGAAGTCACATCGTCACCAAGGTTTACTTAACAAGAACGAAGTCACATCGTCACCAAGGTTTATCAAATAGGCACGAAGTCGCATCGTCACCAAAGCTTACTCAGTAAGCACGAAGTCACATCGTCACCAAGGTTTACTCAACAGGCTAGAAGTCACATCGTCACAAAGGTTTATCAAATAGGCATGAAGTTGCATCGTCACCAAAGCTTACTCAGTAGGCACGAAGTCACATCGTCACCAAGGTTTTATCAACAGGCACAGAGTCACATCGTCACTAAGGTTTATCAAATAGGCATGAAGTCGCATTGTCAACAAAGCTTACTCAGTAGGCATGAAGTCACATCGTCACCAAGGCTTATGCAATGGGCACTACGTCTCATAGTCGCCACTATTTCATCTACTCATGTTCTACCCAAAATATTTGTAGATATAAAATACATATATATAGTTTAAATCATTTAACAACCGTATAAAAACATCAATTCCAAGCCCATCTCAAATAGAAAAATAATATATAACACATAGCACACATTTCATAGCTTATACTTTATATTTATGTGTTAAAAGAAATTAACTATACACTCAATTGATCAGAAGATGATCGAACTGCACTACGGCTTGTAGAAGTAGTATTATTTGGTAGATCTGGAAGATCTTCACAAAAATTGGCTTCTCGCGGGCATAACTTCGGCTCGGGAATTGCACTTTTCGGATCTTCGAGGCTTCGGGACTTGCTTCAGGGCTCGGTAACGATACCGGGGCTTCGGGATATTTCTTGCATGAAAAACGAGGTAAAATGGGTGAGAGAGAAGAGGAAAGGTGCAAAGAACCCGACTGCCCTCACATCCCGTTTATAGGGGCGGGATCTACGAATTACGCTGGGCGTACTACTTAGCTACGCGGGGCCTAGTATGGATCAGATCGGTGACACCCCCCTTGGGATAATATCATAATTTATATTGAAATTTAATATTTTAATTATTTAATAAATTTCAAAAATTAATATCTTCCTCATACGAACTCCATTTTCGAAGTTCTTTATATCCACACATAGGTGAGACTACGCTCTACAACTTTCGTTTAGACTTCGTCGGCTAATTTTGAATTTATTTTTATTATATTATTTTTAGTAGACTGGAATAAGAAAACTCCATTATAAATTCATAACTTCTTCATCTGACGTCCGTTTTCGTCTGTCTTTTTATCGTTGCACTACTAACGACGAGGCCTTCGATTCTCGTTTAGATTGCTGCGGCTAGAAATCACTCGAGCTCGAATTCGAGTTTCGGGCTGCATACTGCTAAGCTGAAACTTAGAAAAATCATAACTTCCTCATACGAAGTCAGATTTGGGCATTCTTTTTATGCACACTCTCGGTTTAACGAACTCTACAACATTCATTTAGATCACTAGGGCTAAATATCGCTCTAATGTGAATTCACTTTTTACGTCATTCAGCGTCATGCCGGTTCTGTCGCGAAACTTCGACATGTAATAACTTCTTTGTTATAACTCGGATTTCAGCGTTCTTTATATGTATGGAATCCTTGTAACATATACTACAACTTAGTTAAGATTATTCATTCTAAATAGTCTTCTATAAAAATTCATTTTTGATGCTTAACGTCTCTAAATTTACTAGCCCTGATCTATGGGCGTTACAATTATCTCCCCTTAAGATGATTACGTCCTGGAATCATCAACGAAATAGGACTTGTATAATGATTCCACTCGTTATTTCTTCATCCTAGGTAATAACCGTAACTTGTATGTTTCCTCGAAAGAGTATTTAACTTTATGGCTTTCTTGACTGCAGACGATGCCTAATCTTGCATATGCTTTTCGTACTATGTTGTACTTTCAATCGTAACCTTCGACTTACCAAATAAGTCCTTATTGTGGACTCCTTCTTCTTCTCAGGATAAATACTTTCCTTTATCTATTGTAACAGACCGATGGGTCATGTTCTAATGATCTCTCATCGTATGATGCAACGCTTTGACTCAAGTCTCTTAGAGTCAAATTCCAAAATGGAATATACCTTCCTTCATATTCTAATGTGATACCATCACATTTTTAGCATTTAGTATTTCTACCTACTAACTTCTTTTAACAACGAGCGCAATACTATCGATCGCTTTAATTTCAACCTTCTAACTTAAGTAAGATGTTACATCTAACTTGGTTCTCCGAACCACGTTACATACACACCGTAGTCGGACTCCAATTGGACATGACCACTAGGGTCGGAATAACAACCATTTTGCTAGTCATTACCGAAACAAGGGTAATGACATATCCGAATAAAACGGAATCAATCACCAGCTTCTTGGTAACCTTGTGACTTTCCCTGATCCAAGTGTGAGTCTTGTGCTTCCGGTAGTATATGCATCTACTACCTTTCACACCTACTCATACTCGTCCCAAGTATTGTCTCGCCGTCCCCAAGTCCTAAAATCACAAAACAATTTAACACATACGAATGTGTCCAAATAATCATAAACAATTTCCCTAGACTCTACTAGGAATTATTCATTGCGTATCTTCAATCATTAATTCTACTTCAATTCGATTGGTGATGGAAATGCCGGGTGATGAGACAACCTCAAGAATTACACCAATATCTCCATCATCCGACCAATCGAAGGTGTACTTCAGACGTACCGTGCTCCTCTAATCGTATTGTTATTTTATCAGACTTATTCTAAAGGCAAGATACCACTCTTACGTATATGTCGATTCTCATTAACTAGTTAAGTGTCCTTAGAAGCATGCTGCAACATGTTTTCCAAAGCCTCAATGACCCTTTGTTTACAAAGCTTTAATGAAAATTTTATTTTAAAAATATCTTCCCAATAGGGTGTATTAACAATAGTCATCGAGCAACCTTTCTCTTTTCACTTCAAGCTAAGAGATTACTGCTTGGTCATTTTTGATAGCAGATATACAATGATTCTTTTATCGAAACTTAATTCTCCTACTTTTTAAAAATAAATTGCAACATTCAATTGCTATATTATTTTCTTCTCAATCCATTGATCAGCATATGACAATTCCTTATTAAGATGAAAGGATTGAATTTGCTAAATTAGAATTTGATCCTGAAGAAGAAGATGTTAACGAACATGCAATCATACCTGGGAAATAATACAAGATCCTTAATTCAAAGATGAAAACATATCTTCAGTTCTTGAATGATTCTGCTGCATTAACAACTTCTTGTGTGAGTAAATAAGATGTTGAGTAACTTTTAAAAGTACTAGAAACGATGACAAAGAATTTTCATGCCAATGCAGTGGCAAAGTTGGAAAGTCGTCTTAATGTCAACAATACTTCTTACAAGTATGACATTACAGAAATTCAAAATGTCCTAGGAAGAGACATGAAATATTTGAGAAGATGGGGAACTCTTTGGGAGTCTGTTGTTTTGAAGATTAAACATTTGATTGATATGGTGACAAAGGAAATTACAAAGCTTGATAAATTTTGTTTGGGAATTTAGCAGAAATTTGATGTTCTTTTTAGTGCCACAAGAACATTAATCGAAGATATTCATGCATTTTGTAGCATCATGATGAAAAGTAGAATTTGAAGTCAGACGTTGATTATAATGTTTTCAAAAGAATTGAGAATTCTCTTACATGTTTTCAAGACCGCTAATCAAAGTTTGATGTTCAATCAACAGCTTTGAGTTATGAGGAACAAATTTCTAATGTTGTTTCTTTAGTGGAGTCTTATTTTAAAGCTCAACTTGCTCCAATCCTAGATCTTTTTCTTTGATTGACCGAAAATGCTCCACGCCTACCGATGCTCATGTGACAAGGGTGGTTCATCGAAGGATGGATGTGAAGATAACGGAAAAGTAGTTTTAAAAGTTCTTACCTCACAAATCCCAATTTTAATTCATATGAAACCTATTATGACAGCTTCAAAAGCAATAGCAACTCCGAACTTCAAAGTTGATATTTCAAAGCTTCAATCGAAGAAGGGGTTGAATATAAACAAAAGAAATTCAGGTTCTTCGACTATCAAACCTGTTGTAAACTTAGAATCGATGGAAAATGGAAAAATGTTTTCCATATAAAGTATGATGTTATGAAACCATTGAGATAGTAGCTTATGGCAAAGTTGATCCATTTAAAAAATAGCTAAAGAACAGCTATGCCGTCGAAGATTTAGATTTTAAACAACTAGACTTCCCATTCAATTATTCGATGTTCACATTTGATCAATTCAAGATGAATGAAAATTTTCATGATATTGAGGAGTATAAAAGTATGAAGATATGATTTCATTTAGTTCTTGTAAAGAAAGAAGAATGCTTTTGGTCCTTGGTGAAATTTTTTAACCTTGTATCGATAACTCCATAGGTCATGTTGGAAGGAGTCATTCAAAAGTATCGATATAAGGTTGTCAGGGCTAATAGTACTCTTTTTAAGTTAACCATTGTTCATTTCCACTAATGACCTTGAATGATCTTATCATTGTTATAAATATCATGGGAGATCTGAATAATGATCAAGTTTTAGATAGTGCAACTTACATCATTAGATATAGTCATATCAAAAGCTTCATAAACTGTTATTTTGTCCGTCTAACATTAAGAGACTACAAATTCACTACTTCCTTTAAGAAAAAGTCAAAAGTTCCTGAGTCAATTTCGAAAGGAAAGCTGAACATCGATGACTATGCATATGGTGAAATCGTTAATAAACGAAAGGGTGCTGTGTTTTAGGAAAGTAAATGAAGGGAGTTAAAAAGAAATACTTCTTTCATACTGATGATAGAGAAAGGTATTCAAATCAGAATCTTTCGAGTTTCCTTCTCTGGATCAATAAATGCAAGAAGAATGCAAACGAATACAAAGCGGATATAAGGACAATTATCGTTTGTAATATGCAAATAAGAATAGATTTGTTGCGTGTGATAAAGACACTACCTACAATTTGAAGATTCGTTATTGACCATAAATGGGGAGAAAGTAGATACAAATATGTAATGATATATCGAAGAATTTGGTAGTAGTCAAAGTATGGTTTAGAGTGTCTATATCGAATGTCTTCTTGACATCGATTCTATATGTATTTTATCAGGAATTTATGGTGTATCACATTTACAGTCTAATGTACTTGTACCATATCCGTTGAGTACACTATAAATAGTGTAGGTACATAAGTCATTTGTAACTTTTGCATCTTAGAGCTTAGCCTTTTCTCTCAAATGTATTATACCATCTCCGAGTAATATGAGCTGAATCCAGATTATATATACATCTCGTGTTCATATTAAATCTGATTACATATACAATTGATTAAATAACACTTCAAATATAATCTTATAGCTCCACTAAAATTTATTATACTCAATTATAAGCAATAAAAATCGAAACTTTAATGTGTAAGGTAAATGATCAATCATACATTATAGAAAATCAAACTCTATAAATCTAACTAACAAATAAAACCATAGTATTTATAGTTCATCTACATCTAAGCGTAAGTAAGTGGGTATTAGCCCGTTATCCAAGGTAGAAAACATAATACAATCATATAAGTATTGCTAAACATGTTGTCGAAACAAACTGAATGATTAACATTGTTTTTAAGCTTCGATCCACAAAACTGTGCTCCAATCATGTTCTTCAACCTTGAAATCTTTCCAAAAGGGTTTATTTTCATAATAGATATGTATACTTTTCTACACAATGACACCATCTTCAGTCTTCATGGCGCTAAAACCGTGTTTTATTGTAACTTTCATTTTGATCCATATCTACTCCATTCTTGTCCGAATATTTTCCTTTTTCATCTTATCTATAAACTTAAGTATACTTATCCAATATTAAGCACATTAAGTATCAATTTTCTTTAAAATACAAGTTTCTAGAAAAAAAATTTAAGATAAAAGCCCAAAATATATGACTAATTAAGACAATATCAAAATACCCCACATTTATATTTTACTTGCCCTCAGGCACATATTGAGTCAACTTAGGTCCTAACCTCAAGATATTTTAGCTAATTACCAAGGGACTAAAAAAATTAAAACAATATAGAAAAATAAAAATCCTAAAGTAACTCAATGTTAAATTTGATGTAATCTTTTGGCTAAAGCCTTTTCTTTTATTTTATCTCATAATTTCAAAATTTGCAAGCTATTATAGACTCAACAACTCAAACTCCTTTTGTGTTTTTCCATATTTTTCACTTTTTTTACATGAAACAAGAATAAATAACGACATTCTCGCTAATCTAATACGAGATAATGTATGTCATGTGGATAGATGTAAAACATCTCTCGAAGATACTAGTCGAACTTCAAAGGTCACAGATTGATTTCACTCATAAACTAAATATAACTAGAAATAATAAACTATAACTAAACATGTGCTTGAAACTAGACTTTAAAATTTATTAGAATTAGTATTGTTGAGTAATAATAAAATTTTTTAAATTAGAACCCAAATTTTAAATGTAGACTAATTTTTTATTATACTTTTCATTTTACATTCAATCCATATACACCACACTTATGTTATATAATGTACTTATTGAATGATGTACTTGCCAGATTGAATGATTGCCATGGGTTGCTTGTTGACACAATGCATGAATTTTTGGTTGTTCTTAATTTTGGAACTCAAAATATTACTATTGATAATAGTGGACACTTTGTCATGAAATTTTATAGAAAAATACTTAAAACTTGAAGTGTGAATGAATCTGGAGCTGATTCGCGACATGGAGAACATAAGACAATGTCGCAATCTTTTAAAATTGAGAGATACCAATTTTCTTCTCATATTCATTCATTTTTATATTCTTCCTCGAGCTTTCCTCCGGTTCAACCTTTTTGTAATCCTTCTGTTTTGTAACTTGTTGCACTTTCATTTTACCTTTAACCTTACTACGTTTCCTAGTAGTATCTTTCTCTTTTGTCATTATTAATTTTTCCATCATCGTACCATACTGTTATACATCACACCCATTAGTAAATAAGTTTTCTTTGGATCCTTACAACTTTTACAACTCTTCAAATTTAGGATCATTAGGAAAAATCTCAGAGCTTTTCTGATTTGGAGAAGTTGTAACGTCCATATAAAAATTTTCACATAGGATAGCCGCATCGCGGTAAGGTATAGGGTTACATCGCAAATCTAAAGTTTCTTGGATTTATATTCACAACTAGGCGAATACCCACGCGTTGCGCAAAATATTAGTATATAGTTATAATATTTATAAATATATACGTTTTTGTTAATCATAACAATAAGGTTGTTGTTAACTTAGATATAATAATTCATATACTAAGTTGTTATTATACATTGATTATTTTGAATGATATTAAAATGTATACATATATTAAAACTATATAATATCCATCGTCTCGATGAGTTCGATTCGCAGATTACCCATAAAAAAAATTAAAAATAATATATGGTTTAATGTTATTTATAATTGTTGTCATTGTTAATTAATTTTAATTTTTTTTTGCTTAATATTTTAATTTCTATCATTGTAGTTATTTGAAAACATCAAACATTGTTTTTCTTTTAAAAGGTAACAATATAATTTTTTACATAATGTTACTTTTGACTATTGTTGTTGTAAGTTATTTTTAAGCTACTTATTTAGAAACTCTTAATGATTATAAAAAGAGAAATCTCCAGAAAAGTCCTAAATTTTACCCTAATTTATGAAATAGTCCCAAACTAATATTTGTTTACGAAAAAATATGAATTACCGGTAAAAGTGACGATTTGACCCATTTTTTCCGGTTTACCGGTTTTATTACTTATATGTTTCACTAAAATCCCATTATTTTACCCTAATTTGCGAATAAGTCCCAAAATAAAATTTACTGATGATTTAGCCCTTTTCTTCATGTAGCATACATTTTATCAGTTTCATTGCTGACTTAGACACCTAGTCATTAAATTAGTTGATAAGATGAATACGATGGGTTATATAATGTCACGTTTACTATAAAATTTTATATCCATCTCATTGTCTCATTTATGACAATGTATCTACGTTAGCAATGAAACCAATAAAATGTGTGTTTCCAAGAAAAAAAAGGTAGAAAATGAGTTGATGTCTGATGAGATGGATATATTGGGTTACATAAGATCAGATAGACAATTTCATATTTCTTATAAATGTAAAAAAATAACGCAGTTGTAAGTTGTTGTTAGTTTATGTAATTATCGTAGTCTTCGTTGGATGCATTTTATGTACAAGAAGATATACAATACATCAGGATATCAAGTTTTATGCTAAACATAGCATTATATAACTCAACATATCCATCTCATCATCTCATTTAATGACTAGGCGTCTGGGTCAACAATAAAACCGATAAAATGTATGTTACATAGAGCAAATGGCCAAAATCATCGATAAATTTTATTTTGGGACTTATTCACAAATTAGGGTAAAATAATGGGGCTTTAGTGAAACATGTAAGTAATAAAACCGGTAAACCGGAAAAAAGGGTCAAATCATCATTTTTACCGGTAATTCATGCTTTTTCGTAAACAAAATTTAGTTTGGGACTTTTTCGTAAATTAGGGTAAAATTTTAGGACTTTTCTGGAGATTTCTCTTCTAAAAATAGTTTTAGATTTTTTATAGTTATTTTGGGATTACAATTTAAGTTTTGCATTTAACACTACAATTTATATATTTGAACTATTTATAAAATAATCTTTGGATTTTATTTTAAGTGTAATTAAAATTTCAACTTAAATGAGCCCTTTAACGTTATATTTAAATTAATAATTGAAATAGTTAATACTATTCAAAGCTGTAACTTTAAAATAAAAATAATTCACATTCAACAACATATCTAAACTAATAAGTTGAGTATAATATGTTAAAAGTTAAAGACATAATTTTATAAATAGAAGTAAACGATGTTAGTTTAATATTCTAATTTAGTTAATTTAAGATTAAAATTTAGTTTTTGCACATATTTAAGATTATTAACCAATTTATAATAATTATTCAAAAAGGAAATTGAAAAGTTATGGAAGTTTTAAATGAATGTGGTGCTTTGAAATATGTCTCTTTAAAATTATTGTTCATTAAAATTATTATTCAAATATTATTATTCATTTAAAATTATTGTTCATTAATTTTAAACCACTTATTATTAAGAATAAGTTAAAGAAGACTTTTAAGAAACACTTAATATTGTTATTAAAATATGAAACATATACTAAATAATAAAGTGATAAGATTGACAATTTGCATTTCAAAAGAGACTTGCATGGATAATATGATATATCCATAATTTTTATAATTTGATTTTATTATTTATAACTATTATTCGTTAATTTTAAAACCACTTATTATTATTAATAAGTGAAAAAAAACTTTTAAATAACACTTATTATTATACTTAAAATGGTAAACATATACTAAAATATAAAGTGATAAGATAGATAATTTGGATTTTAAAAGAGACTTGCATGGATAATATGGATAATATGACATATCCATGATTTTTAATTAATTATTTCTTTGAAGCAACACAAACATACAAACATATATTTATTATTTAATTAAATATTATCTATATCACATTCCATAATATATGATAGATAACATGAATGTAATCTAATTTAAATTAAAATTCCAACCACACCAGACAATGATTGTCTTAAAAGAATACTTAAACCAAGAAAAAAAGAATTAGTATATAACAAACTTACAAATCAAAAACTTTAACATGATAACATTGTAACAGCCCAAAATCTCAAAGTATTGTTAAATTGCAATTTGGGGTGTTTTAAAGGAGAGACTCGGCGAGTTGGAGCCAGACTCGCCGAGTAGGGTCGCAGAGTTGGTCGCGGGTTCGCGACCGGACTCGACGAGTCCAGGTATGGACTCGGCGAGTCGACGCTGTTCAGTGGAAAACCCTAGCCGTTCGGTTTGGGAAGTATTTAAGGGATCTTATGCCTCCATTGTTCGCCTTTTGGCCGACTGAGAAGGATCCTAAATCGGTTGTGGGCATCCAGAACAAGGTTTGAAGATCATTGGTGATTTGAGGAAGTTATGGTCCAAGAAGGAGAAGGTTATGGCTAATGGGACAGCAAGGGAATCACGTTTTGAGGCTTGGGGACACTGAGAGTGCATGATTCAGGTAATCTTTCGGATTATTTCCTGTTATGTGAATGTGTGCATGGAGTTAGGGTTTGTGAAACCCATTTGGAGTCTAGATGGATTGTTATGTTGTTATACAAGTGTTTAAATCCCAGTAATAGTATGTGTAAAGGTCCAGAAGTCCCATTAGTGCGTTTTTCGGGAATATACGTATCTCAGGAAGCAGTTCGATTGACTGCATGGCGTGGACTCGCCGAGTCGGATGATCAGACTCGGCGAGTAGCTTGAAGATTCACTGAAACTCGCCGAGTTGTTCTTCAGACTCGGCGAGTAGCTTGAAGATCTACTGGAACTCGTCGAGTCGTTCTTCAGACTCGGCGAGTGGTGTCAGGATGCTTATACTCGTCGAGTTACCCTTTGCACTCGACGAGTCCAGTCAGGATTGACCGTTGACCTGTATATGTCTTAGAGGGGTCAGTTGCCTTGTTTGATAAGATCATTAACTAAGGCTGTGGTATTATAGGGAACCTGCGGACTAGCGGATTGTGCGCGAGTAGCTCGAAGAGGTTATAGCCTGCGTACTACGAGGTGAGTCTTCTCACTATACCTCACCCGGAAGGGTTTGATTGTGTGACCGGAAGGTCAAGTATGTTGTGTGTTATGTTTATATGCTATGAATGGAAAGTTAGCTGCTACGTGTGATATACATGCTTATATATGGGCCGGAAGGCAAGGTATTATGTGACAGAAAGGTCAGGTATGATATGTTATATATGTGCTTCATGTGTTAGAGTATTTGTATTATGTGTTATATATGTGTACGGGCCGGAAGGCGATTATCTTGTGGACCGAAAGGTCCGGGCCGGAAGGCAATGTTATGTGGATCGAAAGATCCGGGCCGGAGGGCGATATTATGTGGATCGAAAGATCCGGGCCGGAAGGCGATATTATGTGGATCGAAAGATCCGGGCCGGAAGGCAATGTTATGTGGACCGAACGGTCCGGGCCGGATGGCGTATGTGCGTAAGGTATATTGGGGAACTCACTAAGCTTCGTGCTTACGTTGTTTATGTTACGTTGTTTCGGGTTCTTACAGTAACGCGGGATGGCAACGGTTCGATTGTACACACCGAAGAAAGAGTTGAGTTTTGGAGGATCCTGGTCTTCTTTTATAACGAAAATGAAACTACGTTTTGTAATTTGAATGTGAATAAGATTTTAAACAAGTGTTTTTAATATTAAATTGATTAATTAAATGAAAATTTTATTTTTGGAAATCTGGGTGTTACAAATTGGTATCAGAGCCTTGGTTTGAGGGATTCGGACGCGCCTACGGGTAAATCTGGACTCAAACTGAGGAAGTAAGAAAAAGTTTTCTAAATAAATGGTTTTCTAAAAGTGAATAAGAGTTCAAAGAGGAAGCAAGAAAGAGCAGTGTGTACAATCAGCCAGAGCCAAACGGTGATTTCCCAAAATACCCTTACTTTTGTATTATGAAATATCTATTATGCACTTTATGAGACATTATTGCATGCTAGAGACAGGCTAGGTACTTCACATCTTAGGACTAGAGTGGCCTGATTTGTGATGCCTTAGTCTAGGGTTTGCTGTTATATGTGCGTTATGCTTTTATGTGTATGTGATGAGTGAGGGTATCTAGTTAGAACGCACAAGGGGTAAAGCTATGGAGTACAGAGGTACTTCCGAGGATGAGTCGAGAAGGTGGAGCTACCACAGATGGGGAGTCCTATGTATGCTTCAATGCTCGAATGCTGCTTGCTTTGTGCTTTGTGGAGTTATCGATGATGGGAGTCAGCTACCAAGTGAGTATGACGATACTCAGGAGGTAGAGGGCTGGCATCATTGGGAACTCTTCAGCAGCTGATAGCAAAGAAGTGGGAGGACAGCGGAAGGGACTAGGGAGTAAACCTAACCAGATGAGTGCGCTGGTAGAGTAGAGGATTTCGCTGGAAAGCGAGCACGCGCGATGAGATTGGTGAAAAAGCAGGTTTATCAGCTACTTAGGAACTCTGGAATGGCCCGTGTGGAAAGTATGGGTAGATGTGGCAGGTAGTATGGGCCCGTACTACTGAAAGCAGAGGACCCATACTTGATACAGGGGGCATTCTGAAGGTCCTAAGGAACAGATTGAGGGGTGATGTTATGGTTCGGATACCATACATCGGAGCGGATACAGAGTGATGTTATGGTCAGGGCACCATACATCGGAACAGATTGAGATAGATGTTGTGGTTCGAGTGCTATACATTGGAGCAGGTTGAGGAATGGTGCTATGGTTCAGGTACCATACACCGAAGCATGTTGAGGAAGGATGTCATGGGATGAGTACCATGGTTCGTAGTGGATGATGCTTGTGGATATCTTGTTATCCGGTTACCGATCGGACGAGCACGAGTGAGCGGGATGCGAGGATTCGCGAGATCCGGCGTGATGAGGTTGCTGCATTGTTGCGGGCTGAGTCGCCAGAATTGTTTGGGTCGGTCAGGACCACTATGATTGAAGTAGTTGGATGAGCGATATGCGGCTTTCGCAGAGAACGGCTGCCGCGGCGGTTGCATCGGCTGTAGCAACGGCAAAGAAAGGGGTTAGTCGGGGTTTTCAGTATCGGGACTTCTATTATGCGAAGCCTCCCACATTCGATGGAGTTCAGGACTCGATTGTTGCTATGAGATGGTTATCAGTCATGGAGGGGTGTTTCTCCACGAGTTTATGCCCTGCTGATCAGAGGGTGGGGTGTGCTCTGAACCTATTGAGGCTCGGGGCGAAGGGTTGGTGGAGATTGACCACGAGGTCATTTTCTGATGCGCAGAGGGCTGCGGTTTCATGGGATCAATTCAAAGGGATGTTCAGTACTCGCTATGTTCCGCGGGATGAAAAGGAGAAATTGGCTCGGAAGTTCGTTAAGCTGAGGCAGGATTTGGAGTCGGTGACTGAGAGCACCGGGATGTTTGTTGAGAGGGCGATGTTTTGCCCTGAGTTCGCTTCGGAGCAGGCTCAGATGCCCGATATACGAGTAAGCTCAAGGGGGTATCAGACAGTTCGTGTCTGCGCGGAGGTGCGAGACCCTGTTGGAGTTGCAGAAGGCCGCCATGTGGCGTGAGTTAGAGGTTACGTTGCAGTTGCGTGAGCTGAGACAGGCCCCGATGCAGTCGCAGTCGGCGCCGAAACGGTTCATGACCGTAGACGTTGAAATGGGGGATCGGAGCGGTCACACTTGTGGGAAGTATGAGAGAGATGGCACCGGAGCTTGTTGGTCCAATGGTGCATGCCGCGAGTGCGGAAAGGAGGGGCATGGTGCACGGGGTTGTCGGCAGTCAGTGCCAATTCGGGATTCCAGGATTTGTTATCAGTGTCGGCAGGTTGGACATTTGAGGGTCAAATGTCCACGGCTTTTGCAGGATCGGTGCAGGCTCTAGCACCGGCCACCTTGAGGAGTTCAGGAGGAGGACAGGATGGAGTAGAGCCCAAGGGCTCAGGGTTGTGCTTATCGGCTTGCGGCGGAGGGAGACGGAGCAGTGCCGGGGGGCAGCTGCGGGTATGATGCTGTCTTGATGACTTGATTAGCTTGCGTTGATTGTGGCGTATTGTTTGTGCGGGTAGTGTGGATTTCGATGCGGTAGTCGTTGTTTCGCGGGATTGGCATGGTTATGGATTGGTGCTTCAGGTGTCGTTTTGGCATTCGTTGTTCCCTGATGGTTGGTATGGTTATAGTCTGGTGTTTTAGTGCCGATAGCTTTGTGCGGTTTTCGATGTGGTATCCATCCTTTGGCAGATTGCGGGTTTTGGTTTCGGATTATTGTTGAGAATTTCGTTGGTTATCGTTGGCGGGGGTTGTTAGTGGAGATGCGGCACTGGGTTGAATGACGGGTAGCATCTGCAGTTGTGGAGTGGATAATTGAAAGATCGGATTATTTTGAGCGGATTGATCAGGGAGGAGAGGTGTTTTGATGAGGGTTGCTTATGCTTGTGGGAAGCAGTCAGAGGGTAAATGTTCTCTTTGTGCAGGATGGTTCTGAAGGGTCGTTAATGGCAATCGGTGGCAGTTAGTCAGTGCTTTAGTGGGGGAGAATTGTAAAATTCTCCGGGAGATCGACGAGTATGTGAGGGTGCTTAGTTGTTGGGATTCAGCAGTGTTTGTCAGCGCAAAGTATAGGCCGACGAGAGCGAGTGTTGGATATGCAGGGCGAGATACAGACCTAGGGCATTTGATTGTGGAGGCCTGAGAGGGGGTCGGAATCGAGCTTGAGTAAGTAAACGGAATTTTGCGATCAGAGTATTGGTACGTTTGAGGTACGTGTTGGTTGTACTGCATTAATCCCACGGGATTATGTTGTGCATGTTTCTAGAGCTGGAACCGGAAGGTTCCCAGAGTTAGAACCTGAGGGTTCGCAGAGTTGGGTGTACGGACCCACAGAGATATAGCCTCGAGTGGCTAGTATGTGTTATGAGAGTCGGTCCAGTCATACTGGAGACTCTGTTGGTATTGCTGGTTTAGTTTGAGATTTGCGGATCACGTATGTTGCAGTGTGATTGCATTGGAAGGTCTGGCCCTGGGTTGTTGATCTTGTTTAGCGGAGGCAGTGATTTCGATGAGTGAAGAGAGTGCATGGGATTGAGAGTCCCTGCAATGAGAACCAGAGTATGTGAATAGCAGTTACGCAAAAAGGGTAGTGTCGCTTGGGGCGAGCACCGTGGCGCCGGTTGGAGTGGCATTATGTTCAAGAGAGTTCCGTGGAAAAGGAAAAGAGGAGGGTATGTAACTCCGAAGGGGGTGCAAGTTCACGAAAGTGAAAGCTGCAGAGCAGAGTTTTGGTTGGAGTATTTCGAGTATGGTTTTGAGCGTTGTGTTCGCTGCAGTGGAGTAGGAACCCATTCGGTTGGAATGTCTGTTGAGGCTCAGAAGGGGTGCAGGGAGAGAGAAAATTTTAAATTCTCAGTATGAATCTGATCAGAGTGTAGGGTGGATGTAGTGGTTCATCTTGGGAGATGTTCGAGGATATCATCAGTGTATCGGGTCTTCCAACCTACGAGTGTTGGGGCTAGTTCAGCATGTGTATATGATGGCAAGAGGAGAATTTGTGAGAGTTACTCTGGGAGTGAGAATGGATCTCTCAGTTGGTCTGGGATGGACAAAGTGGGCTTTGGATCGGGGATCCGGTGGTTCAGGGTTTCCTAACCCTTATGGGTCGAGTGATCGTTGAGATTTGTAGCAGGGTGCATCGTGGGTAATTTCCGATTACAGAGAGTGATGAGCAGTTCAGAGTTCGTACTTTAGTTGACAAAGCAGACTCAGCAGGTTAAAGAGAGTTAGTGATTGTCTAGAATTAACAGGAAGGTTATGCAGGCAGACGCCGTTGCGAGCATGTGATTCAGGTCAGCGACTTCGTATGTCTGACGGGGTGCTTCGATCTTAGGAAGAGGGGTAAATGGGGGCCCCGGTATGTTGGGTCTTTTCGTGAAGGTGCGAAGGTAAGAAGGGTGGCCTATCGTTTGGAGCTGTCAACAGAATTGGGACGGATCCATGACACTGGTAGGTGTCGCAGTTGAAGAGGTGTATAGCGGATGAGTCAGCAGTGGTTCTACTAGAGAACGATTAGGTGGATGTGAGCCTGTGTTACGTCGAGAGGCCAGTGGCCGTCGGAGATCGGAAGATCAAGGTTCTGAGGAACAAGGAGGTACCTCTGGTATTGGTTCAGTAGCGGTCTCGGGAGAGATCGGTAGTGTCTAGGAAGCCGAAACGTGAGATGCGGGAGCAGCAGCCAGAGCTATTTTCAGAGTAAGACTTCGAGGGCGAAGTCTAATTCTAGTGGGGGAGAATTGTAACAGCCCAAAATCTCAAAGTATTGTTAAATTGCAATTTGGGGTGTTTTAAAGGAGAGACTCGGCGAGTTGGAGCCAGACTCGCCGAGTAGGGTCGCAGAGTTGGTCGCGGGTTCGCGACCGGACTCGACGAGTCCAGGTATGGACTCGGCGAGTCGACGCTGTTCAGTGGAAAACCCTAGCCGTTCGGTTTGGGAAGTATTTAAGGGATCTTATGCCTCCATTGTTCGCCTTTTGGCCGACTGAGAAGGATCCTAAATCGGTTGTGGGCATCCAGAACAAGGTTTGAAGATCATTGGTGATTTGAGGAAGTTATGGTCCAAGAAGGAGAAGGTTATGGCTAATGGGACAGCAAGGGAATCACGTTTTGAGGCTTGGGGACACTGAGAGTGCATGATTCAGGTAATCTTTCGGATTATTTCCTGTTATGTGAATGTGTGCATGGAGTTAGGGTTTGTGAAACCCATTTGGAGTCTAGATGGATTGTTATGTTGTTATACAAGTGTTTAAATCCCAGTAATAGTATGTGTAAAGGTCCAGAAGTCCCATTAGTGCGTTTTTCGGGAATATACGTATCTCAGGAAGCAGTTCGATTGACTGCATGGCGTGGACTCGCCGAGTCGGATGATCAGACTCGGCGAGTAGCTTGAAGATTCACTGAAACTCGCCGAGTTGTTCTTCAGACTCGGCGAGTAGCTTGAAGATCTACTGGAACTCGTCGAGTCGTTCTTCAGACTCGGCGAGTGGTGTCAGGATGCTTATACTCGTCGAGTTACCCTTTGCACTCGACGAGTCCAGTCAGGATTGACCGTTGACCTGTATATGTCTTAGAGGGGTCAGTTGCCTTGTTTGATAAGATCATTAACTAAGGCTGTGGTATTATAGGGAACCTGCGGACTAGCGGATTGTGCGCGAGTAGCTCGAAGAGGTTATAGCCTGCGTACTACGAGGTGAGTCTTCTCACTATACCTCACCCGGAAGGGTTTGATTGTGTGACCGGAAGGTCAAGTATGTTGTGTGTTATGTTTATATGCTATGAATGGAAAGTTAGCTGCTACGTGTGATATACATGCTTATATATGGGCCGGAAGGCAAGGTATTATGTGACAGAAAGGTCAGGTATGATATGTGATATATGTGCTTCATGTATTAGAGTATTTGTATTATGTGTTATATATGTGTACGGGCCGGAAGGCGATTATCTTGTGGACCGAAAGGTCCGGGCCGGAAGGCAATGTTATGTGGATCGAATGATCCGGGCCGGAGGGCGATATTATGTGGATCGAAAGATCCGGGCCGGAAGGCGATATTATGTGGATCGAAAGATCCGGGCCGGAAGGCAATGTTATGTGGACCGAACGGTCCGGGCCGGATGGCGTATGTGCGTAAGGTATATTGGGGAACTCACTAAGCTTCGTGCTTACGTTGTTTATGTTACGTTGTTTCAGGTTCTTACAGTAACGCGGGATGGCAACGGTTCGATTGTACACACCGAAGAAAGAGTTGAGTTTTGGAGGATCCTGGTCTTCTTTTATAACGAAAATGAAACTACGTTTTGTAATTTGAATGTGAATAAGATTTTAAACAAGTGTTTTTAATATTAAATTGATTAATTAAATGAAAATTTTATTTTTGGAAATCTGGGTGTTACAAACATGGCTTGAAAAGTGGTCAAAAGCCCTTAAACCAACACGAAAACCTTCACACTTGTTTTCTTTGTGAATTTTGTATGTGATTGGTATTTGTGTGTCTACTCAAAGAGATTGGCCTTTTATAGTATGCTATCCATTAATTGCTTATTAAACATATTGTGTAAGTTATAAAAAATTTGAATGGTTAATCATTAAGAGACTTTTGGGTGGTATTCATTCAAATAAGGGGTTTCAAATGAATATGGTTTGAGTAAAATGCATCATGGGAGTTTCAAATGAATGTGGTGAAAGGAAAAATGCTTCCTATAGAAGTATATATAAAGAAAAGATTTATCTTCAGATTACAAGGTTCAGATAGGAAATTAACATCATGTAAACTGCTTCGGGCTCATATTTTTCATTTCTTCTTCCATCGGCCTTTCAATCCCAAAAAGTTCTTCATTAGCATCAAAGTTTTGACCTTTTTTTCTTCTTCTAATTCTTCTTCGATAAGATTAAAAGCAATATTCATAAAGAACACTTCATCATCTTGTGATTTAGAGTATTTGATTCCTTAATTGACTCCAAAGGTTATCTCTTCAGACCCTACTCCTAGTGTTAGCTTTGAACCGTGGATGTCAACTAAAGCTTTTGTTGTACGTGGGAATGGCCATGCTTGCATTATTGGAATTTCATCGTCTTCTTCCATGTCGAGGACAAAAAAGTCAACTATAAAACTAATTTTCCCTCAATAACATGGAAATATTCTATAACTAGACGAATTCCCGCGCGTTGCGCGGTGCAGGTTAAAAATATATTGTTAGAATATTGAAAAATATATGCTTATAGTGGTTATGTTATTGACATTAACTTTTAGTTAAATTGAGATTACAATTTAGATTTTTCATTTATCACTACAATTTATCACTCTTAACTATTTACAAAATATTCTTTTGTTTTTTAAGTTGAATTGAAATTTATATTTAAGTTAACATTGTAATGTTATATTTAAATTAGCAATTTAAGTATTTTGTCAAAACTGTTTAAAAATTGTAGCTTTAAACTAATAATGATTTACATACAACAACATATTAAATATAATAAATTAAGTATAATATGTTTAAAGCTAAAGATATAACTTTATAAGTAGAAGTAAAAATATTATTTTAAAATTGAAATTTAGTATATTTATGATTACACTTTAGGTTTGATATTTATTTAACCCTTTTAACCAACTTATAATCATTATTAGAAAAACACTACAATTAACCACTTTTAACTATTTATAAATATTCTTTGGGTTGTTTAAGTTAAACTAAAATTTATATTTAAGTTGACCATGTAATGATATACTCAAATTAATAATTTAAGTATTTTATACAAATTGTTCCAAAATTGTATCTTTAAAATGATAATGGTTTACATCCAACAACATATTAAAACTAATAAATTAAGTATAATATGTTAAAAGTAAAAAAAAAAAACACTTAATAAGTAAAAGTAAATATATTATTTTAATACTGAAATTTAGTTTATATATGATTACACTTTAGGTTTAATATTTATTTAACCTTATTAACCAAGTTATAATTATTATTAAAAAGAAATTGAAAAGTCATGGGAGTTTCAAATGAATGTGGTGAAAGGAAAAATACATGGGAGTTTCAAAATAATGTGGTGAAAGGAAAAATGCTTCTTTTTATAATACTGTATGATATGATATGATTCCTTTAAGATAACTAATTGATCAGTTTGCAAGGTTGATCGCCATCTTTGTTGGTTTCAATTCTGGGAGATTGAAATTTTTGTAGAACGAGTAAGACATTAAATTGATAGAAGTTGCAGAATCAAATAGTGTGTTTTTAGTATAATTCCTAAACTCACTAGGAAATGTAAGGTTTATAGGTTCTCTCATATATGTTGGAATATTTCTCATAACCGCTGTTGAACACTGTTAAATTAGAACTATACTTGAGGCTCACTGCAATTTGCGTTCTATTAATGAGTAGGTCTTTGAGAAACTTTTCATATTTTGGTATGAAAGTCATGTTTATTGATATGGATATGATATGTTCCCAGAAATTATTTTGCTATTTTCATGTTAGAACTACATTTTCCTTCCTGTACAGGGTAATGGAGGTCGGTATTGTTTGACAATGGGGGTTTTTTTAGTCTTATCAGAAGGTCGGGACGGGACATTGTCTTTGTCACGGTGCAGTGACGAAGCAGGGGCGTTCTCTTCAATGATGTCTTCGACTTCTTTTCCGACATACTATACATTACACAATGAATCGTTATTAATAAGTACCAAAGGTTTAGACCTTTTACCTCCTAATGTTGTGGAAACTTTAACTTGTGCTCTTAGATTTGTTTCATTGTTGCTCATAAGAGTACCTGATAAATGCTCATACTTTATTTAAGTGGGTTGACCCAATTATCTCTTAATATTTGAGATTGAGTCTTGATTATTCCATAAGGTTGCTTCAGTCAAGTTGTGCCACTTCTAAGATGCCTCGATAAATCGAGCTAAAAGAGCATACGATCCAAGGTCTTTCCTTTCCAACTTTTTCCTTCTTTTTTATACTCTTCTATGGATTCCATCCGTTTTTCACCCATCTCCAATCCATATCATAATTCTCCTTACTTGAGTAGCACATTTGAGCCTCCTTATTTTTGTTCTTATCCATGTTACAATCTTTAGTTAAATGTAGACCGCTACAACTGTTACATCTAGCTTGTATGGTGTGGACCTTCTGATTTATCTTCTTTTTTCTACGATCCATATTGTTGACCTTCACATTTAAGGTAGCCAACCCATCAGAGCTTTCACCATCTAATATCCTTAAGAAAATGTTATTTTGCGGAAAATGCCATTCATTTGAATGTTTGGAAAGATATTCAACTATTTCTTTTTCAGTGGCATTGTTCTTCTTAGTGATTAGCCCTTGAGAATCCACCAATTGCCTCATGCAAAAATTGATCCCTTTGTACAAGTTTTGGACCTCTTAGTGCACATTAAGGTCATGTTACTGAGAATGTTGGAGTAATGCCTTATACTAGTCACTTGCTTCATATAATGCCTCCCCATCTAATTATTGGAATTTTTAATATTTTCTTTTAGATTTGCAATTTTTGATGGAGGACTGAAATGTTGAATAAACTTGTTTTTTAGAGTGTCCCAAGTTGTTATCGAAACCAGTCATATGGATTTCAGCACATTCTTTGTTGTGTTTTTAAAGGTAATTGGAAGTACATATAGAATGACCACACCATTGATTACCCCCGGTATGTTGAAATAATCCACAATTTCTAATACTTCATCAATATACTAATGAGAGTATTTGTGATCTTTCCCATCAAATGGTGTTTTCTGGGATTTCCTAACAAACGAAACTTTCATTGGTACCCTTTTTGGTACAGATTGTAAACTCCTCGAGTGTATGGTTGGCGATCTCCAACATGATGTAAGAAGGACCAAAAACACACGTAAGAAGGACCAAAAACAAAATATAGTGGAATATAATTAGGTTGCGTCGCGGCCTATAAAGAATCATGACGCAAAGGGTCGAATTTCATAATAATAAATACTAAACAAAAAAATAACTTTCTACAGAATAAATCCCACAAAAAGGATCAAATAATTAAAATCCGAATAATCTAAACAAATTAAATCGTTCATCGACAACAACTTCAAAAAATATAATGTCCAGTTTGTACACACACACACACACACACACACACACACACACACACATATATATATATATATATATATATATATATATATATATATATATATATATATATATATATATATATATATATATATATATATATATATATAGAAAACAAATGAAATGAATCATTATATGACTCAAAAGCAAGATGATTCAAAAGAAAAAAAATTCCCAAAAAAACATATTCATGATTCATTTTTAAGTAAATCAAGAAAAAAATTCATGTTTATGACAATCTTAGTGAATATCAACAAAATCATTAAAATGTTCTTTTGGGAAATTTTTTGTGAATCATGTCATTTTTTATTCATCTAGTGATTCAGTTGTTTTGTTTGCAAACAAATATACGAAAAAAAACTTCTTACCTTCCTACGAAAACGAAAATCCTACGGGATATATATATATATATATATATATATATATATATATATATATATACACACACACACACACACACACAGACATAGTGAATATCAAAAAAATAATCGTAAAAATGAATCATTGAAATTTTTTTTGGGAATTTTCTTTTGTGAATCATGTTATTTTTATTCATCTAGTGATTCATTTGTTTTGTTCGCAAAAAATATGCTGAAAAAAACCTTCTTAACTTTCTACCAAAAAACATTTCTTACCGGATATATACATATATATATATATATATATATATATATATATATATATATATATATATATATATATGTGTGTGTGTGTGTGTATATATATATATATATATATATATATATATATATATATATATATATATATATATATATATAGCTGAAGTGCACACTAGCTATTGTACCTAATCTTGTAATGATATAGTTATGGCAAGACCAAGTGTCGAACACTAGAACAACGAATATGATTTAATTTAGATAATTAAGCAGTTTACTAAACTAGAAACATAAAAATGAAGGAGTGTTTATTGTTAATCAAAATTAAACTTGATTTAATAACTAATATAAAGCAAACAAAAAGCAAGGAACTTGATTTCAAAAAACGATTTAAAGTACTTCCACTTAGATTCTGAATTCCTTATTTTCTATGGTTGGTTTATTAAAGTGCAATGGATTTAACGAGTTGATTACCGATTTTTTAATGTCTAGTTATCTTGATGCTATTCACTAATTCTTAAATTTATAAAGAACCTAATACAATGATCATTCAGTTAGCTAATAAATAACAGATTAAGTATTTGAATTATTAATAAAATCATCTAATGACTAGTCTCAATGGTCAGGAAAATCAATCGAAGCATAGAATGAATATCTAATACTCTCTCACACAATTACGTTAGCGATTAATATCTCCTAACCCTAGTATTAGGTGTATCTCTAGTGTTAACAGTTTACCACCATAAAATAATTATGCTACAAGTAACATAATCATATTGGTCCTCTAAACTATACTAAACTCAATTGTGGGTAATAAAACCCGAAATTTTAATATATAAGGTAAACGATCAATCATACCTATAAATAATTAAACTTTATAAATTTAAATAAAAAATCAAAGCATAGTATTTCAGATTCATCTACATCCAAGAGAAAGTAAAAGGGTATTAGCGTTGGGTTTTTATTCAAAAATATTTTCAAAAACTAAAGATTATAGCAATGGAAGACTTTTATATGTTGAACAATTATAAATTAGTTACAACCCACCATGGATCCTTCAAAGTTTGGAATGAAAACAACAACCAAAGAGGAAGAAGAAGAACACAACCTTTATAGACATTTAGTCCTCAAGGACGGCTTGAATGCTGAAGAAGAATGAAAGTAAAACTTCACCTTTAGTAATCCACCAACAATACTTCAACTTAATATAGATGGTATTCCAAAGTCCTTATACTCTTAAGATTTAAGCTCATAACCAGTATAAAGTCAAAGAGAGAAAAAGAATGTAAGTAGAAAACTCAATGTCCTAAAAACATGGAGAGAGTATACATGCTCTTAGCTGTTATAGTTTTAGGATAAAGAGGAAACAAGAATGAAAGCCTTTTCTTAAAGTCAAATGTTTACCCATAAGACTTCTTACTTTAAGCTCATTATGTTCCTATATCCTACTTGTCCCCCATGCTCCTTAATAAATGTAGACTTTTTATTAAACTAACTCAAAATCCATGCTTCTCCTTGTCTCTTCTATTTATGGTTTCAAGACATAAAAAAGAAAACTAGTTTATAAAGTTTATAAAATTCCTTCATAAAATATAAACCTTAACCTTTTAGTAAAAGACAAAAGTCTTTTTAGTCCAAAATGTTTTACATGTCCTAATAAATCATTCCATATGATTTAATATGTTACTTGCTCATAAAAATTATTATTTACAAGAAATTAATAATTTCCAATTAATTATAAGAGTTTATTAAATATTTATTAAAATCAATATCTTATAAATATTCAGTTGTATCAAGTTGTTATTATTGTGACCCACTAGGATCATATATTATCTAGAAATATCAATTTATAATGACTCTTGGGAAAATAGATCTTTCCATATCCCACTTGCACAAGACTCATTATAGAGTGATATAAACAGTGGTGAACTTCTAGCAACATTTAACTGCCCCTATTAATATATGTCTTTGTTCCATTCTATCAACATCTAATTCCTCAAAAGTTCAAAGCTACAATTGATGTATAAGGTAAGCTATCAGTTTTCCATTTGTCACAAACATCATTTTTAACATGAGATATGGATCACGATCAATATCATTAGGTGTTCAAATTTTGGTAAGGCCCCTTATGTCACACCCTGTCAAAGCGGAAACACAAAGGGTGACAGGCTAAGCTCTCATAACATAAGGCAAATAGGATTACCAACCATAATCATTGAGCATTTTATGTTTACATCATATTCGAAATAATATTACATTTTAGTTCCATACTACATAGTCTAGTACATAACATGAGTAATACACATAAATCATTGTGGCATCTTAAACTGGTTCACTGACCATTTCCTGAAAAGCATAGAAAACGAGGGTCAACTATAAAGTAGTTGGTGAGTTCATAAGTTTATAAAGGTAATTCATTTCAGTAAGAAAATATATATTTGTTCAAAAAAAGTTCCAAATCAAAATGAGTGTTGAATGCCAAAGCACTCCATTCACAACCAAGCCTAACGACTATTCTTTCTCCATTCCACCATGTACATGGTTCCCATGATGTTAGTTCACAGAAATATGCACTCGCGGTTCACGGCGAGTGGGGGCCGTCTACCCTAAATAGCGCTATCCATAAGGTCATCGGCTCTAGTACAAGTTAATAGGTTGTAGTTCGGTTCTCAGGGACTTAACATACAAAGTTCATAACATTGAGTTCATATCATAATTTTAGAGCATAAAGTTCATAGCACGAGTTCATAACACAAAGTTCATAAAAAGAGTATCGTTTCAAGTTCAATAAGTTCATAAAACAATATCGTTTTGAGTTCAATAAGCTCATAAAACAAGGCTCATGAAGTTCGTAAAACAAATTTTAGCAAGTTCATAAAATAACAATGATAGTTCATAAAGTAATAACATGCTTTCCACCCTAAAACATGAAAAGAGTAAAAAGGGGGCTGTGAATACTTACTAGGGAGAGTTTGCGGTTTGAGTTTTATAGTTCGGTGTTGTAGTGATCGAGTTCTACTAGTTCCCTATGGAAAAATAGTTTCTAGTGAGATAAAATTCAATATACCATTATCTAAGAACTACCTATCCAACTAGTGGTGCCGTAAAGTTTGTTCGGTTCATTATTGGTAATATTGAATTCATAGTGTCTTGTGTTCAAAAATCCATAAAGGCATGAAAATTAACTCAAAAATTGTAAATATTTATATTTTGATTCTAATAGAGGGTATGACTGCCTAGAAACTTTATAGTAATTTTTGATGGTTATTTGATATTTATTTTCAATTTAAGCCTATATAATAGGAAAAATAAAAAATAAATAGTAAATTGTTGTAAAAATTCACAAATTAATTTTTACATGCTCTAATAATGCTCCTAAAGTTAGGAAAAATACTGGTTCAAGCCCTTGAGTCTTATCACCTAGTTTTGTAAAATCATACTCTAATTCAATGAAAAATATTAATAAAATACCAAATAGCAACAAAGTTCTATAAAAACATATATGGGATCCTTATTTTTTGAATATATAGCTTCTACAGTTTTTCAGAAATTTATCTCACCTGTAAATGATTATTTTGAATTTATGGACATTAAATTCTTATTTTTGTAGAAAAATAAGGATTTTGTTTAAGAACTGGGGGTTTCATAGAACACCTCTTAAAGATATGAGGTTTCGTAAAATTATTTGGTTCATAATTAATTCAGAGCTAAATATGGGTACTCAACCCCAACAACTTTTGGAATGTAGCAGTAATTAGTGCATGAGTTCCAAATGTAGATGGAAGTTCGAGAATTTGTGAAGAAACTAATATGGGGTTTTAATTCTTGAAATTTTAGGCCTTCTGTGATGGATATGTTATATTTATAAATTATTTTTCCCTAGATTTATTGAGGGGTTTAAGACCTTTGATCATGTAATGCAAAAACTAGTGGTCATAGAAAAAGTGTTGTTTGTGCAACTATTTTGTAAAAATCGCTGAAAATCAAATTCTTAATGTTTTATAGTAAGGCCACTTAGGCCAGAAAGTTAACTGTCAGAACTAGTCCTCAGAAAATGAATATCTTGATTTGGTCAAGAAATGAGTGAGTTATGACCTTTTAAAGTCAAGTAATCCTGATTTGATCTTACATTCAACCATGCTATACAAGACTAAACTTTTGAAAAATCAGTTTTAGGTGTTAGATTAGGCTTGCATGTGCTCACATTTTCTCTTGAATTGGGTTTGATCATCGATCATCACTATTTACAAAATATGCAACATGTTTTTGGTTGTGATCTACAAACATCAAGATCAAACAAAAGTTATGGGCAAGAACATGCCTTAGAAATTGAAAATAGAAGGAGAAATTGACTAAAATTTGTAGAAATTCATTATGGGTCTTCAAGAGATTTATGATAATCACTTACCATTTGATGTGAAGCTTAAAAAAACCAAAATATGCCTGAAAGTTCGTGGTTGAGGGGCTGATTTCTATAGAGAGAAAGTGAGGTTTCTAGAGAGAAGGAAAAGGAAAAGTGGGATTTTGTCTCTCTGGTTAGGCTATCTCTATCGTCGTCTCTTTGGGGCTATACTCCACCGAAATCAGCAACCAAAGTACAGGAGTGTAGGAAAACGTATGAAAAATGGAGTGATTGAATCTCTCTTAGATATTTTGAATCTAAGTTCACTTTTTCGCTCTCATACTAACATGCAAAAATCTGGTCTTGGGATTTTGCAATATAGGAGCTAAGATGTAATGAGTGTGTGTGTGTGTGAGAGAGAAAGAGAGAGAGAGAGAGAGAGAAAGAGAGAGAGTAAGCGGTTGTGTATGGCCAAATTTTTTGGGAGGAGAGAGGGTTATCATGAGGCTTTTGTTGGTAATGGTACCCTCTTGGACACTTCCCTTAACTTTTATAAAAATTTGGCTTTAATTTTATAAAACTCAAAGTATTTTCATAAAGTTCCAAGAGTTTATTTCTTGAACTATTTCTTTTTAGAAATAAAATTATAAACTTGAATTGTCTTGAATTAAGTTATAAAAGTAATTTATGATTTGATTTTTATAAAATCAAATTTTTATATTTCAAATAAATGAAATAAATGTTTATAACATATGAATGTTGGATTAGACAATCCTTGGATTATATTTTTGGCTAATAGTTCAAATTATGATGTGTGGATATTATTTCCAACTTGTAATTAAATCAAATTATGATTTTATTAAATTGAGTTTGATAAGTTATCAAACTAGTTAAGCATGTCATATGTTCTGATTAAGAAATTAGGGTATTCTACATACCCATGAGCTATGATCTTTCGAACATGGTTTGTGTGTTTAGTTTTGAGATTGAACTTTAGCACTTTACAACCTAGTTGGAGTACTCACATATCAATGTGACTTCTTAGTACAAGCTAAGTTACACTACTTGTTCCAAGGATCTATTAAGTCGCGATCTAGCTCAACTTGTTGCATCTAAAGCCAAGTTATGTGCACACATGGAAATGACAAGGTTCTAGATGAGTCCTAACCTGAGTTTTGACGGTTGTCACACTCTCCCATAATTGTGGGAATTTCATCCCACAATTCAAATGGCAGTACTACTAATTTAGAGACAAAAAATAGTTGAGGATATTTATTCTTCATAAGTCCTCCTGTTCCAATGTAAACTCATGCCCACGGTTAGAATTCCAACGAACTTTAACAATAAAGATTTTGCTTCCTTTCAGCTGTTTAACTTACTGATCGAGGATTGCAAAGGGTTCTTCCACGAATTCCAGACGATCATTAACTTCAACATCATCGATGGGTACAATTAGACACTCGTCTAATAAGACCTTTTCCATGTTCGACACATGAGAATTGTGCATTGTACTTATGTAACGCTTGGTTCAAGTATAATTCATTTCTCAAAAATATTGGAATTTCATGGGAACTTGACGAGTTGGGGAGCTCCAATTCGTCGTGTTGAGAATTTTGTGGCCATGGGTTTGTTGGCCCACCTCGACGAGTCGGGGAGTATCAACTCGACGTGTTGGCAGCTGAAGATGAAACCCTAATTATAGGGTGCTACACCCTATTTAAAGGACATAATCCCTTTGGTTGGCCTCCTTACCAGCCTTCGTTTGTCCAGAAACCCTAGGTTTGTTTATCCTTTCTAGATTGAGTGTGTGAGAGCTTTGAGAATTGATTTTGGTGGTTCTTTGGAAAGAGAAGTTGGATACATCTAGCTTAGAAGAAGGAGTATAGATCTAGAAACTCTTCATCAATAACAGTCTTCTTGAGGTATAAAGTCGACATACTGCTTTGTTATCATCTAGATCTCTTTAATGGAAGTTTAAGCATGATTTCGGGATTTTGGTTTTGCTAGCCACGGTATTGAGGGCTCCAGGGGTTACTATGCTAGATCGAACCCCCTTCATGACTTTTCATGGCTAAAAGTTGCAAGCTTTATTAGTTCCAAGCCCCATTCATGCAATAAGCTCCTTAATAAGTCCTTATTAAGCTCTAGAGTATATTTCTACTTTGTATGGACGCAAAGTTGGAAACTTTAAGTGATTATCTGACCTTTGGACCCTATATCTGTGTTTTGGGACCATGTTGGTAGAGTTCAAGGGCTTAATGGAATAAGACTCACTCAAAAGAGCCTAGGGTTTGGGTTTGCTTCTTATTAGATGCTTCTTAAGGTTAAAGTCGGAAACTTTACCATTCTAGACATCAATTTGGAAGAGATCTGAGTTTTGGAGTCTTTGGTTTAGATAGGTTCAATTTAATGCATTAAGATGTTGGTTTTTTGTCAAACTCGACGAGTTCAATAGTGAACTCGACAAGTTGATTGAATTTTTCCCGATCCCTGCGGGTAATAGAGAAACTCAACGAGTTGAGGGCAATTCGGCGAGTTGGGTCAACTCAGGACGTTGACTTTGACCTTTGACCTTGGTCTTTGACCATGTTTGATGTTTAAGGGGTTTTGGGGCATATTGAGTTGTATTTAAGAAATTGTTTTTGTTATAGGGTTGTGTAGAGCGGATATTGGAGTCCTGACCTAGTCAACATTTGTGCAGTATTGAAGTGAGTCTTCTCACCACACTCATGGTTCGAAGACACCAAGGCCGACCCATTAATTGTTATGAGATGATTAGTATTGGAATGTGTAATGGTTTATTATTTGATTTATGTATGGGTTTATGTGAAGACCATGGGAGGAGCCTATGGCACTTGGCAAGACCATGAGGGGAGCCCATGGCATGAGGATATAAGACCATGGGGGTATCCCATGACATTCCATTGAAGACCATGGGGGAGTACATGGAAACCTTGTTGTATATGTATGATCATGATATTATGTGATTATATGATTTTTTGTGATTGGGAAACTCACTAAGCTTGTGCATACAGTTTTATTGGATGTTTCAAGTACTGCAGTTGACAAGGGCAAGTGAATTCACCGGTGTTTTCATAATTAGCTTTTTGTACTCTGAATTAAAAAATAATATGGATATGTATTGGGATTTTGTAATTCCAATGGATGATGTTTGTGAAATTAAAAGTCTAAAATTTTTTCAAAAAATTGGGCCATTACAAGTTGGTATCAGAGCCTTGGTTTGAGAGATTTGGGAACACTTCTGGGTGTGTTAGAACTCAAACTGAGGAAATGGTAACAATTGATTTTCAAAAAAAAAAACCAAAGTTAAATTTCTTTAAAACAATTTGTGTAATAAAAAAGGAAGAATGCAATACGCGTAATTGGCCGAGCCAAAGTAAGTATTCCTAATGTTTTAGTCATGCTATAGTATATATGGAAATATGATTGTATGGATTATTTGCTAAGTGTATGCTTCCAAAGTTGTACATGTTTAGGATTGCATAGCCCTAGAATGAGGGAATTTTTCTTATTCTTGTTCCTTGTTTGATTGTGGTTTAGGGTAGACGCTTTATTTGACAGTCTATGTGATTCTCTTTGTGTATAACTTGCATCCATAGGCAACCTGCTATGGTCTATCTGAGTTCTTGGTTTGGTAAGAGTTGAGAATCCTAGGGAAGTCTAGGATCTGAGTTAGTGATGTGTTTATGCATTATGATTTGTAATTGGATAATTTAGGGATATTAGGTATGGCCTTGGGGAAGGTATAGGTAGGTGTAGAAGGTAGTATTGGGCCCGTACTACTCAAAGCATTGGAAATGTACCCGAAGTAATGACAAACCTGATAATTCTTAGAATTCTGGTGAGGAGAAATCTCTTTCGAATTTCTTATCTTGGTTATTTGTGAGATTTTAGTTGAGGATGGTGATGATCACGCGAGGTTAAACATCAGGACCGGGATCAGGTTTGGGCTCCGGTGTAGAGCCCGTGGATGAGAGGTTGCACCATCTTATTGTAGCCTAGGTTACTCGTGGCATCCTTGACGCTACCGCAGTGATTTTTGGTAACTTCAAGGAGGGAATCATGGAGATCATGGAAGAGAGACTCAGGTACTTCCGAGCCGAGATTTCTGCAGGCCAGATTGGGTCCCGAGCTCTCTCGTTTAGGGAGTTCAAGGTATGTAGAGCACCTGAGTTCTTTGGGGTCAGGGATCCCTTCACTAGCCGACGTTGGATGGAAGACACGGAGAATGACCAGCGTACGAGTTTTTGCCCCGATGCAGCAAAGGTGGGGTTCGCTTCTTGTATGTTGAGGGATCGAACACGAGACTGGTGGGAGGAAGTGACCCGTGAGGTGGGTTCAACACGGGTGGCTGAGATGACTTGGGAGGAGTTTGTGGGGAGGTTTGATCAGGAGTTTACACCATCCATTAAGGTGCATCATTTAGTGAGAGAGTTCCATGCTCAGGATTATTGATGGTCGATCGATCAAGGCAGAGGCTCATGCGGTGAAGAGCTGCGTATTTCAGCTGTCTATTGAGGAGGCCCGAGCAGTGCCATGTGTCGTTACTGGTATGCGATCTATTTATGTCTTGTTTATTTTTTGTCATGCTTATGTTATTATGATCTAGTATAAGGACCTTCTTGGTTAATGGCTTGTCAGCTCATGTTCTTTTTGATTCACAGGCTACATGATCATTCTTATCTCTTGCATTCTGCAAGAAGTTTCGGGATGCTCCGGGGACCTTTGATTCCCCACTTGAGGTGGAGATTCTGGGTGACCATACCGTGTGTTCTGCGAGGGTATATAGGAGGAGCATTCTGATTGTGTTCGGGGAGAGGTTTTCTATCGATTTGGTTTCGATTCCTTTGCAGGACTGAAGGTGATCATCAGGATAGATTGGTTGGGGCCTAATAGGGCCATGATAGACTGCGAGCATCATCTGGTGCGAGTTTGAACTCCAAGTGGGGGAGAACTGGTTCTTCATGGAGAGAGAGCTTTGTGTGGGCCAGCTCTCTGTTCGGCGGCGAGGGCTAGGAGGCTTATTCGGCAGGGTTGTTCTAGGTTCTTGGCTTATGTTTCAGACACGAGGGTTGAGGCCACAACAGAGCTGAGCAGTGTTCCGATTGTGCGAGATTTCTCTGACGTATTTATTGAGGAGTTGCTAAGGGTGCCTCCAGAGAGGAAAGTGGAGTTCCATATTGATTTAGTGCCTGATGCAGCTCCAATAGCCAAGGCACCGTATCGTCAAGCTTCGCCTGAGATGCAAGAGTTGTCTACACAGCTTCAGGAGCTGCTAGACTAATGATTTATTTGTCTGATCAGTTCTCCGTGGGGAGCATCAATCATGTTCATGAAAAATAAGGATGGGTCACACATGATGTGTAGTGATTATTGGGAGCTAAACAAGCTAACGGTGAAGAACTGTTATCCACTTCCGCAATTTGATGATTTGTTCGACCAACTTCAGGGTGCATCTTGGTTTTCCAAGATTGATCTTCGGTCAGGGTATCACCAGATGAGGATTAGGGATGAGTATATACCGAAGACGACCTTTAGGACTCGTTATGGTCATTTTGAGTTTGTGGTGATGTCATTTGGGCTCACCAATGCTCCAGTGGCATTCATGGATCTCATGAACTCGGTTTGTAGACCGATGTCGAATCGGTCTGTGATCATCTTCATTGATGATATTTTGGTCTATTCTAAGACCAAGGAGTAGCACGAGCAACATTTGAGGGATGTTTTGGACACCTTGAGGATGGAGAGGTTGTACGCCAAATTCTCTAAATATGATTTTTGGTTGCGTGAGGTGCAGTTTTTGGGGCACGCCATCAATCAGGAGGGTATTTTTGTTGATCCAACCAAAATTAAGGCGGTGATGCATTGGGAGGTTCCAAAAAATACATCCGAGATCTGGAGTTTCTTCGGTCTTGCAGGCTACTGTCAGAGGTTTATTTAATATTTCTCCAAGATCGTCGTCCCTTTGACCCGGTTGACCAAGAATAGTGTGACCTTTCGGTGGGGTCCAGATCAGTAGTCATAATTTGAGACCTTGAGGCAGAAACTAAGTGAGGCCCCAATTCAAGCACTATCAGAGGGATTGGAGGACTTTGTAGTGTATTATGACACTTCTATATTCGGATTAGGAGTGTTTTTGATGCAGAGGGTGATTACTTATGCTTCGAGACAGTTGAAACCCCACAAGGCGAATTACCCTACTCATGACTTGGAATTGGGGGTAGTGGTGTTATCCCTCAAGATTTGGAGACATTATTTGTATGGGTCCGATGCACTGTTTGAAGTATTTGATGGATTAACAGAATATGATTATGCGACAGAGGAGATGGATCGATGTAGTAAAGGATTACGACTATGAGATTTTGTACCATCTTGGGAAGGCCAATGTGGTGGCCGATGCTTTGAGCCGTAAGACGGCAAGTGCCCCGATTCGAGATATGTGATTGAGGATGACAGTGATTTCACATTTATTGGATATGATATAGGAGGCACATATGGAGGGCTTAAAAAGAGAGAGCTTGAAGATCGAGTGGATGCAGGGGAAAATTCTGTTGTTTGTTCGAGATGGTCGAGGGTTATTAACTCAGTGTGCTAGAGTCTGGGTTCCGACGTCCGGGGGTGTGAGGAAAATAATCTTGGAGGAGGCACACAAGTTCAAATTTTCTAGCCATCTAGGGGCTACATAGATGTATCAAGACCTGAGATTGAGTAATTGGTGGCTCTACATGAAATGAGAGGTTGCGTGGTTTGTCGAGCGATGTTTGACCAGCATGAAGGTCAAGGCCGAACATCAAAGGCCTTACAGAAAGATGCAGCTTCTACCTATTCCCACATGGAAATAGGAAGATATTTATATGGATTTTATCACAAAGCTACCTAGGACGGCGCGAGGTGTGGATTCCATTTGGGTTATTGTGGACATGTTGACCAAGAAGGCTCATTTTAATCCGATCTCCGAGAGTATCTCTGCTGAGAAATTAGAAGATATTTATGTGCACGAAGTGGTGGTTAGGAACGGGATGCCAGTATATGTGGTCTCGGACCGTGATGTTCGTTTCACCTCCAGGTTTTGGAGGAAGTTCCATGAGGAGTTGGGAATTCAGTTGCATTTCAACACTGCTTACCACCCCCAAAACGATGGTCTGAGTGAGCGGACGATTTAGAAGCTCTAGGATATGCTTCGAGCATGTGTATTGGATTTCGGAGGGAGTTGGGATACTTACCTCCTGCTAGTAGAATTCTCATAAAACAATAGTTATCATGTTAGTATTAACTGACCCCCTTTGAGGCGCTTTATGGTCAGAGGTGTAGGACTCCAGTTTTCTAGGGGGAGATTGGGCATTGAGTTATGGGAAGTACCGAAGTGGTTCTTAAGACGACAAAGTTGATTCAATAGGTTCGCGACCAGCTTCAGACAACGTAGAGCAGACAGAAGAGCTATACGGATAGGCGCAGATCATACATAGAGTTCCAGGTCGGGAACATGGTGTTGAGAATTTTGGGGCCCAGGTATATTAGACTGTTTCAGATTATCGCATGGGTGGGCAAGGTTGCGTATCAGTTGGATTTGCCTGAGGAGGTAGGGCAGATTCACAATACATTTCATGTTTTGCAGCTGTAGAAGTGTGTGGATGACGAGTTGATGGTGGTATCGCTAGATGATCTTTAGATTGATGAGAGTGTGAATTAAGCAGAAAAGCCCATTGCGATTCTGGACAAGGAAATGAAAGCTCTTCGGCACAAGGAATTGAAGTTGGTAAAGGTGCAATGGTTGCACCGGAGAGGCTCTGAATTGACCTAGGAGTTGGAGGACGAGATGAGGAAGCATTATCTGGACCTTTTTGCATCAGCAGACTTCGAGGATGAAGTCTAGTTCAAGTGGGGGTGATTTGTAATGCTTGGTTCAAGTATAATTCATTACTAAAAAATATTGGAATTTTGTGGGAACTCTATGAGTTGGGAAGGTCCAGCTCATCGTGTTGAGAATTTTATGGCCGCGAGTTATTAGCCCAACTCGACGAGTTGGGGAGTCCTAACTCGATGAGTTGGTTGCTAAAGAAGAAACCCTAATTTTAGGGTGCTACACCCTATTTAAAGGACTTAATCCCTTTGGCTGGCGTCCTTACCATCCTGCTTTTGTCTAGAAACCCTAAGTTCATTTATCCTTTCTAGATTGAGTGTGTGAGAGCTTTGAGAATTGATTTTGGTGGTTCTTTAGAAAGAGCTTGGAAGTTGGATACATCTAGCTTAGAAGAAGGAGTATAGATCTAGAAAATCTTCATCAATAGCAGTCTTCTTGAGGTATAAAGTCGACATTTTGCTTTGTTATAATATAGATCTCTTTAATGGAAGTTTAAGCATAATTTTGGGATTTGGGTTGTGCTACCCAAGATATTGAGGGTTCCATGGGTAACTATGCTAGAACTAACCCCATTCATGACTTTTCATGGCTAAAAGTTGCAAACTTTATTAGTTCCAAGCCCCATTCATGCAATAAGTCCCTTAATAAGTCCTAATTAAGCTCTAGAGTATATTTCTAGCTTGCATGTACATAAAGTTGGAAACTTTACATGATTATCTGACCTTTGGATTCTAGATCTGTGTTTTGGGACCATATTGGGAGAGTTCAAGGGCTTAATGGATTAAGATTTGTAGAGTCGAAATGTCTTGTAATATGTTGAAGTCTATGTATTTGTCTTTTCGTATGTTTTCTATGTATTTGCTACGGCATATTTTAACGAAGCGTAATGTCTAGCCTTAGTATTTTTTGTACTTTCAGTCTCCTATAAATAGGAGTTGAACATAGAGTTGATAGTAGAGTTTTCCCTGTTTTTACTATCGTTTTGTACTCACGTTCGTTGGAAGTAATATGAGCTAAAACCAGATACTTCATGTGTTCATATTACATTGTTTTACTCTGATTTGATTCTTATACTCGATTAAACACTTCTACAATTGGTATCAGAGCAGGAATCAATATTGCGAAGATCTGATTTTCAATTAAATCTCTAGTTTTTGAGTTGTAAGTTTGTCTTAAAAGATTCCACACTATTAGAGTCTGAAAATCATCTCTGATCTACAGTTTTGAATTGATTCTGCGTTTGAATTTTGTAATCGAGTAATCGATTTTGAGTTTCTGATCAATTCATACATCCAATTTCAAATTTCTTCAAGTTATTCTGAAAAATCTCATCCGTACGTTAATGGCGAATTTCAACAAGAACACCATGACTTCATTTTCTCATCTGTTAGGATCTTCTACGAAGATTCCTATGTTGATTCCAGAGTACTATGATCAGTGGGCTAATCGAATGGAGGATTAGTTGAACGGATTGGACGAAGAAATCTGGAGCTGCATTACAGGAACCGTTCAAACTCCACCAAATGTTCAAAATATTGGAACATCTGGATCAATAGCTGCAGTTACTGAACAATCCACCAGTGTAAAACCCTATTTATTTATTAGAAAAATAAATAAATTAATGAACGAATCATAAGCCTAAGATAAATAATTGAAATTTTTGGGGGGTGGGGGTTAAAAATATGATTTCCGAATTTATTATAAAGAATTTTTGGAGTTAGGGACTCCATGGTAATTATTTGGGATTTATTTTAAAAGGAAATGAGGTGGAAGGGCTGAAAGATGTCATAACTAAGAATTAAGGGTTAAAAAGATAAGTTATAGATTGATTTTGAAAAGGATTTGTTGAGAAAGGGATTGTTTAGTATAATTCAGACTTATTTTGTAAGGAGTTCAAGGGGCAGGGTTCATATGGTAAATATTGGCCTTGGTTTGAAAGAAAATAGAGAAGGAGGGACTGTATGTGTAAACATGGGAGTAAGTTTGTAAGGCATGGGGTATATAAACCCGATTATACACAGAAACCCTAGAGACCATGTGTAGCCGTCACCCCACCTTATACCTCCCTCCAGCCGCCACCATTCACATCTTCAATCTCCGACGCCGCTGCTACCTCTGACCACCAATGTCGGGAACAAGAACCGGTAGCGTGAACCACCGAGTTGCCGCTTTAGTCGCTGCTGATGCCTTGCGCAGTCGTCGATGAAGCTGGAACCGCCGCCATCAACCGCCGTTTGCATTGTCGAGCCCCACTGTGACCGTCTCCGCCGCTGCACCGCTTCTGCGAAGAAGATGAAGTCAGCGCCCTTCGCCACCTTCGTTCGCCGCCGTTAGCCATTGCTGGTGACGCCTTCTCAAATCGCTGTCTTCACATTTAGCCACCAGGTGGGTGGTTGGATTCTTTTTCAAGCAGGAGATATGGGTGTGTGTGGTTTGTATGTTATCATGGCGTGTGAATCACCGTTCCATCGTGTTTGTGTGTGGGTTCTGTCGAATGGTTGCTGTGAAGAACCACCATGGCAGCCGGCCATGGTGGCTGCCACCTCAAGGACCGCCACAACGGTTGTGTATACTGATGTATGGGTTAATTTCGTGTGTGTGTTTATTTCCTTAGTGTGTGTTTGGCCGGAATTCTAGGTTCAAGGCACCACCACCACCGTGAGGTGGTGGCTGCCACCGTGTGCCACCACCGACCACCACAAGGGTGGTTGCGGGTGTGTGTTCATTTAGTATAGTGTGTGTGTTTTTCTTGAGTTCCTTGTAAATTGTAAAAGAAAATTGAATAATGAGAAAGAAACCATAACCACCACCGTGAGTTGGTGGCTGCCGCCACCGGCCGTCGTGTCGGGTGGCGGTGCACTCGCCTCTTGTGATAGATTCATTTGGGGTACTAGAAACCCTAATGGGCTCCAAGGAGTTCTAATGGGCTTAATGAAACCTTAATGGAGCCTAATGAAACCTTAATGGGCTTAATAATATGCTAGTGGGCTTAATAGGCCCAATAGAGCCCTAATTGATCTAAAAGCCCAACAAATTAATTGATGGGCTAGTATTGGGTTGGAGACCCTAATTAGGGTTTGGAAAACCCTAATGCCAATATATCTTAATTTGGGGAATTAAGCGTGACACACGAGAATTATTTAATAACTTGGGATATTAATTAATAATCATTGGCGGAAATTAATCAAAGTAATATTGGACTTAATGGATTATGTCCTTAATGGATTAAGTCCTTAATGGGTTAAGTAAGAAACTTAACCCTAATCATCATTTTATGTGAAACCCTAATTTCATTTGGGTTTATTGTTGGGCCTTTCTATTGGGCCTTGATGATTCGGGTTATTAAATGGACTATCCAAGATCAAGCAAATGGTTTAGAGTAATTTAATGGGCCTAGGGTAAGGCCCATGTAAGGGACTTGGGCCTAATTTGGAAAATTGGGCCATAGATGGGCCAAGGTTTGGGCCTTAATGAGTATATGGTGTTGGGCCTTAGAATGAGACCATGTATACGCCTAGGCCCAATTTGGAAAATTGGGCCATGTGTTGGGCTTTGATTCCTAATTGATTTTGGGCCTATGGATTGGGCCTTGGGCTTGAATAAGCCAAGCTAGGGGTAAAGTAGTAATTACCCAAATAATGTACCTATGGTTATGCATTGGGACCCAATTATTAATTGGGTGTTATTTTGGTGTTGACAGTTCGGGAATTTGTCAGCCAGCAGCTGGGGTCGAGTCTGCGGGACTTCATCAAATGTGGGATTGTTTCTTCGGGATTTCAGCAGTGTGAGGTGAGTTACCTTCCAGTAGCGGTGGTTCTACGGCCACAATGCCGACCCACCAGTAGGAGTTGTATGATAGATGATTGTCTCTGTGATATTCATCTAGGGTTGCTACTACCTGTGTTATGTTTATGTGCTAGTATGATATGATGCTATGTGATATGTGTTATGTGGTAGCAGTAGGGGTGAAATAGTCCCCAGTATTCGGTCGTGAGGACCGAAGGGGAGGCCAGCACCCAGATATGCTAGGCAGTATCCGGTCGTAAGGACCGAAGGGGAGGCCAGCACCCAGATATGCTAGGCAGTATCCGGTCGTAAGGACCGAAGGGGAGACCAGCACCCAAATATGGTAGTTAGTGTCCGGTCGTGAGGATCGAAGGGGAGGCCAGCATCCAGATATGCTAGGCAGTATCCGGTCGTGAGGACCGAAGGGGAGACCAGCACCCTGATATGCTAGTCAGTATCCAGTCGTGAGGACCGAAGGGGAGGCCAGCACACAGATATGGTAGGCAGTATCCGGTCAAGAGGACCGAAGGGGTAGGTCGGGCACCCAGATATGCCCGGCAATATATGTATGATATGTGATTGTATGGTATGTGGTATGATGGGGGAACTCACTAAGCTTCGTGCTTACGGTTTTTAGTTTTGGTTTTAGGTACTTCGTGCTTAAAGGAAAGGAGTCGGCTTGATCGCAAGGCATCACACTATGGTTTTCCGCACATGAGATATTTGGGAATGAGAACGAGGATTCATCAGCCAGAGTGAAGATTAAGGTCTTTAGTGGTCAGACTGGGAGATGAATTGAGGTGTCAGAATGGAACAGATTTCAAGAGTACTCTTCAAGATTTCAGAGGATGGGCGATCTTAAGGTTTAATCGGTGATTAAACGCTAGCATTGGTAAGCACATTTTGTCATCAGTGGGATATTAGAAAGCGAGACAGATTAGGAATCCTTCAATTCTCGCATGCCGTGAAGACTTAGTCGAATCTAAGTGGGGGACAGACTTTTTATAAGGTTCTCCAAATGTGAGTTCTGGTTGCGCGGGGTGCAATCTCTTGGCCACCTTGTCAACCAGAAGGGTATTCTAGTTGATCCGGCCAAGATAGAGGTCGTGATGCAGTGGGAGACTCCAAGGTCTCCATCTGAGATTCGGAGCCAGCTGGGTCTAGCGAGTTATTATCGGAGATTTATATGGGATTTCTACGAGATTGCGGTTCCTTTGACCCGACTGACCAAGAAGTCGGAGACCTTTCGTTGCGGGCCTGAGCAGCAGGCAGCCTTCAAAACTCTCAGACAGCGGTTGTGCGAGGCACCGATTCTCACCCTGCCAGAGGGTGTAGATGATTTCGTGGTTTACGGTGACACTTTGATCATGAGCGTGGGTGTGGTACTGATACAATGGGGTCACGTGATAACAGGTTTCGGGAACCAGATTTGAGTTCCGGTTAGGACTCAAGTTCAGTTGTGTGTTAGGTCGAGTGCGTGTTCGACCTAGTATGGAAGGTGTTGTAAGACTACGGGAGTAGCCGTAGCATTCTCTAGCAGTCAGATAGTGTGGAAAGTGTTATAAGACTACAGGGGTAGCCGTAGCATTCACTAGTAGTCAGATGGTATGGAAAGTGTTGTAAGACTGTGGGGGGTAGCCGTAGCATTCACTAACGCTCAGATAATGATAGAGTGTTGTGAGACTGCGGGTGTAGCCGCAACATTCACTAGGTTAGTAGATAGTGTGAGCGCGTTGTTAGGACGCAGAAGGAACAGTAGTACCCACTGGTTCGGGTGTAGAAGTAAGGATAAGGAAATCCACGGATTGGATTTCGGAATTACCCAGATGGATTAGATCTGGTTAAGCCAGTGATAAGACTGTAGGAGCGCCACTACAGTTATGAGATCAGAGGAGCAACGGACTGCTTCAGGACATGTGAGATAAGGCTACCATTGGTTAGGTAGCGATCACTTTTAGTCTTGGATTTGATGATGTCAGGATCCGACGCATGGACCCGATCGGTTAGATCAGGAAATAGTAGAGTCACAGTGGCATGATAACTAGTGGCAACTAGGTCTAGAGAAGGATTTCGCTCAGAAGTCATGTGAGGCGAATAAGTAGGGAGTCCTTTGGCTCCGTAGTCGGGTGGAAACCCAGTATTTCAGAGGATTGGCAAACGAATTAAGACCTAGGAGGTCTTGGTAGCTTTTGGTAAGCAGCTATGTAGCAACGTATACTGTTTCAGGCGGTTCAGTGTTCGAGCAGTTTTAACGTTTGGGCAGTGATAGTATGTGTGTTTAGTTGCATATGCACACGGAATAGCTGGTTTATTGGGGAGTGACAAGTCACCCACAGCGGGATTAGCGGAGCCTCGACCAAGAATAAGTGATATGCATGGATAATTAGGTCGGTGAACCTGTTTTATAGTGGGAACTTCAAGCTATTAAAGGTTGAGTAGTTGGTCGAGGGATAAACGGACTAGACTCAACGGTAATGATTCAGTATGAGTGGTCTGTTAGGGATTTAGATCATCTCGAGACAGCAGACTTCAGACGGAGTAGACGAGATCTGGTTGCGAGGAATTCGTTCACCTGCGGATTGTAGGGCTTTGCGAAGATTGGTCACGGCTACGCTGGGATGGCTAGGGCATGCCCAGGATGATGACTATGTTACTAGAGTGGCATGGATTTCAGGAGTGTGAGGTGAGTTACCTTCCAGTAGCGGTGGGTCTACGGCCACAATGCCGGCCCACCAGTAGAAGTTGTATGATAGATGATTGTCTCTGTGATATTCATCTAGGGTTGCTACTACCTGTGTTATGTTTATGTGCTAGTATGATATGATGCTATGTGATATGTGTTATGTGGTAGCAGTAGGGGTGAAATAGTCCCCAGTATTCGGTCGTGAGGACCGAAGGGGAGGCCAGCACCCAGATATGCTAGGCAGTATCCGGTCGTAAGGATCGAAGGGGAAGCGAGCACCTAGATATGCTAGGCAGTATCCGGTCGTAAGGACCGAAGGGGAGACCAGCACCCAGATATGCTAGTCAGTGTTCGGTCGTGAGGATCGAAGGGGAGGCCAGCATCCAGATATGCTAGGCAGTATCCGGTCGTGAGGACCGAAGGGGAGACCAGCACCCTGATATGCTAGTCAGTATCCAGTCGTGAGGACCGAAGGGGAGGCCAGCACACAGATATGGTAGGCAGTATCCGGTCGAGAGGACCGAAGGGGTAGGTCGGGCACCCAGATATGCCCGGCAATATATGTATGATATGTGATTGTATGGTATGTGGTATGATGGGGGAACTCACTAAGCTTCGTGCTTACGATTTTCAGTTTTGGTTTCAGGTACTTCGTGCTTAAAGGAAAGGAGCCGGCTTGATCACAACGCATCACACTATGGTTTTCCGCACATGAGATCTTTGGGATTACACTCTGATATTGTTTTATGATAACACGTTTAATTATTTCTACTTGGTTTTGACATCACATGGTATTACAGATGTTTTATCACACTGTTGGTTTTATAATGACGTATTTAAAGATGAAATTTTTGGCCTATATTTTTGGGATGTTACAACCAGGCTGAAGAACAATGAAAAGCGTTGTTTGAGAGAATTACGAGGTGCCTTGCCACCTATTGTTTACAATTATATCCGTGGTTGTAAAACTGCAAAGGAAGTTTGGAATACTCTTAAAGAAAAGTATCAGGGAAGCGAGATAACGAATATAAATTCTGGTAAGCAGTGTATTGTGGAGCTGAAGGAGTTCTAGAAAAAAGTGAATGAAATGATTGAGGTTTACTATGATCGTTTTAATGAACCGATCTATAGATGCAATCATTATGGAATCACAAGGTCATCCATGGAGTTCAATCTCAATTTGGTGATGGGACTTTGTAAGGAATGGAGAAGTGTCAGCATGATGGTGAAGAATCAACAATGCTTCGATACTTCATCTCTGAATGATTTGTATAATCAATTAAAAACTCACGAAAGTGAAGTGAATGAAATGGCTGAAGAGTCGAAACTTAGTTTGGGAGGTCCTTTAGCTCTTGTTTCGAAAGTATCTGAGAAAGAAGCAGATGAGAAAGTTGATTCTGATGAAGAAGGCTTTCTAATGAATTCTAATGATGAAGCAATAGCATTTTACTTGAACAACCGGGTTAATTTTTTTTTCAAGTAACCTTTCAATCCCAAAGTGAAGCAGAGTGATGTTAAAGCAAGTTTTGTGAATAAGTCTAGGGTGAGGAGAAGAAGAAATTCGAGAAGAATGATGTGAAGGCATTTGAAGCCAAAATGGAGAAGAAACTCAAGGGAGATTCAGACATTGACTGTCATTACTGCAACGGAGCAAATCATTTGGCTAATGATTGCATGCTTTGTAATAAGGAAGGGAAAAAGAATAAGGTCAAAGATGAAGCATACTATGTAGAGAAACTGGAAGAGTTACGTACAAAAGAGAAAGGGATGCCATTGGTTGAAAGAGGAGAAGGTGAGGAAGATGGCACATATTAGACCTGGTCTTCAGGGTCTGATGAAGAAGAGATGCGTACTCCGACGCATGGTGCTATGTTCGCACAATTTGAAGAGGATGAGGACGAAGTGGTGACTGGTCGTTGTTTCATGACCAAATCTCGAGACAAATCACCGATGATAACCAACGTACGTGCTATACTTCAATCTTTTAATATTGCTTTACAAGCATATGATTCTGAAATAATCCCTTTCGATGATACTGTTGCTTACTTTGATACAATTGTGGTGTCTGCTAGTAATGAAGCTAAGAGACTAAACATCCAGTTGCTAGAGACCCAAAAATTGTTATATTCGAAACGAAGCAGGGTAGAGTATCTTGAATTGCAATTGAATAATGTGAATAATGATAGGGAATGTCTAGATAAGGATGTTCGAATGCTACTTGCTCAGAGAAACATTTACTGTAATTCAGCAAAAAGATTGTATGCTAAATTGACTTCGTTGCATCATTCATATGAAATAAGCAAAGAACAACATAGGAAGTTATTGCCTTTTCTTGTTTTCGAAAGAGAGAAAGTTGATAGTTTGTCCTATGATTGTGAGAAAACCATAGCAGAATTCGATAAAGTGCATGATAATCGATTTGCTTATGGTATTGTTAAAACAGATGAATATTTGAATGCTGATGAACTTGTTGAAATAGTGAATGAAACTTTGACCAAAAGTGAGCAAATCAAAATTTTGAAAAGAACTAAGAATTCGAAACTTGACTCTGAATTTAATTTTGCTGATATCGATGATAATTCTGATAGTATTAGCGAAATCAGTTAAATTGTGGTGGAGGAAAGTATCGATTGTTCTCAGTTATCAGTCATTAATGTCACATCTAAGTCAAAAGGTAAAGAAATATGTGATGATTCGATGGTTGAGGATAACACTGATAGACCCTCTACTTCGAATGTTTGTGACTTTGATCATGTGAATGTGAAAGACAGTCAAACTGATAGTAGTGATGATGAGAATGAAGAAGAAGTTTCGAGCAATTCTGAGTCAGAAAAAAATGTTTCGAATGAAACATCCATTCCACGATTTATTGTTGATCAAGTGTTTGGAGACACTGGAAATTTCGACAAAGTTTTATTTGAGAAAGGTGCTCATTATTTGGAAACAAATATTGTTGTGTATCCAAATTTTAAGTGTTCAGATGATATTGTATTTCTGAATCAAGTGTTTGTTACTACTGGAAATGTTGGAAACATCAAATAGGAGTTCAACAAAATAGTTGAAGAAGATAACAAGAAAACATCAGACGATGGATTCTTTTCAAACCAAAGCACTGTCGAAAATAATCTAATAAAGAATTCGTATGTTTTTCAAAGACAACAACCACAACAGAAATGGGATGAAAAGAATCTAATGAAACAAATGAAAATGTGAAACTTAATTCTCAAGAATTTAAGGATCTTGTTGAAAAATTTTCAAATGAAAAATGAATTTCAAAAAGACAGGCTCGAAAGAATTTTTTTTGGCAAGTTGTGTCAAATTAAAAGCAATCAAAAATACCAATTAAGAAAATGTCCAAAAACGGGTTATCTAAATCTGCACAAACCAAGTTTTCAACTTGTTCGGATAAAAAGGAAAATCCCGCTAAATCAATTTCGTCTGATTCTCAAAGTAAATCAACGAAGTTTTCAAAATCATCATTTTTAAAGACTTTTCAACCAAAAGATCAACAAAAGAATTTTCATTCAAAAAGCCAACAAAAGTTTTGAACTTCAAATTCATCTTTTCCAAAAACAACAAACGAACAAAACAAATTTTCTTCAAATAGAACAAATCGACATTTCGAAAATGTTCGTCAATTTGACAATGTTCGAAAATTTGAGAATGTTCGAAAATTTGACAGTGTTCAAAAATTTGGAAATGTTTGAAATTTTGAAAATTTTCGTAAATTTGCAGACAAACACATATTTGTGAATGATAAATCCAAAACATCTGCAAAGTTTACTCCACAAAAACCAAATTTTCTGAATCCATCTGCACACAAAGCCACTAAAGTTTCGTACATAAAAGGTTCATCTGGGGTGGAAAACATCAATCATTGGCTTGAGGAAAAAGGAAAAATGTATCAATCAGGAAAGTATTCTCAACATCAAATCAAGAAGGCCTATGAACAATATTTGAATGATACTTCATTTGAAAGTTCATCTTCGAAAGAATCGGATACTCCAGTTCAAAAATGGCAACCAATCTCAAAGGACAAGCACACTGAGAAGCATAAGAAGAAAGTCAGTGAAAGTCCAAAACTATCGAAAAATTATGTTTCAATATCTTTAACTGATGATGTCGACTTAATTGATACTTTTAAGCCAAAGTTTGAAATTGGGATCTAGGTTGTAAACTTCATTCACTTTTTCAAACTAATAACCAAGGACCCAAACAACCTTGGGTACCTAAATTCTTTTGATGATTGCAAGTACTGTGTGACGAGCAATATGATGAGAAATGGTACTTTGATAGTGGTTGCTCACGTCACATGACTGGAAGAAAGGAGAATTTGAGAGATTTTAGAAGTTTGGAAAATGCTGGTATTGTGAAGTTCGGGAACAATCACAAATGTCAAGTAAAAGGATACGGGAATGTAACGAATGGACAATTTACTGTAAATCGTGTTGCTTATGTCGAAGGTCTTCAACATATTTTTATAAGTGTTTCATAACTTGTTGTGGGCACTGGCAATCAAGTTGTGTTTAACGAAGAAGGAAGTATCATTTCCAACGTTGATACGAACGAAGTTTTACTGAATTCAAAAAGATATGGGGATATGTTCACTCTTGACATCAAACCAATTGTTGGGAAACCCTCAGTTTGTTTACTTTCGAAAGCTTCGTCGGATGTTAGCTGGTTATGGCATCGATGTTTATCTCATTTAAATTTGCGAAATCTGAATAAGTTTCTAGCAGATGATTTTGTTCGAGGATTACCTGTTTTAAAGTTTGATAATGATACTTTATGTGCAGCTTGCGAACAAGGAAAACAACATCGGAAAGGGCATCCAATTGTCATAGATTCGAAAATTGTTTAACCGTTGACACTTCTTCGTATTGACCTTTGTGGACCTTCAATTATTGAAACTCTCAACAAGAAACGGTACATTTTGGTTATTGTTGATGACTTTTCACGATTCACTTGGGTGTATTTTCTCAGGTTAAAATCTGAAGTCGCTCAAACAATGATCGAATTTATCAAGAAAATTAAGACGAGCCTAAAGAAGAAAGTTCGAAAAATTAAAAGTGATAATGGTTCCGAGTTTAAAAACAACGTGCTTGATTCATTCTTAACTGAGAAATGAATTTTGCATAATTTCTCATCACCATATACACCCAAAAAAATGGTGTGGTTGAAAGGAGGAATAGGCCTCTTTGCGAAGCAACAATCACAAAGTTGACATATGCGAATCTTCCTCAATATCTATGGGCGGTAGTAGTTTCTACAACATGTTTGACTCATAATCGATCCTTTATTCATCTTTGTTTTAATATAACTCCATATGAAATCATAAATAACTGAAAACCTAATGTCAAATTCTTGCATGTTTTTGGTTGCAAATGTTTTATCAAGAATCTCAAATATAATCTTTCGAAATTTCAAGCTAAGGTTGATGAAGGAATATTTTTGGGATATTCAAATAACTCGGTTGCATACAAAGTATTAAATAAACAAACACGAAAAGTTGAAGAGACATTTAATCTCACTTTTGACGATTACTATGTGAAACAAGTTGAAAGATGTTTCAAACAATAACCAATTATTAATGAATCAAATGATGAGTCTGAAAGTTATAATTCATCTGATTTTGATTATGATTTAATTTTTGGTGTTCCAGATAGGGCTGCAGATGCTGAAGTAAATGCTGCTGATAATCAAACTCCTGAATGTTTGAAACATACTAATGATTCGAGAATCACATCAGATACAACTGCTAATGACGAAAGTATGCTAGATGCACAAGTGGAGGGGGAGCACTTGCATATTCCATTAAATGTTGAGGGGGAGCATCCTTTCGAGGGGAAGAATATTAGAGTAAATGAAAGTTTCGAGGGGGAGCATCGTGATGACAATTATGTTATGGGGAAGCATAATGATACTGAAACCATAAATCTTGATGAATATGCTGAATTTCATGAACTAAGTGATAATAATTCTGTTGCGGGATCCGAAAATGAAGATGCACCATTGGAGTTTGATCCCGCATATCCAACATTGGAAAAGTGGACAAGAAATCATCCAAAAGAACAAGTCATTAGGAATCCACAACATGGTGTTAGGAATAGAGCTCAAATTTGTGAAAAGAATGGGGTACTGAATACTCATCAATAATTTTGCATGTTTAATGTTTTTATTTCGAAAATAGAACCAAAGTCAATTAAAATTGCAATGGAACACTCTGACTGGGTTGTTGCTATGCAATCTGAACTTGCTGAATTTGATCAAAACAAGGTTTGGAGACTAATCCCTAAGCCAAAAGATATTTTGATAGTCAAATTAAAATGAATTTACAAAAATAAAACAGACAAAGATGGTAATATTGTTCGAAATAAAGCTAAGCTTGTAGTAAAGGGTTATTCGCAACAAGAAGGAATAGACTATGAAGAAACCTTCTCCCCTGTCGCAAGACTCGAGGCAGTTTGAATATTTTTGGCCTATACAGCTCATACAGACTTTGATGTTTATGAAATGGATGTGAAGTGTGGTTTCCTTGATTGTGAACTTGAAGAAACAGTTTATGTTGAACAACCTCCAGGTTTTATTAATGAAGAATATCCTGATCATGTTTACATTTTAGATAAAGCAGTATATGGGTTAAAACAAGCACCAAGAGCCTGGTATTCAACTCTTACCAATTTCTTAAAACAATCGAAATTTAAACAACGATCAATTAACCCCACATTATTTTGAAAGAAAGTTGGGAATCATCTAATGTTTGTTCAAATTTATGTCAATGAGATTATTTTTGGCTCTACTGACCTTGCTTTGTCTAGTGAATTCGAAAGTTTGATGAAAAGTCAATTCGAAATGAGCATGATGGGTAAAATCAATAATTTTATTGGTTTAAACATTCATCAAGGATGAGAAGGAATTTTCATCAATCAAGAAAAATATACCTGGAATTTGCTCGAAAAATTTGGAATGACAAATAGCGCCAAGTTAAGAGTACCAATGGTAGTTGGAACAAGGCTAACTCCTTCGTTAGACAAACCTACTGTTGATCTTACTTTATACAAGTGTATGATAGATTCATTGCTTTATCTAATAGCGAGTCGACCTGATATCATGTTTTCTGTATGTAATTGTGCTAGGTATCAAGCAAAATCCAAGAGAACCACACTTGACTGATGTGAAAAATATTTTTCGTTATCTCAAGGGAACAATTTCGTTAGGATTATGGTATCCTTCGAAATTAGGATTTTTCATTCAAGCTTTTTCAGATTCAGATCTAGGAGGATGTAATCTTGATAGAAAAAGTACAAGTGGAGGATGCCAATTGTTAGATGGGAAGCTTGTAAGTTGGCAATCGAAAAAGCAAACATGTGTTGCAATTTCAACTACTGAAGCTTAGTATGTTGCAGCTGCTGCTTGCACTTCGTAAATCATATGGATTCAGAGTCAATTGCGTGACTATGCAATTAATATGAAAAAGATTCCATTGTATTGTGATTCACAGAGTGCTATACGCATTTTTCATAATCTAGTACAACATTCGAAAACCAAACATATTGCACTTCGTTATCATTTCATTAAAGATCATGTGGAAGATGGTAACATTGAAGTACATTTTGTAAAAACAACTGATCAACTTGCTGATATTTTTACAAAACCATTGGACGAAAAATCATTTGTTAGAATTTTGCAAGGTTTGGGGATGATTGAAGCAAACTCTGTTCCAGGACTAATTTCGAAAGGGTGACAAAGAAGAGTTATGCAAAAGTGTCGATTCAGAGGCAACAATGATTCATTCAGAGGCTGATAGTATTAACCATTCAAAGGTTACTGTTCACGTTTAACGCTTCAAGATGCTTCATTTTCGAAATTTGGGAAAGAAAAGTTTCGTTAGTTTGGTACATTCTTATGTTTTTTTCGTTTGTTCTTTAATTTTGAAAAATTGGAAAAACCAAAAATATTTTTGTTAATATGTATTCTTTTCGAAAAATTAAATATCCCAAAAACTTTTTTTTTGTGTTTGTTTGTTTGTTTGTTTGTTTTACTTTTTAAAAAACTCAAAAACACAAAAATATTTTCTTACTTTCCAAAAATATAAAATACCAAAAAAAAGATTTTCTTTTGTTATTTGTTTTTCTTTTCGAAATATAAAATCCAAAAAGATTTTTGTTCTTTTGTACTTTGTCTTTTCTAGGGTAAGGTAAATTTTCGAAATTTTGTATCAGTTAGAATGTCCCTAGAAGCATGTTGCAACATGTTGACCCAAGCCTCTATTGACTCAATGTGTGATTTCGAAAGCCTTAATGATATTTTTCATTATGGAAATTTCTTCCTAATCAGGCTTGCATTCACATTAGTCTACTGAGCTACCTAACTCTTCTCAAATGAGTTAAGAGTTTTATGTTTGGTCCAAACATAACAGAGGTACAATTGAATTCGTGAAACAACTTTTTCATCTCAAACTTCTAACACATTTCACACACAATGACGTATGTCCAAGAGGTCATTGATCAAACCAATCGTGACTTAGATATATCAAAACTTTGTGTTTATGATCTTGATTCATGAAGCCGTGATGAAAGTGAAACCTAATTTTCTAAATTTTTAAAGAATTGACGGGGAACTATGTTCCAGATTTTCACGAAACATTTGTTTCAGTACCAAATTTTCGATACTCCAAATTATATTCTTTCGTTATGAGTGGTCTTGATCAAATGTTTGTAACCCATGCCATTTGTTACCTAATAGGATCCAGCTGAACATAATTTTTTCTTTAAATATGATTTTCGTGGGAGTATCAATTCTTTCAATTGTTACTTTAAAATTAATCCAAAGCATACTTGTCACTGACTACACTGGTCACACAAGTAATTTCTGTTAAAATTACTCACCTTATGTTTAGGTTGAGATGTAACTAAATTTTAAGCCACCCACAAAGCCTTGAAAAAGAAGCCCTTCGATACTTCTTTATAAGTATTCAATTGTAATTCAGAAGGAAACCACACAAGCTGTTGATTATCTCTCTTGATAATTAATGAAGTAACCTTTGCCTGGGGTTTAACTGCCTTTGTGTTGAAAGTTTATTTTTCGACATCACAGATCCAAAATTTTCGTTAGTTTGCTTCTTATCTCATTCTTTTGGCACACTTCACTCACGAAATCCTTGAGGTTCTGAGTATTACCAACTCAGACTGATGATTTCGACAGTGTGGCATATGAATTCATTTCTAAACCCAAAAACGAAAGAGCCTAACCTCCATGCCGAAGGTTGTCAATCTTATCCACTTGGTACTCACGAACTGTTTGATGTGACGGTTTGGCAATGTGTCCCGACTTTCAAGGACAGACGTGGCTTACTCTTTCAAGAAAACTTTTGGAATTCAATTGGGGTTACATATAAAAGGAAGTTATTATCTCCTTTTATAATCACGCCTTCAAATTCTCAGACGGTCAAAAAGCTCTAAATTTCTCTGTTCTTCAAGGATTTCTCAAAACCCTAATCAATGGTGGTTGATCCAACCACCACTACTAAAAACGTTGTATCACAACCCATCATGAAGATCCAAAGCACTAATTATCAGGTTGAGGGTGATGTCTCACTCTACCCTGAGGAGTTGAAGATGTTCATTATTGCTCTTCAACATTTAGGTCTTGCAACTGCAATGTTCAATGCTTTTGATGATCCGCTTTCATGGTTATCAATGGCTGGTTCCACTGCTTCTTACAACAAAGCCACTGATGTAATCACATTCAATCTGGTGGATGAAAAGCGAATTAGACTGACGAAGAAGTTGTTTACTCAAGTCTTGGTAATTCCAAATTTACCACCATTCTTTAAACCTACTAGTGATCAAGTTATGTTCATGTTTAATGAGATGGGTCATCAGCCCCCACTTGTTAACATCAGTGACTTCAAGAAGTCTGGTCTTCCTTGCATTTGGAATTTCTTGTTTGGGATATACCTTCATTGCTTAACTGGTCGAAGTGCAGGGCTTGACAAGAGGAGAATCGAAGTTTATGCTATGGTAGCAGGGTTGTACTATGATCTCATTGTTGATTATGCTACTCAAATTTGGAAAGAGTTTATAAAGAGTCAGGAAAACATGAATGTAGTAAAAGGAATTTAGTGTGCACGTTACTAGAGTTTGGTTCTTCAGTATGTATATAACAAAAAAGGTATTCAAATTCCTTCTGATGAGGCTAAGGCGGAATTCGTGAAGTATCATTTTCCCAAGACAGTTGCAGATGATTCAGAAGTATTCCCAAGTGTTCAAGAATGTTGATCCCACAAACTTTGTATTGGTGTCATACTTGAAAAAACTGTTAATCCTTTCATTAAAACTGGGATTTTGTTGAAAACTATTGATGAAGGATCATCTAAGAAAGTTAAGAAACCAAAGAAGGGAGATGATGATTTTGTTCAAGAAAGCCCCAAGAAACAAGTTAAGACTAAGTCTCCAAAGAAGATTACAAACGAAATAGTGAAGCCTAAGGAGAAGGTTGTTGATGAATCTTCGAAGGAATTGATCCCTTCGAAATCTGGTGTGCTAAAAAGGGTGAAGAAATTATCTTATACAAAACAAACATCAAAAGATCAATCTCCTACTATTCGTAAACATCAGCTTAACAGAAAAGGAGTAAAAGTCCGTGAGATTCCTGCACCAGTTTCACCATCCTCAAAGAAGTGAAGAGTTGAGGATGTGGTGAAGCACATCAATAAGAAGAGGAAGAAACGAAAGCTGGTGATTCAAGATGAGTCATCAGATAGTGAGATCATTCCAAACACACCTTTGGGTTCGAATTCCCCAAAAATCTCACAACCATTGATTCTTCCAACTGTTTCATTGCCAACTACAATAGTTCCACTCAAAATTGTTGTAACCAAATCAATTCCCGAGGATGTTCCAATTTCTAACATTGTTACAAATGTATCTGATACGGGTGTACATGTTTCAGTTAGTTTTGATTCATCATCTCAAGGTATTCCTATTACATCTTCTTCTAAACCTAAATCAAGTGCTTTTGTTTCACTACCACCATTTATTCAACACATTTCCACTACCACTACTTTACCAACTTTCGATCAAGTATTAAAACAACCTTTCACTACACTATTCCCATCACAATCTACCGATCCACCAAAACCAAATTCCGATGATGAAACAGATGGAGGAGGTTTCAGAGGAACCTTCACTGATTTGGAATTTTATTCTGAAGAGGAGAACATACCTGATCATATGTTGATGTTGGGGAAGCAGTTCAAGATTCTCAATCGAAAACTCAATTCTATCCTTTAATCACAAGCTAATTTTGGAACCAAGAATTCGGTTTCGGGGATAGAAGATGATATGATGCTCAAGGCTGACGAACTCAAAATGCAAAGGTAGATGGGTGTAATTGATCAGAATAATGAGTTACGAGTCAAAGCTCAATCTGCTTTGTTTGGTTCAGAAATTAAGGAGCTTCGAAATGTAGCAAAATAACATCATGTACTTTTTGTACAAGATGTTAAGAAAGTTCGTGAAGATGTCAATCAGAAGCTAGAAGAGTTAAAGGTTGATGAATCGAAAGAATTAAACACTTTGAGTACTAACTACTCATCCATTCTTTCGAAGGTTGACATCATAGCAAGAGCAGTTACAAAAAAAAAATTCCAGACTTTTCAGTCGATTATTCCTTCTTTCGAAGCCAAGGATAATGAAGATAAAGCCCAGTTCGACCAATTGAAGGTGTTACTTGGTGAACTTAAAGAAGTTGTCTCAAAAAGTGCTCCACTGTCCTTCTTAACTCTTGAATTTTTAACTCAAAAGTTACATGGTTTGGATCAAGCTATTCAGAAGTTTGTTGCTCCAATTATGAAATTTGCCAATATGTTGCCAACTGGTGCCCCTCCTATTGTCTCAGGGGTGCAAGGGGGAGAAAAGAAAGCTCAAGATGGTAAATCTTCGAAAATTACAAAAGGGGTTGACAAGTCGAAAAAGATTGAGAAGATTGTAACAAGTGGTGATGTAATGAAAGTTGTATCTACTCAAGTCCCAACTCGTATAGTTTTTAGAGGTGATTACAACAGAAGCTATCAAGACAACAACAAGACCCATTCTGAAGGGAATTGGTATTGGTTCTTCTACTTGAGGAGGAAGTTCAAGTTCTTCTAAACCAAAACCTTCTGAAGATGATGATAAAGGGAATGGGATTCTGGTTGAAAAATCGAAAGAAGAGAGGAAGGTTGAAATTGAAGCTGAAATGGAGAAACAAAGGCACATACAAAGCATACTAAGACTTTGTGAAAGTGATGCACCTAGTATGGATAAGGGTAATCTAACGAAGTTGTACAACTACGAGAATATTGAAGCAAGAGTTGCTTACAATCACATGTATGCATTTGAGAAAAAGCCAAAGAAAAGCTACTCTATCACTAACATTGATATAAATCAGCTTGATTTTCCAATCAATGAAATGATGTTCATCATGGCTCACAAGATTTTTCAGAAGTTCAAAAATGAGGATGATTTTATCCATATGAAACTTAGGTTTCATGCAGTTGTTGGAAAAGAACCAAAAGAAATATGGTCATTGGTGAAGATAAAGAAGGTTATCAGCATAACGAAAGATGTATTGTTCGAGAATATGATACATAATTTTCGATATCATGTTGTAAGGGCGAACAATCAAGTGTGTGATTTCTCTGTTGCTGATTTTCCTTTAATGAACTTGAATGATCTGATTCAAGTTGCATTAATTTTGAAAGACATGGAAGCTTTGCAACTTCAAGGGACAGACAAGGATGTTTTGAGGCTTGGTCTTGCCCACATCAGAATCTTCATAGACAATTACTATGATTGTCTAGCATTGACTGATGAGGAATTAGCATCAACAATGGTAAAGGAAGTGAAAGTTGCTATGAAATTGTCGAAGACTCAAGCTGAACTGAGGAAATATGCTGATGGGGAAATATATTTAAAACCTTTTAGATTAGTATTTTCTGGAAAAGATAAGAATGGCAAAGCTAAGAGGTTTTTATTTCAAGCAGGTGAAGTGGAATGATATACTGCTTCACAATATACAGACTTCATTGTTCGTATGAATAATTGCAAGAAAAACAATGATGGAGAGAGAGAGATCTGAGTTAAGGAAGATAATAAGTTGGTACTCAGAGATACGAAGGATGTTTAATTTTGATGCACAGATTCTCAAGAATTGTGAAGTTTGACATGATTACAAAGGGGGAGATTATAGAGTTGAAATGTCTTGTAATATGTTGAAGTCTGTGTATTTGTCTTTTTGTATGTTTTCTATGTATTTGCTAAGGTAGATTTTAACGAAGTGTAATGTCTAGCCTTAGTATTTTTTGTACTTTCAGTCTCCTAAAAATAGGAGCTGAACATAGAGTTGACAGTAGAGTTTTCCCTATTTTTACTATCGTTTTGTACTCGTGTTCATTGGGAGTAATATGAGCTAAAACCATATCTTATTTACTTCGTGTGTTCAGATTACATTGTTTTACTCTGATTTGATTCTTATACTCGATTAAACACTTTTACAAGATTCACTCAAAAAATCCTAGGGTTTGGGTTTGCTTCTTATTAGATGATTCTTAAGGGTAAATTTGGAAACTTTACCCTTCTAGACATTATTTTGGAAGAGATTTGTGTTTTGGAGTCTTTGGTTTAGATGGGTTCAGCTTAATGCATTAAGAGGTTCGTTTTTTGGCCAACTCGACAAGTTCAATAGTGAACTCGACGACTTGATGGGATGTAACCGAATCTGTGCGGGTAATAGATAAACTCGACGAGTTGAGGGCAACTCGGCGAGTTCGGTTAACTCAGGACGTTGACTTTGACCTCTGACCTTAGTCTTTGACCAAGTTTGACCTTTAAGGGGTTTTGGGGCATATTGAGTTGTATTTAAGAAATTTTTTATGTTATAGGGTTATATAGAGCAGTTATTTGAGTGCCGACCTAGTCAGCTTCTGTGCAGTATTGATGTGAGTCTTCTCACCACACTCATGGGTCTAAGACACCAAGGTCGTCCAATTAATTGTTATGAGATGATTAGTATTGTAATGTGTAATGGTTTGTTATTTGATTTATGTATGGGTTTATGTGAAGACCATGGGAGGAGCCCATGACACTTGGCAAGACCATGGGGGGAGCCCATGGCTTGAGGATATAAGACCATTGGGATAGCCCATGACATTCCATTGAAAACCATGGAGGGAGTTTGTGGCAACCTTGTATGTATATGTATGAGCATGAAATTTTGTGATTATATGATTTGTGTGATTGGGAAACTCACTAAGCTTTGCTTACAATTTTAATGGATGTTTCTAGTACTTCTATTGACAAGGGTAAGGGTCCAGCTTGATGACGTGGCATGCATTCTCCAATGTTTTCATAATTAGCTTTTTGTACTCTGAATTCAAAAATATTATGGATATGTATTGGGATTTTGTACTTCCAATGGATAATGTTTGTGATATTAAAAGTTAATTTTTTTTTAAAAAAAAGTTGGGTCGTTACAACTTAGTACTTTTGGTATCTTGAGCTTATATGTCACTGGACCGATCATTTCAATAATCTTGAAGGATCCTTCATAGCGAGGACTTAGTTTGCCTCTTATTGTAAAGCATACAACTCCTTTCCATGATGATACTTTTAAGAGTGCCTTGTCTTGTACTTGAAATTACAAGGATTTCCTACGCTCATCGATGTAGCTCTTCTAACGATCGTAAGCACTTTCCAGTCTGTCATGTCTTATCTGTTGGATTAGTGTCTAAGTCCATAACTATTTTGGTATGTACTTGACCCGATGGTGCATGGTCCTTTTGGGTTGCAACTTGATAGGATGAATTATGGAGAGAAAGGATTAAATTTGATTTATTAATATATTATGAGAATAATATATTAAAGGAGAAATCATATTGTTTAATTAATATTAGTCAATAATTAATTGGTAATTAGTTTTGTGACTAAAAGAGATTAATTAAACTTAAGGGACTGGAATTGTAATTATAAGATAATTGCAATTTGGGCCATGGATTGCCTTATATCATAAGGTGGACGAATTCTATGGGGGAAGCCCATATGAAATCGTCCAAGGCCTTATGTAAAGGGCTCCATGGGTTGCTTAGGGCTTAAGCAACCAAATTAGGGTTTCCATGTTAGATAACTCTAATTGACTCACTATATATAGATCCCTTAAAGATAAAAAAAAACGTGGACAAGCTTCTTGCTAGGGTTTTCACACAGTTTTGGCAGCCTCCATCCTCTCTCCTCTTCATCCTCTTGCTTATGGTGTTTGTAAGCCATTAGAGGAGTGACACTTGTGACTCTCAGCTTTCTGAAGTCAATACAAGGAGATTTGGGATTGTTATTGCAACATAACAATCAAGGTAATATCTTAAACCTATTCTCATGTTAATATGATTACTTGAATGCTAGAATTAGGGTTTATAGTCTTGGATAACTTGCATGTACAATAGAGAAACCTAGATCCAAGCATTAGGGTTTGTATGAGCACATAGGATGTTCTTAGGATCAAAACCCATCAGTGGTATCAGAGCCTAGACTGGTTTCAATTGTATTGATGCATTACATGTTCAAAAAAGTCGATTTTTGATGTTCTGGAGGCTGGACTCGCCGAGTCCATAGGTGAACTCGTCGAGTCCATGCAGACTCGACGAGTCCAAGCTTGACTCGACGAGTCAACTCGTCAGATGGAGTATATCTCGGGATTTCTTACTGTTTTTGCTTTGGGATAGTTACCTTATCATATTAGAAACATATAAATCTGATTTTATGATATATTTGACTATATTCTTGATCTAATTGAAGATATTTATCAATTAATAAGATAATTGTTTCCTTATGTGATAATTGATTAATTATTTTGATTAAATTGGTAAATTGTTTTGCAAGAAATCATTAAATAAATAAAATATGGATAATTATGTGATTAATTGTTAATTTAGATTATTTGTTATTTGATCCTAATGTTATGAAATGTTTCATATTTTCCCCTTAGGTTTTATAGTTTAAATTTAAACCCAAAAGTTTTGTTGTTTTGAAATTTAAATAGTTAAAACCCTAATGTTTTGAAAAAATGTTTCAAAACTTGCCCTCAAGTTTTGGAATTTAAATTTTGATTAATTGTTTAATTTTGATGTATATTTAAATTCTAAACCATAATGTTTTGAAATGTTTCAAAACTTGCCCTCAAGTTTTGGAATTTAAAAGTTGATTAAAAGTTTAATTAGGAATGTTAAATTCGAAAACCCCAGTATTGTTTTGAAAAGTTCAAATCATTCCCTTATGATTTTATTAATTAATTAAGGTGTATAATTAAAAGAGGTTTAATAAATCCATAAGAGTTTAGGTTAACAATTTAATTGAATTAAAAGTATAATTGTTAAATTAAACCACCTAGTATTTTAAAAGTGTAAAATACACCCTATACTATATATATAACATTAAAAGTCTAACATTATATATGTATGGGTAAAAGTCAGTCTTACCGTTAGTAGGCCTCATTCACGAAGCTGGTCTATAAGGGGTGTTTAAGGAAATTGCCTATAAAATGGCGATTGAATGGGTATCCACTCTTACCCACCGCACTCTTGACTAGTGGAGGGTCGTTAGCCGAACGGGTAGGATAGGATGAAACCTTCCATTATAAGTATAATGAATTATTAAAGTAACTAAATGTTTTCATAAAATTCCCAATCTTAGTTACTTAGGCAAAAGTGAATTCATGCAATTCCATGAAATTACACTTTGTGCCCTTGCAAAGACGTTAGTGGAGCGTGTGTGGTTTACCGGCACACTAAATGGCTCTAAGCGAGGTAGCAAAGGGTGACTCAATGTGTGTCATACTTCGGTGGAGCGTGTGTGGTTTACCGGCACATCGAATAGGTAACCGTAACATGTGAGGGCACCATGTAAGTTTGCATGCTTATTCACACCCGCTTTGTGATCCTCGGCATCCCAGTCACAAACAAGAGGGGCATATCGAGATTTAAATATGCCATCGAAAGTTCAATGAATCTCAAAGGATCTAGGAGTTTTCATAGATTTAAAACTTAAATTTCTTTTTCATTTTTCGTGGTGGAAATTAGTGAATCGTCATTCACTTACCTTCAAATGTTATGCAATTTGGGTTACGGCATCCCTCTCCCGAGTTGTAGAATATTGTGTTGGGTCCTAACCTTAGTATCTCATTTGGGTGATTTACTAAGGACTCAATCAATCAACTAACTTGAATTTGTTTTCTCCCATTTTGGTAGATGTCAAAGTTTGACAACTATGGTCTTCTCAAATCCCGTGGAACAAGCATTCCACATGAAGATGATATTCCACGATTCGACCGAGGAACAAGAGATCATGCTTCACTTCCTCCTCCTCCTCAAATTATTCTCCCTAACCCACAAGTTCAAAGGCTTGAAAAGTTCAAGATCACTCAAGCACTTTTGGCAAGTAAACATAAAGAAGGAAAGTCGGTGTGTGCACACGTCTAGGGATGAAGTCACACATTGATAGGTTAAGAATGTTGGGATCTGTGGTCTGTGAGGAAATGGATGTTGATTGGGTTCTTCAGTCACTTCCTAACTCATATAGTAAGTTCGTAAGAGAGTACTATATGATGAACTGTGATGTGACCCTTAGAGATCTCACCTATATGCTTATTGTTGCTGAATCAGCAATGGTTTGGCGCAATAGAAAAGCAATGTTGATTGGTGAATCTGCCTTCGAGAGCTCTATGGATGTAGAAAATGGCGACGAAAGACATGCAATGATCGAAAAGTTTGATCATAAGAGAAAGGCGATGTCTGAAGTAGTTCCATGTGCTGTTCCAAAAGAGTCAATTTGCTTTTATTGCCAAGAGAGGGGGCATTGGAGACGAAACTGCCCTATTTACCTAAGAAATCTAAGAGATGGGAGAGTTAAAACGTATGGCTCTGCTTTAGGTAATATCCATTGACTAAATCTTTTAAGTTTCTATTCTAGATTCTTAAAACATAATGTGATAAGATTACGATTGATGTTTTGTAGGATCGAAGAAAAGAAAAGGACGCTTAAGGGAAGAAGTGAGCAGAATCTAACCGAGAAGGAATGGATTTCGATCGCATTACTTGAAGATTAGATTCTTGAGCTACTACTTAGAGTTAGAATTAGATTGCTAAGAAATATGTATTAGCATAGTTTTTCAATGAGATGCATTGTAAGGACAAATTTTTCCGCAATAAAATAAAATTTTTGATTTTATACTATTTATTTATCCTTGCAATGGCATATGTGAAAAATTGATGTTTGAATGTTTCTATTATTAGCAATAATGGATTTGATTCTTAATTATATTATTTATGGAAAGTCGAGAATTTACCAAATAGAGAGAGTTTCTCATCGCCCAAGTTTCAATTGGACAGAAACTTGGAATCATGCAACTTGGTTGCACGAAGAATGAGAAATTTCATATTTGGAAATTAGACTAATTCATTGACAAAGTGTCAAGTGAAGGACTAGGAGATCGAATAGACAAAGTTGCGTGTTGATCAAGTCCACCATAAGAGTAACAAAGATATGTGTCCTGATTTACTAAAGGTTTAGTAAATATGATTATACTTACAAGATTAAGTGTAATTTTGAATTGATTGAAAAGGTTTAAATCAATAGCAGAACGAATAAGAAAAATCAAGTAGGCATAAAGATAAAAGTTTCTCCATTCTAAGAAGAAGGGAGAGTAGCTTTTATGCTTTATGATAGGTCTTAATGATTAAGAACCATATCTCAATTGATCCTCTAAGTGAGTCTTAGTACAATTGTATGTCTAAGAAGAGGAATCAAGAATTGAAGAAATGGTTAAATCAAGAAGTTAATCATACTTCGTTTCAAGACAAGTCTTAGAGTTAAGATTGTGACAATGAGTGAAAAGTATTAAGAAGGTTTATAACATTCATCAAATGTGGAAAGTTGTGATGTCTTGAGTAAGACAAAGACCAACTACAACCAATTTATGAAGTGTTTTTGATAAGAGCTACACTAACTCTTGAATATTTGTTTGTTAAGAAATGGTTATTAACAAGAGAATGGTATATGTCAAGGAGTCAGTGGGAGTCTTAATGGTCTTGAAAGGTTTCAAGAACAAATCAAATAAACCTTATCGATCATCACTAGCACACGAGTTGAGGTTTACAACCTATCGTGTTGACATTATTTTGTTTCTGTGCCGTTCCAATCGAGTTAATTATGCATGTGAGTCCTATGAGTTCTCATTTGAATGCATAAAAGGCAAGGACCTTAATCATGAAAGGTACATTGATAGGAAAAGGTAAGCTGCTTATCTACTTGGAAGACATGGTGGGCAGCTGTACTACCATAAGGCAAGAAATCGAGATTAAGAAAGTTCGATCTATATGAGGTTGAATTTGTCGTGAACTTTGGTTTTGACAAATTCACATGGATAGGAACACATACACCGTTTAAATCTAAGTGTCATAAGATTTCCTCCTTCATGAAAATGATTGTGAGGAAATGCTTTCACTAAGAAAGATTTTAGGAAGATAGTGATTGTAAAATTGCATTCTCGAATTCGATTATGGTTACGGTATCCCTTTCCATAATTTGAATTGTGAGGTTTGGCAATTTTTTATACACACATATGAACTATCTAAGGCAAAGGTGTATAAGTTCAAGAAGCCTTGATAAAAGATTATCAAAGCACTAAGTATTAGAAACATGGACTTAAGAAATTCAATAGGTATTGTTTTTCTGAAAGTTAAGATGTTTATGAATACATGTCGAAGCTAGTGGGAGCATAAGTGTTATGTTTTATAATAATCATCATGATAGTGGGAGCATAAATGTTATGATTGTATGATTATTAAGGCACGTATTGCAAGTTGGCAATATTAATTATAGAAAACAAGAGTTATACCTTGCAAAGTCGTAAGGGTTGTAAAGTTGTTTTGCTATAATTAAGGAAGAGAATATTATGCTTCATTTCAAATCTAAAGGCTTAGGTTGTGGAATGTTAATAAAATTTAGTCAAAGGTACATAGTGTATTCTTAAAATTTTGATTATGATTACGGCATTCCTCTTCACAATTCGAATTTTGAGAACATAGCAAATAAAACATTATGTGTCGTGTCCCATACGCTTCGGGTATAGGATCAATTGCAAATGCTTTAATGTTTGACCATTCTAAAATTTTCCAAATGTCGAGCGCATTTAGAGGGAAAAGGGACTAGAATTGGTTTTGACTAAAATAATTAAACAACTATCAAAGGACAATCCAAAGTTCGACGATGATTGGTTGCTTATGAGTAGTTGGAAGTATAGTATTAGAAAATATGGAAATGTTTCCATATTGGATGGACCATATCGACTCTATTATGAATAGAAAAGATTCTATTAAGAATGAGTTGTCATATGGAACATATGGAAGTGTGTCCATATTGGGAATTGAATATTGAGAAATCTATGACTAGATTAGAAACTTCTATTCAAAAGGATGTTCAAAGACTGTACTTTGAGTGAGAGACTTCACGTCTATGGAATTGTCTTGTAACAATCTCCGATAGATGACTTTGTAATATCATTGGCAATAGTCTTTGTGACTTTGGTGCAGTGAAATCACAAAAGGATAATTGCATAAAATGTTAGAATCTAGCATATTCTATAAGTAGCAAGAATTTGATATTCTTTCACTTATGAAAAGGATTTGGAGTTGTGAAATGAGAATGATTGGAAATGTGTTCAATGTGATCTATTTCACAAAGTAAGAACCATAGGTAAACATTGTGTGCATGCTAGGAGCATGGGACAAGTGTTGTAATTCAAGTAAGAAGTTGATTACCCGAAACAACAAATAATGAGTAATCGATATGGTGATAAATAAAAGGAGTTTTATTTATACTCAAAGGTTTGAGGCCATATGGGATTAGTATTATTATTTTGTTTCACATTGCATGTTTTAACTTCCAGAATAATTGAATTTATTACGAATAATCGAATTATTCGAACGGGCCATAGTCGTTCATATGTTGAAAGTAGATATGAATGAAGACTGTCGTGAATTGGTGTGTGGATTGTCTAAAAGAGTATTAGACATAAGCAAATGTTTGCTGCAACGTTCATGAGAGCTTATGAATATGATTTGAGCATTGGATTAAACCCACGCTCACTTGGATCACTCCATGAATTGTATCACGAGTGATTGGTGAGACGATAACATCTTATATTCTTGAAACCGAGATGTGTGAGTTGTATCTTGCAAATTGGTTACACATTGATAATATGTAAACGCACTAGTAACTTGGTGTTATAAAACATATTATTGTGTGTGATTTGGTGAGTGAGTGCAAGCAAGCATTGTATCAACGTTTATCAGTTCCTTTTATCCAAGGTAGGATAAAAGCGATATCTTTGGGCCCCTTGATGATTTAGTGATGACAAACGTAAATGCTCGGCCGGGCTAGGGCTAATTTGATTTGTTCCATTAGTCAGTCGTCATAAATCGGAATTCGATAAATAGTAAAAAGAGAATGATTAGAAATCATATCTCATACGATATCTAGAATGGAGGAATATATGATCCCTTATCTAAGGACACGCGTATCTGATAGGATCAGAGTTGACAGCGGATTTGGAAAGCTACGATTGCAGATCAGGATCTGAAGTCATACGCAAAATAGTTATTAGACTTATCCAAGTGGGAGACTGTTGGATTAGTGTCTAAGTCCATAACTATTTTGGTATGTACTTGACCCGATGGTGCATGGCCCTTTTGGGTTGCCTTCACCAAAGCAACTTGATAGGATGAATTATGGAGAGAAAGGATTAAATATGATTTATTAATATATTATGAGAATAATATATTAAAGGAGAAATCATATTGTTTAATTAATATTAGTCAATAATTAATTGGTAATTAGTTTTGTGACTAAAAGAGATTAATTAAACTTAAGGGACTGGAATTGTAATTATAAGATAATTGCAATTTGGGCTATGGATTGCCTTATATCATAAGGTGGACGAATTCTATGGGGGAAGCCCATATGAAATCGTCCAAGGCCTTATGGAAAGGGCACCATGGGTTGCTTAGGGCTTAAGCAACCAAATTAGGGTTTCCATGTTAGATAACCCTAATTGCCTCACTATATATAGATCCCTTAAGGACCAAAAACGTGGGCAAGCTTCTTGCTAGGGTTTTCACACGGTTTTGGCAGCCTTCATCCTCTCTCCTCTTCATCCTCTTGCTTATGGCGTTTGTAAGCCATTAGAGGAGTGACACTTGTGACTCTCAGCTTTCTAAAGTCAATACAAGGAGATTTGAGATTGTTATTGCAACATAACAATCAAGGTAACATCTTAAACCTATTTTCATGTTAATATGATTACTTGAATGCTAGAGTTAGGGTTTATAGTCTTGGATAACTTGCATGTACAATAGAGAAACCTAGATCCAAGCATTAGGGTTTGTATGAGCACATAGGACGTTCTTAGGATCAAAACCCATCATTATCATGATTTTATTGGTGCTTTCTTGAACTATATCAAGCCTTATTAATTGCTAAAACCCATTTCCAGCCAACAAAGTGGTGATCCACAATTAATCCTGTTCAACGCTTCGTACAGGAGCACATTTAAACTGGCATGGTAGTTTATATTATAAGAAAATTTAACTAATCGTAAAATGGTATTCCAACTAGCTCCGAAACTGATCATATGGGCTCGGAGTATGTCTTCTAAAGTGCGGATAGTTCATCCACTTTCCCATCCGGCTGAGGATGATAAGTAGTACTTATGTTTAATCATGCACCAAGGCTTTCTGAAGTGACTACCATATATGTGACATAAGGAGTCTCTCAATCTGAAATAATGGAAATAGGTACTCCATGACGTACTATGATTTCGTCTATGTAAAGGTGTGGGTACGCCCAACATAACGGTCAGAGGGCCAAACCCTAATTTTTCGGGTTTGAGCACTATTTTAACGTCTTTATGAGCATAATATGGACTATCAACTTCTCAAATACTCAATTAACCTTTATCCTCATGATGACTTAATCATTAAAATCTTTATCAAAATGCTCCATGACGTACAACCATATTTGGGGGTACGCCCAACGTAATAGTCAGAGTGCCAAACCCTAATTTTTCGGGTTTGGGCACTATTTTAACCTCTTTATGAACATAATAAGGACTATCAACTTCTCAAATACTTAATTAACCTTTATCCTCATGATGACTTAATCATTAAAACCCCTATCAAAATGTTAAGTTCATAATGCTTTACAAACATTAAAATGAAAGGGTTAAGAGTTTAAGCTGGTCAAGAAAACTCTTTAATCAATATGAATTGTCCTCAAATCATTTAATACATCATTAGGTGTTGCCAATTACATAAAACCACAACCAGACTCTTTGTAGGTACACGACTCCTCAATTCCATTCTATGTTTCCCAATTTTCCCTTTAGGTTAAAACAATCATTAAAGCTAGAACCTTACTAGCATCCATTCATTTTTATGTTCCGATATCATCTCAATAGTGTCAATTCATATTCATGAATGTCATTCACTTCTTAGACGTCAATCTTCATGTAGTAATATATACATTTCCCAAAATACCCTTTTGAGCACAAACTCCATGGACTCATCCAATAATCAATCAACATTTAGTATTTTTCATCCAAATAATTGAAATGACATCCATTCATGGTTAAGAACATCATTTTCTCAACAATTGTCCAACTACAAAGGATTCCATAGGTTTCATCATATTGTCCCTAAAACCATTTTAACCCTAAGTTATACATGACTCTACCATCATGGATTTTTTTTGAGCATTCCAATTGGATTCATTGTCATCAAACAACATCTAGGTCATAGAATACAATAAAATTTCATCCTCAATTACAAATTCCCCAATTTGGGTTTCTAGGGTTCATGAGGGGTTTCACCTAAATCCTCAAATCCATCAATGGGGTGATTATATTGAGATTAGGATCATCAAAACAACTGAAGGGATGTTAGGAACCAAAACCCTAACCCTTATAAGAAGCTAAATTTGACATTGGGGTCAAACCCACTTCACAAATCCGAATTCTATGTGAAAAGGAGAAGAAATTATACCTTGAAACACATGATTTCTTCACAACTTGCACCAAATAAACCAAAGAGTGAGATCGGCTCCTAGGGTTTCTATTGAGTTTGAATTGCCATCCAATCTCCTTTCTTCTCATCTCATCGTTCTTATTTTGCTGAAATGTAGAAGAATCATTCTTATTTTCAAAATTTAGACATTTAGTCCCTCTAGTTTACAACTTTTTGTCAAATTTACCATTTCTTCATTTCTTTTCACATTTTCTTAAAAGGTTGACATAATGAGTCCTTGACCATCCCATTCTTAACACTCCTCATCCATTTAACCTTGGCGAGTTAACCCTTGGTCAAACATATGTTTCCAAATCGACACTTTAGGTCCTTTAACCTTTAAAATGTTATTATTTCCCACTTTTAACTTTCTAAACTTCATATCAATATTATTTAACTATATAAATCATATTACACTAATTTACTTTATTAATTTAAGAACCTAGTCTTAAATTTTTAGGATGTTACAGATATCTACCCCTTAATAGGATTCCGTCCTTGGAATCAAATCGTGAGCCATCCCATTAGAATTTCATCTAGTAAATTTTCAATTTACTTAACGTTTACATAACCTTGGTAATTTGGCACCATTATAGTCTGTCTAATAATCAATAATACAGAAATAGCGTTATTAACTCTCTTGGACACTTTTACCCTTTTGTTTCGTTTTTGAACATTTGACAACATCATGCAATAAGGTTATCTAACCTTAACTCACACATTCCAACATGCGCCAACCATTTTTAAGTCCTTTATGAAACTTTATTGAGTCCTCCCAACCCAAAAGTCATAATTTTACCATTTCTTTACTTAGGCATTCGACATTTTTTAAGTGTATCCTTTCGTATTCAAGTTCTTCAATTTTATTTCTTTATTTTTCATACTCGTCACCATCAATTCATTGCACTTTGTTATACTCTTAAACATAATACACGATGCTTACACTACAGTGCATCATGCATTCTAACTTATGGTTACTTTCAAACTTCCATTTCATTTTGTCTTATCACTTTAGCTCGTACTAACACTTCTACCTTACTTCCCAAAGTTCTTACCTTAAAGTCACAAAAATGAAACTTATCTTCAGCAAGGTCTGCATGTCAATTTTTACTAATAATGTTTCCCTTTAGTGTTACCCCCATGATAATCCAATCATGTATATCATTCCTTGTCTTCTATCTTTGTACAAATAAGTACCATACTATGCAATTCCACATATAATTCCTGGAAGTTGTCTTTATCCCCTTTTTTTCACTTTAACTGACGTACCAAACCAAAATCTCATTTCATGAATTAAAGCACTTCTTAGGTCTGCAAGCCTAAGTATACAATTGCAATAAGCTTTAAAGCATATGATGTTGTATCAACTCATTTCTAAATTCTTGGTGAGTCCAAATTGTCTCGTCACTTGTAACTTGGTTCTTCCCAGCTATCTACCCCTTAAAAGATATGAGAGCATTTATTTTAAGGTAAAAACACAAGATGATCCTGATCATGTAGTGAGATATTTCGTTTATTTATTTATGGAAAGCTCATTGCCTCAGCTTTACTCCTTATGGATCTCGAATTTCATTTCTGCCTTTCCCATTGATTGCATATAGCTTTCATCATTCATGTGTCCTTCAAAATTGTTTCTTGAGTACTCGACCCTTCCATTTGGTACTTTTTCAGTTTAAATTCTCAAGTATTATCATGCTTTATTATTATTATTATTATTATTATTATTATTATTATTATTATTATTATTATTATTATTATTATTATTTTCTATTTCTTGTCCTTTTTTTATGAATACACAACCAACCTTTATATCAATTAATTTTCGCTTTCTTTGTTCACAGTTCGAGTGACTCATAGTGCTCTAAGGCAAAGTCACGTCTTCTATATTTACTAATAATAAAAGCTCCCATGGTCATAAGTTTGTCCGCTCTTTGCATGGTTGTCGATTCCAATTATCGGCAATACTCAAGCCTAGTACTAAATTGTACTTGAGTGTGCGTGGTCCGTTACATCAAGTTGTATAAGTTGGAAGCTCTAAATCTTGTACCCATGATTTATTTCTTTTACTCGTAATTCCAAGCACCATGTGTGGTTCTTACTGAGTCTTCAAAGTATTGTGATCTCTTGTAACATACCATCATCACACTTTCATCTCCTTCTTAATTTTATTTCTTAAGTGTATCCTTAAAAGAAATGAGGGCATTTCTTTTAAGGTCCGGGTCACCCTTTTATTCTTACACTATAATTATTCATTTTTCTAACTTGTCCATGGAAATTTCAAAATTTCCTTACTAATCATCGTCTCCTTGACAACCCTTTTATTCGAACATCAGGTGTTCATTCTTGTCCACACCTCGAGGTTACTACATCATGTATGCACAATATTACTTAAATGGTAAGCAAACAAAATTATTGAATAATTCAACTATTAAAAATAAACAAACATAACTCATCAACACAATCCAAACAATATCAAATAGAATTTATGACACCAACTCTATTATGCCTAACCCCATTTTCTCTTTTGGTTATTTCCATCAAGTAGTTCGTTATGAGGCTCACTAAATATGTTGAGTATTTTCAGAAGTAACTCGTTATGTGACCTAAACTACCTCGTTTATCAATACTACAAGACACTCAATATGTGGTATGTTTTACTGTTTATCAACATGACAAGTGACTCATTATGTAATGTATTAATTTTATTAACACACGTTAACAATTGATATAATTTACTCATCTTCAAACAAGTTTGATGTATAAATTCCCGACTCTCGAGCTTCTGCCCTCGTTCGAGATTCTGTCTCCCTAACAATACAAGTTATAAGGACATTTGAGAATCAATTGTATAAGCTCTAAAATGACTAAAATGCCATCCTTTAGCAATTCCAATTTTAAGCATCTAAAGGTCCAATTTAATCAGCTTTATACACCATAATAAAGATATTCACTCCCTTTCGTAAGAGGTTTTAATTGGCAATGTAAAATCCACAAAATGACCAAAGAACCCTGTTTGGCCAAAATACATAATTTTATACTACTAGTTAATTCTCACAACATTTAACCCATATGATATTATGCTTTATCAGTTTACAACGCAGGTATCACAGCATTATCCAAATCTATAAGTTAAGATGTCAAAATAGTAGAAAACGTAATTTTGTTAAAGTAGTTTTGCATAATAGCCCATTATTTTCAACTTAAAGGCATACATATATCCATGCTTGATATGGGAAGGTCTATGGCAGATTTCTGTACAGGTGGGGTGTACATCCTCCTCGATTTTTGTAAAGATAGTAGGTATATGTACGTAGGTGTAATCCCAGGTTACTGATCTCCCTCGAGGGTACATGTGTCACCAAAAAATTTGCATTTCATAAATAAAACATTCAATGTAAAATGATAATTCTAATGTAAATTACTTGATACCTATTAATTTGGTCCAAATTTGAGACCAAAGCAATGTATTCTTCATGCACTAGCTGCCTAATTTATCTACCAAAAAAGCCTACCCAACATATAAAATAGGGACATTGATGTCATGTTTTTCGAAAAACTCATTAAGTGAGTTATTGAACAAATGTTGTAAGGAAACAACTTTCACCGTCTCTAAGGATAATACAATGGAATCACCTGACTACTAAACTAGGTGGATGACAAACGAGCCGAGAAATAATCCCCTAGTCGCAAAGCCATTACAAGTCAGAAAGCTCTCTTGTCAAAAAAGAGTCAGTAGTTGCCTATTGGAAATAGTGGCTCCTTTATATTAGACCATTTTTGGATAACTATTTCCTTGCATAACAAGTCATGACATAGTAATGGGACACCCATCGATACATCGACCTACCTACAAATACAAGGTGTCCGAAAAAGCATCGTTGTTGTTGGGGTTGGTTGCATCCTATTCATAATTTTTCAACCCAATTATGGTTTCATGTTATAGTAAGAACCACATCGTATATATTGTCATACAACAAAAAATTATGTCTTAGCATCTTGTTACAAAAGAGATTTCCGTGTATTCCGAAAATGGTCGTCGTATTTCGGACTAGTTCTTCTTGTTCCAGACTCATTCTTCATATTTCAGATACAAAATTCATGTTCTGTAGATGGTGTTCTAGTTTGGTACATGTTTTAAGTATTCCTAATATAAATATTACTCGCATAAACGGCCTACATATCAACAACCACTTCGAACGAAATATTTAATCTAAAACACACTAAATTAGGGCTGAAAATTCTCGATACGACCCGCAACACGACATGAAATAAATGGGTTTGGGTTGAGTTTTTCAACCCGTCAACCCGTTTATTAAACGGGTCATATATAAGTTCCTCAAAAAATAAATGGGTTGATCCGTCAACTCGTTTATATTTTTAATAAAAAATTTATTTTATTTTTTAATGTATTTATGTATCAAGTATTAAGACTTAAGTGTCTAAATGGGAATTATGGCTATTACTTTAACACTTGAATTATCTATGTTTGTATTAATGTTTAGTTTGAACATGTTTATATGAATGTTCCTAATTTTCACTTGGATGTTTAAGACTTAAATGTCTAAAATTCGGATATGTTTGGATCAACCATCAATAATTTATTTATGTTTAATTGTCAATTTTATTTATGTAATCTAACCCACAAACCCAAATCTGACCCACAAATCGGCCAACCTGTGACCCGTGTAAATAAATGGGTTGGTGGGTCATATATTTGTTTATGTTCCAAACCCGCCAACCCGTGACCCGCTAACCCGTGACCTGTATATTTAAATGAGTCGTGTTTGGGTTGACATATTTTTACCCGTCAACCCGCCAACCCGAACGCGACATGATTGCCAGACCTACACTAAATTCTAGACATATTGTAAATGTTCCAATCACATAATCGTATTTCGGACTACATTTAAATCTATAAAGTACTTAAAATAAAGAAACGTAATGGTAATTAAACTACAAAACTTCAAGCTATAGAAAATATTTTCTTCAAAAAAAAATCTACACTCAAAATGTACGAAATGGAGATTCTTTTAAGTCTGAAATGTGATATTCAAATTAAATTCTACTTAATTTTATATACAGAGGACTACAATAACATGTCACGATCACCGTACGGATGACCTAGCCAAATTATCATGTATGCTACATAACGAAGTACCTGGTTATTTTGCAAAAGTAAATTTTTAGCCCACTCCTTTGACTTTTTATCAAATTTTTATTTTTTGTTTCTATGTACCCAATGAAATAGTAACATGTGTAACATTTAATGTTTATTTAATGAGATTTTAGAATACTAATATGACACATGTCATTATTTAAATGGGTACGATGATTGATAGGTTAAAAAAGTAAAAGGATATTTAATTTACTTTTAGTTAATTTAATTAGTATCCTTCATTACCGATGGATTGGTATTAATACCTAATTAAGAAATCAGTTCTTGGTTGAACCTCATTCACCAAACATATGAATCGTAACCGAAACAAAAGAGATAGATTAATATTAGTTAACCTATAAAGCGATTCGGTTGATCTGTTTTTCAATTTATTTATTTTCTATTTTGCATATTTCAAGCACTGCCGAAATATGGCCATATATATATATATATATATATATATATATATATATATATATATATATATATATATATATATATATATATATATATATATATATAGAGAGAGAGAGAGAGAGAGAGAGTTAAGTTATTTTGTTTTCATTATTTATTGTGTGTATGTATGACTGATTCTGGACCAATCATTTTAGTTATTTTAAGAAAGTAATTAATGCATATTACATGTTGAAGATATAATAGGTATTAATTACATCTTCAACATTTAATAAGCATTAATTACTTTCTTAAAATAACTAAAATGATTGGTCCAGAATCAATATACAGACACACAATAGATAGTGAAGACATTTGAACCTAACTATATATATATATATATATATATATATATATATATATATATATATATATATATATATATATATATATATATATATATATATATATATATATGGAGTGATTCAAATAAAACCCGAAAAATATAAGAACTCTAAGATCCTTTATTTTATAGTTATTAAACATATGAATGCATATTAAAGATACAAAAACCCTTTTCTTGTCATTTTTTATAAGAAAATGGAAATTCCTATTTTTTACACTTTAATATTTTCATTAATATTTCATATATATATATATATATATATATATATATATATATATATATATACTAGGTTATAACCCGTGTACGACACGGTTTGTAAAGTATAACATCATTGAAACTTAATAAGCTTAATAATAACTAATAAGATGACATTTGCTTTGTAGTTAGCTAAAAATAATATTATTAATTATAGATTTATAAGCAATTATTTAATACAAATTATAACATTACACTTTAAAAAATAATATTATTAATGATAGGTTTATGAGCAATTATTTTAAAAAATGGTTAGATATTTTGTCTGTAACTATATAATCATAAAATTAAACTAATATGTATAATGGTTTAACAATGAACAACCATTACATATGTACTATAATAAATGAAGGTTTTTTTTTTGCCACATGTCCTCTTCTCATTCATTTGGACACATGACATTTTCTAGAATTTTTAAATTTTGTAATTTCCACTTGTCATTTTATTGTATTTTTCATTTTATTAAATTAAAATTCCACGTTTAATGTGTAAGATAATATATATGTAAATTATTTATTAGAAAAAGTTTATATATGTAATGTATTCAATACATTAAAGTCTCATTAATTTTAATAATTCATTTTTTTCTCATTTTTCTTATAAATTCAAATTTTTTAAATTGTTAAAATTTTATATTTTTTTTTAATTAAACTCATCTAATACACGGGTCTCACACCTAGTATAATTAATATATTAACTTGATAATTTGTTGATTAATATATTGCCTTGATTATTTATAACGATTTAATATATTCATTTTTATTTTCATAACTTTTAGTTTATATTTAGTGAATAGTATTTCTAACTCATTATTTAAGTAAACCACGATGGAAAAACTTACAGGAGAATGGATTTGGGGTATTTTAAGGTAGGTCATTCAAATATCTTCAAGCCTTGTCATTTTGTATCTAAAAATAAGTGGCACCAAACTTTCAGAGTCTTATATTCTAGAAGCTAAAAATGGTAATGAACTTTAGAAAAGAAATAAAGACAAACTATTGCCCTTGTTAGCATCTCAGGAAATATAAAGCAAACATAATTTTTTGGAAACACTTATAAATGCCTAAGAGTAAATTTAATGACTAACCTCTATCACTCATTCTTCTCTACCAGTCAAATTCAAACTTATCCCATATCATTGTCCTTTTTCCATGGTATCTTCCTGGCTATTTCTCGCAAAACCATGCTTTTGCTTACAAAAGTCAGCCTGTTTTTAGTTATTTAATAAACTTACATCTTCAAGAATATAAGTCTAAAGATGATAAGTAAAAATCTTAATTGATATATTTGGGTATATTTTACAAATTATAATGCATGGTAAGAATACTTTTATAAGTACAATGATATAACTGCATACATTTTCATAAACTGATCAACCATGAATGCTTTTGGTAGTCTTTTATTGATTGACTCTATGATTGGTACCTTCTTAACGTTGCATAAAAATATAAAAAACAATTATAAAAAGTAAGAGAAACTCTAAAGCATAGAAAAGAGAGCTTTTTGTTAAAAATAAATTTCAATTCTTGAAAAGTGGTTAGACCAGTGTTTGCAACACACTACCAATCACCTATTTCCTTATTTTGGCTTCAAATCCAACCTAACTAATTATAGCTTCATTCTTAACTAAGGTTTCAATCAATGAAATCATTTGAGAAATCTATAAATTAACCAAAAGAACTAACAAATTTAGCCAAGAAAATTACCTTTTAGAGGATCATGTAATACTTCAATTACATGAAGAATAAAGAAAAGTTTACTAAGGCTTTGGTCTCTTCCAAAAAAAAAGAATAAAGAAATAGACTTCAAAGACGCAAAGATCTGAATGATTTCAATGAAAAACATATTTTAGTTGCCTTGCATTGTAACATTCTACAACTTTTGCAATGATGAGGATGGGGCCATCATTGAACTTGTTTCCAGCTGGAAGTCTGGAGTTTGGTTTAGTAGATCCACTATTGTTTATAACCTCATATTGTATAGTACCAATTACATACGTGTGATTTGTGTTTTTAGAAATCACAACTATATTTTTTTTTTCCTTTTTAGTTTATAACAGCCTTATCATCTTTGCTATATTTGTTTTTCTTTTTCTTTTAGTTTATAAAAGAGACTTCATAAAAGATGAAAGACAAATACAAACATAAATGAATCTTATCATCATACCTATTCATAATAATTTCATAATCACTTTCTTCATAATTATTCCCTTGAAAACTCTTTGATTTATTTACAAGAATAGTAACAAAAGCACAAAACACCATATTTTTTGTCCAACATCCATCAGTATTGCTGAAGGATTCACTATCTAGATAATCTGCGGTCAGAAAGAAAATAGAAGAAATGAAAGAGATATATAGCTTCAAATGGAATTTATTATCCATACAAAAACTTTAGCTTCTATAATAATCTCACTTCTGCCATTGATGCACTTACAATTGTTCTAGACACCTCTGAGGCATTTCATCGAATGGGTGGTGAGCGGAAGCAGCAAATTCCTAAAACATACGTGTGACTGTGTCTATAAGCCCAATGGGGTTAATTGATTCAAGAACAAATCCAGTTAAACGCAATTGAAAAACTTATCAGATGGATTTATGGTGGATTTTGAGTTACCGTCAAGGAGATACTTTTGCATTTATTGATATGAATCCCTTCAGTTCACTCATCATAGAATCATTGATACATTCAACAATAAGTTGGAAGATGAGGAAGCATTATTGGGATTTTATTTTTCAGCAAGAATTTCAATTTAAAGATGAGGAAAATTGTAACCTTGTGTCCAATCCCGTCATAACAGTCTAAAACCATAATCACATAGAATTTGATTTTTCGATAGCAAGAGATCATTTGATTCTTAAATGCAGTAAAAATTGATGTTATGAAGCCATAATCATAAGGTTTAGGAGAGATTTAGAGCTAAGATTTAGGAATAAATTGGAAATGTTTACCTTCATGATCATGCTAATCGGCTAAAAAAATAACCCAGAAATGATGAAATCTTACCTTCAGAACAAATGGTGACGGACGTGAGAAGAATGAGATGCAACCCAAGCGGAGAAAACCCTATCTTCTTCCATGGTGGAGGCAGTGCTATCGTCACTAATTTAACTTTAATGACCTGGTATTTAGCGATTTATGTTATATTTGAATTAGAAGACTGGAAGATAATTATAAAGCATATATACAGAATTGAAACTGATCAACATTAATTTCCGCTGCAGAATTTAAGGGATACAGAATCTTCAATATGGAATTTTCAATTTTCAAAACGTTTTCAATATGGATCGACTAATTGTGTATTTGGGCGGGAAATTTTTTTGTTAATTGGTTCATATAATGCCACGTGGCAGATTGTTAGTCTAAAAGTTGGACAAGTGGATTCTAAGAGAGGTTTTTATTAGGAGTAGGGATATATATATATATATATATATATATATATATATATATATATATATATATATATATATATAACAAAGTCCATTTACACTTAATCAGAACTTAATATAATCTATTTTACAAAAATTCAAAAATTCAAAAAAATCAAACTCAACTCTATCATCACCATAATTATAACATGTTGTAACCAACCATCTGGGCCACCATTGCAACCATCTTTGGTCCTTTCTTCCAAAACATGTATTGACAGTTTAAATACTGTATTCAAAATTTAATAAACATATTAATTCATTTATTTAGGGTTTAATGCAAAACAACTATAAAAATATCACATTCTTACATATTTAGACAAAAGAAATATACTTACAAGAACATTCATACATAAATAGTTCATATTTTAATATAAAATTTATAAAACATCCACAACTTAATACAATTCACAATTTAATCCTGACAATTCACAGTTTAATACATAAAATTCACAAATTAGTACAGTAAATTCACATTTTAATGCACAAAAATCTCGCATTCTTAACTTAAAACTTATATTTATCCATTTAAATATCAACAGTCAATACAAAGATTAATACACAAAATTCACAACATAATTCAGTTAATTAATAGCCTAATATAGTCAATTCACAGTTTAATACACAAAACTAAAAAGTTAATATAATAAATTCACATTTTAATACACAAAAATTATATATTCACATTTTAATGCACAGAAATGTCATATGATTAACTTAAAACTTATATTTATACATTTTGTGGAGTTCGAAATATGTTGTGAGGTGTCGATGTACCTTTAGGCTTGATCAGTTTCGAAGTCTGTATTGTTTGTTCGAATATATGTATTTCATAAGAGCATTTTAGAGTTTGAAGCTTATGTGTCTTAGCCTTTATGTGTTTTTTGTGTGCTTCTGTTGTTCCTATAAATAGGGATAGGTATATGAGTAAGAGTAACTTTTGTGCAGTCTTGTGAACATTACTCTTTCATACTCATGTACACTTTCAGAAGTAATAATAGAGCTAAACATATCTTATTTACCTTTTGTGTTCTTATTTCAATATGTACTCTGATTTCGTTTCATACACTCGATTCATATGATCTTCATTTGGTATCAGAGCAGGATTCTTTCAGTTGATTTTTGATTTTTTCGTGTTTTCAAAAGTTTTTGAATCACTATTTTCGATTCAGAAATATTCCGCACTTCTGATCTAGAAAATCTTTTTTGATCAACTGTTTTGATTTGATTCTGCATTTCGCTTGAAAAATCGAGTGTTCTTTGATCTTTTTTTGAAAGATTCATTCATTAGATTCTTCTTTTTGAAGTTTTTCATCATTTTGACCTAAAAACAATGGCGAACTTCAACATAAATACGATGACTAGTTTCTCTCATCTTCTTGGTTTTTCAACCAAAATTCTGATTTTGATTCCTGAATATTATGACCAATGGGTAGATAGAATGGAAGATTATATCAACGGAATTGATGAAGATCTGTGGTGCTGTATTACCAGTGGAGACTATCGTCCAGGGAGGCTAGAACAGATTGGAACTGCTGGTTTATTTGTTAGATAAGGTGTCTAAGTCTATAACTATTTCTGGTATGTACTTGACCCGAACCGGCATGGTCCATTTGGGTTGCATGGCACCATGCATTTGGATAAACTAAATTAGAGAAATAACACTTATGGTTAATAATATATTATAAGTTCTAACAGATTAATAATATTATTTAATTAGTTTGATCAAGAATTAATTTATAATTAATTAAGTGATCAAAAGATAACTAATTTAATATATGGGTTGATTATGTAAATCATCCATAACTTATATAGTGGGCTACGAGGCTCCATGGATTATCAAGCTGGGTTTCACCCATAGGATGCTCCATGGAGTTAACCCATGATCATGGAAATGAAGAGTCATGTTACATTAGGGTTTACATGGTGTAACCCTAATGCAACACACTATATAAAGCTCATGTTCTCCCAAAATCGGCACACACATGCATTCTTGAGGGCTAGAGTCGATTTTTGAGTGTTAAGATTCTCTCCAAGTTTACTCCATAGTATTTGGTGTTGTGTGAAGCATTTGAGGCATCACACTTGGGGTGCTAGGCTCACAAGGTTTCAAGGAATCAAAAGCAACAAGAAGGTATGTTATTCTATCTTACATTTAAGTTAAAAATGTTCCCCATGTATGCTAGATAGGATCAAGAACCTAGTAAACCAACTTTACATGAATCTTAGACAAACATAGATCCAAGGTTATTAGGGTTGCATGTACACTTAGGAATTGTTAGAATGCTCAAAACCCATCAGTGGTATCAAAGCCTAGGTTTGTTTGTTTTTTATTTGTGCAAAATTGTGTTAAAAATCGAAACAGCTTGTTGTCTGATCAATGAACTCGCCGAGTCCAATTGAAAACTCATCCTACTCGTTGAGTAGGTTCATGCACTCGACGAGTAGGAGGACCGGACAGCAGATTTTCGACTTGTGTTGCTGGAAATGGACTAGAAACATTACCCTAAACTATTTTGGTACTTGAAAACTTGTTGTAGATGGCGTAATGTTTATGCTAATCCATTTACAATGGCAATTATCAAAATTACAAGTTTTAAGAGTAATTTATGATTCTTGAAATGTTCATATTCATGTTCTTGAACTTATGAAAATTAGATGATCATAAGAATTGTTTGTAACCTACTTCGTAGTTTAATTCATGATCATAATGTGTTTTAATGGATTCCATAACTTGTCCTCAAGTTATGATAAACTAAAGGTCACACTTTAATAAAATCCATTAAAAGAACACAAAAGTTAAAAAATTGAAGAGTCTTCATTTTTAATACTCAAATCAATCATAAGTTATGAGAAATGAAAAGTTTTGAAAGTTTTCAAAACTTGCCCTCAAGTTTTGGAACAAGTAAAGTAATGATTAAAACTTTAGTTCCAACCCTTAGAATTTTAAAAGTTAAAATTCAACCCTTATACTTTATAATATTATAAGATAATATATATATATATATATATATATATATATATATATATATATATATATGTATGTATATATATATATACATATATGTGTGTGTGTCCGTGTATAAGATCAAGTCGTCTTACCGCTAGTACGCCTCATTCACGAAGCCGGTCTATAAGGGGGTATAAGGTTATTGCCTATAAAATGACAACTTAATGGGTGTCCACTCTCACCCACTGCTTCCTTGATCGGTGGAGGCTCGTTAGCCGAACGGGTAGGACAAGGACTTATAAACCTTCATTAAAAGTATAATGAATATTATAAAGTAACTACATGTTTTATTAAATTCCCAATCTTAGTTACTTTACGAAAATGTTAATAAGGTGCTAATCCATGAAATTACACTTTACACTTTGTTTAAGTCGTTAGTGGAGCGTATGTGGTTAACCGACACACTAACTTGGACTTAACAAGGTAGGTAAAGGGTTACTTAAGTTTTATCATAGTATCGGTGGAGCATGTGTGGTTAATCGGCACATCTATTGAGTGATAAACATTAAGGGTACCAAGTGCTTTGCATGGTTACTTCACACCTCGTTTTGTGATCCTCGGTATCCCAGTCACAAAACCTGGAGGGCACACTCGAGATTGAAACATGCCTTTGAAAAGTTCATTGAATCTCAAAAGAATCTAGAAATTTCTAAGAACCAAATTAAAAACTTAATATTTTAATATTTTGTTTTTGGTGGAAATTGGTGAATCGTCATTCACCTACCTTTCTAATATGTTATTACTTAAATTACAACATACCTCTTCTAAGTATAATATATTGTGATTGGGTCCTAGCCTTAATATTACATTTGGGTGTGTTATTAAGGACTATATCTATATCTATACTAATCTTTTCTTTCTTCTCACTCAGATGTCTTCAAACAATGCTGCTTCTGGCTCTAATCCTAATGGCTCCTTTACCCTTATGAACTTGTGTGGGAAAGTTACTTTTGATGGATCCAACTTAAATGAATGGATCAGAAACATCAGGATGATTACTTGCTACGAGGACAAAGAATATGTCCTCGATAAGGAGCTTAAGGAGATTGAAAGGGATGTTACCAAAGTGGCATGCATCATGTTGGTTACCATGACAGCATAACTCCAAAAGTCCTATGAGGACTTTTACTCTTTTGAAATGCACCAAGATTTGATGGAAAGATACCATCAAATTGCACGACAAGAGAGGTATGAAATCATCTCCTCCATTATAACAACCCGAATGAAGGATGGTGAACCCATCACGGGCCACATGCAGAAAATGTAAAGATTTGTGGACCGTTTGCTGAAGCTTAATGTGAACTTCCTCGAGGAGCTTGCAATAGATATCATTTTGCACTCTTTACCCTCATGCTATGATCAATTCTGCATGACATATTACATGAATAAGGAAGAGGTCACACTCAGCAAACTTCAAGGACTCCTAAAGACCGTGGAAGGTGGTCTTAAGGGTAAGTCGGGTGTTACTCCTACTCCTACCAACTCCGCCCCTGTCTTGGCAATCGAGAAAGGGAAGGGTAAGAAGAAGAAGAGTCCCTCGAAGGGTACCAAGGGTAAGACCCTTGAAGGCTCCTCTTCTAATGAAACCAAGAAAGGTTTCGTCACTCCTTCTGCTGACCCAAAAGAGGTTGAATGCTTCTATTGCCGTGAAAAGGCACATTGGAAGCGGAACTACTCAAAGTACTAGCAAGATGTGAAGGATGGGAAAGTTAAACCCAACCATGCAGGTATTTACACTATCTTATCTAATAACTCACCCTATTCAAACTCTTGGGTCCTTGATACCGGTTGCGGTATTTATATCTGTTCTGATTTGCAGGGACTAAAAAGAAGTGAGAATGTGGAGCAAGGAAGAATAAACTTGATCATGGGGAATAGGAAGGTTTCACCTGTCACCAAGATTGGAGTTTATACTTTATCGCTAAGTAGTGGGTTTAGTTTAGATTTGAATAAATGTTGTTATTCGCCAGAAATGGCAAGAAATGTTATTTCCTTTCATGCATTGTACAAACAAGGTTTTACCTTTTCATTTGATAATGAAGTTGGTTCGATTAATGCTTTCTTTAATAATGTTATTTATTGTAAAGCATTACCTTGTGATGGTGTGTATGAAACTATATCTATGGTTGATAACTTAGGAAATAATGTATTGTGTATTGATTCTATTAATGATAATAACTTGGATAAAGCATCACTATGGCAATGTCGTCTTGGACATATAAGCAAGAAACGCATAGGCCAACTCCAAAGGGATGGAGTCTTGGAGTCATTTGACCTAAAGTCAAATGATAGTTGCGAATCATGCTTACTTGAAAAAATGACAAAGTCACCCTTCACAGGTTCTTGTGAGAGGGGTGAAGGTTTGTTGGATCTCGTATACACGGATGTGTGTGGACCTTTCAAACATGCCACAAAGGATGCTAATCGTTATTATTTGACTTTTACTGATGATTACAGTAGATATGGATATGTCTATTTAATCAAGCATAAGTCAGAGACTTTTGAAAGGTTTAAAGAGTTTAAATAGGAAGTCGAGAATCAATTGGGTAGGAACATTAAGATTCTTCGATCCAATTGAGGTGGTGAGTATCTTAGTTCAGAGTTCCTAGCCTATCTTAGGGAATGTGGGATTGTCTCATAATTGACACCTCCCAGGACACCGCAGTTGAATGGTGTAGCTAAGAGGCGTAATTGAACCTTGTTGGATATGGTTCGTTCCATGATGAGTCGAGATTTGCTACCAATCTCATTTTGGGGGTATGCCTTAGAGACTGCCGCCCATATCCTTAATCTAGTCCCTACAAAGAAAGTTGCCAAAAATCCTCTTGAGATGTGGACTGGTAAAGTACCCAAACTAGACCACATCAAGATTTGGGGTTGCGAGGCTTTAGTGAGACACTAGACTCATGATAAGCTTGAACCTCGAAGTCAGAGGTGTATTTTCATCGGCTATCCACATAAATCCTTTTGTTACCTCTTCTATACACCTAGTGAAAATGTGGTCTTTGTAGCTAGGAAGGCTGTCTTTCGAGAGAGAGAGAGAGAGAGAGTTCACAAGCCAAGGAAACAGTGGGAGGAAAGTTGACCTTGAAGAAATTCAAGAGTCAAGTGGTGAAGGAACTTTAAACCCTAGCACTCAACTTGAGGAGGAAACTCCTGTTGAGCCAATTGACAAGTCTGTATCTCTGAGGCATTCCATGAGAGTAAGGAATGCACCTGAGCATTACTATGGATTCCATATTACTGTGGAAGGTGGTACACTTATCAATGATGAGACACTAATAGGTCTAGATGAACCTAATAGTTACGCGGAAGCCATGGCAGGACCTGAGTCAGCCAAGTTGAAAGAGGCAATGGACAGAGAGATACAGTCCATGTATGACAATCAATTTTGGAACTCGGTTGAGAATGTACCAGGTCGTAAGACTGTAGGGTGAAAATGGATCTTCAAGAAGAAGACCAACATGGATGGTAACATACACACTTATAAGGCATGACTGGTTGCAAAGGGTTTCTCACAAACTCCAGGAATTGATTATGATGAGACCTTTTCTCTAGTGGCCAAGATTAAGTCTATTAGGGTTCTGTTAGCCATCGTTGCATTTCATGATTATGAAATATGGCAAATGGATGTCAAAACCGCTTTCCTTAATGGAAAGTTGGCTGAAGATGTATACATGAGTCAGCCTGAGGGTTTTGTCAGTACAAAATACCCTAACAGGGTGTGTAAGCTTGAGAAATCCCTTTATGCATTAAAGCAAGTACCTCGCAGATGGAATCTTTGCTTTGATGCGAAATTCAAAGAGTTTGGATTTTCTAGGAGTGAAGATGAATCTTGTGTATATGTCAAGGCTAGTGGGAGTATAGTTAGCTTCTTGGTACTATATGTGGATGACATACTACTCACAGGAAATGACATCCTAACTCTGTAGGAAGTAAGGTCCTGGCTTGGGAAGTGTTTCTCTATGAAGGACCTAGGAGAAGCTGCCTATATTGTAGGGATAAGGATCTTGAGAAACCAGAGTAAAAGACTAATTGGACTTAGTCAAAGTACCTACTTGGATAAGGTGCTGAAGAGATTCAGCATGCAGGACTCCAAGAAAGGAGAGTTACCTATTCAACGTAACGCCAGATTGAGTAAGACCCAAAGCCCGAGTAAGATCCAAAGCTCGAGTACTGAGGCTGAGATAGCAGAAATGAGTCGAATACCTTATGCTTCGGCTATAGCATCGATCATGTATGCTATGACTTATACATGACCTGATGTAGCCTTTTCTTTGAGCATGGTTAGCAGGTATCAGGGGAACCCTAGCAAGGCACACTGGACTGCGGTAAAGAATATCCTCAAGTACCTACGGAGGACTAAGGACTGGGTCCTTACCCTCGGTAGGAGTGACGACTTGAGAGTTGTAAGGTATAGTGATGCTGGCTTCCAGACTGATAGGGATAATTTCCGCTCTCAGTTAGGATGGATCTTTACCCTAAACAGAGGAGCTATCACATGGAAGAGTTCCAAGCAGGAGAGAGTAGCTGATTCTACTTGTGAATCATAGTATATAGAAGCGAGCGAGGCAGCAAAGGAGGCTATATGGCTAAAGAACTTCATTGGAGACCTTGGAGTTGTACTAGCTATAAAAGAGCGTATGGAAATTTTCTTTGATAGTGAAAGTGCTGTTGCCTTAGCCAAGGAACTAAGAGATCAAGGAAGATCCAGACACATCGACAGAAAATATCACTTTATCAGACATCGGATAGAAGAAGGAATCCTCGTGGCAAAGAGGGTATCATCAGATGACAACCCAGCAGATCCCCTCACGAAGGGACTGATTCGGGTTAAGCATCTTCAGCATGCTCGAAGCATACGGCTAAAGGATGATATAAGTTTTAGTAGTTAGAAATTTTGGAAATTTGTAAAGTGTAATTGATATTTGATGATGAATAAAAGTTGTGTTTATTTATGAGTAAAGAGTTGCTATCTTTTGTCAATCGTTTACTATAATTTCTTTTGCATGTTTTGATTTCCAGAATATTATGTTGTGTTTTACATATTATTCAAATTTTCCACAGTCGGTCATATGTTGGAAGTAGATATGAATTAAGACTGTCATGAAGTTGGTTGTAGGTGTCAAGTTTTGGGACAACACTTCATGAGTACTCATAAGTTCTGAGTATTGGAGTCAACCCACGCTCACTAGTATCACTTCATGGAATTTATCTCGAGCGACCATGAGACGGTAATATCATATAAGTCTTCAAAACTACAGATATGATTTGTTGCCTATGACTTGGTTTTGCATTGATTGTACGAAAACGCATTGGTAACTCGATGTTATAAAACGTGCTTTTGTGTATAATTCAATAAGCAGTAGAGAAAACATATGAGTTGAACTTTATCTACTCCTTCTTGGATTAGAAGCTGATATCTGGGCCCTTTGAGGATTTTGTTTTGACCTATGTACCGGGCCCGATCAGATCAAAGTTGATGTATTCAATTAAGTTCTTTGTCAAACATATCGGAAATCGGGAAACAAACTGCTGGACAATAAGTAAGACATTGTTCCATGTATTTTTCTAGCTGATATATAGAACAAAGGATTATATGATCACTTATCTTAAATGGCGTATCATCATCTTCTCAGTTCCGAGAGACCTTGAAAGAGCTACGATTGTCGATCAGTTGCTGAAGTCATACTTGCAGTTATACATATTAGACATATCCAAGTGGGACACTGTTGGATAAGGTGTCTAAGTCCATAACTATTTATGGTATGTACTTGACCCGACCCGACATGGTCCATTTGGGTTGCATGGCACCATGCATTTGGATAAACTAAATGAGAGAAATAACACTTATGGTTATTAATATATTATAAGTTCTAATATATTAATAATATTATTTAATTAGTTTGATCAAGAATTAATTTAGAATTAATTAAGTGATCAAAAGATAACTAATTAAATATATGGGTTGATTATGTAAATCATCCATAACTTATATAGTGGGCTAAGAGGCTCCATGGATTATCAAGTTAGGTTTCACCCATAGGATGCTCCATGGAGTTAACCCATGGATCATGGAAATGAAGATTCATGTTACATTAGGGTTTACATGGTGTAACCCTAATGCAACACACTATATAAAGCTCATGTTCTCCCAAAATCGGCACACACATGCATTCTTGAGGGCTAGAGCCGATTTTTGAGTGTTAAGATTCTCTCCAAGTTTACTCCATAGTATTTGGTGTTGTGTGAAGCATTTGAGGCATCACACTTAGGGTGCTAGGCTCACAAGGTTTCAAGGAATCAAAAGCAACAAGAAGGTATGTTATTCTATCTTACATTTAAGTTAAAAATGTTCCCAATGTATGCTAGATAGGATCAAGAACCTTGGAAATCAACTTTGCATGAATCTTAGACAAACATAGATCCAAGGTTATTAGGGTTGCATGTACACTTAGGACGTGTTATAATGCTCAAAACCCATCATTATCTGCTGATGTTTCACTGCAAGCAGATAAACAAAAGGCAAATGACAAGAAATGTTTGCGTGAACTTCGCGGTGCTTTTCCACCGGTGGTTTATAATTATGTACATGATTGCAGAACAACAAAAGAGATATAGGATACTTCAAAAGAGAAGCATCATGGAAGTGAGAAGACTAGAAAGAGCTCGGTAAAGTAGTGCTTGCTCAAATTAGGGGAATTCAAGAAGAAGGAGAATGAGATCATCGAATTCTATTTCGATCATCTTAATGAGTTGATCTTCAAATGCAGTCGTTATGGAGTCAATCATTCTACTCGTGAGTACAATGTGACTTTCTTAATGGAACTTTGAAAGGAGTGGAGAAACATTAACTTGATGATCAAGACACGACAGAGCTTCGATAAATATTTGTTGGAAGATCTTTATAATGTTATAAAAGCTCATGAAACCGAGGTTAACAAAATAGTTGAAGAAGGAAAATTGAATTTGGGAGGTCCTATTGCATTGGCTTTGAAGGTGACAGGAAAAGAATCTGAAGTCGAGTCTTTTGAGATTGACGTTTCTGGTGATGAGGGTATTTTCATGAATTCGGAAGATGAAGTTGTGGCTTACTATTAAAATAACAAAGTCAAGAAGTTTTGTAAGAAGTCGTTCAACATGAATTTCAAAGGAATCAGTGATTTCAAGGGAAGTTCATCATCTGGGAAGATTGTTAGAGAAGAGTCGAAGGTTGAGAAGAAGGAGAGTAAGACTGCTAGTGAGAAGGTAGAGAAGAAGTTAAAAGGAAATTTTGGTTTTGATTGCAACTACTACAATGTTGTGAATCCTTTGGCAGTTGATCGTGTGTTGATGAAAATAGAGGAGAAGAAGGAAATAGTGAAGGATGAATCTTACTATGTGGAAAGGCTGGAGGAAGTAAGAGCAAGGACGAAGGGAATGCCACTAGTAACAAAGTGCCACACCCCCAAACCAAGGATGGCGGAAACGTCTGGGGTGGCGGACTTCATGTATAGTATCATAACAACGAGTATAATAGAGATCAAAGAAATACAACCAATCATAAATATAATTGGAAAAGAATTACATAATTTCAAGTGTTACATATTTCAATGATTGATTACAACATGATATGAAAATAGTTGTTCAACGCCGTAGCGTACCATCCTCAAAAGCTTGTGATTTCCTGGTTTCGTTGATTCCCTGAGAATACAAGTAGTTTTGAAAAAGTGTCAACAATTAAGTTGGTGAGTTCATAAGCTTTTTAGATGAAGAGTTTGGAAACCGATTCTTGTAATGAGTTGTGTGTTACCAAGAAAAATCCAATATTTTCCTTACAAGAGTGATGTGTAGTCTTAAATACCAAGACCGAAATGTACAAGTAATATCCATACTTATTGATATAAAAAGTGATTTTAAATTGACATAAAACCCTTTTTGATTTGAGAAAATCCCCTACTTTATGTGTTGTTAACTCCCTATGTGAGTCGCTATAACCATACTATGACTAATGAACCTGCCATGTCGTTTCTCAGGTGTCGAAAAACATAACGACACTTGTCACCCCAGACTTGCCAGTCTAGCTGTTGCATGCAACTTAGGTGTGGATTTATCAGACCCAATATAGATCTATACACAACTATCATGTTCTCCCTACAAGAAACTCTGGTTATAACTACCAGGAATTTTAACCTGTACTCTAGGAGTACTGAGAAGAATGCCAAACAATTTAAGTTAACAAGTTTACGTGTAGTGTGCGTGAGTGTAAAACCTTTTTCCATGGGAATAAAACCTTCCAAAATGTGTTTGTTGTGTTAATGGAAACATTTTTATAATGTATATGAAACATAAACTATACTTACCATAGTTTATCATAAATGTTTGTAATGTATACGAAACATAAACTATACCTATTATAGCTTATCAAAAACGTTTTGTAATGGTAGAAATACTCTTTGCAAATGATGTAAAACTCTATAATGTGGTAAAAGACATGTAATATAACCAACATGGATTTATATATGATAATACATACCTATCTCAGCAAGTTACAAGGTGTAAATGAGTTATCAACAATTTGCTAGTGTTATCTTTTCTGTTCCTGTTATTGGAATAATTATAGAAAAATCATATGGAGTCGAAAACTAAATCTGTAAACTCTGAGAGTTTAGAAAAAGTGTCTAGTCTGTCCATAAATTTTATTGTGGGCCTTAAAAGTCTCTAACTGGTGTGAAAACATTCATATTCACTGACTGGTCCGAATTCGTAGCAACAGTGGTAAGCAGTTTGTAAAAAAAATCACCATAAAAAGTCCGTGAATGAACTTTAACTTTTCTGTTGAAAGCTGATGTTTGAGTTCAATTGTGTTCTTGGTGTTTTACTTGTATTCCCCCCCTTAAAACTTAAGAAAAACATGAAATATAGGGGTATGAACTCACCTTGAGTGATCTCTTAAGATGGATGATGAAAAGAAGAAGTTTCCAAGTCAAGAGCACTAGGGAGACACTTGAAGATTTTGAATATCCTAAGCACAAATATGACGATATTTATATAATAGATTCATGATTTGAGTGAAGGAGTGTAGAGTATTCAAATGTAGGATGAATATACTCACCAAGACTGAAGTGAAAAGCTCAAGAACAACCTTGAAATCTTGAGTTATAGAGAGGGAAAGTGAGAGAGCGGTGTTTGCTTTTTGGGAGAGAGAGTGTGTGTGTGTGTGTGTGAGTAAAGTAGGGAGTGATATGGGTGTTTCCAGCTTTTGATGAGGCTATGGAGCTAGAGGAAGGGTGTCAAAGGTCAAATAGTACACTAGGTAGGGAGGAATAGTGACTGAGGGTTATCCTATGAAGGTATGGGGGGTTGCTTGTGTCGTACTCTAGATAAAGTCAACACTCTATCACAAAATCTAACTTAATAGATTTTATTCTTGGACAAGGATTTTCCCCAAAATGTAATTAAATTATTAATATTTAGGGTTTCTTATGTCAAAATACGAGTTTGGGTGAAAATCCCGTGTTAAAATCACGAAAAACGGGCTTAAAACGAAGATTGGGTAAAAAAATCGGGAAGAAGTTGCGAAATTTCGAAGTCAGGAGGTGAGGTTCAGTCTTAGGAGCTGAACAGCCGAAGGTAAGTTCAGTCCGAGAAGGGTTCGGTTGACACATTAGAACCGAGAGTGAGAGGTTCGGTCCGAGCCTCGCAGGCGAAGCCATCAGAAGGGACCGAAGGCGAAGGGTGGTTCGGTTATTGAGGAGGTCTCGGTTCTTAAGCTGGTCTCGGCTCCTTAAGAGGGTTCGACTCCTTAAAGTTGTTTTTCGCATAAGCTTCCGTTTTCAAGCGGTTTTTGACTAAATTAAGCATGGGGATGCGCCGAGTGATTATAAAAAGCTGAGAGAGATTTTGAGAGAGATTTGGGAGAGATTTCACATACTTGGAGAGATTTCTCATACTTAGAGAGATTTGGGAGAGATTTCACATAATTGGAGAAATTTCTCATATTTAGAGAGATTTGGGAGAGATTTCACATACTTGGAGAGATTTATCATACTTGGAGAGATTTAGGAGAGATTTCTCATACTTGGAGAGATTTGGGGTAGAGAGAGATAGAGCGAGAGAGATTCGAGAGAGACTTTGTTTGAGGCCTTTTTGTATGTTTAGCTTCGCTACACATGGTTTGTAAACCTCGTTAAGCCTTGTTGTGAATGTTATGCGCTCCCGAGGGGTACTGAATAGTGTTCTACCAAGTAGTTCATCACTTATCCTGATTAGGGTTTGAGAATTCTCAACATTTGGATTTTTCAAGTGATAACTTCTTATTAAAATAGCGAGTTGTATAGTAGTAACATAAATGTGAACTCAAATATACAAGGTTAGTTTGAGTTGACTAGTTTGACTTGTTAACTTTATTTGACTTTGACTTGACCAGATTTTGATGGTTGTGACACAAAGGGAATTGGTGATGGGGATGGTACCTATCATATCTGGTCATCTGGATTAGATGACGAGGAGATGAGGAACCCCACTCATGGTGTTATGTATGCGAGGTATGAAGAAGGATGTGTGGATGAGGAGAAGGTAATTGGGAAGTGTTTTGTTTTGACTAGATCAGAAAAATCATTAATAAGTTTGAAGGTACGTTCTCTTCTCGAATCCTTTGATATTCCTTTCATTTCATATGGTGCTATTTTATCTAACTTCGATGATACTCTATCTTACTTTAATGACATTCTTATTTTTATCAGAATTGTTTGGAGACAAAGAGGAATACAGTAGATAATCTTGAATTAAAATTGAAAAATGTTACCCTTGATAGGGATAATGTTAGAGCTGATAATTGTATGCTAAACTAACATATCTACATCATTCCTCTATTATAAGTAAGGAACAATATAAAAAACTATTTCCCTTCTTGGTATTCAAAAGGGAAAAAATAGATTCCATATCCTATGATTGTGAGAAAAAGATTTTTGAATTTGACAAGTCCAAAATGATTCTTATGCATACGGTATTGTTAAAATAGATGAATGTTTAGATGCTAAATATTCGGTACATATTGTGAATGAGACCTTGACCAAGACCGAATAAATCAAAATTTTGAAAAAGACTGAGAATTCGACATCTGACTCTCAACACAACTTTTGCTGACATCGAAGATGATTATGACAATATCAGTGAAATTGAGGAGGAGGAAGTTGTTGACTGTTCTCAGTCATCTTTCATTAATGTCTTTTGATGGGAGAGGGTAAAGAAATTTGTAATGATTCATTAGAAAAGGTTAACACTCACCAACCCTCAACTTCGAAAGTTCATGGCTATGATTATGTGGAAGTCAAAGACTATAACAATGATAGTGATGAGGATGAAACAACCATTCCAAGAGTTGTTGTTGATCAAGTTTATGAGGAAACAGAAAATTTTGAAAAAGTGATGAAGGAAAAAGGTTCTCGTTATCTCGAATCGAACTCTGTGGTGTACCCTTCATTCAAATGCACCAATAATTTGGTGTTTCGAAATAAGGTGTTTGTAACTACAGGAAATGTAGACAAAGTGAATTCTGAAATCAAGAAAATTGTTGATGAAGACAATAAAAGAGTTACGAAAGAAGGGTTTTTCTCAAACCAAAGCAAGGTTGAAAATACTCTAAACAAGAACACATCCACTTTTCAAATGAAAAAACCAAAAAGAATTTGGGAAGTTAAGACAAAAAAGACAAATGATAACACACATCCAATTGAACCAATTTCTCAAAATCGAAAGACAAAAGCACAAATTTTCAATGAAAAAATTCAGAAAGTTTCAAAAGAAGAAGGAATTTCGATTTTGAAAGCTCGAAACAAGGTTTATTGGAAAAATATCAAGTCTGTTAAGAAACAAAAAGCTTTTTCACAAAAATATTATGAATAGAAATCAACTAAACATGTTAAGACTTTTTTCACAAAATAAGTCTTTTGGTCAGAACAAACCCACTCAAAAACAAAATGATCATTCAAAAGTTCAAAAAAAAAGAAATGAGAATTTTTTTCAAAACCCAAAACAAAGGAATTTTGTTCCTAATCATCAAAATGCAAGGTTTTCACAAAATAATTTTCAAAGAAATGGTTTTCAAAGAAATTTTCATGAATTTCAAAATCAAAGATTTTCAAAATCGATATCAAAACCATATAAAATCATCATTTCCAAAAAGAGATTTCGAAAAACTGGAAGTTCAAGGAAAAAGAATTGAACCATTTAAACACAAAAAACCTCATTTTCTAAATCTTGATTTGAAGTTGAAATTCAAAGCATCATTCGTCAAAGGGAAAATAGAAATGAAGAATTTAAATCATTGGCCCAAAGGCAAGGGAATGCCTTATTAATCGGGAAAGTTTTCTCAAGAGGAAATCATGTATACTTACGAAAGCTACTTGAAAAAGTCACCAACCGGGAGTTCTTCATCAATGGAATCGAATACTTTTGTTCGAAAATGGAATGATGTTCCCAAAGAAAAAGTTGAGGCAAAACAAATTGTGCATGAAAATGGGAAAGTCAGTGTCAAACCTAAACCAATGAGTGATTGAATTTCGATACGTAAGTCTATAGAATTTGACTTGATTGATAGTTTGAAATCTAAGGTTCGAACAAAATTTCAAAGGCATCGTCTGATTTGAGTTGGCTATGACATTGAATACTATCACACTTGAATTTCAAAAATCTGAACAAACTGGTGATAAATGATCTTGTTCGAGGCCTACCCATTTTTAAAATTTGATAAGACTTCGTTATGTGCAGCATGCGAACAAGTAAACCAACACCGTCAAGGTCATCCTATCGTCATCGACTCCAAGATCATCGAACCGTTGAAACTTTTTCACATTGACCTTTGGGTACCTTTAATTATTGAGACTCTCAATAAGAAGAGGTACATCTTGGTCATTGTCGATGATTTTTCAAGGTTCACATAGGTTTACTTTCTTAGTCAGAAGTCAGAAACTGCACAAGTAATGATCCATTTCATCAAGCACAATAAACTTATTCGGTGAAAGAAAGTTAGAAAGATCAAAATCCACAGCGGCTCAGAATTCAAGAATGAATTTCTTGTCTCATTATTAACTGATCTTGGAATTACGCATAATTTTTCATCTCTTTACACACCACAACAAATTGGTGTTGCCGAAAAGAAAAATAGTTCTCTATGCGAAGCAGTGAGGACCATGCTCACCTATGCGAATTTACCTCAATATCTCTGAGCAGAAGAAGTTTTGACAACATGCTTAACTCAAAATCAATCATTTATTCATCGTCATTTTAATATCACCCCGTATGAAATCATTAACAATCGAAAACTAAATGTGAATTTTTTCCATGTTTTTGGTTGTAGATGGTTGATAAAGAATCTCAATGATAACCTTTGAAAATTTCAGTCCAAAGCTGATGAGGGATTATTCTTGGGATATTCACATAACTCAGTCACATATCGAATGTTGAATAAGCGAACAAGGAAGATTGAAGAAACTTTCAATCTAATTTTCGATGATTACTATATCAAGTGTGTCGAAATTTTTTTTAAACAGAAGCCTATCATTAAAAAAAACAAATGATGAGTCAGTAATTAATAATTCTTTCAATTTTGATTATGACTTAATTTTTGGTGTTCCTGACAAGCCAATAGATGTTGATGTTCATGCTGATGATAATCAAATTCCTGAAGCATCGAAACACTCTGATGATTCGACAGTAACTCGAGAAAATGATGATTTACATTCTACCTCAAACTTTCCAATACATGTCAAAAGACACCCCGTGTGGCAAGGTGATCAAGTGGAGGGGGAGAGCTTGAATTCAATATCACAAAATAATTCCATTGAGTCTAATGTTGAAGAGGAGCATAGACATTCTAATGATGATGTAGAGGGGGAGCATGAACGTTTGATGTTGATGTTGAGAGGAAGCATCACATTTTCAAGCCAATTATCGAGAGAGAGCAAAATGGATTTATACCTAATAATTCAAATGCACAATCTGATGTTTTTGTTGATGTATCTGATAATGTGTTCAATGCAGGTGAAGGTTTTGAAACGGATGAAATGTTCGAAGATGCACAATTGGATTTCGATCTTGCATATCCATTACTAGACAAATGGACACGAAATCATCCTAAAGAACAAGTTTTGGGTGATCCTTAAGCTGGAGTTTTGACAAGAGCTCAGCTTCATGCTAAGAATGAGGTACTAAATGTGCATTAATAATATTGCATGTTTAATGTTTTTATTTTGAAAATAGAACCGAAATCAGTACAGGCTGCTTTGAAAGATCCTGATTAGATTGTTTCCAAGACAAGGTTTGAAATCGATAAGGCTATATATGGGTTAAAACAAGCACATCGAGCCTAGTATGAAACTCTTACCAATTCATTGAAATTCTCTAAATTTAAACAAGGATTTGTTGATCCCCACTCTATTTCGAAAGAAAGTGGGGGATCATCTGATGCTCGTTCAAATTTATGTAAGATGATATTATTTTTTGTTAGATTGACCCTTCATTGTCTAAAGAATTTGAGAATATGATGAAAAGCCAATTCGAGATGAGTATAATTGATAAGATTAATAATTTTCTAGGTCTGAATATTTGTCAAAGTGGGGATGGAATTTTCATTAATCAAGAGAAGTATTCTCGTAACCTGCTTGAGGAGTTTGGCAAGAAGAATAGTTCGAAACTGAAAGTACCAATGGCAGTTGAAACTCGCCTAGGAACTTCGTTGGAAAAGCCTATAGTCGATCACATGTTGTACATAAGCATAATCAGTTTGTTACTATATTTAACTACTAGTAGACCTGTTATTATGTTTGTTGTTTGTAATTGTGCCAGGTATCAGTCAAGTCCCAGAGAACCCCATCTAACCGTAGTGAAGAATATCTTTCGTTAACTCAGAGGAACTGTTTCGTTGGGCTTCTGGTACCCTTCGAAGACAGGTTTCTTCATTCAGGCATTTTCAGATGCAAAACTTGGTGGGTGTCAACTTGATAGAAAAAACACTACTGGTAGATGTCAACTTTTTGATGGGTAGCTTGTTAGCTTGCAATCGAGGAAACGAAATTGTGTTTCGATTTCCACAACATAAGTAGAATATGTTGCTGCAGCAGCTTGCACTTCTTAGGTCGTATGGACACAAAATCAACTTCGTGATTATACAATCAACATGAAAAAGATACTGTTGTATTGTGATTCACAAAGTGCAATATGTATATGCCATAATTCGGTGCAACATTCAAAGACTAAGCACATCGCACTCCAATATCATTTCATTAAGGATCATGTTGAGGATATATATCAAGGTTCATTTTGTGAAGAAGACATATCAACTTGCTGACATTTTTACCAAGCCTTTGGATGATAAATATTTTATCAGAATCTTGTCGGTTTTAGGAAGGCTTGATGCAAGTGTTGTTCCAAGCTTGTCCTCATCGTAACACAACAAGGAGTCAAACAATTGCTGACTGATTCAGAGGATACTCTTCACCATTCAACGTTCGACCCACTTCAATTTCAAAATGCATCTGAATGGTTTAGCTTAAAGTTCTTTGTCTGAAAAAGAAATGTTGATTCAAAGTACTTTGTTTGGAAGTTGATACTTCTTACTTCGAATGTCTAGTAATATTTTATTGTTTTTAATTTTGTTTTTGTTAAACAAAAATTCCAAAAAGATTTTCTTCATTTTGTTTTTAAATTTCAAAAACACAAAAACATCAAAAAGATTTTCTTTCTTTTGTCTTTTCAATTCAAAAACAAAAAGTTCCAAAAAGATTTTCTTATTTTTGTCTTTTAATTTCAAAAACAAAAATTCAAAAATACATTCTATGTTGTTTTGTGTGTTTAAGAATTTTCGATGTAGTTCTCAATCAACATATTATGGTGGACATTGCTTTGGGACTGAGGGGCTAGTATAATTTTGAATCTTTGTACTAGTTAGGTGTCCCTAGAAGCATGTTTGTCACAATTAGGAATTCTAATGTTTTTGTAAACATTAAGAATGATGACAACTATAACCATAACTTGAAAACATGTATGATGTTTATCCAAAGACAACAAAATTCCATCAAAACCCAATTGGCAAGCCAAAACTCCATACAAAACAGTTTAAATAGTGAAACCCTAAAAATCCCAATTTAAGTCCATTATGGACTAGGATTTCCTTATTGGGCCTAATGGACCAATAACCTTCCAAATTGACTATTTTGGGCTTAGAACCTTTAAATGGACTCTAATTGGACCCACTTTCATGAGATTTAATATTTTGGCCCATAATGGGACTAAAATAAAATAAAATTCTCTAATGGGCTTATTGGGTCGAAAAACTTTATGTTTAGAATCCAAAGACCCTAACTAAACTTACCGGACCCAAGCTACTCCACCCCTTTTTTTCTTGGCCCAACAATCTCGGTACATCTATATATATATATATATATATATATATATATATATATATATATATATATATATATATATATATATATATATATATAAGAATTTTATGGAGGATAAATGAGAGTTAGACACCTCAACATTGTTTAATGGATAATTAAGCATTGTTCAACATATAACAATGCATAGTCTCAAGTTTCCATGCAATTTTTCCTTCCCTCTCCCTTTTTATTCTTCTTGGCTGAGACCAAATACCCACACCACCCACATTCTCTTAAAAATATTCTTCAAACATTCAAGAATACTCTCCTTCCTTTCATCCAAATTTTCGAAAATTAGAAGCATTCCAACGAATTTTTCATCCAAAAATCACTTAAAGTTTCTTTCTAGTGGTAAGATATCACAAACCTATGTACCATATTTTATTTTTACATTCATTCACTCCTCTTACCACCTAAATTTTGTGATTTAGCCACCAAGAACTTCTTGAGTTCGAATCCATTCAAGAAAGCTTGCTAAAGGTCAAGATCCCTCCATTTCTTCCTTAAAAGTCGAAACAAAAAACCCAAGGTGAGTTCATACCCCTTGTTTTTGGTTTTTACATGATTTATGGGGGAGAATACAAGTAAAATGTGAAGATCCATGTGTTTTTGTATGATATGTGTGATTTCTTGAATTTATTTGATGAATATGTGTTAGAAACTTGATCTATTCGAGATTCTTAACCTTGTTAAGGAAATATGTGATCTAAGATATCATATACATATATTTATCAAGGCAAAAGTATTATACAAGTTCAAACTAACTAAAACAAAACACAAGTTCTATTTATGAACCATTTTTGACAAATAAGCAAAAGATGGAGGCAACGATGTCATTTACGGTTTTTATAAGGGTCAAAAGGGTCAAATCACTTAAAATATGAGTTATTATGAACATCAAGGTTTTTAAAGGACTAAAAGTGTAAATTTTAGCCTAATGGGCTAAAGTTTGGGCTTTTCGGCTTTTAGGCCCAATTTGCGAAAAATATGACACTTAAGGGACTGAAAATGTAAGTTTATCAAAATATGAGTTAAAAACATAAATAAACAAATTTTAGGGGCTGAAAATATCTTTCTTAGCAAATAGGACTTAAAATGCAATGTTTTTGGATTTGGGGCTAAAATTGTAAAAATTGCGAAAATTTGGACTACAAGTGTAAATACTTTTAATTAAAGGGATGAAACTGTCCAAAACCTTATTTTGGGCCGAAATCATGATTTAAATGTGTGTTTTGGCCGAAAATGTCTAGAAACATAATCTAAGGACCTAAAATGTCATTTTTCATAAAAGGGGATAAAAAATTTGGGTCAAAAATACATAATTTTAATAACTTATGGATTTAAATAGAAAAATATATGCATTTTTTTTTATCTAAATCTAAATATCATTATAAAACTATTTGGTGAATGTGGTGACTTTTCGATTAAACAATTCGTGTGAAACAAACCTTACGACATTAATACTATACAAAACAAGTAAACATTACATCGGTTGGGCTTTAATACTTCTAATCATGCTTATTAGGACCTTCGCGACCCATTAACATGACTATTGGGCCCAACATAAATAATACATTTTTATTGGGCTTCCAGCAGCCCAATTACATGCCTAATGGACCCTTAATGGCTTTAAATGGTATTGGGCCTTAGTGGCCGATTGGCATTGCTAGTATGGTCCAAATCAATTATATGCTAAACGGGCTAACGTGTATGTCGCATACTCGACGGTCTGTAATAACATACATGAGGTGTGGGCCATAGTTGTCCTTTTTCGTGTTTGTTAGACTTTATTCATATTCATGTAAACATCAAACTGGTTGAAATCAATGTTATTCAAATTCAAGGGGTAATAATAGGGATTTAGTGAGAATTATCGGTTGACACCAATAAGTGTAGGCAGTAGCCTGTAGTTATACCCAAATCTCCTGGAAGGAGGGCGAGATTTTGTGTATAAATCTATACAGGGGTGACTCCCCAACACCTGAGCTGTTCGCTACAGTTAGACTCGACCAGTCTAGGGTGACATAATCTTAATTCAAAACCGGCGTTTGTAAAAATGCCAAGACAGGCGAAATTGTCATTATTATGCCTGGTTATAACGACTCTCATAGAGATCCATTACCATATCATCATTCATGGGAAATCATATTCGTACACTGTGACGATGCAAAGTGATTTATACAATAATACAAAACTGCCACACTATCTAAATTGGAAAACATCGAGGTTTCCGGAGAACAACATTATTCATTTCTACATACAACAACTACAATACAGTGAACAATTATGAAAGTCATTCACTCTTACATGTTTTGGTATCACATACATATATACTTATGGGATCATCACATCTTTTTCGTAAATAGCTTTTGTTACAGAAAATATCAGATCTTCTGGGTTTTACAAACAATACAAATCATTTTATGTCAAACATGCTTATGAACTCACCAACATTATATATTTTGACCGTTTTAAAAATAACTTGTATTCTCGAGTAATAGATAAGCTGAAGAAAATTTCCAAGTGTTTTAGAATGTTATGTTTTGTGACACTCAAACAATTTATGCTATGGATATGTAATACTTAGACGATGTACTTGCTATGAACAAAGTCAGTTGTGATGTATTAATGCATGGTGATATTTATGTTATATTTCATGTATATTAATTGTGATGATATTTCAATTAAGTCACGCGAGCCCTCGGATGTGTCTGCCGTCTGGTTCGGGGGTGTGACAGGTTGGTATCAGAGCTTTGTTTATAGTGAACTAGCATATCTAACCACACATTGATGTGCAACTATAAACCCAAAGAGGGACTAAATTAACTTTGAACAAAACAAATAAAATATACTAATAAACACTCTTACTTTTACGACTTAGAAAAATGAACATAATAACAAATCAAAGAAGATGATTGGGAAAACCTGACATCTCGGTTAAGCCAGGACTTTTCACAGTTGTATTAGGGATGAATGTAGCCTAATCAAATACATTTATTCATAATACAACTATCACATGCCCAGGGGCGATCACGATGGTCAGTAAACCTAAGACATACCCTCTTGTTAAACAAGAAGAGAGCATCAACCCGAATATTATTTTTATAACATTTCTTAGGAGTAATAATAGTTTATTTATATAACCTCTCGCAAACAGTATGGTCAGCTTCCATCATCCTGGAGATCCGTATTTCCCTAACTATGGAAATAACGGATGGCTGGAAGAGGAACCCGAAGAAGACTCCGAGCAGGCGTCTGAAGAGGAACCTGAAGCGGAAGTCGAGGGCGGACCTGCTGAGCCAGTGGTAGACTTGGAAGAAGTAGAGGCTGAAGAAGACCCCGAAGGGGAATCTGAGGAAGAACCTAGTGATGACGGTGATGTTGATTCGGATGTGGAGTCCGAAGTCATCAACCCACCTTACCCGATTAGGGTGCTCGCTCATCGGATGGGCCCAAATGGCCCCACGCCTCTATGGGGCGTGGATATTTGGAGATGGAGCAAGCATCAGGGGAAGCGACCCCCGTATGGGATGGCCAGGGAATTTTATGATCTGAGGGACTGAGGGCCAGCCGACCTAGCCCAGGGCACAGCCGAGCAATTGAATTAGATGCGAGCCGCAGTTGCAAGAGCGGAACCAGAAATTCAGGAAGTAATCCATAACTTTAAGGTACGTCAAGCAATTTGGGAGGATCGACTACGAGCCACAGAACAGCAGGTGGCGCGTCTTCAGGGTGCATCCACATCATCATCCCCACCACCCGACGCATCTCAGAGCACTTCGGACCAGTAGATCTCTCTACTAGTGTTAGGTTTCTTTTGTACGCGCTACATTATGTACTACCGACTTCATGTTTAAGTGATTACACTACTCATAGAGTCTTTATGCTGTCGAACATTGTACCTTTATGTATGCTCTTTCGAGCAAATTTTCATGTATCAAAGTATGTATAATATTAGTGGAAAATATTATGTGTTTATTCGTTATGTTGTTATCTGCTATGTGTTTTATATTCTTATTGCTTAGTGTAAATTTATGGAAACACTTAGATGCGCAAATCGATTCACGAAATTCCCAACTTAAAAACAATACATACTCAACATCTTTCTGTTCCATAACAGCAAGATGCAGCAAAGACCAAACCGCAAGAAATAATCAACCACCGTCACCACCGGAAATCAACTCAGCTGCGTTTCAAGCAGTTGTATCTGCTGCAGTCACAGCAGCAATGGCGCAAATCCACAATTAGAACAATGGTGGAGGAAACGGGCAGGGGGCTGGAAGTTCAAACAATGGGATAAATCGAGTACCTACCAAGACATGCTCTTGCAAAGACTTCACCAACGCTAAGCCACGAACCTTTAATGACACAGGGGGAGTGATAACCCTGAAAAGATGGATTGAAAAGGTGGAATCGGTGTTCGAGATATACGGGTGCTCGGATGAAGTCAAGGTGAAGTTTGTAGCATGTACATTTGTTGATCAAGCTCTTACCTGGTGGAATGGACATGTGGAGGCTATGACTCTTTCGGTGCCTAATTCCATGCCATGGAAGAAATTGAAGGAAATGCTAATGGTTGAATACTGCCCACGTGGCGAGGTTCAGAAAATGGAGCAAGAGCTATGGAATCTCACTGTCCGAAACTCCGACGTCGATGCCTACATAACAAGGTTTAGTGAACTGTCTTTGTTGTGCCCTGCCATGATTACTTCGGAAGGGATGAAAATTGAACGCTTCATCTGGGATTAACCTCCCCAATTCAAGGAAATGTGATAGCTGCAAATCCTGAAACCTTTGACAGTGCCAAGAGGTTGGCCAAGAAATTGTCAAGAAGAGCGAGAAGGAATGGGAAATTGAAAGCAAGAAGGAGAGTGACAACAAGAAAGGAAAGAATTACAAGAGGAAGGGACGACAAGGCTCAGAGTCTTCAAAGAAAAAACAAACAGTGACAGTTCATGCTGCAACCACCCAAGTTCCCTCCACACCACATGTTCCAACCTCATCTACCACAAGTACCCCTAAGCGGTATTCCAGAAATCTCCCAAAGTGCAACAAGTGCAATTTTCATCACAAATGGTGAATGTAGGGAGATGCATTGTACCAGTTGCAACTGAAAGGGTCACACGACAAAATATTGTAGAACCTATCCTCCCCAGAAACAGCAATCGGGAAACAACAACATCAACCGCAACAACAACAACACCAACAAAAATGGAAACAACATTGGGGCTAGCCACACCTGGTATGGATGTGGAAGGACTGGGCATTTCCGTCGAAATTGCCCCAATGTCAACAACCCAGGGAATGGAGGAGCAGGGAGAGTGCTGACCATGGGTCAAGGAGAAGCGGTTCAGGATCTCGTTGTTGTCACTGATATGTTTCTCCTTAACCACACATATGCATGCATCCTGTTTGATACCGGGGCAGAAAGAAGCTTTGTGAGTAATAAATTCAAACATTTGCTAAAACAATAACCCTAGAAACTTAATGAAACCTTTACGGTGGAAATGGCTAATGGGAAAACAGAATCAACTGGGGAAATCTACGTAGGATCTACCCTAACCTTAAATCACCATGCCTTTCAAATAAACTTGATACCTACAAGTATTAGGAGTTTTGATGTGATTATCGGCATAGACTGGTTGAGCCCCCATCGTGACGAAATTATGTGCTGCGAGAAGGCTGTTCGCCTTCATCTCCCTAACCACGAAACCGTAATTATATACGGAGACAAACCTAGTACGAAAATTTGTCTTATCTCGTGCATTAAGGCACATAAGTTTCTACAAAAGAAGGACTTGGCGTTTCTGGCTCACATAGTGGATAAGTCCAAGGAAGAGGTCAATATTCGGGACATCCCAGTGGCTTGCGATTTCCCGAATGTTTTTCCTGAAGATCTTCCGGGGATACCCCCAAACAGACAAGTCGAATTCCGAATTGACCTTGTGCTGGGAGCTACACCCATTGCCAAATAACCCTATAGGGTGGCTCCTACGGAGATGCAAGAACTGCCAAGCAAACTTAGCGAAATATTAAGCAAAGGATTCATCCGACATAGCTTCTCACCCTGGGGAGCTCCGGTCCTCTTTGTTAAGAAAAGGACAGATCCTTTAGGATGTGTATTGATTATAGGGAACTGAATAAATTCACAATCAAAAATTGCTACGCACTTCCAAGAAACGACGATCTATTCGACCAGCTTCAAGGAGCAAACTACTTATCTAAGGTAGACCTGCGATCCGAATACCACCAACTCAAGGTCCGGGAAGAGGATATCCCCAAAACCTCTTTCCGAACTCGCTATGGGCATTATGAATATGTTGTAATGCCCCTCGGTCTAACGAATGCCCCTGCCATATTCATGGACCTGTCGAATCGGGTCTGCCGACCATTCCTCGACAACTTTGTCATTGTTTTCATCGACGAAATCGTAGTCTATTCTCAAAGCGAAGAGGAGCATAGCCGACATCTCGGAATAAATATTGGAAACCTTACGAACCGAAAAGTTATACGCAAAACTCTCGAAGTGTGAATTCTGGCTCCGTAGCGTAAACTTATTAGGTCATATTTTCAGTAATGAAGGGATAGACGTAGACCCTTCTAAGAGCAAATCTATTAAAGGATGGGCAGTCCCAACGACACCCACGAAATTTTGTCAATTTTTGGGTCTTGCAGGCTATTACAGAAGATTCATTCAGAACATCTCCAAAACAGCCAAGCCACTTACCATGCTTACACAAAAGGGTGTACCATTTGAATTGACAGAAATGCATAAGGTTGCCTTCCGAACTCTGAAACGAGCTCTCTGTAGTGCACCAGTACTATCATTACCAGATGGAACTGAGGACTTCGTAGTTTACTGCGATGCTTCGAATTAGGGTTTAGGCTGTTACTCATGCAGCATGGGAAGGTGATAGCTTATGCATCCCGACAAGTAAAGACACATAAGGTGAATTACCACCCATGATGTCGAATTGGGAGCCGTGGTCTTTGACTTGAAGATTTGGAGGCACTACCATTATGGTACGAAGTGCACCACCTCCACCGACCACAAAAGCCTCCAACACATTTTAAATCATAAGGAGTTAAACATGAGGCAGTGAAGATGGGTTGAGCTGCTAAACGATTATGAGTGCGAAATCAAGTACCACCTAGGAAAGGCTAATGTGGTAGCTGACGCCTTGAGTCGGAAAGAATACTCAAATCGTCGTGTGAAGACTCTCCCATTCAATCCCATCTATCCTCGCAAATCAAAGAAGCCCAATTCGATGCCATGAAGACAGAGAACAGAACAAGCGAAGCGTTACGTGGAATGGAAAAGAACTTCGAAGTCAAGGAAGATGGAACATATCATTTCATGAACCAAATTTGGGTTCCTAAACTTGGGGGATTCAGAGGGGTAGTCATGAATGAAGCCCAGAAGACACGATACTCCATCCATCCGAGTTCAGATAAAATGTACTTGGATATCAAGCAACATTATTGGTGGTCTAACATGAAGGCAGAAATTGCCACTTATGTTAGTAAGTGCCTCACTTGCGCTAAAGTAAAAGTATAATATCAGAAGCCCTCGGAAGTATTACAACAACAGGTAATACCCGAGTGGAAATGTGAAAGGATTACTATGGAATTTGTGACCAAATTACCCAAGACAACAGATGGATTGGATACCATATGGGTAATAGTCGACAAGTTGACAAAATCCGCCCATTTCCTGGCAATAAAGGAATCATACAAGATTGAACAATTGATGAGAATCTATATCAAGGAAATCGTTAGACTCCATGGAGTACCAATATCTATCATCTCATATCGAGATAGTAGATTTACTTCACGCTTTTGGCAATCGCTTCAGAAAGCTATGGGAACACAACTCGACATGAGCACTGCCTACCACCCACAAACGGATGGTCAAAGTGAGAGAACCATTAAAACGCTTGAAGATATGCTTCGAGCATGTGTGATAGACTTTGGAAGGTCATGGGATATCTACTTGCCTTTAATTGAGTTTTCATACAACAAAATTTATCACTCAAGCATCAAAATTGCTCCTTTTGAAGCATTATATGGGCATAAATATAGATCGTAGTTGTGTTGGACTGAGGTAGATGACACTCAGCTAGCAAGAGGACATACACCAAACAATACATTAATAGTGTAATAACGTAAATTTTCAAAACAAATTTTCATTTCCAAACATAATAAATTTGATAAAACAATTTCAATACTCATTGTATCAAATGTTATCTCAAAATAACATGTCCCAAAATATCAAACACATAAATCTCCATCGGTGTGTACGGATCATGCCGAAACCTTCCCACGATCCTCGCTGGTACCTGAAACACATATCACACAACATGGTAAGCATAAATGCTTAGAGAGTTCTCCAAAATACCACATACGCATATACACCACTCAAGGTTATAAGTCTACAAGACCTTCCAGTCAATGTGTCTCAGGGAACTTCCATCCCATCATCCTGGTAGACCGTCCGGTCCCACTTCTCTAACCTTCCGGTCCGCATCATCTTGACCTTCCAGCCCATAACTGTTGACCTTCCGGTCCATATCATAATACTCATAACATAACATAGCACATACATAACATATAACAGCATACATCACATACTCATCATAGCACATAAGACCTTCCGGTCACACAAAATTACCACTCTATGTAAAGTACAGTGAGAAGACTCACCTCACATGATGTCTAATAAACCTTCTGGATTGATAACCTCGATCGAGCCTCCGCCTAACACATAAGGCAAACATTTCGAATTAATACATCCTCTTGTTCTCATCTCTATAGAATGGGTAGAAGACCATTCTACCCTTCCCTGACCTCCCTTGAATCAGTTTGACCAAAACCCTAAGGTCAAGTGAAGTCAACTCTAGTCAACGGTCAAACTTTGACCAAACTCGTCGAGTGCACTCGGGTGACTCGGCGATTCCATGCGTGTCCTCTGAATTCTCCTAAGGTCTCACTTGACTCGTCAAGTTAACCTTTCACTCGACGGGTTACCACTGGTCACGAATCGCGGGGCAACCCGACTCGACTCGTCGAGTCCTCTTATGGACTCGGCGAGTTCCCTCCATGGCAACACTCAAATGACCTTCTGAGGTCAGATCTGTTTCTCAAACTTATAGATCTGACCTTCTAACACCCAATAATCACATAAAGGTACAGTCTTTATACTCATGCAACACATATATGGCTCTATATGGTGAAATAGCTCTAAAAATGGTATCCTAGATTCATAACTCCAATGGAACTACAAAAAAGCTGGAAGACTGGGACTCTCTGGACCTCTTAAGGTCCATATCTAATACTTCCACATTGGGACCTCATATGCATCATATACTATCCAAGAAAGGGTAAATAAAACCCTAGATTCAAGGATTCTACACAAAACAGACGGAAGGGGCGAAATACTACCTCAAAATGGAGATCCTTGCTTGGATGTCTCAAAATAACAACCTCCTTTGGTCCTTCTAGCTAAATCCCTTTTCTTCCTTTGCAAAATCACACCAAAATTAAAATTACTTGATTTCATCATAAGGACTCTCCCTTGGCTCCAATGGCAATTTAGGGTTTCTCACAGGAGATATGAGGCGCACCCAAGGTCATAAGTTCCTTTAAATAGGCTCCAACCCTGGAACTTTAGGGTTTTCTCTGTCCAGTACCTACTCGACGAGTCGATACTTGGACTTGTCGAGTCCGCTCGTTAAATCCATGTGATCAACTCGACGTGACTCGGCGAGTTAGACCTGCGACTCGTCGAGTCCCTCGTAAATCCTCAAAATTGAAATATACCTGAAATTCGGATGTTACAAATCTCCTCCGCTTAATTTGATTTCTCCCTCGAAATCGCTTCTCAAACCACATAGATAGAAACCAAACCCCCGAAAAGTACCACTGAAAGGACCTCACACCAAAACGATATCTTCATCCATGAATAGCTGAACCCGACCAGGAACTCCTAAATTCGAAAAAAAAATTGGCCCTCTGCCGCTAAGATATCCCTTCTGACTGCCAAATAAAAACCCACAATCGGTTACCGATCACCCATGCCATGCGTACGCAACAATCTCAAATACACTTCTATAGACGAAAGAGGCACAATACACCAGAGAATCATCTTGTGCCCTGAAATCGAACCCCACCAGTTCAATGAATTTTCAACACCCTGCCTTTAGATATAAGAAAGAAACCATGATTCCTCAAAATGTCCTCTAACATCTACAATCATAAGCCCCTAACTTACTCTCAACGATCCCTACTCCACACTAGGTACTAGGTCATCTCTCAACCAACCATTAACTTCCAAAGGTTACTCATAACATATTCCAAGTGTCTCACTGGCTTCCTTCTCACATCAAATATCTTGGCCCAGTGACACACAAGTCACGAAGTTCTCTTTACCCCAACGAATACTATACTCCCAACTGAAATCGTCTCACCCTCGACCTTAGCCGAATTAATAATCATTTGACTCATGCACCTCATGGTATCTCCCGTACTAACGAACTGACCTCACTCGGATCTAAGATATCAGGTGATAACAATACCCCTCAACCAATAATCCACCTCAAAATCCGGATTTCTCCTCTCGCCTACCCAACGTACTACCAATGCCAAACTCAACTTGAGAGTCTGGTCTGACCCAAATTTGGAACCACTTGTCCCAATGAAACAATCATTTCATGGCTCAACCTGCAATCCGTGCGAATACCACTTTTTTCCAATTCCCTCATGATGCGACAACCACAACTTAATTTAGAAGTTAATGATTCGAGACAAAATATGGGGACCCCAGTCTCTGTCCTGGTTTGACCGCCAGGTTCCCAAAAACTCAACTATTAGGGCTACCCTCGCCCAAAACTCTTCTGCGTCGTGATTTGATCAAAGAGTACTTCCTCATAACCACCTCTTGCTGACTAAAGAGTATTATGACTACCCGTAGCTTCCAAACAACCTCCCTCTGACTAGTGAGTACTTCGCCCCCCCCCCCCCCCGGTAGCATCACGGCCACCTCTGACTAGTGAGTACTACGGCTCCCCGTAGCATCACAACAACCTCTGACTAGTGAGTACTATGGCTTCCCGTAGCATCACAACAACCTCTGACTAGTGAGTACTACGGCTCCCCGTAGCATCACAACAACCTCTGACTAGTGATTACTACGACTCCCCGTAGCATCACAACAACCTCTGACTAGTGAGTACTACGGCTTCCCGTAGCATCACAACAACCTTTGACTAGCGAGTACTATGGCTTCCCGTAGCATCACAGCAACCTCTGACTAGCGAGTACTACGGCTTCCCGTAGCATCACAACAACCTCTGACTAGTGACTACTACGGCTTCCCGTAGCATCAGAACATCATCTGACTAGTGAGTACTACGGCTTCCCGTAGCATCACAACAACCTCTGACTAGTGAGTACTACGGCTCCCCGTAGCATCACAACAATCTATGACTAGTGAGTAATACGACTTCCCCTAGCATCACATCAACCTCTGAATTATCCTTACCATCTCATTCTCACGTTAACGCCACCCTGCGATAACCAAGACACCTCTCCCTACTGAAATCCTCATTCTTAAATAATCCCTCCTGATTCCAATACCCAAGGGCTCCCACTGGTACCGCAGATACTCAATACGCAACTTGCAGTCTCAACCCAAGTCTCAAAACTAATCTGAACTTCAGGTCATCATACTTGGATACCTCGGCGAATTACCACAGAACCTCATGACGAACTGCCTCAACCTCTGATCTCCTTCTTTCATCATCATACACAGATACACCCACACATTCCCTTAGAATCTCAAAACAAATTTTCATTTCATAACACGCCACTATAGAGTATCCCCACTCTCAATTGAAATATGAAGGAATTGTTAATGACTCAGAACATATTGACGACAATCCGAAACTTCTTGTTAGGCTGAAGTTCTGCTTTGTGTTGCGTCTTTTGGGCTCATAGATTATCCTTGTATTCTCCGGTTTGGGCCTGTCCAACCGAGAGCCTTTTATGTATTGTATATAAGTTATCGCTTGCATGCATATTAGGTTAAGATTCAAGATTTCAGTTTTAGCATTCCAGAGTTTTACGATATTGCTCTCTTGTAATCTTCCAATCCTTTACAGTTGATGTTCTTAATCGAGCTCTTCTAAGGATTTTATTTAATCATTCGACACGTTTGATTCAAGCTGTTTGTTCTTATTGTTGCGTTCTGCCTTGTTATTAATATTGTGTTCTTGCAGTTTCATATTCATATACTTGTTCAAGATCTAATCGATCTTTATAGATTAAAAGTTGTTTTAATCTCATCAATTGGTATCAGAGTAGGAGGCTGTGTAATCGATACACATCTTTTCTGTGAAAAAGATTTTCATTAGGGTTTTCCGCAATCATCGATATTTATTGAGCCGTCATCTTAATTGACGTATCTTAGTATTTATTGTTTTGCCCTAATCTGCTTTATTACAAGTCTGATCTTTGAACAGGTTATTACGATCATTATGGACGCAACGCAATCAAACCCTATTAATATTTCCAACAGCATTGGTTCGACGACAAAGATTCCAATCTTATACACCCATGACTATGAAGTATGGGCACATCATTTTGAAGATTACGTGATTGGATCGGAGGACAATGGTTTTCTCATATGGGAAGCCATTATCAATGGACCATTTTCTCATTCCGCGACATCCAGAGTTATTAAGACGCAAAAAGAATACAACGATTTGCTCAAGGACGTGACGAATATTGCGCAGGATGAGAAAGATAAATTCCAGTGCAATATTAAGGCACTAAGGTTGATCAGATTCGCCCTTCAGTCCGACACATTCAGACTAGTCAGCTCATGCACTACGGCGAAGGAAGTGTGGGATAGACTTCGCGAACTGTATTCAACAGACGAAGATCTTGAACATTCCATCCAAACCATGCTTCTATCTGAATTTGGTGAATTCAGGCAAGGGGCCGAAGAATCTGTGACCCAGACGTTTGATCGCTTCAATCATCTTCTCAGCAAGATGATCAAACACGACATTGAAAGGAAGCTCATCGAACAAAAGGTTACTTTCTTGAACGGACTGCGATCTGAATGGAGAGCAGTTGTTTCCACAGTCAAAGCCCATGAACAGTTTAAATCTTATTCTTTGGCGAAACTGGTGGGTATTCTAAAGTCCCAAGAAAAAATTGTGGTTCAAGAGAAAAATGTTGTCTCCAGTCTTGGTTCGTTGGCCCTCCTATCTAAAAGTAAAGCTGTGATGGAGGATGAAGAGCTCAATTTAGAAGAATATGACCTCTCAACTGAGGATTATGCCATGATGGTATCCAATCCTAAGAGGTTCATAAAGAAAAGATTCCCCAACAACAAAAACCGAAACTGGCAGGGGAGTTACAGCTCTGAAAAGGCGAACAATGAAACGAAGGCTGAGGAGTCCAAGAAGGAACCGAAGGCAGATGGCGATTCTGGAGTAAGCTGTTTTTACTGTGGTGGCAAGAACCACTATGCTAAGGACTGTGTTCTTAAAAAGATGGCTGAAAAGGATGACGGAAAGGATGAGGAAGCCGTACTGCAGAAGAGATTGGATGAGTTGAGAAAGAAAAAGTCTACCGCTAACCCTTCTATTAATGCTCTTATTGTGCAGGGTTCGGTTAATGACGATGAGTTCGGTAGCACCGAAGTTTGGTCTACTGACTCAGAAGACGAAGAAGTGAGGAAGCCTACTCATGGAAAGGCTTATATGGCTAAGGAGGAAAGCAGTGGTGGAAAATGCTTCATGGTGTCAAGCGCATCTCAGATGAGGGGATACAATACCGATGGAGGAAGCAATGGACCGAAGGTGCAGGAAGATATGTGCTTCACAGCCAAACCACTCAGCCAACAGTTCAATGAGCTTGATGAACTGATAAAGAAGGTACAATCTGTTTTTATTTCATCTAAAGTACCATCATCCTCATATGAGAAAGAACTAAAAAATGTTAACACAAGAATTTCTCATTTAGATAGTAGCTTAACTCAAACTCGAGTCACCAATTCTAACCTGACTGATCAATTAAGCAGGGTGGCGTCGAAGAGTGAGGAGCGGCGTATGTAGATTGAGTTAAAAGAATCGGAATTAATTAAAGTCAAAGATGAAAACATTTATTTACAGAGAGACAATTTGAAATTGTTAAAACAACGAAATGTTTTTTGTTTAATAGCTAAACGTTTATATTCCAATATTACTCAGCTGCACTTGGACTGTGAGATAGGCAAAAAGATCCACCGTATGATTTTACCATTCCTAGAATTTAAGGAGGATGAAATCGATGCCGAAGCTTACAATTGTGAGAGTGTGATTTCGTCTGATGATGTCAACCCAACTTATCAAATTGGACTGGACAAAATTGAGTCCTTCATTAAATCCAAAGACCATAAGGACATGCTCAAAAATCTTTTGGACGAAAATGACAGACTTAAACTGAGAACCGAAACCATACAAAAGTTTGACTCTCTAAATGCCAAAGTAAGCTCAGAAAATAAAATCGATGTTGAAAATACATCTGAGCTTAACGAGGATGAAAACATGAGTGAAATTTCTGTAGAGGATACGGTTGACTGCTCAGAATTTGTTAAAAGTGAAACTGAAAACCACAAAAATCTTGTTTCTGAAAATTCTGTGGAATTCGCTAGATTGTCCCAACAAAAGTCCCCGAAATTAGTAGAAAAGGCTGTTGTGTATCAAAAAGTCAGAACCACTCCGAATCAGGTATACAAAGTGACTGGAGTAACCGAACATCAAACAGCTGAACTCACGGCTATTGTTAACGAAGACAATGCTGATGGCTGTGATGAATTCTTCTGGGAAGCTCCTATTGACAATGGAAACGAAACCGTTGGCCTATCTGAAAGAACCTATTGGATGAAGAAAGGGAGATACATACCTGAACCCTTGAACAAGCCTGATAATTTCAGTGAACCAAGCACAAGTGGTACAAAAGTCACTCCTCAAGAGGTTGATCGTTCAGCGAAAGAAGGCATTCCTTCAACGCCAACAGCTCGAAGTGAAACTTCATCAGATACTCCTTCCACTTCCTCAGGGCAAACTGAATCTTCTTCAGATATTCCCTCTGCTCCCTCGGTTCAAAGAAAAACTCCTAAAGTTCAAAAGGAATCAGCAAAGGCGACATCAAAAGCGAAAGCGAACGTTCATCATCAACCTAAACAGATGAGGGATAAAAAGATAGAAAGGAACCTAAGATACAGGAAAAACCTTTCTGAAAGGAAACAATTCTGGCACTCCCAGAATGCATACTATTCACACAAGCACAAGAATCTGAAGTATGAAAATAATCCCGTAAGAAAGCAAGAAAATTCCAACCGAAAGTCAAGGTTCAGTTCACAAGAGGATTTCAACTGAAACCAAAGGTTCGGTTCCAAGAACAACTCCAACCGAACTCAGAGGTTCGGCTCTGAAGTCAGACGAGAACAAGACTCAAACGTTAAACCCACCAACGATCAAAAGCAAAAAGGTCACCTAGAGTCGTCAGCAAGGAAGACACCTCCATCCAAATCCAAATCCTCTCTTCCTAATTCTTCTTGTTCATCTCCATCTTGCTCTAACGCTAATTCCATGGGTTCTCAAAAACCACGTCCATCTGCTGAACAGAAGGGAAAGCAGAAGGTCGATGAATTCAAACCTGAGTCTAAAGTGAACAAACCCAATCCTAACAAAATAAAAGTCTTCACCATTAAAAAGAAAGATGAAACAACTTTAATTAAAAGAACATATCTTGTTGATATCTCTCTAACTATTCCTGTTCCCATGAAAACCTCACATGGACCCAAGAAACTTTGGGTTCCTAAATCTGCTTAATTTTTGCAGGTTATAAGTGACGAGCAGTTTGACGAAGAATGGTACATCGACAGTGGCTGCTCGCGTCACATGACAGGAAGGAAGGAGGAACTCAGGGAATACAGATCTCTTGCAAATGGTGGCAACGTTAAGTTTGGAAATAACTCTTTCGGCACCATAAAGGGATATGGGATGATAACGAATGGTGATTTTACCATAAGAAAGGTGGCCTATGTGGAAGGACTTCAACATAACCTCATCAGTGTATCTCAGCTTGTTGGAGGTACAGGTCTCAAAGTTTCATTCGATGATGAAGGTTCTGAAATCATAGAGAAAACGACAAAGAAAGTGATTCTGAAGTCAGAGCGAAAGGGTGAAATGTTTCCTCTGAACATGAAACCCATCAAAGGAAACCCAGCAATATGTCTGCTATCAAAAGCTCAATCCGACGAAAGCTGGTTGTGGCACAGAAGACTCTCTCATCTCAATTTCAAAGATATCAACCGACTTGTCACTGGAGGTCATGTTAGGGGTCTTCCATTGCTCAAGTTTGACAGAGAGCATTTATGTGCTGCATGTGAAATGGGAAAGCAGAGTCGTCAAAGTCACCCATCCATAATTAACACAAAAGTTGTTGAACCACTCGAATTGCTTCATATCGATTTATGTGGTCCTTCATCTATTGAAAGCATCGGTGGTAGCAAGTACATTCTTGTTGTCGTTGATGACTTCTCTAGATTTACATGGGTGTTCTTTCTAAAGCTCAAATCTAAAGCGACTCAAAAGCTGAAAGTGTTTATCAAGCAAATTGAAGTCCAGCTCAAGAAGGTCGTTCGCAACATCAGAAGCGACAATGGTCTTGAATTCAAGAACAGGGAGTTTGAAGCGTTTCTTGCAGAAAAGGGAATTAGCCATAATTTCTCAGCTCCCTACACACCACAACAGAATGGAATAGTCGAAAGACGAAACCGATCTCTGTGTGAAGCTGCCCGAACTATGTTAAGTTTCGCTTCCTTACCTCTTTATTTTTGGGCTGACGCTATTTCTGCTGCTTGTTATACACAAAACAGGTCCTATCTCAACAAGCGATTCACGCTCACACCATATGAGATATTAAACAACAGGAAGCCCAATGTGAAATTTTTCCACGTTTTTGGCTCAAGGTGTTTCATCTTTAACTCTAAAGAACACCGCAACAAGTTTGATGTCAAAGCCGACGAGGGAATCTTTCTGGGTTACTCACTCACTTCAAAGGCGTACAGGGTCCTAAACAAACGATCAAGAAGGATTGAAGAGACATACTATGTGACCTTCGACGATAGCTATGTCAAGAAGCTACAGGCCATAGATGACACTGCCAGGGAAATCTTCCCTCAAACTGGTCAAGTCACAGTCTCAATCGCCAATATGTACGAGAATTTTATGGATCTCTTTGATGAACCGGAAAAAGCTTCTTTCTCAGAAGCAGGGGCAGCCGACAACAAAATAGATCATATAAAGCAGATTGTCGAAGATGCTGCAAGAAGAATGCATGAAGGAGAATTGACTACTGATGAATCTCCAACCAACAATGCTTCAGTCGAGGGGGAGCCAAATTCTCTTGTCGAGGGGGAGCCTAGCTCACAAGTCCAGGGGGAGCCAAGCTCTACTACTTCAACCGAAGGTCCTTCATCAACCGAAGGTAACTCTCCAACCGAAGATGCACCTCCAAACGAAGGTGCTTCAATGCCTGAAAATCCAGCACCACAAGAAACCCCTGAACCTCATGTTTGTCAAGACTCATCAATTGAGGGGGAGCATGATGATATGACGCTTGATTTTGATAGCCAATCCGAGCCTGAAGAGATGATCAACGCTGAACTAGATCCATCCTTTGATCCGAATTACCCTCCTCTTACAAAATGGACCAGAGATCATCCTATCTCTCAAGTAGTTGGTGATGTATCTGAAAAGGTTCTGACCCGATCTCAACTGAAGGCAAAACAGACATCCTTATTCTCAAAAGTTGAGTTTTGTATGTTTAACTCATTTGTATCAAAAGTTGAACCGAAGACAGTGAACACTGCCCTCGATCACTCTGATTGGGTTCAAGCAATGCAAGACGAACTAAACGAGTTTGAGAGGAACAAAGTCTGGCGCCTCATTCCAACTCCTCCGGATGCTTCAGTTGTTGGTCTCAAATGGGTTTTTAGAAACAAAATGGACAAGGAAGGTAATGTCATAAGGAACAAGGCTCGTCTGGTTGTCAAAGGATACTGTCAGGAGGAAGGGATAGATTACGAAGAGACGTTCGCTCCAGTAGCTAGGCTAGAATCGGTTAGAATATTTTTGGCCTATGCTGCTCACAAAAACTTTGAGGTCTTCCAAATGGACGTCAAGTGCGCATTTCTCAATGGAGAACTTGAAGAAACGGTGTATGTGGAGCAACCTCCTGGGTTCGTGAACGAAAAGTATCCAAATCATTGCTACATTCTGGATAAAGCTGTGTACGGCCTCAAACAAGCTCCGAGAGCCTGGTATGAAACGCTTACAAAATTTTTAAAGATGTCCAAATTCAAACAAGGTTCGGTTGACCCAACCTTCTTTCGCAAAAAGGAAGGTAACCACCTTATGATAGTTCAAATTTATGTCGATGACATCATCTTTGGCTCTACGAATCCCAGCTTAACAGCTGAATTCAGAAAGTTGATGGAGACTAAGTTTGAAATGAGCTCAATGGGTCCTATTAATTTTTTCCTTGGTTTAAATATAAGACAGGGACCCGAAGGCATCTTTATCAATCAGGAAGCTTACACAAAGACTCTCCTAGCAAAGTTCGGCATGATGGGAGACTCAAAAGTCAAAGTCCCTATGGCATTCGGCACCAAACTTACCCCTTCACTGGATAAACCGGCTGTCAACATCACGCTCTATCGTCAAATGATAGGCTCACTGATGTATCTAACTGCTAGCAGGCCTGATATCATGTTTTCTGTATGTTATTGTGCTCGATTTCAGGCTAACCCACGCGAACCTCACATGCTGGCAGTGAAGAACATCCTACGCTATCTCAAGCGAACCGCCTCCTTGGGTCTATGGTATCCATCCAACTCTGGCTTCTTCGTTCAAGCCTATTCTGATGCAGACCTTGGAGGATGTGGACTCGACCGCAAAAGCACAACTGGTGGCTGTCAATTTCTTGATGGGAAGTTGGTCAGCTGGCAATCCAAGAAACAAACATGTGTGTCGCTGTCTACTGCTGAAGCGGAATACATTGCCGCTACATCCTGCACATCACAAGTGATTTGGATCCAGAGTCAACTTCGAGACTATGGACTCAATATGAAGAAGATCCCTCTATATTGTGACTCTGAAAGTGCAATTAGGATCTGTCATAACCCGGTGCAACACTCTAAAACCAAACACATAGCACTGAGGTATCACTTCATCAAAGATCATGTGGAAGATGGAAATGTCGAAGTTCACTTCGTAAGAACCACTGATCAACTGGCTGACGTCTTCACCAAAGCTCTTCCAGAAGCCTCATTCAATAAAATTTTGCAAGGGATAGGTATGATGGAATCAGAGTCAGTTCCTCACACTACCTCTCGATCTCAAACGTAAGAAGCGAATCCAACCAAACGTTCGGGTTCGGTTCAACCATCTCACTCGCTCATTACTTCAAAGGTAGTTTTTCAGTGCTGTATCTTTCGTGTGCAAAATTTGTTTTTCTTTATGTAAAACGTTTTTCCAAATTACCTTTCTAAACTCCTTGGTTTCTTAAAATTTTTTTCCAGAACCGAAACCAACCGAAGGTTCGGGTTCGGTTTTTCAAAATTTTCCAGAACCGAAACCAACCGAAGGTTCGGGTTCGGTTTTTCAAAATTTTCCAGAACCGAAACCAATCGAAGGTTCGGGTTCGGTTTTTCAACTTCTTCCAACCGAAACCAACCGAACGTTCGGGTTCGGTTTTTCAATTTTTCCAAAGTTTTTTTTTCAATCTTTTATATTTTTTTTTAAGTCTCATTTTAATTCTTTTTATATATCAAAACTCCAAAAATATTTTTTTTCTTTCGTGTGCTCCTTTCTTTATGGGAATATATTCGATGACTTACTTAAGTATCCCTAGAAGCATGCTGCTGTTTGTGTCCCAAGCCTCATAAGATTTTGAATAATAGCCTTCATGACCTGGTAAACACAAACCTTGTCTTCCCAATAAGGCTAACTCATTTATTCTAATCGTGAGCTACCTCACTCTCTTCTCATATGAGTTCAGAGTCTCCTGCTTGGTCCTTATGTTCGCAGCAGAGGTACTATGTCTTCTTTCACCATCCCCTTCATACTTCTCCATAACATTCGCATCATCACTGTAACCCTTGAGACTCTCAGCAACTACCACTGAGGTTTATGGTTACACAACATCTGTGTTTATGATCTTAGCTTCGTGCCACTACGACCTGAGTGAAACCCAAAACTCAACACCAACGAATTGACGGTGACCAATTAACTTGATCAAGTTTTCACCAATGAATTAACGAAAGTACCTTCATGAAATCTAAAATTCTTTTCTTTTTTGAGTGATTCCAATGAAATTGTTACACACCATAACACTTCTTCCCAAGGGATCCAGTTTTAAATTTTTATCTGAGATTTCATATTAATCCAAGCCACTACAAAATTCATTCAAACCTACTTGTTCAACAGACTACACCGGTCTCACAAGTACTTTGTTCACATTTGTTCTTATATCAAGAATTGAATTGTTGAATCAAAGCAAAACCACCCTTAATAAGCCTTATTAAAAGAAGCCTTTCAACATTTATTAATAAATGTTTGATCGTAATTCAACGGGATTCTACACTAACACTTTGAGGTCTCTCTTGATCTTGAAGGAAGAGATTCGTGCCCGGGATCATCAGTTTCGTGTCATAATTGACATCACAGATTATCCTAACAAGAGTTGCTTTATTTCTTTATCTTTTACACTCTTTGCACGAAAATCAAAGATTTTCAAAATTCCGTTACTAATTATATTACAGGCTGGTTTTTTAATGAGAGATTACTAATGAAGTTGTGGCTAAAAATAAGCCACGTGGGTCCTAAATTGACTACAGCAGATTAAAAAGGGGAAAAGACAAAAAGTTGCTGACACGGCGGAAGTTCAAAGGATAGAAATTCAAACGACGGTACAAAAGGAGGGCGCGTGAATTTGAAGCGGCCGCGCTTTTTTCTGACACTATTGGACGCGTGTGCGGTATTGAAGAGTCATCCATCTGGCATTAATGGCGCGTGTGGAAATGGAAACGGTTCCTCTCTCTGAACCGGCGCTTATTGGGCGGCGTGATCCTAGGAATCTGACACTCTCTCTCCTACGTGATCATCGCACGTCCCAACTGTCACCAATCAGTCACCCAAAAAACCCTTCCGTATTTCAATAAGAGATTTGAAACGATCTTTCTCTCTCCTATCACCTACTATAAAAAGCCATCAAAACCACCTTTTACCTCTTTACTGCCCCCATAACTCCTAAAGCAAAATTACTCCCAAAACTCTCTCCCGGTCATCTTCTTTTCCACACCTGCAAAAATGGCTGAATCTTCATCCGTTCATGCCACTTCTCAAATTCTTCCCATCAGACCTCAACAATGCCTTGTCATTGATCTGAACCCACTAGCCTATGATCCCTACATGTCGCCGGTTATCGAATGCCTCAAGTACTCACAACTTGCTCCGGCATTGTCCAGAATTGAAACGGTGCCAATGGTGGCTCTATCTCAGGTCTATGCGACGGCCTACTACGACAAGGGCGTCGAAAGGATATTTTTCGAAGTGGCGGAACACAAAACGTCGATTTCTCGTCCCCGCTTCTGCACCATGCTTGGGTTTGCTGCAGACCCATCGCGTATTAACCCGGAGACGATTCCGGTTGGTATGTTATACAGCATGTTCTACAACATGGGCTACACGGAAGTTCTTACCTCCGTCGCCAGGTTCAAGAAGTCATGCCTACCGCCCCTGTGGAATGGGTTATTTACAGTTCTCTTCAAGGGACTGTCTGAGAGGAGTTCAGGATCGGACGGGGCCAGTCGTCTTTTCCTGTCAATCATGTATGGGGTGTACAACGGGATCAACCCCGATTATGGGTCTGTCCTTTGGCAACAACTAATTCAGAGCCTTTCTTCCACTTCTCGACACTCTGAAGTGTCGCTGGCCCGGTTCTGGATCTTGATCACAAGATGGGCCATGGATAGGTTTGAGGTCCCAACTGCTGACGAAGCACCGATGTCTTCTGTTGGTACGTTCCATACCAAGAAGATCATTGTATCCGATGCATCAAAATTCTCCTTCATTGGCTCTATCCCGGAGTCGATGTATGGAAGTGTGCCATCAGACAGCAGTATGATCAAGGCGATCAAGGAGTTAGGGCCATCTGGTCCGAGGGAACTGACACCGGACATGCTGCGATCAATTCATGATGCCGACAAACCGGTGGCCAGGGGTAAGAAGGCAGACAAGGGGAAGAAACCATCCAAAGCCCCAAAACCTACTCCCAAGAAACGCAAACAACCAAAGGCTGCTTCCTCCCCACAACCGAAAAGGAGGAAGACCCAACCGAAACGAAAGCTCTTCCTTCCCTCAACCTCCAGTGAATCCGAAGGTGGGAGTTCGGACTCTGAGGGATCACAAGGAGACGAATCTCCACAAAGAGGCAACACACCCCCTCGGTCCCCAACCCCGGAGATGGAACTTCACCAATCCCCAGTTCCTTCCCCTCCACCCACAATTCCTATTTCCATTCCCACCATAAACCCTACTATACCACCAACCTCATTCCCTATACCACCACCCATATTCACCACATCAACCGAAACACCACCTGTTACCGAAACCCCACCTGTAACCGAACCTCCACAAACCGAAACCCATACACAACCACCACCCGAAACTAACCCCCCACCCACTCAACCTGAACAAACCAAACCCATAACACCCCCAGCTTCACCACCACCTCAATCTCCAGAAGACGCCTCCGATGGCGATGATCAATACCTTGGTGGTGATCACCTGAACTTTGATTCGGTCTACTATAGTCCGTTTCAAGTTCAAAGTGATGAGGAGGATGATGCTCCTGTGACAAAGAAGCATCTCCGCGAGCTGAACGAGAAGGTTGATCAACTTCTCGCCTCCTCTTCCAATCAGCAGTCATCCTTATCTGAAGCTGCCCTTCAGAGGATAGTTGATGCCTTCTCTAGGGCTCAACATGACTCAGTGGCCTCAGCTACTGCTGCGATAGACGCCTCCACCCGAGCTTGTGAGGCAGCGACCGAAAAAGTCGATAAACTATTCCATGACGCTACAATCCTGCTGCAGTCTATGCAGGAAAGCGCCGAAGCCACCAAAACAACTCTGGAACCACTTGTTAATCAATTGGCCCAGTTTGTAAAGACGGAGTTATCCTCGTTCGCTACCCTCAGACAAAACCTTAGCGACGACAACTCGGCACTCCGTGCCTCCATCGATGCCCGCTTGGCAAAGCTTCAAGAGGATCTTGCGGCTGAAAATTCACTGATGGACGTCCTGGCGAGTAAGACTACTGCCCTCAAGGTCAAGAGCACCCAACTTTCCAACTCCGAACAACAATTGGAGGCTCTTCGATCCGAGAGGGCAATCATCAAGACGTGTGTTTCGGATGTCCACGCCGCTCTATCTAATATCCTGGAAGCACACGACCCCATCCTCAATCACTCGGTGAGGCGTACCCTCGCTGAGAAACTCTCTCCGGCCATGGACCTCTTGAGTAAAATTGAAGGCCTACCCAGTTTCGTGTCCATTCCGAAACAAGGGGGAGATGAGAAGAAAGGATCGAAACCACCTCCTTCCTCAAAAGCAACTCACACAACCGAACCACCCCCAACTGGTCATGCCTCGGGTTCGGGTGTGAAGGACAAGGGCAAAAACATTGCAGAGGGAGGAGATGAAGATGAAGATGAAGATGAAGACAAGGAGACTATTGCGGACATGTTAAAGAGAAAGAACAGTCGCAATACTGATGACGATGTCAGTCGTGTGGCACGTGAAGCTGAAGAAGCCGAACGTAAACAAAAAGAAGCCAACGATCTCCTTGAGAGCCGAAAGCTGCTCTTCCTTGCCTGGACCAGGGATCGTCTGATAAAAGAGGCCATAGAGACTCCAAGCATACTATGGCTCGAGCCGGTGGTATCGTTCGACTGCATCAACTCGGTCGATTCACAATTTGATATGCCACTGACTCGAAAGGCGTTCATCTTCCACGCCTTCTCCAACATTTTCGAAGTCCCGCATCCGAACGATGAGCTTGACAGGGAGCTCATTGACTTTTATCTGGAGGCCGCTCGCCCTCAATACCTTACATGGAGCGCCCAGAAGATTGTCAATGTTCGGGTGATGAAGCCGTTTGCCGTGGGGAGATTCACAAACGTCAAGTTCAAGCTTATCAGAGGATCTGCAAGAACTGCTCACATGATCTCTCTGGCGGATCTGCCCAATCTGAACCCTCATGATTGGATAGTCTTGTACAACATCTTGCTGACAAACGAAGCCGAATATGGTCCCATCTTAGACCATGTCAAAAGGATGCTGGCATGCTATATCATGGAGGTGGCCCTAATGGATCAGGAGGTTGCCACAGTGTTTAAGAAGAAACCGAAAGTCAAGCCTGTGGGATCGGCCAGTGATCTAAACACGATGAAAATGGGCAAGATAGATTCAAGGCGAAACTCTGTGATGTTCACCAGAGCCGAAGGACAGAAATGTCTGTTCGCATTAGCTGACAAGCACCTCTACACCACTACCTGCTTGGAACACGTCCTATCAATCGTCAAGCGGTGTAAGGACAATTCGGCTGATGACATCAAATACTTTGAAGATATGATCAATTGGTACATCCGGTTTAGACAGACCATCCTTTCCATAACCAAGTGTCTGTTTAGTACCGTGAAGAAGAAGGTACCAGCTTCAGCCGCCGGCCCAAGTAAGAAGTGAAGGTCTCGCTCCAAATTGACGCAAAGGGGGAGATTGTTAGGCTGAAGTTCTGTTTTGTGTTGCGTCTTTTGGGCTCGTAGATTAGCCTTGTATTCTCCGGTTTGGGCCTGTCCAACCGAGAGCCTTTTATGTATTGTATATAAGTTATCGCTTGCATGCATATTAGGTTAAGATTCAAGATTTCAGTTTTAGCATTCCAGAGTTTTACGATATTGCTCTCTTGTAATCTTCCAATCCTTTACAGTTGATGTTCTTAATCGAGCTCTTCTAAGGATTTTATTTAATCATTCGACACGTTTGATTCAAGCTGTTTATTCTTATTGTTGCGTTCTGCCTTGTTATTAATATTGTGTTCTTGCAGTTTCATATTCATATACTTGTTCAAGATCTAATCGATCTTTATAGATTAAAAGTTGTTTTAATCTCATCACTTCCTTCTATTTTGCTCAAAACTCACACAAGAATACTCATAATCACCCCGTCGTTGTTGCTTATCAATTCCTGCCCTTTCCCAAACCGCATAATAGCCCATAATTCTCTCCACAGTCGGACTAATCTTACGAGCCAAACATCTCGAGTTCACCATAGTAATCTCGAAGAATTTTTAACCACCTCAAGTTCTCCGACCAACGGCTACTTGCCGGGGGGACGCTCATCTGTTCTCAACATGCACTACATGCATTATCTCGCTCTACGTCTCGCCTCGACCACCAATACCCATGATCTCATGAACCTGTCCCGCAGATCACTGTATCCAGATCTCTAACCGCTTTTGAACAAATCTCAGATCCCCTCAATAAATTACATGGTTCTCCCCCACTCAGAGTTTGAACCATCACCGATTGGCACATTAACAATCTATCATACAGACCGTTTCCGCTGGAAACATCACACTTACTTTTGGAAGGTTCTACGTGCGATAATCTCCCCGACGGAGATCAAGCAGCTCCAATATCCCGGATTTCAGATGAAATCCTCAGAAACTTCTCATCACGACTGCCACTAATCATTCAGAATCTCATACCAATCCATTACCAGACATCTCGACTGTCCAATAATAATCCTGACTCTTAGTTCGGAAATAATGAATCATCATACTCCTAATACTCGACTCCCAAACCATCGTTATATCACATAGATTACCATAAGAGCAAGGACTTCACTCCCATACCCGATGTCCAGCATAGACCATAAGGGATACCGCCCCGATACACTCCTCGTGATCACCCGATGTTGCGGCTAACACATGCTCTACTATACTCAAGTGGCGTATCCCTTTGCCCTTGACCGTCTCAGTCCCTACCAACAATTGGTTCATGGTATACTACTACTTTACGGTAGACATACTGCCTAGCCACCCTGGTGGAAGATCGTTATTGAGGCTACCCCACAGGGTTCACCCCGTGCTCAGAAACCGAAACCTCAATACTTCTTACCTTTCCCCACCGGGAACAAAAATAGCACCACTTAGGTCACAGAAAGCGACATTTCCACTATCGGCTGATTGGTCAACTTGGACCACAATCCCCCACAAAACACCACCCTTACTCATACTTGAGTCTTGCGACTCCCACTTTCATCTCATCACAGATTCGTCGGAACTAAATCGATTCCCCTCTCAAGGTATGCTTCATCAAACTTATTCAGCCTGGCCCTTGGGCCCCATACACTATCGCATTAGATCTCGGCCTAATCAATCATGACGGAATAACTGGAAATCAGTACAAGTATTATCTGCTACGAATCATGGTATCTGAACCATGACTCCACCTCTCAATCTACCACCAATCATGGTACTCGAACCCTGATATCACCTCTTGATTTGCTACCAATCATGGTACTCGAACCATGACATATCCTCTCAATCTACTACCAATCATGTTACTCGAACCATGATTTCACCTCTCGCGGATATCTGATCTTGTCCCATCAAACCCTGGTGGCTTTGCGTTGCTGAGCTCCCGATACAGCAACGAGTCACCCCCTTACGGCCTAGTAGTTGTGACAACTACAACAGCAGTAGCCTCCAAAGCAGCAGCGTATCGCTCATCGAACGTCTCAATCAATGTGGTCTCAATAGACCTAAACATATCAAGTATGACCTCTCGCATGGTCGCAACCACCTCATCACGAATCATCTTGCGAACCTCACCATTGCTAACATTGATGCTCTCTGGTGTGTGACGTGTAGCCACCATGAGGTCTCTGAAACATAACACAAAGATACCAGATACTTGATCGAGTATACTCGCACTTGATCACCCAACCCTACTTGTTCCTTAGTACCCTAAGGATTCTTACTTGGACTGCTCACTAATCTCGTGTTTCCAGTAGTACGGGCCTTATAGTACCTTCCACACCGCATTAGCATTCATCCTAAGTCCTCCTAGGATCCCAAATCACAAGTACTATACATCTCGCTAAGCATAGGCTACCCTTCGGTAGACCTCTCATACGCTCCTCACTACTACCTACTCACTCTCGAAGCATCTCATAGCAACAACAATCTCCTAGGCTAAGGCATCTCAATTTTGGCCATTCTAGTCCTAATATGAATACCTAGCCTACTCTAGCATACATAACATATCACATAATATCTCATAACGCATAAAGTAAGGGTATTTTGGGAAATCACCTTTCGGGCGCTGACTGATCGTACACACTGTTCTTCCCTTTTTCTCAAAATCTTTTTACTCTTTTTAGAAAAATTGTTTCTTTTAGGGAAAACTTCCTCAAATCCTTAGTTTGAGTTCAGTTACACCCGAAGGTGCATCTGAATCGCTCAAACCAAGGCTCTGATACCAAGTTGTAATAACATAAATTTTCAAAACAAATTTTCATTTCTAAACATAATAAATTTCATAAAACAATTTCAAAACTTATTGTATCAAATGTTATCTTAGAAAACCATGTCCCAGAATATCAAAAACATAAATCTCCATCTGTGTGTACGGATCATGCCAGCGCCTTCCGACGATCCTTGTTGGTACCTGAAACACATATCACACAACACGATAAGCATAAATGCTTAGTGAGTTCCCTAAAATACCACATACGCATATACACCACTCAAGGCTATAACTCTACAAGACCTTCCGATCAATGTGCCTCAGGGGACTTCCGTCCCATCATCCTGGTAGACCTTCTGGTCCCACTTCTCTGACCTTCCGATCCCACTTCTCTGACCTTCTGGTCTACATCATCTTGACCTTCCGACCCATACACTGTTGACCTTCCTGTCCATATCATAATACTCATAACATAACATAGCACATACATATCATATAACAACATACATCACATACTCATCATAGCACGTAAGACCTTCCGGTCACACAAAATTACCACTCTAGGTAAAGTACAGTGAGAATACTCACCTCACATGATGGCTTGATAACCTCGATCAAGCCTCCGCCTAACACATAAGGCAAACATTTATAATTAATACTCCCTCTTGTCCTCATCTTTATAGAATGGGTAGAATACCATTCTACCCCTCGCTGACCTCCCTTGAATCAGTTTGACCAGAACCCTAAGGTCAACTAAAGTCAACTCTAGTCAATGGTCAAACTTTGACCAGACTCATCGAGTGCACACGGGTGTCCTTTGAATTCTCCTAAGGCCTCACTCGAGTCGTCGAGTTTAACTTTCACTCGACGGGTTACCACTAGACTCGGCGAGTTCCCTCCATGGCAACACTCAAATGACCTTCTGAGGTCAAATCTGTTTCTCAAACTTATAGATCTGACCTTCTAACACCCAATAATCACATAAAGGTCCAGTCTTTATACTCATGCAACACATATATGGCTTTATATGGTGAAATAGCTCTAAAAACGGCATCCTAGATTCATAACTCCAATGGAACTACAAAAAGCTGGAAGACTGGGACTCTCTGGACCTCTTAAGGTCCAGATCTAATACTTCCACATTGGGACCTCATATGCATCATATACTATCCAAGAAAGGGTAAATAAAACCCTAGATTCAAGGATTCTACACAAAACAGAAGGAAGGGGTGAAATACTACCTCAAAATGGAGATCCTTGCTTGGATGTCTCAAAATAACAACCTCCTTTGGTCCTTCTTGCTGAATCCCTTCTCTTCCTTTGCAAAATGACACCAAAATTAATTGATTTCATCATAAGGACTCTCCCTTGGCTCCAATGGCGATTTAGGGTTTCTCACAGGAGATATGAGGCGCACCCAAGGTCATAAGTTCCTTTAAATAGGCTCCAACCCCAAAACTTTAAGGTTTTCTCTGCCCAGTACCTAATCGGAGAGTCGATACTTGGACTCGTCGAGTCCGCTCGTTAAATCCATGTGATCAACTCGACGTGACTCGGCGAGTAAGACCTAAGACTCGTCGAGTCCCTCCTAAATCCTCAAAATTGAAACATACCTAAAATTCCGGATGTTACAAGCAGGACTAGAAATCATACGCAAAACAAACAGAGAAGATAGTTCAAATCAGAGCTCGACTTCAAGCATCACGAGACTGATATAAGAGCTACGTTGATAAATAGCGAAAGCCCTTGGAATTTCGAGTCGGGTATCGGGTGTTGTTAAAAGTCTCTCCCTGGAAAGGGTTGATTCGTTTTGGGAAACGGTGAAAACATAACCCACGGTACATTGGACCATTCGAGATTCTTTCCTTAATCGGTCCAGTGGCTTATAGACTGCAACTACCTGCCGAACTCAACAGTGTACACCTCGTGTTCCATGTTTCCAATTTGAAGAAGTGCTTATTCAACGAAACTCTCATCATCCCATTGGAAGAAATCGAAATCAACGAGAATCTCTTGTTCATCGAGGAACCAGTTGAAATCATGGACAACAAAGTGAAGCGAACTAAGCAATGTCGCATTCTAATTGTGAAAGTTCGGTTGAACGCAACACGTGGACCGGAATTCACATGGGAAAGCGAAGACCAGATGTATCAAAAGTACCCTCACCTATTCCCGGATTCTCAAATCCAGCTTTAAAAAGAATTTCAGGATGAAATTCCCTCTAACAGAGGGATGATGTCACAACTAGGAATTCTAATGCTATTGTAAACATTAACAATGATGACAACTATAACCATAGCTTGAAAACATGTATGATGTTTATCCAAAGAAAACAAACTTCCATCAAAACCCAATTGGAAAGCCAAAACTCCATATAAAACACTTCAAATAGTCAACTAAAGACTGGAAACCCTAAAAATCCCGATTTAAGTCTATTATGGACTAGGATTTCCTTATTGGGCCTAATGGACCAATAAGCTTCCAAATTGACTATTTTGGAATTAGAACCCTCAAATGGGCTCTAATTGGACCCACTTTCATGAGATTTAATATTTTGGGCCATAATGGGCCTAAAATAAAATAAAATTCTCTAATGGGCTTGTTGGGCCATAACTGAATTAATAAGTTTTAATGGGCCGAAAAACTTTATGTTTAGAATCCAAAGACCCTAACTAAACTTAATGGACCCAAGCTACTCTACCCCTTTTTCTTCTTGGCCCGAGAATCTCGGCCCATATATATATATATATATATATATATATATATATATATATATATTAAAAAAAGAAGTATATTGAGGATAAATGAGAGTTAGACACCTCAACATTGTTTAATGGATAATTAAGCATTGTTCAACATATAACAATGCATAGTCTCAAGTTTCTATGCAATTTTTCCTTCCCTCTCCCTTTTTCTTCTTCTTGGCCGAGACCACACACCCACACTACCCACATTCTCTCAAAAATATTCTACAAATATTCAAGAATACTCTCCTTCCTTTCATCCAAATTTTCGAAAATTAGAAGCATTCCAAGGAATTTTTCATCCAAAAATCACTTCACGTTTCATTCTAGTGGTAAGATCTCACAAACCTATGTAACATATTTTCTTTCTATATTCATTCACTCCTCTTACCACTTAAATTTTGTGATTTAGCCACCAAGAACTTCTTGAGTTTGAATTCATTCATACCCATTGTTTTTGGTTTTTACATGATTTATGGGGGAGAATACAAGTAAAATGTGTAGATCCATGTGTTTTTGTATGATATGTGTGATTTCTTGAATTTATTTGATGAATATGTGTTAGAAACTTGATCTATTCGATATTCTTAACCTTGTAAAGGAAATATGTGATTAAAGATATCCTATACATATATTTATCAAGGCAAAAGTATTATACAAGTTCAAACTAAGTAAAACAAAACAAAAGTTCTATGTATGAACCATTTTTGACAAATAAGCAAAAGATGGAGGAAATGATGTCACTTACGGTTTTTGTATGGGTCAAAAGGGTCAAATCACTTAAAATATGACTTATTATGAAAATCACGGTATTGGGCCCAACATAAATAATACACGTTATTGGGCTTCCAACGGCCCAATTACGTGCCTAATGGACCCTTAATGGCTTTAAATGGTATTGGGCCTTAGTGGCCCATTGGCATTGCTAGTATGGTCCAAATCAATTATATGCTAAACGGTCTAATGTGTCTGTCGCATACTCGACGGTCTATAATAACATACATGATTTGTGGGCGATGGTTGTCCTTTTTCGTGTTTGTTAGGCTTTATTCATATTCATTTAAACATCAAATGGGTTGAAATCAATGTTATTCAAATTCATGGGGTAATAATAGGGATTTAGTGAGAATTATCGGTTGGCACCAATAAGTGTTGGCAGTAGCCTATAGTTATAACCATAGTCTCCTGGAGGGAGGGAGGGCGAGAGTTTGTGTATAGATCTATACGGTGGTGAATCCCCCACACCTGAGTTGTTCGCTACAGTTAGTCTTGGCCAGTCTAGGGTGACAAAATCTTAATTCATAATCGGCGTTTGTAAAAATGCCAAGATAGGCAAAATAGTCATTATTATGCATGGTTATAACGACTCACATAGAGATCCATTACCTATCATCATTCATGGGAAATCATATTCGTACACTGTGACGATGCAAAGTGATTTATACAATAATACAAAACGGCCATACTATGTAAATTGGAAAACATCGGGTTTTCCGGGGAACGACATTATCCATTTCTATATACAACAACTACAATACAATGAACAATTATGAAAGTCATTCACTCTTACATGTTTTGGAATCACACACACACACACACACACAAATATATATATATATATATATATATATATATATATATATATATATATATATATATATATATATATATACTTATGGGATCATCACATCTTTTTCGTAAATAGCTTTTGTTACATAAAATATCAGATTTTCTGGTTTTACAAACAATACAAATCATTTTATGTCAAACATGCTTATAAACTCACCAACATTATATATGTTGACCGTTTTCAAAATAACTTGTATTCTCGAGTAATAGATAAGCTGAAGAAAATTTCCAAGTGTGTTATAATGTTATGTTTTGTGACTCTCAAACAATTTATGCTATGGATATGTAATATTTAGACAATGTACTTGATGTGAACAAAGTCAGTTGTGATGTATTAATGCATGGTGATGTTTATGTTATGTTTCATGTATATTCGTTGTGATGATATTTCAATTTAAGTCATGCGCGCCCTCAGACATTTCTGCCGTCTAGTTCAGGGGTGTGACAATGTTGTTGTATGTCGACCTAAGCCTCATAGACTTAATGTGTTTTGAAGCCTTAATAGATCACTCACTACGAGGTTTTCTTCCCAATAGTCGAGGTGCTCCCTTTCTCTTCTCATTTTGTGTTAAGTGATTTATGCTAAGTCCATATCATTCACATAGGTACACAATGTTTATTAACCAATCTTTTTCATCAACATTGTTCTTCGAGATTCACATACTTCACTTGCGTATCCTCGACATCTATGGTAGAAACCAACCAAAATGTAGATACTACACAAGTCTGTGTTCATGGTCCTGATTCATGAGTCTGTGATGATTGTGAAACCTAAAATTTCCAACTTATCAAGGAATTAACGGTGAACTTTAAGTTCAATATTTTCACGAAACCTTTGTTTTAGTACCTCACTTCTATATTCAAAATCCTATTCCTCTCGTTATGTGTGGTCTTGACAAAATGTTCTTATCCCAATACATTTTTTCCCAACAAGATCCAACACTTTATTTTTCATGGAATATCATTTCTGGCAGAATATCAGTTTGTATCTTTGTTACTTTACAATTTATCTTACCTTCGCTAGCCTCTGACTACACTGGTCATATATGTAATTTTGATCATTTAACTCACACTTATGTTAAGTTGTGGTTATGAACAAAATAGTGCCTACCTTCACAGCCTAAGTAAATGAAGCCCTTTGATACTCCTTCATGAGTATTCGATAGTACTTCACGGGATACTACACAAGCAGTTCGATATCTCTCTTGATATTAAATGAAGTGATCCTTGCCTGGGATCCATCTGCTTTTACATCGAATGATTATTTCATGTCACTATTTGAAAATTTTTATTAACTTGGTTCCCGCTATATCTTTGCCACACATTTGCACATAAATCCTAGAGGTCTTTGGTAATACTAACTCAAACCTAGATTTCACAAGTTTGGCTATGATTTCGCATCTAATCCCAAAAGAGAATTAGCCCTACCTCGAAATGAATGTCAATTGACGGTTCTTATCTTCTTCAGGCAAACGAATAGTTTGATGGGTGTGACGGTTTGGTTACTTCACGGTTTTCAAGGGAAAAGTGCTCATTACTTTTTAGACGTGGCGACTTTTACGACAACTAGCCCACTATCCAAGACTACATGCGTCAGAATTACATTGGTATCCGTTTGAAATTCAAATTGTGCATTGATTATAAAAGGAATTTGGTGGTCTAAAATTAAAATTTTATGCAATCCGGTTTAATTTTTCCCCAAATCTTCTCTCTTTATACTTGTCTCTTCACGCAATTCTTCAAAACCCTATTAATGGCAGCATAACCTGGTCACGTTGATCCATCCAACACAACCAAAGATGAAATGTCACAACCTTTATTGAAGAGTCAAAGCTCCAATTATTGGGTTCAACCTGATGTTTCCAAATACCCAGAACCACAAATGTTGATCGTCACTCTGAATTACTCTATGTTATCAAATGTCATGTCTTCTTCCTTTTTTGTGTCCATGACTTGGTTATCATTGGCTGGTTCTACAATGGTGTTTAACAAATCATCCAATGTTGTGAAGTTCCAACTTTCAAATGACCAGAAGTAGAAGCTCACTAAGAAACAATTTGCACAGATCTTGAAACTTCCATACATAGGTCCGTTTTACAAGGTGACTAATGAGCAGGTGATACATATGTTTAATGAGATGCTTCATCAACTCCCATTCACGGGACTCAGTCAATTTCACAAGTCTAGATTACATACCATTTGGAACTTCTTATTTTGAATTTTTCTAAGGTGTCTAATAGGTCGAAGCACTGGTCTTGACAAAGCCAAGTTAGAAGTATATATGCCATGATTGTTGTGCTATACTATGATTTGAATATTGATTATGTCACTCAACCATGGGAGGAGTTCGAAACCGGTATCTCATACACCAATGTTTCGAATGGTGTTCCATGTGCAAGATGTTGCAGTTTCATGTTGCAAGATGTGTATGACAAAGAAGGCATTCTTGTTCCATCTGATGTTCTAAAGGCAGAGTTCATAGTTTATCAACATCCGAAAAGTGCTGAAGATGATCAAGCAGTTTTCCTTCAGTAGCTCAAATCCCAAATGCTTTGCTACGAAAGGTGGATCTAGCTTTTCCTACTCTTGTTACTTATTTGGCTACAATTAACCCTAATGAACAAATAAGGGTTTTGTTACTGAAAGGAGCAGAAGGTTCTTTGAAAACTGGGAAACCATCGAAGAAGTCAAAAAATCCAGAAAAACAGATTGAGAAGGAGGTTTTGATATATGTTCAATACCCTGTTCCAACAGATGCTACAAAGGAAGTTGTTCTTTCAAAATAGGTGTTCTTAAATGAACTAAGTAGCGTGCACATAGACGTCGTCACTCACCAGAAAGGAAAATTGTTGAAGATGTTCTTGTTGATTCTTTGTCATGCTTCGAAGAAACGTCGTGCACATGAAATGGTGAGGAAGATTAATAAGAAGAAGAGGCAATCGACATATCCTCTTGATGAAGTTGTTCAAGAAACTGATTTTGAGAGTGGAAGTGATCGTTCTCTTATTCACAACGAAATACTGGCTTCACTTCACCACAAAAGGACTCTCTGGTCAAGTCGATTTTCGAAGCGACTGGAAGTCTTGATGGCTCTGTGAAAGTATCTAATACACACAAAACCACTAATTTGATGATTCTACATTGACTACCATCCATGAGAAGACAAAGGTCATACCACCCGAGGTCTCGATGGCTGAATCCGTTCCGGAGGAGATTCAAACCTCATACATCACTGTGAACATATCTAATAGGGACACAAATGTCAACTACGGTGAAGGGGTGTAGGATTTTGAAGCTAAAGGTAACACTTCTATTGAAACCTCCTCAGTTCCTACATTAATCATTGTCTCATGTACTTTTAAAACCTTATTTGTTGATACTTCTACATCATTACCCTTTTTCTCTTCACCTATTCTATCATCCTTACCTGCCTCATCCATCTCACCTAATTATTCCAACATTATGGATCAACCCATTACTTTACTTTTCTCTTCTCAATCAAACGAGGGTGAAAAGTCGGTTCTAGAAGATGATAATGATGCTGATGATTTGATGGTCTCGTTTACTGAGATTTAGTTCGACCCAGAGGAGGAAAACATTTCTATTCATATGCTTATGTCAGGAAAGGAGTTTAAAATTTTGAATCATAAATTAAACTCCTTGTTATATACTCAGGCTGATACTGGTGGTTGAAATACTATATCTAGGGTTGAGGTTGCTATGATGCTGAAAACACATGACAGAAGCTTGTTTGAAACTTCATGCTAGGAACTTTGACTATTAAGTCCAGAAGCTTCGTGATGTAGCCAAGCAACATCATATTCTATTTGTTGAAGAGGTCAAGAAATTGCACGAGTCTGTGAATCGTAAAGTGGAGGCACTTCAGTCTAAAATGATGAAGGAGGTGGCTAAGATTGAACAATGTCATTTATCTCTTCAAGGGAAAATAGATGTTGTGGATGAAGCTATCAAGAAACTTGTGCAGTATTACACTTCTTTTACTACCAAGTTTTATGTTAAAGTTGATTGAGATTCGAAGGTGTTTGCTAAGTTGGACGAATTTTTGGAAAGCTTGAAGGAGTCACTTTAGAAGACTGCTAGTTATAATCATTCCCCAGTTTCTCAGGAATGCTTGACTCATATGTTTTCTTCATTCAAAACAAGTATTAAAGCCAGACTTGCTCCTCTTTTAAGGCTTGTCAATCTAATGTCAACAGATGCCCCAGCTGTCAAAATAGTGGTGCAAGGAGGAGAAAAGGGGTTAGATCATTGAAGGATCCTACTCAAGGAAAAGGTGTGGGGAATGTGATCAAAATGCAAATTCCAACATCTCTTCATGTCTTTATGTCAACAACTTCAACTACGGTGACTACGAAGCCATTAACCAAAGGCATAGTCATTAGTGTTGCTGCTGGGGGCTCTAGTTCAAAGCCACCACCTTCGAAGAAAGAAAAAGGTGATAAAGGAAAGGGTGTAGAGAAAGTAATTTCGGAGGAGGAGAAGAAGAAGAACATTGAAAAGGAAATAGAAAGATAGAGGCAGATTAACAGCATAATGGGACAAAGGAAAGGTGATCCACAATCGAACAAATTGTCTCATCTGGAAATATGCATGATTTTGAGAAGGCTTCGAAGAAGAGTTATGAGATAGAAAGTATAGATTTCAATCAACTGGATTTTCTTATCATTCGCATGATGTTTGTCTCAGGTCAATATCAATTGGTGGATAAGTTAGAAGATAAGGAGAAATTTATGAAGTTAAAGTTGATATTTCATGCTATACTTGGAAAGAAGGAATAGGAAGTTTGGTCCTTGGTAAAAATTGTTAAAGTGTCGAATATTTCCAAGGATACACTTTTCGAAGGACTATTGCAGAACTTTTGATATTATGTGGTTCGTGCTAACAATGTGGCCTTTAACTTCTCAATGGCAAAATTTCCATTTATGAATCTAAATGATATAATTTATGTTGCCAAGCTATTGAGTGTTGCTGATGTGTCAAAACTGCCAGTGAATAACAAAGAAGATTTCTTAATTGCTTTTGTTTTTATCAAGCTATTCATAGACAATTGTTATGATTGTCTAGCATTGACTGATGTCGAACTTGCTTTGGCAATAGGTATAACAGTGATAGTACCTCAATCAATGCTTAATGGTCAAGGAAGTCTCAAGAATTGAGATATGTGCTAATCCGTTGGGTGTTCTGTTCGTTAAAAAGAATAAGAATTAGAAGATTACAAACTTTTTGTTTTAAGTGGATGATATGGAGAAGTACACTGAAAGACCCTTTCATGCTTAACATTATTACTCCAAACATGCTACATGAATATTCATAAATATATTTTACATATATGGTCTTATTACAAAAGACTGGATACAAACCGACTAACGAGGTTTTTACAAAGTTTTATATATTACCTAACTACCCAGGAATTTATACACTATATACAAAAGTTATAATATTATCTATTCTACATCTTCTAACAGTACATAAGTATACTTGATGCTTATCACCTGCAATAATTAAACACTGAGAGAATAAGCGGGTGACGCTTAGTGAGTTCAATAACAGTTACAATATAATGTTATGCCCTATATATATATATATATATATATATATATATATATATATATATATATATATATATATATATATATATATATATATATATATATATATGACAGAAGCAAAGAGGGACAAAGAACAACAAAGGCAGATGAGTATCATATGACAGGCTTTCCATATCAATCGATAATCTAATTGAAAGATTTACAATCAATCAAATACAACAATTTCAAAATGATATACATCAATAAGACTTCAGCCCATGTGGCATAGAAAATTCAATTTTGAATTAACAATTTGCTAGAATATACAGGCTTTTAGCCCTACTTAGCATTCTGCCAATATCTAAGTGATACGAGTTATTCTCTACATGGCCAAAGCCACAAAGCCAATACCAAAGTGATACGAGACATTCTCAACATTGCCAAAGGCTTCATACCAATACTAAAGTGACGTTTAGTCATTCACTTCATGGTCAAAGGTATAGCTCCATTTTCATAATAACACGGGAAAGCATATTGCACATATAACACATAACATACAATTGTCCCTATATTGAACTCACCGTGAAATAATTGATTGATAAAATGCTGATTTGGGTAGCACTTTGTCTCTAAAAATGGCTTTCTTTGACAAAACCGGGGATTTTTGTTGAAAACCGGGCCTTGCGCGGGCAGTGTTTCTACTTGTAAAGATTACTTTCTTGGGTCTTTGGTGCGTCGGGACTTGCTTCGGGTGTCGGGGATGTTTCCTAGGCTTCGTGGGGTGTTAGGGTAATTTGAGAGAGATTAGAGGGTGAAAGAGAGTCAATTTTATAAACAAAAACTGGAAGACCTCGCTTTCTATTCATATTCATAGTATCCGAAGCCTCGCTTACGTTGGACGTAACTCCTCGGTACACTGGGCGTACTGCACAGCCGTGCTCTACGATGAGTGTAACTTCGTACATTGGGCGTACGAAGTGGAACAGCTCGAACGCGTCAAGGCTACAACACGTAGCTCTCATGCGAAGGAGTAGGGAGGGTGACAGACTCCAAATCAATTACACGAGTACGTTGGGGGTACTCCTTAGGACCAGCCTTGAAGTTTGTTCCAAAAACTTAAAAAATTCTTATCTTTTGCATACGTGCTCCGTTTTTTATGCTCTTTATATCCACGAATAGGTGAAATTATACTCTATAACTTTCGTTTAAACTTCGTTGGCTAAATTTGACTTCATTTTTAATATCATATTTTTAACTGGCCGGGACAGAAAAAGTCCGTTAAAAATTCATAGCTTCTTCAGCCGACGTTCGTTTTCGTCTGCATTTTTACCGTTGTGATAATATTGACGAGATCTTCGATTCTCATTTAGGTTATGTCGGCTAAAAATCACTTGATCTTTATTTCGAGTTTCAGGTTGTGTACTGCTATGCCGAATCTTAGAAAAATCATAACTTCCTCATACGAAGTTAGATTTCGACGTTCTTTTTATGAAAGTTCTTGTTTTAACAAATACTACGACTTTCATTTAGATCACAAAGGCTAAAAATTCGTTTATCGTAAACTCACTTTTTACGTCATATGACGTCATGCCGGTTCTGTCGCGAAAGTTCAATAAGTCAGAACTTCTTCGTTATAACTCGGATTTCAGTGAGCTTTTCGCCTAAACGTTTCTAATGCGATAAGTTACAACTTTCAATAGCATTATTTTTACTTATTTCCAACTTAAATTTTACATTTTTGTTAATTTCAATATTTGACTTTTGATTGGAATCTCATACGACTTTCCATCACTTTTCCAAATGATTCTAAACATAGTTTACTTCAAATCTCATAAAACTATCTTGTTAGAACTCAACACTAAAAATCGTATATTATTTAATAATATTCATTTTTAAACAAAACACGATAACTGAACGTGTATGTTACAAATACCTCCTCCTTTTGAGGATTTCATCCCTGAAATCATAATGATTTAAACAATTGGGGATATTTCGCTCTTATCTTATTCTTATTTTCCCAAATATAATTCGGGCCTCGATGGTGTTTCCACTTGACAAGCACCAACTCCACTTCTTTATTACGTAATTCAGTCGTTCTTTCGTTTACGATCTCTTCAGGCTCTTCTACATATCTTAATTTATTATCCAGTTTCACCTCGGATAACAAAACTATTTCATCATATATGCTCAAACATTTATGCAAATAACTCACATGAAACACATCATGAATCCCTGCCAAATCTTCAAGCAATTCTAAGCGGTATGCTTGTTTACCAATTCTCTGGATGATTTTGAAAGGACCCACAAATCTAGGACTTAGTTTTCCTTTCTTCCCAAATCACATAATGCCTTTCCATGGGAATACCTTCAACATTACGAAATCACCCACCTGGAATTCTATGGGTCGTCTCCTGTTTTCTGGATAGGACTTCTGTCGATCCTGGGTCGCTTTCATTCTTTCTCGTACAATTTGAATCTTGTCAGTGGTGTCTCGAATCATTTCAGGGCCTCCAAGGATTTCTATACTACATCACTCCAACATAATGGAGTACGACATTTACGACCATATAATGCTTCATATGGTGGCATTTTGATTAAAGTGTGGTAACTGTTATTATATGAAAACTTGACAAGAGTTAAGTACTTGTACCAGTTACCACCAAATTCCAAGACACATGCACGAAGCATATCTTCCACTTTTTGGATTGTTCTCTGTGTCTGACCATCTGTCTGGGGATGATAATCTGTGCTAAGAGCAATTCGAGATCCCAATTCATATTGCGTACTAGCCCAAAAATGAGAAGTGAAGCGAGTATCACGATCGAAAATAATCTTTAGTGGCACACCATGTCTTGCAATAATTTCATCCAAGTATTCTTGTGCATATTTCTCCATTGGATCTGTCTCACGCATGGCAAGAAAATGTGCACTCTTATTCAGTCGGTCGACAGTTACCCAAATGCTATAATTTTGTCTTGCAGTCTTTGGCAATTTGGTAATAAAATCCATTGACTGCTCCTCCCATCTCCACACGGGGACATTAATACTTTATGGACTACCGTATGGTTTTTGGTGTTCCTCTTTGATTTGTAAGCATACTAAGCATTCGTGCACATATCTTCCAATGTCTCTCTTTAATCTAGGCCACCAATAACCAACTCATACATCATAGTACATTTTACTTGTACCAGGATGTATTGACAGTTTAGTCTTATCGGCTTCATATAAACTCTTCTGTCTTAATCCACCAATCTCTGGAATCCATAGTCGATTCTTAAATACTTTCAGTCCACGTGTATTATCAAGTAAAATATCAGCATGATATACTATCCTTCTTTTTTAAATTTTCTGGATTTAAGGCCTCTACTTGCCATTTTTCTAGTTCAACAAGAATAGTGAACTTTACTATAGTGTAAGTAATAACATAACACATACTATTATGATAAACCTTCCTGCTAAGTGCATCGGAAACTACGTTGGACTTTCTAGGATGATACAACATTTCACAATTATAGTCTTTGATCAGCTCCATGGCTCGCTGTTGTCTCGTATTCAAAGTTTGCTTACTGAATATAATACTTGAGACTTTCGTGGTCAGTAAACAATTGGCATTTTGTACGAAAAAGATAATGCCTCCAAAGTTTTAGGGCAAATACTACTGCAGTGAGTTCGAGGTCATCGGTGGGATAATTCTTTTCATACTCTACCATGCTGCATCAAAACACAACCAAGTCCCAACCTTGAAGCATCGCTATACACGGAAAAATCATTATCACCTTTTGGGAGTGATAACATCAAAGCATAAGTCAAAAGATCTTTTAGAGTTGAGAATGCTTTTCTTGGGTTTCACTCCATTCGAACTTTACTTCCTCTTATGTAAGAATCGTAAAAGGTACAGCTATACGCGAAAAATCTTTAACGAATCTCCAGTAATATCCCGCGAGACCCAAGAAACTGTGAATTTCAGAAGCATTACAGGGCGCTTCCCAATTCTGAATGGCTTCAATTTTGGTAGGATCTATTGATATACCGTCACCAGTAATCACATGGCCGAGAAATTGAATTTGGCGAAGCCAAAATTCATTTTTTCAGAATTTAGCATATAGTTTCTCCTTTCAAAGAAGTTCTAATATTTCACGAGTATGAATGGCATGATCAGCTTCAGAGTTGGAATAGATTAGAATATCATCAATGAATACAATGACAGATCTATTGAGCATTGGGCGGCATACGCGATTCATCATATCCATGAATGCAGCAAGAGCATTTTTCAGACCGAAAGGCATGACAAGGAATTCATAATGCCCATATCGAGTACGAAAAGCAGTCTTCGGTGCATCCTGCTTGAGTAATTTCAACTAATGATAGCCAGATCTCAAATCAATCTTCGAGAAATAGCTAACACCCTGAATTTGATCAAACAAATCATCAATGCGAGGTAGTGGGTACATGTTCTTGATAGTTACCTTATTTAGCTCACGGTAATCAATACACATTTTCATCGAACCGTCCTTCTTCTTGAAAAACAATACTGGAGCACCCCAAGGAGAGGTACTCGGTCGAATAAAGCCTTTGTCAAATAATTCCTATAGTTGGATCATCATTTCCTTCATCTCAGCTGGCGCAAGACGATAATGAGTCTTTGCAATTGGAGCAGCACCAGGTACAAGATCAATTCGGAATTCTACTTGCCTATTTGAAAGAGACCCATGCAAATCATCGGGGAAAGCATCAGGATATTCATTAACAATGGGAACATCATTTACAGTTTTCTTCCCCACTTTTGAGATATCAACTGTATTGGCCAGATAAGTAGAACACCCTTTCGATATAAACTTACAAGCTTTTAAGAAATAGATTATTTTTAAGATTTTAATTCTTTGTTCACCGTAGACGTAAATGAAATTCTCCCCTTCCATAGGAATGCGTACTATCTTTTCATAGCATAAGAACATGGTTCTTTGACAACCAATCCATGCCGAGAATAATATCAAAGTTTGGCAAGGAAATAGGAATCAGGTTAGCCAGAAAAATATAACCTTCAATTTCTATGACACAATCTCTATAGACTTTATCAGCAAGTAATGATATACTTCCCGCTGTGTCTACATGAAATGGTTGAGCGAGTGCATAGCAAGCAATTTGAAAAGAACGTGAATATTCATCAGACACAAAAGAATATGTGGCACTAGAATCAAATAAGATGTGAGCAGGTCTAGAGTTCATGAGAAATGTACCGGTAACAACATTCGGGTCTTCGTGTGCCTTCTCTATGGTAATCTGAAATGCATGGCCTTTAGCTTTTCGCACCTCCTCCTTTTTAGTTGGAGTACTCTTTGGTTGTTGGATGGAAGCTTGACTCCCTGCCATTTGACTAGTAAGAGAAGGGCATAAGTGCTTCTTGTGGGCAGTAACACCACAAGCAAAGCAAGTAACATTCTTTATCGGGCAAATGGGCTTCATGTCATACCCCCAAACTGAAAAGGCAGAAACGTTCGGAGGTGGAGGACGTCATGTATAGTATCACAACAATTACATCATATTAATGAAAGTAAACAAAACCATTACATTAAATAAGTAAAATATTTACATCTGTTTGATACGTATTTGTATACACCAAAAGTATAGCAAAAATATAAAAAGACGTGACTCTAATCGCTCCATCTTCTCAAAAGCTGAGGGAGTACCTGTCTACTGATTTCCTGAGAATACAAGCTGTTTTGAAAAGAGTATCAGCATTAAGCTGGTGAGTTCATAAGCTCGTTTTTGTAATGAAAACCTGTTAATGAATCAGTGAAAATGTTTGTATGTTTCCAAGAAAATCCAATATTTTCTTTAGTAAAAAGGTAGTCTTAAACTCCAAGACCAATTGTATGTTCGTTATTGAAATCTGTTTTTGTGCATGAAAGTACTTGTATGAAACCCCTGGCTACCACCAGTAATGCAAGTAATGTATTGTATGAAAACACAGGTTAACACCCGTATGTATAGCATGTTCTGCATGAAAACCCTGGATAACACCAGTATGTGTAGTAGTTTTATTACTTAAAATAAAACCATGAATTGAAATCCGTGGATTCCTCCAGTTGTAGTATATAGTAGTTCTATTGATAAAAATAAAACTATTGAAGAATGAAATCCGGTAAACAAAAGGTTAGTTTATACTGTTGTGAGTTCGTATAACCATGCTTGATATGACCTAGTGACCTCTACGATGTTCTTCAGGTGTCAGACGTTATGACATTTGTCACCCCAGGCATGCCTGCCTAACTGTAGCTAGCAGTTCAGGTGTGGGATAGTCAATCCCGAATAGATCTATTCACAAATCTCACGCTCTCCCTTCAGGAGACTCTGGTTATACTATGATAGGATTTAACCCGCACCCCGAAGGGTACAATTGAAGTGATTTCTCACAACCCTGTATTAACTAGTTTACGTGTAGTGTTATGTTCTCTTGTACTTGAATCTGAATGTATGCCTTGTAGATTAAAAATAGTTATACTGAAATAATTATTTAGTAATGTACTCTTGTTATCCGAAAGATAGTATTGTATGCCATAAACTAGTTCTATCATAGTTTATATGTTTATTATGATGTACGGTTCTTGAATTTGTAAAAAAGTGTATTGAAATCCCAAACTGTGCCTATTATAGTTTGCATGTGTGTTAAATACTTGGTTCGTGTATTGTTCTGCAAACTATGCAATTATAGTTTTAAGTTGAAAACGACCCTTTTGCTCAGCATGTTACAAAAGGGATAAAATGTCTAAATATTTTATAGAATGTGGAAATCTCTTGATTGTATCAATTGCATAAGTTTTAACATGTTGAAATTCTTTTGTATAAGTTCACAAAATCATTTGTGTTTGGCTTGTATTTCCCCCCTGAGAACGTTAAAAATAGTAAATGCGTAGGGGTATGAACTCACTGTTGGTTGCGTGTAAGTGACGGACAACAAGATTGGAAATGATCACCCTCGATTTTGTTGTACGCGAAGTTAACGAAATCTGAGACTCGATCAAAGTGGAAAAGTGGGTTTGCAGCCAAGATTCACGATATAGGGTTGATTGCGGTTGTGAAAGGATTACGACCAGGAACTATTCTCGGCCGTGAACGGTTCCCAGCCCTTGAAGGGTTTACGGTCTTTGAATGGTTTACGGTCGTGATCTGATTTCAGCCCTTGAAGATTTGAAGGGTTCACGGTCGTGAACTCAAAAACAAAAATTCTTAATTTGATGAAAATATGGATGTTTGATGCTCCAAAACGAGTTCTAAGGTGGATTGAGTGATAGATGAAGAGAAAACTTGGGTTTTCGGGTGGTGGTTTTTAGAGGGAGAAAGTGTGTTTTTGGCCAAAAAAGTATAAATGAGGGTTGGAACATGTATATATAGGTTGGGTTCATGGTCGATGGTGGGGTCCACCCAGACGTGATCGGATTCACGGCCATGAACACCAGTCTGACCGGATTTTGCTGATTTTTTAAGAAAAACTCGGGTTTTCGCTTGATTTTTGTTCCAACTCTTATATAAATAAATAAACTAATTTTCTAAACCATAAGAATTTAACTAAACAAATAAAAATCAAAATTTTATTTAACAGAATTTGATTAACGTTGATGGAATAAAGCTCGGGTTGTCACATTATCCCCCCGATAGAGGAAATTTCGTCTAGACATTCTAGAATGAATATGATAATAGACTAGGGAAAGAGATGTGGATACTTCTGTTTCAACTGGTCTTCACGCTCCGAAGTGAATTCAGGTCCCCGCTTGGCATTCCAACAAACCTTCACTATCAGGATGCGACTTTTGTTTCGTTCGTTTGACTTCCCTATCCATTATTTCAACTGGATCTTCCATAAAGTTAAGACTCTCATTGACCTTGATTTCATCAAGTGGGATTGCAAGAGTCTCATCGGATAGACACTTTTTAAGGTTTGACACATGGAAGACGGGATGAATGTTGCTAAGTTCTTAGGGGTAAACGGAGTTTGTATGCTACGGGACCAATCCTAGCGAGGATCTCGAATGGTCTAATGTATCTTGGATTTAGCTTTCCTTGCTTTCCAAATCATATCATGCCTTTCCATGGTGAGGTCTTCAACAGAACACGGTCACCAACCTGGAACTCCAAAGGTTTTCGTATCTTATTGGCGTAGCTCTTTTGTCTATCTCTTGAAGCATTTAGTCGTTCTCGGATTTGTACGATCTTTTTGGTGGTTTCTCGAAAGCTTTTTGGGCCTGTGAGAGTGCTATTTGGGACTTGACCATTGGTTGGCAGCATGTCACCCACCTCAACCCAGTACAGAGGGGATCTGCACTTACGACCATAAAGTGCTTCAAACGGATCAACCTTGATACTTGTATGATAGCTGTTGTTGTAAGATAGGTCAACCAATGGCAAATGGGAATCCCATGATTTCCCAAAGTCGATAACGCACGCTCTTAACATGTATTCTAGGTTTTGAATGGTTCTCTCACTTTTCATGTCAGTCTGAGGATGGTAAGCTGTGCTCATATCTAGGTTAGTTCCAAGAGCTTTCTGTAATGACTACCAAAATCTCAAGGTGAATCTGCTATCTAGATCAGAGATAATGGACACAGGAACACCATGTAGTTGAACTATCTCTTGGATATAGGTTCGGGTCAGTCTCTCCATATTATATGTTTCTTTATTGGTAGGAAGTGGGCGGATTTAGTCAATCAGTCGAGGATTACCCAGATAGTTTCATGGCCACTCGGGGTCTTGGGCAGTTTGGTAATGAAGTCCATTGTGATTCGTGCCCACATCCACTCCGGTATTTTTGGCTGTTGAAGTAGACCTGAGGGATTTTGATATTCCACCTTCACCTTGGCACAAGTCAGACACTTGCCCATGAAGGTAGTGATCTCTGATTTCATGTTTGGCTACCGATAGAGCTTTTTAACATCCATATACATCTTATTCGAACCTGGGTGAATGGAGTATCTAGTTTGCTGAGCTTCGTCCATAACAGCCTCTCTGTAACCACCAAACTTTGGGGTCCAGATTTGGTTCATGAAATATTAAACTCCATCTCACTTGATTTCTAAGTTCATTTCCATTCCCCTCAAGGCTTCATCCAACATGTTCTCTGGTTTTTAGGCTTCCAACTGAGCCTCTCTGATTTACGTGAACAGATGGTAATCGATGGTCATTGTAAGTGCCTTTACTCTGCGACATGAATACTCTTTCTGGCTGAGGGCATATTCTACCACATTGGCCTTGCCTGGATGATATCATACTTCACACTCGTAATCATTGAGTAGCTCTACCCATCGCTGTTGCCTCATGTTCATTTCTTTCTGATCGAAAATGTGTTGTAGGCTCTTATGGTTGGTGAAGACTGTGCACTTGGTTCCGTAGAGTTAATGTCTCCAAATCTTTAATGTGAAGACTACTACTCCTAACTCCAGATCGTGAGTTGTATAATTGATTTTGTGTGCCTTCAGTTGCCTCGAGGCATAGGCAATAACCTTTCCTCGCTGCATGAGCACACGGCCTAAGCCCGGATTGCATAAGGCATGCTTCAATGTTTGTAACGCAGTGTCTTGACTTTCTCCCCAACTAAAGGTTACACCTTTCTGAGTCAGGGCGGTTAGAGGCTTAGCAATCCCAGACAAATTCTGGATAAACCTGTGATAGTAGCCAGCAAGACCCAAGAATTGACGGATTTCTGTAGATGTCGTTGGTGCTAACCAATTCTCGATCGCTTTAATTTTGGAAGGGTGCACGTGGATGCCTTCCTCGCTAACCACGTGACCGAGGAAAGTTACTTTTCTGATCTAGAATTCACATTTTGAGAATTTTGCATATACTTTCTCTGCCCTCAAGGATTCTAGCACTAGCCTCAAATGTTGTATGTGATCTTCCTCACTTCGATAATAGATAGGTATATCATCAATGAACACTATTACAAACTTGTCTAGGAAGGAGCAGCACACCCGATTCATCAGATCCATGAATATCGCGGGTGCATTGGTTAAACAAAAAGGCATTACTACAAACTCTTAGTGACCATATCGAGTCCAGAATGTTGTCTTAGGAACATCACTTTCATGGACTCGTAACTAATGGTACCCTGATCTCCGGTTTATCTTTGAGAAGTAGCTGGCTCCTTGAAGTTGAACGAAGAGGTCGTCGATTCTGGGTAGGGTTAACAGTTTTTGAAAGTAATCTTGTTTAGTTCGCGATAATCTATGCACATCCAAAAGGACCCATCATTCTTTTTCACAAATAAGACCGGTGTTACCTAGGGCGACGAACTTGGTCTGATGAATCCCTTGTTGAGTAGCTCATTGAGCTGGATGGATAATTCTTGCATTTTTACTAGCGCTAGACGATAAGGGGATTTGGCTACGGGGGTAGCTCCGAGGATTAAGTCGATTCAGAACTCGACTTGGCACTCGGGAGGGATTCCGAGAAGATCTTCGGGGAAGCCATCATGAAAGTTGCAGACTTTGGGGATGCTCGCGAGGTCTTTGACTTCCTATTTCTCGTTAACGACATGGGCTAAGAATGCATAGCACTCCTTTCACAGATATTTATGGACTTTGATGCACGAAATGATACAGAGATTTGAACTGAGTTTATCACCGTAGATAACAAGGGCTTCGCCAGATGGCAGATTGAGGTGAATGGATTTTTTCATAACAAAGGATATCAGCACGATTGGGGCTCAACCAATCCATGCAGATGATGACATCAAAACTTTTTATGAAACTGGCATGAGGTCGATTGGAAAAGAATGGTCGTTTAAGGTAAGGGTACAACCTATGAATACGTCGTTAGTGCTCTCTTTCTTTCCATTAGCCGTCTCGACGGTGAATGTTTTGGTTAAAGGTTGGGATTTATGCTTGAGTAGATGTTTAAATGCATGACTAACAAAACTCTTCTCCGCACCACTATAAAAAAGAATGCATGCATAAGAGTTGTCGAGGAGGAACATACCCGTAACTACGGTGGGGTCAGCGACTTCCTCCTCCTGGCCCATAGCTAGAACCTTCCTTGTGTTGCCAGTTGTCGTCGCTTTTGGGAAATTCATTTTGAAGTGCCCGGTCTCCCCAAAGCCATAGCAGGCTTGACCAACAACCGCTCCAGGAGCTTGATTGGTTGGTTGGGCTTGTGCTTTGCAGAATCGAGTTGTGTGCCCCTTTTTGCCACAGCTGTTGCATTGCATGTCACGACATGGTCCGTGATGATGAAAGTTACACTTATCGCACCTTGGAAGGGTACCAACATATCTACTTGCAGGTCCTGGAGTGGTAGGAACAGAAACAGGAGAGGTAACAACATGAACTGCCACTACTTGTTGTTTCTTGGAGGGCTCCTACGAAGACTTGCCCTTGCGCTTGTTCCATAACTTTTTCTTCTCATCACTCTCTATTGGTGGTTCGGGAATGGCTGCCACAGTTCCATGATCAACCCCATGATCTATCAGGGTCTACGCTAGACACTTGGCGTTGTCATATGTGAGAGATTTTAGCAGCCAATATGTTCCCTTGTGTTGGGGGTGTCAATCCCCAAATGTACCTCTCAGTTTTCTTACTTTCCGGGGTGACCATCCCGGGACATAGAAGAGCCAGGTTGCAGAACCCAGCAGTGTACGTAGCAATGTCAGAACCCTTCATCTTCAGCTTCCAGAGCTCGGGATCCAGCTTTGCATATCGCCCCTTGGGCAATACTCCGCAAGCATTAACTCTTTCAAAATCTACCACCCCATGGCATTGGCTACCAACAGAGTTAGCGATTTGACTCGGCTATTCCACCAAGTCAGTGCTCTATCGGTGAACGTGCAGGCGGTGAACTTCACCTTTCTTGCCTAAGGGCACGCATAGATCTCGAAAATTGTTTCTATCTTCTTGAACCAATGAGTTAGGGCAATGACAGCTCCATTATCGTCAAAGGATTTGGGTTTTGCATTCATAAAGTCTTTGTAGGAGCACTCCTTCGGGTGTCCCTAACCACCATCAAGATTAAGGGGATGGGTACCACTTCCCGACCCGTTAGTGCCGCCAGAATTGATCTGCGACATTGCGGCAGCCACAACGGCTGTAACTGCTTCTTGGAACATAGCAGGATCGAACTGAGGAGGTGGTGGCGGCAGATTCATTGGAGGGTTTTTGTTCTTTCTGTTGGGTCTCTTCTTGAAAGGCATCTTTCTCTAAAAGATACAAGGGGAAAATGATGTTAAGACTCCTATATTGATTATGAATCGGATACTTTTGAACAAGATATATCTTAATCCTATAGCGTTAACAGAGATCTACAAATAAGGTTTACTAATATAAAACAAGGATTTGCAGGTCTTTCATTTGAGAGGACTAGTACTACTTGTAACAATTCTGTGCAGTATTATAGAACTATAAAATACTTCTATAGTATTTTAACTATGTGCTTCGTTAATATTGGATTTGGTGAGTTTTAGACTCGTCGCAACACCACAGTCGATCCCAAACACATGTTCTTCATATCTCGGACAAATATAGTTGATCAGGTTATATTGGCCCCACATATGACTACATAACTATTCAGGTTTAACCGTAGTGCCCAACTCGCCCTAAATACTTTTATGTAATTCTTATTATGATACAGCTTCTAGTATGTATGTATACTTCTTATAAAATACTTATATTTTAAAAGTATACTTTTAGTTTCAGATGGCTTCATCCCGTTTTAGTGTTTATAGTTTAATACCATATAAGGTTCGGTATACTAAGTTCACTAAAAACAATATCTCTGATACCAATCTATCACACCTCCAAACTGAAAGGAGGAAATGTTCGGGGGTGGAGGATGTGATGTATAGTATCACAATAATCGCATTATAGTAATCAAAGTAAACACAACCATTACATTGAATAAGTAAAATATTTACATCTTTTCGATACATATTTGTATACACCAAAAGTATAGCAAAAATATAAAAAGACGTGACGCTAAATGCTCTATCTTCTCAAAAGCTATGGAAGTACCTGTCTACTGATTTCCTGAGAATACAAGCGGTTTTGAAAAGAGTATCAACATTAAGCTGGTAAGTTCATAAGCATGTTTTTGTAATGAAAACCTGTTAATGAATCAGTGAAATTTTTTTATGTTTCCAAGAAAATTCAATATTTTCTTTAGTAAAAAGTTAATCTTAAACCCCAAGACCAATTGTATGTTCGTTATTGAAATCTATTTTTGTGCATGAAAGGACTTGTATGAAACCCCATGCTACCACCAGTAATACAAGTAATGTATTGTATGAAAATAATGGTTAATACCAGTGTGTATAGCATGTTATATATGAAAACACTGGATAACACCAGTATGCATAGTAGTTTTATTACTTAAAATAAAACCATGAGATGAAATCCATGGATTCCTCCAGTTGTAGTATATAGTAGTTCTATTAATGAAAATAGAACAATTGAAGAATGAAATACGGTAAACAAAAGGTAATTTATACTGTTGCGAGTTCGTATAACCATTCTTGATATGACCTAGTGACCTCTACGACGTTCTTCAGGCGTCAGACATTATTGATGGGTTTTGTATACTACAACATCCTATGGTGCACATACAACTCTAAATACTATGGATCTATGTTTTCACTAATTATACATGCAAAGGAGTTTCCAAGGCATTAAACCTATAACTAACATGCAATTTGACATAAACAGTACAAGATACTAGTTAGAGTAACACACCTTTTATGTGGCTTGAAGTCTTGATGTATTTGGTATTGCTAGAAAGACTTTGACCTTTAAGAACTTAGTGTCCCAAGTGTTTCACTTCAAATGGAATCACAACTCACCTAGGACAAAGAAAACTCTTGAGGGAGAATTCCATGCACCAAAACACCTCCATATTTCTCTAAGAAAAGAAGCACTTCATGTTGGCGTTTTTAGGTCCTGAAGAATGTATTTATATGTTGGATTTCAAGGGTCATGGATATAACCCAAATCCATATGCATGGGTTTTATGATCCATGGTTAATGTGGCCCAAGTCTTTATGTATACATACATAAACTTGGTCCAACATGGATCATAAGCCCAACACATATAAATATAACTAATTACCATAATTAGTCCCCATAGATTTAATTATTCTCTTGTTTATCACTAAATTAATTCCAATTTAATTCTTGATCAATACTACTTAAAACATATGATTTCATATTAATATATTATAACTTATAATATATTAACAAATAATATATAACCTTCTCTTAAGAGTTCATCCTAACAAATTGTACTGGTGTTATGCAACCCAAATGGATCATGCTACTCTTGGGTCGAGTACATACAAATAATAGTTATGGGCTTAGACATCTAATCCAATAGTCTCCCACTTGGATTAGTCTAAAACTATTATTGCAAGTATCACTCCAAAACCAGACTAGCAATCACAGCTCTTAAAAGCCGCTGTCGAACTCTGACCTAGTCAATGACTTGTCCATTAGATAAGGGATCATATATTCCTCCATTCTAGATATCATATGGACTGAGACATGGATTATAATGATTCTCTCTGTCCATTTGTTGTTTCCCGGTTTCCGATTTATGACGACCGACTAACTGAACAAATAAAATCAGTCCAGGCCCGGCCTAGCACTTACGTTTGTCATCACTAAATCATCGAGGGGCCCAAACAAACTACTTTTATCCCCCCAATGTTAAAAGGAATGGATAAGCTTCAACCCAAATGTTCGCTTGTACTTACTCATCAAATTACACACAACGATATGTTTAAAAACAACCAAGTTACTAGTTGCGTTTACATATGTCAATGTGCAACCGATGCGCAACTACAACTCACACGTCTCCGTTTGAAGAATATAAGATATTATCGTTACATGATCACTCATGATAAAATCCATGAAGTGAGTCAAATGAGCGTGGGTTTAATCCAATACTCGAATCTCATTACAGGAGCACTCATGAACACCGCAGCTCTGTCTAGGCCGCCTAGACAAACTACAGAACCATTCATGACAGTCTTGCCTCAATACCTACTTCCAAAGTATTATCAACTGTGGACGGTTTGAATAACCTAGTTATTCAGGAAGTCAAAACATGCAAAGTGAAACACAAGAATAATACTAATCCTATACGGCCCCAACAACTTTTGAGAGTAACTAAAACACCTATTATTTAAACACTATATTGATTACTCACTATTCATTGTATAATGTTTCGAGTAATCAACTTTATACTTGAATCAAAACAATAGTCATGCCATGCCCCAAGCATGCACACTATGTTTGTCCAAACAACAGTTATGTCATGCTACAAGTATGCACACTATGTTTGTCTATGATCCTTACTTTGTGAAATAGATCAATTGAACATGATTCCAATGATGCTCATTTCAAAATTATGCATTAATCCTCTTCTAATTACTAAGCACAAAAGTCACAACGACTTGAGAACAAAAATTACAAGGTTTTCTAATGGAGAGCAATTCCACGGAAACGATGTATCAAATTCAAAGTACATTCCTTTGAACATCCTTCTTGCATTAAGTTTTCTAATCATACACATATTTAATTAATAACTTCCACCTATGAAACATTTCCATATTCCCATTCTGACTATCACTTTTGAATAAGAGTTGCATCCTTTCAGAATATGTCAATATGGTCCATCCAAAATTAACACTATACTTCCAATTGTCTATGAGAAACCAATCTTTGGTAAACCTCAGATTGTCCTCGACAATTGCTTAATCATTTTAGTCATATCCAATTCTAGACCTTTTCCCCTCTTAATGCCCTAGGCATTTGGAAAATTTAGAAACGATAAATATTATGGCACATGTAATGGATCCTATATCCAAACCGTATGGGACACGGTTCATGATGTCTCACATAAAGACATGATCCTAGACCAGTCTTTTGCCACAATATTTTTTTTTATTTGTGATGTTTTCATAATTCGACTATGAAGAGGGATGCTGTAATCATGATCGAATTTTGAGAACGCAATATATATAGAATTTCCTTATGTTGAACCATTCCAACATAAAATTCATATATATATATATATATATATATATATATATATATATATATATATATATATATATATATATATATATATATATATATATATATATATATATCCGTGGCTAAAGATGAATCAAATCTCAATCTAAACTTTTAGAATTGAAATGAAGTATAATTTCCTCTCCTATAATTATTGCAAAATAACTTTTCAACCCCTACAGCTTTACAAATTGAAACTTTTGTTTTCTATAATTAACATTGCTAACTTGCAAAACTTAACATAAAAATCATGCTCCCACTAACATGATAATTATTAGCATAACGCTTATGCTCCCGCTAGCTTTGACATGTATACAGAAATCAGTTGGAATTTTAGATATCAACACTTTATTGACTTTCTTACCAAAGTTCAAATTTCTGATACGAGATGATTTGATAAGACTTTATCAAAATCATACACCTTTTCATAGATAGCTCACATGTATGTCTAAACAATTTTTAGAACTATGAAAAAGGATGCCATAATCATAGTCACAATTGTTTATACCTTTGCCATTTCTCACAAGTCCATTTTAGTGTGCCGGTTAACCATACACGTTTCATTAACGACTTTGAGAATGCTAATATCACAATTGCTATCCCTTAAAATATACTTAGTGAAAGCGTTTTCTCACCATCATTTTCATGAATCAGAGAGAAAACTTATGACACCTAGATTTTATGGTGTATGTGTTCCTATCCATGTAAATATGTCAAAACCATAATTATAAGTCAAGGATAGTGACAAATCCAAAGTCATATGGACTGAACTTGTGCAATCTTAATTTCTTGCCACCTGTAGCACAAGGGCCTACCATTGCTTACTAGTAGTTATGCAAAAAACTGAGAACTCATAGAATTCACGTGCATAGTCAACTTTAACTGGAATGGCTACAAAAACAAGAATATGTCAACACGATAGGTTACAAACCTCAAGTCGTGTGCTAGTGATAAACAAATCGTTTTATTCTTGATTAGTTCTTGAAACTTTTTCAAGATCTTTAAGACTCCCACTGACCTCTTGACATATAAGATTCTCTTGTGAGGACAAAAATATTCAAGAGTTCGTGTGGATACTTATCAAGATAAACACTTCACACAATTGGTCTTAGTTGGTCTTTGTTCTATCAAAAACATCACAACTTACATATTTGAAATGTACAAGAGTAAGAAAACATTTTACTCTAAATTTTACAAGTGTTATAAACCTTCTAAGGATTATGTCACTCAAGTTACAATCTTGGAGTATGACTCTAAGACTTGTTTTGGAATGAATTATGACTCATCCTTTTGATTTTAACCATTTCAACAATTCATGATTCCTGTTTTTAGTCAAACAAATGCATTAAGATGTCCTTAGAGGATCAATTGTGACATGGTTTCATGATCACTAAGATATTTATAAACCAAGATACTCAAGTACTCTCCCATCTTTTCAGATTGGAGAAACTTTTATCTTTCTACCTAATTTGATTCTTCTTATTCGTTCTGCCTTACATTGAAACTTTTCCAAAGTTTCAGAGTTACACTTAAACTTGTAAGCACAGCCATATTTACTAAACTTTAGTAAATCATGACGAATAGTCTTATCGTTCTCTGTGGTGGACCTGACCCGCACACACTCAAGTGTACCTGATCCCCTAATCCTTCACTTGACTAACAAATACATGTGATCAAGGAATTAGTCTTAATTTCCCACAGATGAAAATTCTCATTCATCATACAATACAAGTTGAATGGTTCCATGTTTCTATCCAACTGAAACTTGGGTGATGAGAATCTTTTCCTTATTTGGTAAATTTAGACACTACCACAAAGGAAATAATCAAATCCATTTTCCAATATTGCTATCAATGGAATCATATAAACAACAATTTTTCACAAATTCCATTGTAAGGATATTTAAAATAAATAAAATTAAAACTTTTCCTTTTATTTTAACATTTGCGGAAAAAACTTATCGTTACAATGAAAATGTATATGAAAACAATGTTGTTATCTATTCCTAGGAAATATATCACAACTCTTAAGAAACAGCTTAAAATTCTGGTCACCTAACTATACAATCGAAATCAATCTTCGCGATCAGAATCAACATAATCTTCCTTTAAGCTTCCTCTCTTTTCTTTGATTCTGAAAACATCAAAATGCGACCTAGTCACATCATGTAATAAGAATCTCAAAATAGGAACTTAATAGAGTTAGATATTGGACTTTACCTGAAGTAGAGTCAAACCTTTTTGACTTTACCATCTTTATGATCTTTCAGGTAAATAAGATAGCTTCGCAACCAATGTCCCATCCTTTCGCAATAGAAACATATGGACTCTTTGGGAATGGTACATGGGACTATCTCAGACTTAGTCTTTCTATTTACCATTTGGTCAACCGAGTTGACAATGACCGAACCCTTTCCATTGGGAAGAGAAAGCTTTTCTAGATTTTTAATCTTACCATTGTCAATGTCCATTGAAAGTTTAGGAAGTAGATCTTCCAATCAAATTTGCTTTACGAGTGCTACAAATCACTGTTGATTCAGCAGCATCAAGCAAATAGGTAAGATCATTACGGGTCATGTCATGGTCCGTCACATAGTAATCCTTAAAGAACTCACTATGTGACTCAGGAAGTTATTGAAGAACCTAGTCAACAACCAAATTCCTCAAGACTTTGACGCCCAACTCTCCCGACCTGTCTATATATGTATTCATCTCCAAGATGTGTGCACACACAAACTTTGCATGCCAATAGGGCTTGACTGACCTTGAACTTGTGGGTTAGGGAGAATAATTGGAGGATGTGGAGGAAAAGAAGTATGATTTCCATGATCCAATCGCAGGACATCATCTTCATTAGGAAAGCTTGTTCCAATAGATTTGGGAAGATCATAGTTGTCTGAACCAGAAATCTACAATGGGAGAAATTCAAGTTAGTTGTTTTAAGTCCTTAATATAACACCCAATATGAAATATTAATGCTAGGACCCAACATAATATTTTATATCTTGGAAGAGGGATGCCATAATCCAAGCTATAAAATATTTGAAGGTAGGAGAATGATGATTCACCAATTTCGACCATGAAAACCTAATAGGGTATTGGGTTTTAATTGGATTGAAACTCCTATATCTTTTGAGATTCATTGAAATTTTCAATGGCATGTTTAAATCTCGATTGTACCTTTCAAGTTTGTGACTGGGATACCGAGGATCACAAAAAAGGTGTGAATAACCATGCAAATAACTTGGTACCCTTAATCTTTATCACCTAATCAATGTGTCGGTTACCCGCACGTACTCCACAGATCTATGATCAACATTAAGTCACCCTTTTCCACTCTTACTAGTCCATGTTAGTGTGCCGGTTACCCACAAACGCTCCACCAATGACTTGGTAACGTACATGTGACATCCCCATTTTCACGGCCAGAATAGACCGATTTTGTTTATGCTTTGTAAAAATCAGAGTACCTCTTTTAATAAAAATGTTGCGAAATTTGTTCCTAGTAAAACATGATAAATACGTTATCAAAACATTTCCAAAGAAAAGTATTTTTATTCATTTTAAAACATTTGGGATGTCATCGTCAATACAGAAACATAAGCATAAACAGAACTTACATTCATTTACACTAGTGATCTACACCTCTTTAATCTCTCAGTGTAATGTAACTTCATATCGGCACCTGTGATTCAAATAAGCTTGAGTGGGTCAGGTTGGGAAACTAGGTGAGTACATGGGGTTTTCAACCCACAATAATATAATTATTATGTTTAAACATCAAACAATCAACCCAATTACCCCTTCCCATTATATTCTTTACTCTTAAGGATCTACCCTAAGAATAAGCTATTCCTCGTTCATTTATTCTTAAGGATCATCCTAAGAAATTGGAAAGAAGTCCATCGTTTCCACGGTTTACACAACAGGCACTAAGTCTGCATAGTCGCCAGGGTTTAGGCACCAAGTCTGCATGGTCACCAGGGTTTAGGCATCAAGTTTGTATGATTGCCAAGGTTTAGGCAGTAAGTCTTCATAGTCACCAGGGTTTAGGCATCAATTCTGCATGATCGCCAAGGTTTAGAGTACACCGGGTGAAAACATCGTTCACAACACCTACAGGTTGCGAGCCTGCTAGTGTTCCACTGGACTGTCTAGAATAGTCTGTGGTTTTCATCCATTATCTGCTAGATGACGGGGCTAGCATTTGGGAACAAGGCTTCTCACATCTTCCACCTCTCACCCTTACCTCATGGTCTATATCACTTCTCAACTCAACATCTAACTCATATTTTATCTACCCATGTTTTACCGAACATATTATGTAGATATAAATACATATATAGTTTAAATCATATAAAACTTGTATAAAATCATTCATCCAACATAGATAGCAATTATACAGATAATATGTACACATAGCACATATTTTATATAAAATACTTGATATCTATGTGTAATATGAAAGGAACCATGCACTCACTTGAAAAGGTGGTGACTCGGACAGCACTTCATTACTCTTAACACAATTTTCCTCGGACAAAACCTAGTATCATTACCACTAGAGTTTAGTCTAATAGTCACGGAGACTAATTAATAGTCTGGCTATTATTACTATTATATAAGCATTAAAGAATACTTATATAACCCATAATAATAGCCAAGTACTTATTATAAGTTCCTAATAACGTTACTATAATTAAATAAAAGCTATATTAAAAATAGCGTATGTGTGGCTCACTTACAGCGGGTTTTATAGAAAACCGGAATTCGCTTGGAGCAGCGTTTCCGAACTGAAAGACCCTTTTTCTCAGGACTCCGAGAGCCCCGGGGCTTCCTTCGGATGCTAGGGGGTTTACCTAGGCTTAGGAGGGGGTTAGGGGGTTAGAGAGAGAGTTTAGAGAGAGAAAGAAGTGGGGAAAGGTGTGGTAAATGGATGAACCCGACACCTCTATTTATAGGCTGAATTCCTGATGTAATCGCCAAGTCGGTTCACTGACTCGCCAAGTCGGTGCCACTTGTTAGCTTTCTGGTGGCCACACATGTATGACCAGTATTGTGCCACGTCACCCATTTTCCAGCAGCACCCTGCTGACTTCTAAACCCCGTAACTTTCGCATACGAGCTCCGTTTTCGATGTTCTTTTTTTTCACGGGTAGGTAAAAACGAGATCTACAACTTTCATTTAGAATCTGTTGGCTAATTCTTGACCGATCTTAAATTTAACAGTAGGAGGAGATTAGACTGTTAAATGACCACGAAAAATTCGTAACTCCTTCATACGGGCTCCGTTGCATATGTCTTTTTTCCGTTGAGTTCCTATTAATGAGATCTTCAACTCTCATTTATGTCACATAGGCCAAAAACCGCTCGATCTAAGATTCGAGTTACGGGTCGTGCACTGCTATGCCATATCTTAGAAAATTCATAACTTCCTCATACGAAGTCAGATTTGAGCGTTCTTTTTTTTTGTATGTTCTCGGTTTAATGTATAATAAAAATTATGTTTAGATCACTAAGGCTAAAAATTCATTATCAAAAATTCACTATTTACGTCTCCCAGTGTCGTGTCTGTTTTGCCGAAAAACTTTGACGGGCCATAACTTCTTCGTTATAACTCGAATTTCAGCGTTCTTTATATGTACAGAAACCTTGAGACATATCCTACAAGTCGGTTAAGATTATTTATTCTAAATAATCTTCTGTCGAAAAGTCACTTTCGACCCCTATTATCTCTAAATTGACTAGCCCGGATCTACGGGCGTTACAATACAAAGTTTAATTTCATGGGATACGAATAAAAGTATTAGAATGTAAAAATAACAGTTTTGGAATTTTAAAACAAAAAAAAAATCAAGATTTTAACATATTTAATAAGTATTCGGCACATATTTGCTTATGACATTGGTGTTCCTATGACTCCTAATCTTTTGTGGTTCCTAGATATGTATTCCACACATATTTGTATATATGCATATTTCAAATAAAAAAATTTCATCAAATCTTTTTTTAGTCAAGATATAGCCTAGACGCAATATTTAAAGACTAATGGTGGTCTGTATTTTGAACAAATTATGAGCGGATTAAGAGTTTTCGGGTTCTTGAAAACATATTTTTGTATATAAAAATATACATATAATTTAAACTTTATAAATATATAAACCTAATTAAAAAACTTTATAAGGATATATATCAAGTTTTTCCAATTTAAAAAGTACGTAATAAAGTCATTAACGTTTTTTAATATTTATGTCGATAAAACCGATCAACTTTTATAATTTTGTGCGTGACAAAAATAATTCAGTTCTAATATAAATCAGCATGATAAAACATTTAAAAAAAATTAAGAATTTTTTTTTAAACAAAATATAATTATATATTTTTCTCTTCTCTTTGGGATCGAACCTAAATACTCCTAGTTAGTTAGTTTCAAACTCAAAGTTAGCCAAGTGGGCTAGCCTAATTTATAATTAAGAATTTTTTAACATCATCAGGACATAGGACCTTCCGACAATCAACAGAGCATAGAGACCATCACCAACTACGAATCATTGCTGGTGTACCTGTGACCACCAGAGAAAAAAAAAAAAAAAAAAAAAGGTTGCTCTGAGAAAGAAGGATCCTTCATGCTCCCCACCACTAGTCATCACGAACATGTTCAATCACAAATAGTCGGGATAGTGTGCATAGACATTTCCTGTGGCTATGTAGATCATGAGACGGTTTGTATAACGTATACTGTGGATGATGGCAGGTAATATTATTTTAAAAATTATCCGTAGTGAGCAAACCACCTTAAGGAGGCATGGCTCCACCTTATGACTTTAAATCCAAAGGGTCTCTTTATTTGACTTTAATATTATCCAAAGGGTCTCTTTATTCTGCCAACAAAGCCCTATTTAAGGCCTAGAGACTGCCCATTCCGAGCCCTCATTTATCCTTATCCCCATTAATTTTCCCCACCAAACCCAATTATTAAAATTTTATAGTTAATTATAAAGATGTTAGATATATTATCATGGATTTTTAATTATTATTTCTACATATAAATTTGTGCGCTTTTTTAAAACATAAATTAGGGGTGTCAAATCGTGTTATTGTTTCATGTTTTTGTCTGACACGACACGACATGATAAAGTTTTATGTGACACGAACACGACACGACACGATGCTGCGCTTTTTTTAACTAACACGAAAACGAACGAATTAAAAAATGAAAAACACAACACGACACGAAAAATATAACATATACTAAAAACTAGTTTATTTAATGAATATTTTATCAACTATAACACGACAAACACGAAAAACATGATAAAGAAATGCTAAATCGTGTCAATTTCGTGTCGAATTTTGAACACGAACACAAATTCAAATTTCAGTTTCATCTCAATTTCGTTTCGTATCGTGTCATAAATTGTCACCCCTAAATGAATATATTAACAAAAGATAATTTTAAATTACATATAGACGATTATTCTTATACATGCTTGCATATACATAATGAAGAAAAATTCATATAATATTCATATATATATTTATTTGTTGTACCTGTTGATCTTTATGTTGCTTTTCATGATTTAATAAATTCATGATTTATTGAAACTAGAATTAATTTTCAATTATTACTAAACTATTTTTTATTTTAATTATAGGTGATTAGGTGGTACTTTCCACAAGGAATTTATGCTTTATATAATAGTACCACCTAAGTTCATCTCTGTATTTTTCCAATTCTTTTACATGGCTTTCTTTGAATCCTTAGTCATTCTCATTTTCCTTTCCTTTTTTGTTCTTTACAACAAACGTCAAAACCTAAAAACTCTAATAGATAGAAATTGGATGCCTTTTGGTACAATACCCGAAGTCGTTAGAAACTTGCACCGAATCCATGATTTGCTCGCCATTTATCTGAATCGTAGTGGCGGTAGTTTCATGTTGAAAGGCCCTTGGTTTGGCAACATGGATATGCTTTTTACGACAGATCCGTTAAACATCCATCATGTTTTGAGCAAGAACTTTCCTAATTATCCAAAAGGCCAAAGATTCCATGAAATATTTGATATCCTTGGAGATGGCATCTTTAATGTCGAAGGACATTTATGGGAGATCCAACGCAAAACCATCTTGTCCCACTTTATGAAACCCAACTTTCAAAGTGTTTTTGAAACGATTGTCTGGAATAAGGTGGAAACAGGGCTTTTACCGGTATTGGATGCGGTTTCCAAAAATGGAAACGATATGGATTTGCAGGAGATATTTCAAAGGTTCACTTTTGACACTATATGCAAGTTGCTCTTGGACTATGACCCGCAAAGCTTGTCTCATGATTTTCCTTGTCTTCCATGTCAGAAAGGGTTCATAGATACTGAAGAAAGTTTATTGTACAGACATTTCACTCCCACAATCTTATGGAAATTGCAACAACTACTTAATATGGGGAATGAGAAGAAGTTGAGTAAAGCATGCAACGATGTGGATCGGTTTGTATGCAAGTGCTTTGCAAGAATACAAAATGAGTCCAATAAAATGGAAACTGATCAACACATAAAGGGAAATTTTGGACTAGTAACATCAATGATTAGAGATTTGAAAGGCCAGGGTGGCTATACTGGAGACCCCAATAAGTTTTTAAAGGATACCATAGTAAGCCTAATTGGTGCAGGGAAAGATACAACTAGTGCAACTCTCTCATGGTTTTTCTATCTGGTTGGGAAAAATCCAATTGTAGAGGACAAGATCAGAGAAGAAATTAGGACATTTTTGGAGGTAAAAGTAGGAGGTAATAAGAGATGGGATTCCAAAGTGATAGGAAAATTGGTTTATCTACATGGGGCACTATGTGAAGCGTTAAGGCTTTACCCTCCTGTTCCTTTTAACCACAAGAGTGCATTACAGCCGGACATACTTCCAAGTGGCCACCAAGTTAATCAAAACACCAAGATTATTCTATATTACTATGGTATGGGAAGAATGAATAAAATATGGGGGGGTGATTGCATGGAATTTAAGCCTGAAAGATGGATCTTAAAGGAAGGAGGAATCAAACATGAGCCATCACACAAGCTCCCTGCATTTTATGGAGGGCCGAGGACTTGTTTAGGTAAGGACATGAGTCTCACTCAGATAAAGATGGTGGCATCTTCGATCATTTATTATTATCACATTGAGCTGATGGAAAGCCACCCCGTGCTTCCAAGTTCTTCCATCATACTTCAGATGAAGCATGGGTTACAGGTGAAGTTAACCAAAAGAAGCGAAGTGAATGTTTGAGCCTAACATTTTGTAAAAAGGTAATAGATCTTGAGCGAAATTTACTATATTTGTGTTTTAAGTTTATCAATTTATGTGTTCTAAATAAATCTTGGCAGATATGTGTATAGTAAGAACATATAGTCACTGCCCGATTATTTGTTGACATATTTGACTTATGCTTAGAAATTTCTAGATAGAAGTTGCTTTGTATCTCATTTATCGGTTAGTAAAATAATAATCTTTCAGTTCTCGTTCTCCCTTGCTTATTCTCCTTTTAATATGTTACTATACTTTATGGAAAAATCCTGATGTTACAAAAACAAATCTAAGATTCATTACAAGTTGAAAAAATCTGACAACCTAAAGCTACATACACAAAACAACACATATTTGACTCAGTTTCTAGTTCAACGATATCTCAATTGTTGTCATTCGTCTTTATTCAAGGGTTCAAGCCTCATCTACGACATAAATGTTAACTTAGGAATAGATTAGATTAGTTGTTATAAAAAAATACTTGGTTTCTTATCACATATATCAATATATTAATTCTATTCTACTCCAATTAACGAAGAATAAATCTATCATGGAAAGATCAGATGACAACCCTATTACATATTCGGATATAACTATGCATACATTGAATGGATTAGAGAGAAACTAAATAAGGAAGGAAGATTGCATTTATGATTGTCTAGTTAATTTCCTGTTTTGTGATCGGATCTCAGCAATGGTGCATTGAGAGAGGAAGAATCCTTGGAACAATTTCGTAATTATTTTCATGAGATCATTCAATATTAGTGTCTTCTTCCCAAGTTTTTTCTTGAATTCTCTTCATGCTTCTTGGTTAAGCAATTGATCCTGATCAGTGGTCCGACCTACCTTGACCCATCTTTTTTGTGCGTCATTTCGCTTTCAAATGTAGACACGTTCACACCAGTCTCATTTGAAACAGTAAGAGGAACATATCAAACGCTTATAGAACGGTGTGGCTGAAATTAAATCGGCCAATCAAGCCTTGGATGTGGATCATATTAGGTTAAGAAGAAACGAAAACGAAAAAGAAGATTTAAGGAACACGAGAAAATAAAAATAGAAACGAAAATCAAAATCAATGCACACAAAACACAGGGATATAAGTGGTTCACACTATTGAACCAAAGAGAGATTTTATTCCACACACGCTTTACTGCTACCATGTTACATATACGACCATTTATAACTATATAAATGACAAGATTTGACTTAAACATCTAAAAGGCCAAGCCCGATTGAAAACTCGAAAAAAAAAATCCCTAGAAAAAAATTTGGTCCACTCAAAAAATTTTAGTCCTTCAAATTCCAAGTCTGATGATAAGTCTTTATATCCAACAATTTTCCACTTGGAGGTTTGATCATCATTTAGTTGCCAACCAAGTCTGTATCCTTTATAACACTTGTCTCATTCTAGTCCCTGATTCCTCTACGAGTTCATGGAAGCCCAGTTGAAGCCATGCACAGCTTCAAATTTTCAGTTGGTAATACCTTAGTAAAGATACCAACTGGATTCTTCGTACCAAGAATTTTCTCCAGATTTAGTGTACCATCAGTTATCAATTCTTGTATGAAATGATTTCGTATCTTTATATGTTCCGTTCGGCTATGAAACACCTGATTTTTTGCGAGATGTATTGCACTTTGATTGTCACATTGGAGTATACAGTCTTCTTGTTTTATTTCCAGTTCTGACAGAAAATTCTTCAACCATATCAACTCTTTGCTTGCTTATGTAATGGCCATATATTTTGCCTTCATAGTTGAAAGGGCAACACTTTCTGACGTTTGGACATCCAACACACTGATGTACCTTCAATAGTGAAAACATACCCAGTAGTGCTTTTTCCCCGAACATGCACATCCCCCTAAATCAACATCAGCGAATCCTTCCAAAATCACTTAATTTTGCTGAAATAGAAAGCGACTTCAGAAGTACCTTTCAAGTAATGCAGCATCCACTTGACCCCTTTCCAATGCTCTTTACTCAGATTTGACATAAATTTTCTCAAACCTCTCACTGCATGTGCAATGTCCGGTCTGGTATGTGACATCCCCAATTTCACAGCCAAAAAAGACCAAATTGTTATGCATATTTAAAAATCAGAGTATCTTTTTTTTAGGATTAGCACTGTGGAATTTGTTCCCAGAAAATATGATAATGATATTATCAAAGCATTTCTGAATATATGTATTTTATTTATATTAAAACATTAGGATGTTATTGTCAATACAGAAACATATAACAGCCCAAAAATTACAAATAAAACTTTTCATTTTTAAATTGGGAATTTTATTCATAATTGTTTAAAAGAAATACATTATAGTATCCATAATAATAAATTCGGAAAATGATGGAGAGTGAATGCTACGCCATCAAGTCGGGCCCTTCCCTTTAGTACTGGAAGTACCTGAAACATTCTAATAAACTATAAGCAAAAGCTTAGTGAAATTCTCAAATAACACATACCAAGCATGCAAATAGGCCCATCCCTAGAGTTCGTACCAACCCAACACAAATATGGACTCCAGCCCTAGGGCCTCGCCCTGAGGTTTATTTCAACCCAACAATTCATAGTGGGCCCTACCCTGGGGTATATTTCAACCTTATATATCATATTGGGCCCCCGCCCTAGGGTGTATTTCAACCCAATCATAACATACCACATACAACAATTAATATATTGCATAACAAATAATAGGTTGGACTTGGTGCCTTCGACCCGTAATACCAAGAAGAGACTCACCTCGCTCTGATGAAAGTAAAATATGCTCGTCTACCAATCCAAAATCTCACACTGTAATGATATACAATTACCTTAATTAGGATTATGACACAAACCAGACTACAGGCCATAAATCCTCCACTAAGGCCCAAAAGTCTTTCTTCCTAACTTTAAGGCTTGCTCACCATTTCCTTCTCCTTACTAACACGCCAAAAGGGGGGGTATTTTTAGGCACTTTCAAGCTCAAGGATCACTCGCAAAAGAATTAGGGTTTTAGAGACGTTTGAAAGCAATGGAGGCTGATAAGGAAGGGGGTCCAAGGTCATAAAAGAGCTTAAATAGGGCACAAGCCCGATAATTAGGGTTTTTGACCTCGGCCTCGTATGCCCCACATCTGATCTTGTGCGCCCAGAGTACGAGCCTTAGCCACCCGATGCATCCACTTGTGTATGCTAAGCATACACACATGTACGCCCAGTATACGGAGGGTCCTCAATTTCCAAAAATTAAATACCTCAAGGGTTAAATGAAATACCTGGATTGTTGAATGGTACAATGTTAGGTGCATAAATTGCACTTGTTCATAAGCTAATTTCATGTTTATTTATAGCATTGCATTGCATTTTTAGTGTAATATTCATTCAATTTGCATTTAAGGACATTATCGAGGATATATCAATATTTCACCATTTTTTGTGGATATTTCAGGGTGATTTGAAGATTGGATCATGCTTAGGATGGTCAAGGGAAGCTCTCAGTGAAATTTCGGAACTTTCGGAGCTAAATTGAAGAAATGAAGAAAATCAGGAATTGAATTTTATGAACTGCATTACACAGCCCGCGCTTTGGCAAGGCATAGGTTATGCGGCCGCGCTTTGGAAGTATTTCAGCACATTAGAGTCATTACACGGTCGTGTAATGGCAAGGCATACGTTACACGAGCCGTGTAACGTGATTTGATCAAAATTTGAATTCTTAACTTCTGATTTATCATGTTCTTCTGGCAAATTTAAAAACATAACTTCGACAAGAAACTTGAAGGGGACGATTTTGGTGTATCATATCATCATCTAGCATCCTGGAAACACTTTATTTTACATTTTGTAAGTTAATTTGAAGATCAAACTAGTTGAATTTGTAGTTTAATTTAGACATGTGTGGCTGATTTCTTTATCATTTTCGATTCTGGATTCCTAAGTGTTTGTTGTTAAGTTGTACTTTGCACTTGACTTTATGTTTATTATCTAGTAATCTTTGATTTGGACTTAATTACATGTTTGATTGGTTCTCTTTTCACTTGATCAATGAATTAGGGTTCTTATCAATCTAGTTAATCAAATTGTGAAATTCGTATATGTTTTATGATTTGATGTTAGTAACATGCACTTGATTGGTTGTAATTGTTGGATTAGTGTCTAAGCCCGTAACCATATTTGTCAAGTACTTGACCCGATTGTGCATGGTCCTTTTGGGTTGCCTTCACCATAGCAACTTGACTGGAGAAATAATAGAGAAAGAGGTTATTATGATTTATTAATATTTTATAAGAATAATATATTAAATGAGAAATCATATTTGTTTAATTAATATTGGTCAATAATTAATTAAGAATTAATTTAGTGATCAAGTGTAATTAATTAAACTAGAGGGGTTGAATTGTAATTATGTGATAGTTACAAAATATGGTAATGGTTATCCTAGATATAGGTTGGATGAATTCAAAGGATAAGATATCCTTGAAATCTTCCAAAGGATAAAGGATAAGGGTTTTCAAGGCTTATCTTATGATTGCTTGGTGGGCAAGCAACTGGATAAGGATAAGGACTGAAACCCTAATCTCTACACCTATATAAACACCCCTTTGGCACATGAATTCGTCCATGCCTTGTCTATGGTTCCTAGGGACGAATTTCATACCTCTTCTCTCTCTCTCTCTCTCTCTCTCTCTCTCTCTCTCTTGTCTCTCCATTTGCTCTTGGTGTTTGTGAGCCATTAGAGGTACTACACTTGTGGTACTTGCTTTCAAGACTTAGGGTTTGAAGATTTGAGTTGTTATTACAATATAACATCAAGAGGTATGTGATCTAACCTACTATGTGTATTTTAAAAATACTAGTGCATATTAGGGTTTCTATATGTGTTCATAATGTTGTATAACTAATAGTGATAACATAGATCATATTCTAGGGTTGCATGCACACATAGGATTGTTTGTATAAAACCCATCAGTGGTATCAGAGCCTTTGGTTAACTTGTTTTCAATTAGTATTACACAATTGTATGAACTTGACATACTAGGGTTTATAGCCAATAAACCCTAGGAGGCTAGAAATTTCGTGATTAGGGTTTCTATACCCCAATTTGCGAAAATTTGAAAGGGTTTTCAAATCCTTTCCTTAAGCCTCAAGATTTCGAAATCTAGGGTTTGCAAAACCCTATGATTTTCGAAATTAGCCTCCTCCCCAAGATAAGATCCTAAATTTTAGGGATTTGGATTATCCTATATCTTGTAATTATCCTTTAATGGTCATATATGGTAATTAAAGATTTTGAATTATCCTATCCCATGATTTTCGAAATTTAGAGGGATTAAAAGGATTAGGATAAATTAATTGTTTAATTGGTAATTATCATTTATGATCTAGATAATCCCTTATGATTTAATAATTTAAATTAATAGTTTAATTCAAGATAATTATTAAATCAAGAGTTTTAATATTTAAAATTTTAATTTAAATAGTCTTAAATTCGATTTTAAAGTGAGATTAAAACCTAATTGTTTTGAAAAGTTTCAAAAACTTGCCCTCAAGTTTTGGAATTTAAATTGTTTGATTAAAAGTTTAATTTTGAAAATGTTAAATTCTAAAACCCTAAAGTTTGAAAAGTTCAAATTACACCCTTATGGTTTTATTAAATTAATTAAGTGTATAATTAAAAGAGAGTTAATAAATCCATAATGATATGGTTTATATTTTATTAAAAGTGTAATTTATAAAATTTAAACCACCTAGTATTTTAAAAGTGTAAAATACACCCTTATACTATATATAACATTGAAAGTCTAATATTATATATGTATAACTAAAATGCTAGTCTTACCGTTAGTAGGCCTCATTCACGAAGCCAATCTATAAGGGAGGTATAAGGTTATGGCCTATAAAATGGTCGTTTAATGGGTTTCCACTCTCACCCACCGCTTCCTTGATTGGTGGAGGGTCGTTAGCCGAACGGGTAGGATAGGGTAATCCTTTTTCATTAATAAGTATAATGAATCTATGTAAAGTAATTAAACGCTTTTACAAATTCCCAATCCTAGTTACTTTAGGCAAAAGTGAAATTGATGCAATCCCATGAAATTATACTTTGTACCCTTGTTAAGACGTTAGTGGAGCGCGTGTGGTTAACCGAAACACAAATTAGGTTCTAAGCAAAGGTAGCAAAGGGTGACTCAATGTTTGTCATAGTTCGATGGAGCGTGTGTGGTTTACCGGCACATCGAATAGGTGACTGTAACAATGAGGGCACCATGTAGATTTGCATGGTTATTCACACCCACTTTGTGATCCTCGGCATCCCAGTCACAAACGAGAGGGGCATATCGAGATTTTAACATGCCATTGAAAAGTTCAATGAATCTCAAAGGAAATCTAGGAATTATTAATACATTTAAAACTTAAGCCTTTATGTTTTTCATGGTGAAGAATTAGTGAATCGTCATTCACTTACCTCCGAATTATTTGCATGTTGGATTACGGCATCCCTCTTCTAATGTGTAAATAATGTTGTTGGATCCTAGCCTTAATGTCTCATTTGTGTGTTTCATTAAGGATTCAATCAACTAACTTGAAATTTCTCCCGTTTTGTAGATGTCTGATTCTAATTGTGGTCTTCCCGAATCCCAAGGATAAAGTGTTCCTGTTGAAAGTGAAAGCTTGTTCCAAAGTGAAGGATCAATTTGGACTAGCTTGATTTCACTTCTTCCTCCTCCTCCCGTTGTTCTCCCTGACCCACAAGAACGAAGATTTGAAAGGTTTAAGATCACTGAAGCCCTATTGGCAATGGAACATGAAGATGGTAAACTCGTGTGTGCTCACGTCCTAGGAATGAAATCACACATTGATAGGTTGATTATGTTGGGTGCGTCTTTCCCCAATAGGTTGGTTGTGGATTGGGTTCTTCAGTCACTCCCTAAATCATATGATAAGTTCATAAGAGAGTATTATATGATGGATCTTAACGCGACCCTCATTGACTTAACTTACATGCTTATTGTTGCTGAATCAGAAATGATTTGGCGAAGCAATGGAGCATATTTGTTTGATAATTCAACCAACCATGCCTCCGTGGACACTCTAGAAGAACCCACTAGTTTTTGCTGCCAAGAGAAGGGGAAATGGATACGAAGCTGCCCAAAGGACCTGAAGAGTCTAAGAGATGGGAGAGTCAAGAAGTATGGCTTTACTTCAGGTGTAAAATCCACTATCTAACTCCATTAAATTCCTATTCTTTATACATAATGTGATAAGATTACATTTGCATGTTTTGCAGAATTAGAGAAAACAGAGGAAGTTTGATGGAAGAGCAAGATGAGTCTGATCACGAAGAAATGGATTACGATCGCATGGATTCGAAGATCAGATTTTGAGCTTAGGAAGTTATGATAGAATTGTTAGGAGTATTTGATTACATATCTTTTCAGTTGAATTTTGCATTGTAAGGACATGTTTTTCACTGCTTTTATGAATAAAATAAATTTTGGTTTTATTTTATTTGTTTATCCTTACAATGGCATATATGAAAAATTGATGTTTGTGTACTTCTATTATTAGCAAAATGGATTTGATTCTTAATTAGGTTATTTATGGAAGTGTCCAGAGTTTACCAAATAGGGAGAGTTTCTCATCGCCCAAGTTTCAAGTGGATGGGAACTTGGAATCGTATAACAAGTATTATATGATGAATGGAAACTTTCACATTTGGGAAATTTGGACTAATTCCTTGACAAAGTGTCAATTGAAGGACTAGGAGATAAAATACACTAGTTTGTACATTGATCAAGTCTACCACAAGGGTGACAAAGATATTTGTCATGATTTACTAAAGCTTAGTGAATCTGGTTATACTTATAAGATTGAGTATAACTCTGGGTCGATTAAAAGAGTTTCAATCAATAGCAGAACGAATAAGAAGAATCAAGGAAGCAGAAAGATAAAAGTTTTTCTGTTCTAAGAAGAAGGGAGAGTACATTTTATTATGTTTTATGATAATTCTTAATGATTAAGAACCATATCTCAATTGATCCTCTAAGTTAGTCTTAGTACAATTTGTATGTCTAAGAAGAGTAATCGATAACTGTGGAAATGGTTGAATCAAGAAGTCAATCATACTTCGTTCCATTATCAAGTCTTAGAGTAATACTCCAAGATTGTGAATTGAGTGACAAGTCTTAAGAAGGTTTATAACATTCATCAAATGTGGAATTTGGAAAAAGGATTTTCTTATTCTTGCACATTTGAAATTGGTAAGTTGCGATGTCTTGGATAAGACGAAGACCAACTAGGACCAATTATGTGAAGTGTTTGTCTAGATAAAACCTACACTAACTCTTGAATATTTGTTTGTCAAGAAATGTTTCTTGACAAGAGAATCTTATATGTTAAGGAGTCAGTGGGAGTCTTAATGGTCTTGAAAGGTTTCAAGAACAAATCAAGAATAAACCTTATCAATCATCCCTAGCACACGACTTGAGGTTTACAACCTATCATGTTGACACTAATTCTATTTCTTTGCCATTCCAATTGAGTTGATTATGCATGTGAGTTCTATGAGTTCTCAATGAGTTGTATAGGGGCAAGGCACCTTGTTCAATGGAAAGTACATTGAAATAAAGGGGTGGGCTGTTCAATAACTTGGAAGTAATGGTGGGACCCTTGATGGCAAGAAATTAAGAAGAACAAGTTATATCCATAAGAAGTTTGAATTTTTCACTAACATTATCTTGTGATTATGGTTATGACGAATTCACATGGGTGGGAATGTATACACCACAAAATCTAAGTGTCATATGGTTTCTCTCATTCATGAAAATGATTGTGAGGAAACGCTATCACTAAGAGAGATTTTGAAGATAGCATTATGTGATTTGGGTTTCTCAAATTCAACTATGATTACGGCATACCTCTTCATAGTTCGAATTGTGGGAAATGGCAAATGGGTCTGAACATTTTAGACTTATTGATATGAGTCCTAGAATCGTTTAGACATATACATATGAGATGTCCTAGGAAAAGTATATGAGTTTGAGAAGCTTAGATAAAGTCTTATCAAAGCATCTAGTATTAGAAATATGAACTTAAGAAATTGCTTTCTAGAAGTTCAGCTGATTTCTGAATACATGTCGAAGCTAGTGGGAGCATAAGTGTTATGTTGGTAAAGAAATAATCATCATGTAAGTGGGAGCATGATTATTATGGTAAGTATTTCAAGTTAGCAATATTAATTATAGAAAACAAGAGTTATACTTTGCAAAGTTGTAAGAGTTGAAAAGTTGTTTTGCTATAATTAAGGGAGAGAATATTATACTTCGTTTCAAAAATATAAGGCTTAGATTTAGAAATTTTAATAAATTTAGTCAAAGGATACATAGTGAGTTCTTAAATGTTGATTATGATTATGGCATCCCTCTTCATAGTTTGAATTGTAAGAACGTGACACATAAAATACTATGGCAGAAGATTGATAAAGTATCATATCTTTATGTAAGACACTATGCATCATGTCCCATACACTTCGGGTATAGGAATAATTGCATATGCTGTATTATTTGACCATTCAAAAAAATTTCCAAATGTCTAGCGCATTAAGAAGGAAAAAGGACAAGAATTGGTATGACTAAGATAATTAAACAACTATCAAAGAACGATCTAAAGTTCACTGAGGATTGGTCGCTTGTGAGTAGTTGGAAGTATGGTATTGAATGGACCATATCGACATTATTATTATGAATAAATAAGATTCTATTAATTATGAGTTGTCATATGGTAAATATGGAAATGTTTCCATAATTGGGAGTTGGAAATTAAGGATTTATGTCTATATTAGAAAATTTTATGCAAAAGGATGTTCAAAGGAATGTACTTTGAGTGAGAGACATCACATCTATAAAATTTTTCTGTAACAATTTTGATAGAAGACCTTGTGATTTTGTTGGCCGAGTCTTTGTGATTTTTGTGTCGTGGCTTCACAAGAGGATCATTGCATAAAATATTAGAATTTGACATATTCTAAAAGATGGCAAGAATTTGGTATTCTTACAATAATTATAAGGATTGGGGATTGGGAAATGAGTTTCATTTGAAAAGTTTTTCAATTGATCTATTTCACAAAGTATGGACCATAGGAAACCAAAGTGTGCATGCTTGGAGCATGGGACAATTGTGGTTATGATTCGAGTTATAAAGTTGATTATCTGAAACATTAAACAATGGATAATGAGTAATCAATATGGTGATGAATAAAAGGTGTTTTATTTATACTCAAAGGTCTGGGACCATATAGGATTAGTATTATTCTTGTGTTTCACTTTGCATGTTTTGCCTTCTAGAATAATTGAGTTTATTAAGAATAATCGAATTATTCAAACGGTCCGCAGTCGTTAATATGTTGGAAGTAGGTATGAATGAAGACTGTCATGAATTGGTTTGTAGATTGTCTAAAGTGTATTAGACATAGCAAAGGTTTGCTACAACGTTCATGAGTGCTTATGAATATGATTTTGAGCATTGGATTAAACCCACGCTCACTTGGATCGCTTCATGGATTTTATCACGATCAATTGGTGAGACGATAATATCTTGTATTCTTAAAACCGAGATGTGTGAGTTGTATCTTGCGAATTGGTTACACATTGATAATATGTAAACGCACCAGTAACTTGGTGTTATAAAACTTATTGTTGCATGTGATTTGGTGAGTGAGTGCAAGCAAACATTGAGTCGAAGTTTATCCGTTCCTTTTACCCAAAGTGGGATAAAAGTGATATATGTGGGCCCCTCGATGATTTAGTGATGACAAACGTAAATGCTCGGCCGGGCTAGGGCTAATTTGATTTGTTCAATTAGTCAGTCGTCGTAAATCGGAAATTGGGAAACAACACATAGACTGAGAGAATCATTTCAATCCATGTCTCACGTCTATACGATATCTAGAATGAAGGAATATATGATCCCTTATCTAAAGGACATGTTACTAATAAGATCAGAGTTCGACAGCGTCTTTGAGAGTTGCGATTGCTAATCGGGTAGTACTTACTACTATAGTTACTGGACTTATCCAAGTGGGAGACTATTGGATTAGTGTATAAGCTCATAACCATATTTGTCAAGTACTTGACCCGATTGTGCATGGTCCTTTTAGGTTGCCTTCACCATAGCAACTTGACTGGAGAAATAATAGAGAAATAGGTTATTATGATTTGTTAATATGTTATAAGAATTATATATTAAAGGAGAAATCATATTTGTTTAATTAATATTGGTTAATAATTAATTAAGAATTAATTTAGTGATCAAGTGTAATTAATTAAACTAGAGGGGCTGAATTGTAATTATGTGATGGTTACAAAATATGGTAATGGTTATACTAGATATAGGTTGGACGAATTCAAAGGATAAGATATCCTTGAAATCGTCCAAAGGATAAAGGATAATGGTTTTCAAGGCTTATCTTATGATTGTTTGGTGGGCAAACAACTGGATAAGGATAAGGACAGAAACCCTAATCTCTACACCTATATAAACACCCCTTTGGCACATGAATTCTTCCATGCCTTGTCTATGGTTCCTAGGGACGAATTTCATACCTCTTCTCTCTCTCTCTCTTGTCTCTCCATTTGTTCTTGGTGTTTGTGAGCCATTAGAGGTACTACACTTGTGGTACTTGCTTTCAAGACTTAGGGTTTGAAGATTTGAGTTATTATTACAATATAACAACAAGAGGTATGTGATCTAACCTACTATGTGTATTTCGAAAATACTAGGGCATATTAGGGTTTCTATATGTGTTCATAATGTTGTATAACTAATAGTGATAACATAGATCCAATTCTAGGGTTGCATGCACACATAGGATTGTTTGTATAAAACCCATCAGTAATTAGATCAAAATCAGTGTAATCAAAGATTAAATGTTCATATCCCAAGCTTAGGAGGAATATTGAACATTGTTGGTAATTGTTACAAGAACTTAATGTCATTTAATGATTTGATCCAAGAGCTTGTTTGAATTGAATCAATTAAATGAAGTTTTATTTAAAGAACGTGCTTTGAATAAAACACTTTTGTCAACTTGGGTATTAGAGTTTGTTAATATCTAAATTACCAACCTAGATTGAACATGAATCACAGTCATATTACATCCTACAACATAATACATGTATAGGAATCTGAATCGGAAATGTATTTCTTTTATTGATTTTTAGTATTAATCTTGTTTATTTATGAGAATTAATTCGAGTTCAAACATAATCCCCCATTTTAATATTGTTTGTATGATGTGTGAGAATATGGCTAAATATGAAGTCTCGTATTCCTGTGGACTGACCCTGCTTATTCTATACTATATATAGTGTATGAAGTAGCAGTGAATTGAGTTTTCTTATTATTATCTTATCCCATTATTTGTTGGTTTGACAACCAAACAAATTAGCATCGTTGTCGGGGATACGGTAGTACTAATTGTTTATGCCAAGATCTTTTCACACAGGTACACCTTTACAACTTGATTTCGAGATAGAGAAATATACAAAACAAAGAAGGAAGCAAGCCAGACTTCTAAAGAAACAACAACAATCCGGAGCTTCTTTATCAAATCCATTAAACACATCTAAAAGTACCACCCCATCATCTTCACCTTTACCCGAATTTTAAAATTTTATCCCAATTCCTACCATGGGAGACAACCATGGAGGGAATCCACCTCGAAATCCACCACCTGAACAAACCTTTAGACAATGGGCCACTCAAGATGTTACCCAAAAACCTTTGTGCATTAATTACCCTGCAGTAATAAACTTGGAACTGAAGTTTGGACTCATTCATCTGTTACCTTCATTCTGTGGTCTTAATAATGAGGACCCACATAAATTCCGTAAAGACTTTCATGTTGTCCGTGTGGGTATGAAGCCACATGAAGTTACAGAAGACCAGATTAAGTTAAGGGAATTTCCCTTTGCTTTACAAGATTTAGCCAAAGAGCGGTTATATGACTTACCACCGGGGTCAGTCACAACATGGAATGAACTTGCAAGGATGTTTTTGGATAAATATTTTCCAGAAATGAGAGCTTCAACCTTACGCAGGGAGATTATTGGTATCAAATAACAAAAGAGAGAAGCTTTGCATTATTATTGGGAGTGGTTCAAGAAATTGTGTTCAAGATGCCCAAAACATGGGATTTCAGAGTATCAGTTGTTGCAATATTTTTGTGAAGGAATGTCATCTTGGGATAGAAGATTACTCAATGCTTCAAGTGGTGTATCAATAGCTGATAAAACTCCAACAGAAATTAGAGCTCTTATCGAAAACATGGCAGAAGAGTCCAAGAATACAACTCAAGAAGAAGAATGCTACAGTGATGCACCAAGAGGAGTGAATGAAATTTATACTCCAAGAATTGAGATTCAACTGTCTGAGTTGACTAAAGTAGTGATGATTCTTGCTAAAGACAAGGGTGTGCAACCACCAGCAGTTAGACCTTGTGGTATTTGTACCCATGTTGGACACCCTACCGATATGTGCCCAATGTTACAAGAATATGTAGAGCCAGTTCAAGCTATGGGATTCTCAAGTCAACAGCAAGGAAACTTTCAGCCAAGAAGCAATCCAAATTGGCACCAACCCGATGCCAATTTTCAGCCAAGGCCACCTTATCAACCAAGACCTCCATTTCAAAATCAAATGCATCATCAACAAAATTATCAACCACATTTCTAGTCAAATCAACCTCCTCAACAATCTCAATTCCAACCTCAAAACATGCAACAAGGAAGCAGTTCAGGCGGATTAGGAATATCTTTGGAAGACATTGTCAAGAGTTTAGCCACAAGTACTCAAACATTTCAAAATGAGACCAAGGCGGGTATCAAGACTTTGGAACAACAAATGGCGACGCCACTCCTGTGAGTAAATTGGACTCACAAGGCAAACTACCCGCACAAACCGAAAAGAATCCAAAGCATAATGCATGTGCCATCACTTTGAGAAATGGAAAAGAATATAAAGGTCCAAAGATGATTGAAGAAGAAGAAGAGAAGATGGAGTTTGAGAAAGAGGAAGAGAAGTCAAAAACACCTTCAAAGCAAGTTCTTATTGAAGCAAAAGTCACTCTTCCTCCATTTCCCACAAGGTTAAGCAAGTCAAAGCATGAAAGAGAGGACAATTAAATTATGGAGATGTTCAGAAAGGTTGAGGTAAATATTCCTCTTATTAATGCCATCAAAAAAGTCCCTAGGTATGCTAAGTTCCTTAAGGAATTATGCACATCTAAAAAAAAGTTAAAAGGGAATTAAATTTTCAAAGTAGGAGAAAATGTGTCTGCAGTGTTACAGAAAAGACTACCTCAAAAATGTAAGGATCCGGGTGTTTTCACGGTTCCTTGCAAGTTAGGTAATCTTCATGTTTCACGAGCTATGCTAGACCTTAGAGCTTCTATCAATGTTTTGCCATATTCTATTTTCAAAACTTTAAATATTGGCATATTGAAGAAGACCAGGGTAATCATTTAGTTGGCTGATAAATCTTTAGTACATCCAAAAGGTGTGCTAGAAGATGTGTTAGTCCAAGTGGATGAGTTAGTATTTCCAGCTGATTTTTATGTCCTTGATATGGATGATGATGACTCACCAAATTTGAGTTCAATTCTTCTAGGAATACCCTTTTTGAAAACAGCTAGGACAAAAATTGATATTTTATGATGGTACATTGTCCATGGAATTTGATGGAGAGGTGATAAATTTCAACATCTATGATGCTATGAGATATCCAAGTGATATTTCATCTTTGAATTTTGTGGATATCATAGAACCATTGACAGAGAAGTGTTTTGATTTGTCTAATCTTGGTGTGTTAGCTCTCATTTTAGACAGGAATCTTCAAAAGGAAAAAGTGGAAAAACTTGCCAAGCAATCTAAAATTGATGAAGAGATTATGGAAGTTGTATCTTGCATGGATGAGAAGAAGAAAATGAGGTTTGATGTTCCAAATCTAAAATTACCAATGCCTAATGAGAAACTTCTTCCATCTATTATGCAGGCACCAGAATTTGAGCTCAAGACTTTACCCGAGCACCTCAAGTATGTGTATCTTGGAGAGAAAGAGACTTTGCCAGTGATCATTTCCACAAAGTTATCAACAAAATAAGAATAAGAGCTTGTTACCACTTTGAAAGAGTATAAGGAAGTTATTGGATTGACTATAGCCGACATCAAAGGGCTAAGTCCTTCACTTTGCATGCACAAGATCCTTATGGAAGAAGATTACAAACCCTCCCGAGAAGCTCAAAGGCGTTTGAATCCTCCAATGGTGGAGGTGGTGAAGAAAGAGATTTTGAAGTTGTTGAATGAGGGGATGATCTATCCTATATCGAATAGCAAATGGGTAGGCTCGGTCCAAGTCATACCAAAGAAGACAGGTATTACCGTTACAAAGAATGACCAAGGTGAATTAGTCCCCACCCGTGTGCAAAACGGGTGGAGAGTTTACATTGATTATAGAAGACTCAATTCCTCAACCCGGAAAGACCATTTCCCACTTCCCTTCATTGACCAAATGTTAGAAAGGTTAGCGGGAAAAAAACACTATTGTTGCTTAGATGGGTATTCCAGTTTCTATCAAATACTCGTTGCACCCGAGGATCAAGAAAAAACCACTTTCACATGTCCCTTCGGAACATTTGCATATAGGCGGATGCCTTTTGGACTTTGCAATGCTCCCGCCACTTTTCAAAGGTTCATGGTAAGTATTTTTTTCGAAGTATGTTGAGGAAATCATTATGGTGTTTATGGATGATTTAACTGTATATGGTAATTCTTTTCATGAGTGTTTGGGTAATTTGAAAAAGATTTTGCAAAGATGTATTGAGACCAACCTTGTTTTGAATGATTAAAAGTGTCATTTCATGGTTGATAAAGGTTTCATACTTGGTCATATTGTGTCTTTTAAGGGTCTAGAGGTAGACAAAGCAAAAATAGATGTCATAAAGTCTTTACCTTACCCCACTTGTGTTCGTGAGGTACGCTCGTTTCTTGGCCATGCAGGTTTTTATAGAAGATTCATCAAAGATTTTTCCAAGATATCCCATCCCATGTGTGAGCTTCTACAAAAAGATGCAGAGTTCGAATTTTCCAAAGAGTGCAAGCAAGTTTTTAATTAGTTGAAGGAGTTGTTAATCTCAGCACCAATACTTCAATCACTGGATTGTAGTTTGCCCTTTGAAATCATGTGTGATGCTAGCAATCATGCGGTTGGTGCAGTGTTGTGGCAAAGAAAGGACCGAGTTCCTCATGTCATTTATTATGCCTCAAAAACACTTGATAGTGCACAATCCAATTAATCGACAATTGAGAAAGAATTTCTATCTATTGTCTTTGCTTTAGAGAAATTCCGTCAATATTTGTTAGGTTCTAAAGTGATTGTTTATTCTGATCATGCAGCTATCAGGTACCTACTTGCAAAGAAGGATTCGAAGCTGAGACTCATTCGATGGGTATTACTCTTACAAGAGTTTGATATTGAAATCAAGGACAAGAGCTGAAAGTCAAACCTTGTGGTTGATCATCTTAGCAGGATTGTTTCTCCCGATGATTCAACTCCCATTCAAGATGCATTTCCCGTTGAGAACCTATTTTCAACAAAAGTTGCCCCATGGTATGTCGATATTGTGAACTACATTGTCACAAATCAATTTCCACCAGATTTGAATCGATGGCAAAAAGAAAAAATCAAGAAAGAAGCCAAGAGGTACGTATGGGATGAGCCATGTTTGTGGAAATATTGTGCTGACCAAATGATTAGACAATGTGTGCAACAACATGAGGTATCTTCTATCTTAGCATTTTGTCACTCTTATGCTTGTAGAGGACATTTTGGTCCTCAAAGAACTGCAAGAAAAGTATTGGAGAGTGGATTTTACTGGCCAAGTATTTTCCATGACTCTTATGTTTTTTGAGCAAGCTGTGATAAGTGTCAAAAGATGGCTTCTTTAAATTCAAAGAATCAAATGCCCCTAAGTCCCAATTTATTTTGTGAAAATTTTGATGTTTGGGGAATTGATTTCATGGGACCTTTTCCATCATCTTCGGGTTTTACTTATATCCTTTTGGCTGTGGATTATGCTTCCAAGTGGGTGGAAGCAAAAGCTACCCGTACTAACGATTCAAACGTTGTGATAGATTTTTTGAAGGCTAACATCTTTTCAAGATTTGGTGTTCCAAAGGCCTTAATCAGTGATCATGGTACACATTTTTGCAATCATATGCTTGGGAGTGTTTTGAAGAAATATGGCGTTACTCATAAAGTTTCCACAGCATACCATCCAATGACAAATGGACAAGCTGATGTGACCAATCGACAAATCAAGTGTATTCTGGAGAAAACTGTCAATATAACAAGGAAAGATTGGAGTACTCATCTTGATGATGCTTTGTGGGCACAACGCACTGCATTCAAAACTCCAATTGGGATGTCTCCATACCGCACTGTTTTTGGGAAGCCATGTCGATTACCCGTTGAGTTGGAGCATAGAGCTTATTGGGCAGTCAAAGAATTCGATATGGATTAAAGTGAATCAAGAAAGAAGAGGAAGCTTGACATACAAGAGCTTGAAGAGATACGTAATGAAGCGTATGAGAATGAAGTCCTTTAAAAAAAGACGAAAGCATACCATGACAAGATGATTTCATGCAAGGTATTTGAAAGAGGTCAAAAGGTATTACTTTACTACTCTCATTTTAAATTAATTCCTGGTAAATTAAGGTCCCGTTGGGTGGGACCATTTTTTGTCACTAATGTTTTTGAGCATGGTGCAATAGAGATCACAAGTGAGAAAACCGGGAAGATATTTAAAGTGAACGGTCATCGTTTAAAGCCTTATTATGAAGGATTTGAGGTCAAAAACGAAGAAGTGGAGGAAGTAGCAGATCCAAAGTACCAAGATTCACAAGTGATTGGGATCCATGTCGAGCTACCGACTTTAAACAAGGGCAGCTATCCGAGAGGCAACTCGGGGGTATTTTGGTCATTTTTGTAAAATTTTCGTTTGGACATTTTCTTCTGATTTTTTTTGTTCCAAGGTTCTTAGAATAATTAAGGGAGTCTAAAAATAATTTTTATGAAGATTGGAAGTGAGCGGGTGCGGAAATAAGAAAAATCAAGGTGTAACTCTCAGAACATTACACGGGCCATGTAATGCATGCCTTTGCAAAACACGGTCGTGTAATGAAGATAGATTCCGGATTTTTTTGGCGTTACACGGCCGTGTAACATTACTCTTGCCATTACACAGGCCATGTAACGAGGCCTATACAAAAAAAAAAAAAAAAAAAAAAAAAAAAAAAAAAAAACCCGAGATTTCTTTAAAAATGTGCAGCTCCTTCTTTTCCTCATTCCAGTCGTGACTTCCCTTTTACTACCCTTCATCGCACACGACCGAACACACACACATACACCTAAAATCTTGGATTTTTCATGGATTTAAGCAAGCAAGGTATGATTTTTCATTCCCCTTTCTTCTTCCTTACACTCAAGCACCTTCACAGCACCATTTTAATGGTGCTTTTCGGATTTTTGGAAGAACCCTAGAAATTAGGGTCCAAAATTTTTTTTTTTGATTTCTTCAAATTGTTTGTAGGATAAGCTTGGGGAAGCATTGTGGAAGAGATTACAAGTGATTTCAAGCACCAATTTCGTGTTTCAAGCTCTAAATCAGGTATTCTCCTTCCAATTCTTTGAATTTGCATTGTTAGTCAAAAAAAACTTTAATCTTTGTGCTTAAACTGTCAAATTGAGTGTTAATTGTGTGTTTCTCATTAAAGTGGTTGTGCATTGTGCTTAGGAGTCAAATTTGTGTGCTTAAATTGCTTCTCCCATGGCTTCATCATCTCGTGAGGGTGGTAAAAAGGGTAATTCCAAGCATTCTAGAGTCGTTGACTCTAGTGTTAGTCAACGTGACCCAAACCCTCTGCGCCCAAATTCGGGTGCATTGGCATTCTTAGACTCTCAACAAGAAACTAGGTATCATAATTTTCTTAGTCGTGGGCGAGTAGCACAGAAATTCGCGTACATGCCCACTCTTGAGTCCCTTCTTATACATGACCAAGTTCGTGTTTTTTTCAGAAATATTGGATGGTAAGGTTTGTTATCATTGCATAATGTTGGGTATGCCCAGCCTACTCTTGAATTTCTGTCATCTGTTTCATTCAATCATCGAACCGAGTATCTCTCATTCCGTGATTTTATCCGTAGTTATCAGTTGCATAAAAATCAATTATGTGAACTCATTGGTGCTCCAATTGCTAACACTTACAGCCCATTTCACATATTTAATTTTCCATTTCAAGAAGATGCTAAAGCTTTTTGGGGGAGAATTTCAAGATTGACATGCTTTCCAAGTGCTGCCAAAGCATCAAGTATCATTGATCTTGTTCTTAAGGCCACTCATCGCATCCTTGCCTCTATTGTATTCCCATAAAATGAGATAAGCAAGGCTGGCCAAAAAGAATAAGAGCTTACATGGTGTATGATCTACAACCCAGATCAACTTCCTGATTTTGGATTAGGGATTATTTTCAAATTATTGAAAATATCCAGCAGCACTAGTGGTAAGTTACTTTGTGGGGGTATGATCACAATTATCCTTAAACACCCCGCTCTTGCCATTCGCTTTCCACCCGGTCTCGATGTCATTAAAGGAGAAACTCGCCTTACGACAAACATCTTGCAAAACATGCATTTTTTCCATGAAGATTATGAAATGGGGTCCATTTATTGGGCTGTTGAAGTGATTATCTCAGCATCAATCATCACAATGCTGAACTTCTTCGATTGTCAAATCCCATTCACAACACTATGTGGCGCCTTAGGTCCAATTTAGGTGTTCCGATGCCCGAGCCTGATCCTGATTCTGATGAGGATGAGCCCATTCCTAATGCAACCATACCTGATGTTGCTGCTCCAGTGCAGTAAGAGCTTGTCATGCATCCCCATCATGACATGTATATGCAAGAATTTTGTAGGTTACATGAAGACAATCGGCATTTGCATCGTGACTATTCTGAACTTTATGATAGTGTCTGTGAGATAAATATTGAGATGGTGGAGTTTAAGGAACAGTTTTATACCTTTAGAGACAATCAACAAGCACGCAACCAACATGTGGATTCCCTTGTAACCGACATGCATAGGGTACTTTGTTTAGGCGGTCAACCTACACGACCACCTTATTACCCTCAATATCCACATTACCCCCCACCGTACAATCCACAATTTCCACATCAATATCCTCCTCCATTCCCACATCAAGATCCCCCTCAATAATTTGTCCCGCTCTCTTCCTAAGCATCGAGGACGATGCACAATTTTAAGCTTGGGGAGGAGTGTATAATGCTCATTAAAAAAAATTGCATATTCATTTATCGCATTAATAAAAATAAAAATAAAAATAAAAATAAAAAAATATTTTTCTTTTTCATTTAGTTTTTTTTTTCTTAATTTGCATATTCATTCATCGCATTAATAAAAATAAAAATAAAAATACAAAAATATTTTTCTTTTTCATTTAGTTTTTTTTTTAAGTTCATTTCATCAATTTATCTTTCCTCTTTCTTCTCATCTTTAGAATGCCTTTAACTCTTTATAACAATACACGGTCAAGTTCAAAGTTTTGTCTGCTTATACCCCTTATACATGTGGTGTCACTAATTTGTGAAACTTTAGAACTATTGAGAACACACTTATTTGCTATTCACTTAGTGGTGGTGCATTGAGGTGTTTTATGACAAGCAGCCCCTATTAAATAATTCGGTCACAGCAGGTGATAATCAAATGTAGGCGCTTTTAAATACCCGCGAGTACGTTATTGTGTGAATCGGTAAGGCATAAGGAGGCGTAAAAGTTCATTTGGTTGTCTAGTTTTGTTTTTAGTTTATTTTGTTAATCGTTTGTAAATATACTTGTTTTATTTTGTTTTGTTTTGTAATATTTAGTTTAGACTAATTGACATTTTGTTGGATTATACATGATCTTCGTATGGTTCAAAAAGATTGGTTTAAAAAAAATTAAATAATAATAAAATAATAAAAATAAATAAATAGGATTTAAGCAGCTTTTTCAATATTAGTCTTTATGCATTTTAAAGCCAAATCAATGTCCAAAGAATAGTTATTAAAGTTGTTTATTATTTTCATTCTAGTTTTCTAGTTGTAAATATTAGAAGTTTATTGTTATTTTAAACCAATTGGTTTTCCAAAGTCAAAACCGCGAGATCATCAAAATGGCGGATTTCAAAGTCAAATCTCCATAAGTGTTTGTCATTTATAAAAGAGTTCTTCAAAAGTCAATTTATCAAGTTTTGTGTTCAAGTTAAAAAAATGAAAAGAAAAAAAAGAACCGAACCAAGCATATCCAGATTTTTCATGATGAAATTTTCATAGGAAATTTGTTTGTGTTTGTTTTTGTTGGCTTGTTTAGCATTAGAAGTTTATTTTGAAGCCAACAATTATGATTATATGGTTCTATTTTGTATATTTGTTGTTGTATATTTATTTTGCGCTCCTGATATGGTTATGGATTTATCTCCTATTATGGATTACCGAGAGTTGACACGGATTTTGGAAGAAGATATGAAGACTGTGCAACCGCAAGCTATTGAAGAGCATGGAGAGAAAACTAAGAAGAATGGGATATGCCTTACCGACGTCGAGTGCCCTCCACCTTAAATAACGAGTGTAGATTCTTTGATAGGAGTGAGTTCACACATCTTGTGAAATGAGTGCATACACGAGTTGATTTCTTCAGTGAGCACGCCCTATACATTGAGATGCACCTGCCTTGACAGTAAAAGTTACTAGGAGATGCGTTATACTATGGTTCTATGCAATTAAACCAAGTGGTTGGAAAATCTTTGTGTTCTAAGTCTTTTACTGTCCTGATTTGGAATGCAGTACATTCGTATGTGTTTGGGGTATAGGTTGACAACTCTTTAATCATGATTATGTTGTCGGGATAAATAACTTGAGGCATTCTTTCTTTATATTTCTATGTTTGCATTTTTTTTCATTTGCATTTGCATTCATCTCTTCCAAGGTTAATTTCCGTTTTGTTTTCTTTAGGACAAGAAAAGGTTCAAGCTTGGGTAGATTTGTTAGGTTCATAAATTACACTTTTTCATAAGCTAATTTCATGTTTATTTATAGCATTGCATTGCATTTTTAGTGTAATATTCATTCATTTTGCATTTAAGGACATTATCGAGGATCTATCGATATTTCACCATTTTTGTGGATATTTCAGGGTGATTTGAAGATTGGAGCATGCTTAGGATGGTCAACGGAAGCTCTCGTTGAAATTTCGGAACTTTCGGAGCTAAATTGAAGAAATAAAGAAAATCGGGAATTGACTTTTATGAACTGCATTACATGGCCCGCGCTTTGGCAAGGCATACGTTATGCGGCCGCGCTTTGGAAGTATTTCAGCACATCAGAGTCATTACACGGTCGTGTAATGGCAAGGCATACGTTACACGGGCCGTGTAACGTGATCTGATCAAAATTTGAATTCTTAACTTCCGATTTATCATGTTCTTCTGGAAAATTTAAAAACATAACTTCAACAAGAGACTTGAAGGGGACGATTTTGGTGTAGCATATCATCATCTAGCATCTTGGAAACACTTTATTTTACATTTTGTAAGTTAATTTGAAGATCAAAGTTGTTGAATTTGTAGTTTAATTTAGACATGTGTGGCTGATTTCTTTATCATTTCCGATTTTGGATTCCTAAGTGTTTGTTGTTAAGTTGTAATTTGCACTTGACTTTATGTTTATTATCTAGTAATCTTTGATTTGGAATTAATTACATGTTTGATTGGTTTTCTTTTCACTTGATCAATGAATTAGAGTTCTTATCAATCTAGTTAATCAAATTGTGAAATTCGTATATGTTTTATGATTTGATATTAGTAACATCCACTTGATTGGTTGTAATTAGATCAAAATCAGTGTAATCAAAGATTAAATGTTCATATCCCAAGCTTAGGAGGAATATTGAACATTGTTGGTAATTGTTACAAGAACTTAATGTCATTTAATGAACATATTTTGAATAAAACACTTTTGTCAACTTGGGTATTAGAGTTTGTTAATATCTAAATTACTAACCTAGATTGAACATGAATCACAGTCATATTACATCCTACAACATAATGCATGTATAGGAATCTGAATCGGAAATGTATTTCTTTTATTGATTTTTAGTATTAATCTTGTTTATTTATGAGAATTAATTCGAGTTCAAATATAATCCCCCATTTTAATATTGTTCGTATGATGTGTGAGAATATGGCTAAATATGAAGTCCCGTATTCCTGTGGACCGACCCTGCTTACTCTATACTATCTCTAGTGTATGAAGTAGCAATGAATTGAGTTTTCTTATTATTATTTTATCCCATTATTTGTTGGTTTGACAACCAAACATACAACTCTCCCCCACTTGAATTAGACTTCGTCCTTGAAGTCTGATGATGAAAATAGATCTGATTAATACTCTCGCATCTCGTCCTTCGGCTCCCAAATCACTTCGGAGCTCCTCCTGTGATACCATTGCACCTTCTCTAGCCTCACCACTTTATTACAAAGAGCTTTGGTTTTTCTTTCTAGAACTGTAATAGGCTTCTTAACATAGTTCATGCTCTCATCCACCTAAATGTCATCTAATGAAATGACAGCATCCTCATCTGGCACACACTTCTGCAACTGAGACACATGGAAGGTGTTATGGATCTGACTGAGCTCATTGGTTAGATCCAACTGATTAGCAACCCTACCAACTCGGGCAGAAATCCCGAATGGACCAATGAATCGGGGTCCCAGCTTTCCCTTCTTCCGAAATTGGATGACACCTTTCCAAGGTGACACCTTCAGTAAAACAAATCCCCCACCTAAAACTTGACATCCGAATGGCATCGGTCAGCATAACTTTTCTGATGACTCTGAATGGCATCACCACGAACTCATAATGACCATAACAAGTTCTGAAGGCCATCTTCTGCATAGCCTCATCCTTGATCCTCATCTGATGATATCCTGACTGAAGATTAATCTTGGAAAACCAAGATGCATCCTGAAGCTGATCGAATAAGACGTCGATCCTCGGAAGTGGATATCGGTTCTTCACCTTCATTTGGTTCAGTTCCCGATAGTCAGTACACATCCTATGTGACCCATCCTTCTTTTTCACGAACAAGATCAGTTCCCCCCACGGGGAACTGCTCGGACAAATAAAACCCATGTCTAGCAGCTCCTATAGTTACCTAAACAGCTCCTGCATCTTAGGTGGAGCTAGGCGATACGACACCTTGGCTATCGAAGCTGCACCAGGCATCAAATCAATCTGAAACTCAACCTGACTCTCGGGAGGCACTCCAGGAAATTCCTATGGAAAAACATCGGGAAATTCTCGCAAAATCGGTACCCTACTCAACTCTAATGTGGTCTCCACCCTAGAATCTGAAACATAAGCCAGAAACCCAGAACGGCCCTGCTAAAGAAGCCTCCTAGCCCTCGCAACCAAACAGAGAGTTGGCCATATGAGGCTCTCTCACCATGAATGACCAGTTCTCCCCTACTTGGGGTTCAAACTCTCACCAGCTACCGCTCAAAATCAATTACGGCCCCATTATGCCTCAACCAGTCTATCCCAATGATCACCTTCAATCCCCTCAAGGGAATCGATACCAAGTCGATAGGAAACCTCTTGCTGAACATGTTCAGAATACCCCTATGGAATACCTTCGCAACGCTCACGGTATGATCATCAACAATCTCCACCTCTAGAGGGGACTCCAATGTCCCCGGAGCGTCTCGAAACTTCTTGCTAAGCGCAAGAGATACAAAAGATTGGGTAGCCCCTCAATCGAAAAGAACATGAGCCGAAAATCCATTGACCAAAAAGGTCCTTATACAAGATCATAGAAACATAAGCATGATAATAAAACAATAAAGATAGAGATAAGTCACATACCAGTCATGACGTTCGGCACTGCTCGGGCCTTGTTTGTGGTCAGATGAAATGTTCTACTCTTCACCGTAGGAGTCTCCGCCTTGTCTTGCTGGCTATCAGTAATCCTCAATGTGGCGGGCGCAGGCGCCACCACTGCTCCTCCAGACAACCTCGAACAATCAGCCTTTTTATGACCATTTTGGTTGCAGTGAAAACAAATCAAGGCCCTCTTAGGGGAGTCCTTGCTCATATGGCCCGCCTGAGCACACCCAAAACATCTTGATCCCACTAATCGACAAGGTCCACCGTGCGGCTTGCCGCACTTGGCGCATCGGCCCCGGCTCTACTAGCCTCTACTATGAACATAGGTGTTCTTAGGGTTCTTAGCCTTACCCATTGTCGTCTGAACCTACTCCGGCTTCAGCTTTGTGCGGAACTCCAACTCGATTTCCCACTTATGGGCCTTCTCGATCATGTCATTCAGGGTTTTGCACCCTGAGAAATTCATAAACTCCCAAATATCATCCCTCAGAATATCATGATATCTCATCTTCCTCGTCTCCTTATCTGCATCGTACTGTGGAACCAATAGTCCCCTCTCTCTAAAATTGGCGGTAATCTCCACTACCGACTCCGTAGTCTGGTGAAGGTCCTGGAACTCCCTCACCAGCTGTTGCACCTCAATTCCGATGCAAACTCCCGATCGAATCTTCGGACAAACTCCTCCCAATTCATCTCAATCACACCCGCTAACCCTACCTTGCGGGTAACCTCCTCCCACCAGTCTCATGCTCAGCCCCTCAGCATACATGACGTGAATTGCACCTTTGTGACTCGGGGCAAAAACTCGTACACTAAGCATTCTCCATATCAACTATCTAGCGTCGACTATCGATGGGGTCCTTAACCCTAAAGAACTTGGAAGCACCACACACCTTAAACTATCGAAATGAGGGAGTTCGGGTCCTAATCTAACCCGCAGCGATCTCGGCTCAAAAGGACCTGACCCGCTCCTCCATAATCTCCATGATCCCCTCTTTTACAGTACTAAAAATCACCGGGGTAGCGTCAAGGATGTCGCGAGTAACCTCAACCACGATAAGCTCGTGCAACCTCTTGTCCATCAGCTCTGCACTAGAGCCCGGACATGATCAGGATCCTGATCCTGAACCTAAACCTCCTTGCGTAACCATCACCATCCTCAAATGAAAATACAACATAGAAAACAATTGATAAGGAAGTTCAAAGGAACTCCTCCCCACCGGACTCCTTAGAGCTTCTAGGTATGTCCCTGTCTCGGGTACAGGTCCTATACTTCCAGTAGTACGGGTCCAATACTACCTTCTACACCTACCTGTACCTTCCTCAAGGCCATACCTAATACCTCTAATTCACCCAAAAAAAATAAAGCATGTTCTAGAACATACAGCACATATGAATATCCTAGACTCTTCTAGGATTTCTAAATCCTCATAGCACTAAAACCTCAGCCAACACCTCAGGTTTCCCTATGCATGCAAGTTATACATAGATAGAATCACATAGACTATCAAATAAATTGATGGGTTTTGGTCCTAAGAACATCCTATGTGCTCATACAAACCCTAATGCTTGGATCTAGGTTTCTCTATTGTACATGCAAGTTATCCAAGACTATAAACCCTAATTCTATCATACAAGTAATCATATTAACATAAGAATGGGTTTAAGATATTACCTTGATTGTTATATAGCAATAACAATCCCAAATCTCCTTGTATTGACTTTAGAAAGCTTAGAGTCACAAATGTCACTCCTCTAATGGTTCACAGACACCATAAGCAAGAGGATGAAGAGGAGAGAGGATGGAGGCTGCCCAAAACGTGTTCTAACCCTAGAAGAGATGTTCCCCACGTTTTTGAGCCTTAAGGGTTCTATATATAGTGAGGCTATTAGGGTTATCTAACAAGGAAACCCTAATTTGGATGCTTAAGCCCTAAGCAACCCATGGACTCCTTTAATTAGGGCCTTGGACGATTTCCTTATGGGTTTTTCCATAGAATTCGTCCACTCCTTAATTTAAGACAATCCATGGCCCAAATTGCAATTATCTTATAATTACAATTCCAGTCCCTTAAGTTTAATTAATCTCTTTTAGTCACAAAACTAATTACCAATTAATTCTTGACTAATATTAATTAAACAATATGATTTCTCCTTTAATATATTATCCCATAATATATTAATAAATCATATTTAATCCTTTCTCTCCATAATTCATCCTATCAAGTTGCTTTGGTGAAGGCAACCCAAAAGGACCATGCACCATTGGGTCAAGTACATACCAAAATAGTTATGGACTTAGACACTAATCCAACAGTCTCCCACTTGGATAAGTCTAATAACTATTATGCATATGACTTCAAATCCTGATCTGCAATCGTAGCTTTCCAAAGCCGTTGTCAACTCTGATCCTATCAGATACGCGTGTCCTTAGATAAGGGATCATATATTCCTCCATTCTAGATATCATATAAGATATGATTTCAAATCATTCTCTTTGTACTATATCTCGATTCCCGATTTATGACGACTGACTAATTGAACAAATCAAATTAGCCCTAGCCCGGCCGAGCATTTACGTTTGTCATCACTAAATCATCGAGGGGCCCAAAGATATCGCTTTTATCCTACTTTGGATAAAAGGAACGGATAAACTTTGATACAATGTTTGCTTGCACTCACTCACCGAATCACACACAACAATATGTTTTATAACACCAAGTTACTGGTGCGTTTACATATTATCAATGTGCAACCATTTGCAAGATACAACTCACACATCTCGGTTTCAAGAATATAAGATGTTATCGTCTCACCAATCACTCGTGATGCAATTCATGGAGTGATCCAAGTGAGCGTGGGTTTAATCCAATGCTCAAATCATATTCATAAGCACTCATGAATATTGCAGCAAACATTTGCTTATGTCTAATACCCTTTTAGACAATCCACACACCAATTCACGACAGTCTTCTTTCATATCTACTTCCAACATATGAACGACTGTGGTCCGTTCGAATAATTTGACTGTTCTTTAACCAATTAAATTATTCAGGAAGTCAAAACATGCAAATGTCAAACACAAGAATAATACTAATCCCATATGGCCTCAAACCTTTGAGTATAAATAAAACTCCTTTTATTTATCACCATATCGATTACTCATTATTTGTCGTTTCGGGTAATCAACTTCTTACTTGAATTATTACACTTGTCCTATGCTCTTAGGATGCACACAATGTTTACCTATGGTTCTCACTTTGTGAAATAGACCAAATTGAGCACATTTCCAATCATTCTCATTTCACAACTCCAAATCCTTTTTCCATAAGTGAAAGAATATCAAATTCTTGCTACTTATAGAATATGTTAGATTCTAACATTTTATGCAACGTAATGTCACTGCACTAAAGTCACAATGACTATTGCCAATGAAATTACAAAGTCCTCTATCAGAGATTGTTACAAGACAATTCCTTAGATATGATGTCTCTCACTCAAAGTACATTCCTTTGAACATCCTTTTGCATAAAAGTTTCTAATCTAGTCATAGATTTTTCAATATTCAATTCCCAATATGGACACAATTCCATATTTCCATATGACAACTTATTTTTAATAGAATCTTGTCTATTCGTAATGATGTCGATATGGTCCATCCAATATGGAAACATTTCCATAATTTCCATATGACAACTCATTCTTAATAGAATCTTTTCTATTTATAATAATGTCGATATGGTCCATTCAATACCATGCTTCCAACTACTCATAAGCAACCAATCCTCGTCGAACTTTGGATTATCCTTTGATAGTTGTTTAATTATTTTAGTCAAAACCGATTCTAGTCCCTTTTCCCTCTAAATGCGCTAGACATTTGGAAAATTTTAGAATGGTCAAACATTAAAGTATTTGCAATCGATCCTATACCCGAAGTGTATGGGACACGACGCATAATGTTTTATTTGCTATGTTCTCAAAATTCGAATTGTGAAGAGGAATGCCGTAATCATAATCGAAATTTTAAGAACACACTATGTACCTTTGACTAAATTTATTAACATTTCTCAACCTAATCCTTTAGATTTGAAATGAAGCATAATATTCTCTCCCTTAATTATAGCAAAACAACTTTACAACCCTTACGACTTTGCAAGGTATAACTCTTGTTTTTTATAATTAATATTGCCAACTTGCAATACTTTCCATAATAATCATACAATCATAACTTTTATGCTCCCAATATCATGATGATTACTATAAAACATAACGCTTATGCTCCCACTAGCTTCGACATGTATTCATAAACATCTTAACTTTCAGAAAACAATACCTATTGAATTTATTAAGTCCATGTTTCTAATACTTAATGCTTTGATAACCTTTTATCAAGGCCTTTTGAACATATACACCTTTGCCTTAGATAGTTCATATGTGTGTCTAAACAATTAATACTAATTGCCAAACCTCACAATTCAAATTATGGAAAGGGATACCGTAACCATAATCGAAATTTGAGAATGCAATTTTACAATCACTATCTTCTTAAAATCTTTCTTAGTGAAAGTATTTCCTCACAATCATTTTCATGAAGGAGGAAATCTTATGACACTTAGATTTAAACGGTGTATGTGTTCCTATCCATGTGAATTTGTTAAAACCAAGGTTTACGACAAATTCAAACTCATATGGATCGAACTTTCTTAATCTCGATTTCTTGCCTATGGTAGCATAGCTGCCCACCATGTCTTCCAAGTAGTTAAGCAGCTCACCTTTTCTTATCAATGTACTTTCCATTGATCAAGGTCCTTGCATTTTATGCATTCAAATGATAACTCATAGGAATCATATGCATAATTAACTCAAGTGGAACGGCACAGAAACAAAAATAATGTCAACACGATAGGTTGTAAACCTCAACTCATGTGCTAGTGATGATCGATAAGGTCTATTTGATTTGTTCTTGAAACCTTTCACGACCAATAAGACTCCCACTGACTCCTTGACATATAAGATTCTCTTGTCAACAACCATTTCTTGACAAACAAATATTCAAGAGTTAGTGTAGCTTTTATCAAACACTTCATAAATTGGTCCTAGTTGGTCTTTGTCTTATCCAAGACATCACAACTTTCCACATTTGATGAATGTTATAAACCTTCTTAATACTTATCACTCAATTTCACAATCTTAACTCTAAGACTTGTTTTTGGAATGAAGTATGATTGACTTCTTGATTTAACCATTTCTTCAATTCTTGATTCCTCTTCTTAGACATACAATTGTACTAAGACTCACTTAGAGGATCAATTGAGATATGGTTCTTAATCATTAAGACCTATCATAAAGCATAAAATCTACTCTCCCTTCTTCTTAGAATGGAGAAACTTTTATCTTTATGCCTACTTGATTCTTCTTATTCGTTCTGCTATTGATTTAAACTTTTTCAATCAATTCAGAATTACACTTAATCTTGTAAGTATAATCATATTTACTAAACCTTTAGTAAATCATGACGAATATCTTTGTTACTCCTATGGTGGACTTGATCAACACGCAACTTTGTGTGCTCGATCTCCTAGTCCTTCACTTGACACTTTGTCAATGAATTAGTCTAATTTCCAAAATATGAAATTTCTCATTCATCGTGCAACCAAGTTGCATGATTCCAAGTTTCTGTCCAATTGAAACTTGGGCAATGAGAAACTCTCCCTATTTGGTAAAGTTTCGACTTTCCATAAATAACATAATAAGAACCAAATCCATTATTGTTAATAATAGAAACATTTTAACATCAATCTTTCATACACGCCATTGTAAGGATAATATAAATAATATAAAAATCAAAATTTATTTTATTGCGGAAAAATTTGTCCTTACAATGCAACTCATTGAAAAATTTATGCTAATACATCTTTCTTAGCAATCTAATTCTAACTCTAAGTAGTAGCTCAAGAATCTAATCTTTAAGAAATGCGATCGAAATCCATTCCTTCACGGTTAGATTCTGCTCACTTCTTCCCTTAAGCTTCCTTTCTTTTCTTCGATCCTACAAAACATCAATTGTAATCTTATCACATTATGTATTAAGAATCTAGAATAGAAGCTCAAAAGAGTTAGTTAATGGATTTTACCTATATTAGAGCCATACGTTTCGACTCTCCCATCTCTTAGATCTCTTAGGTAAATCGGGCAGCTTCGTCTCCAATGCCCTTTCTCTTGGGAATAAAAGCAAATTGACTCTTTTGGAGCATGACATGGAACCACTTCAGACATTGCCTTTCTCTTATGATCAAACTTTTCGATCATAGCATGTTTTTCGTTGCTAGTGTCCATATCCATAGAGGTCTTGAAGGCAGATTCACCAATCAACTTTGCTCTTCTATTGCGCCAAACCATTGTTGATTCAGCAGCAATAAGCATATAGGTGAGATCTATAAGGGTCACGTCGCGGTTCATCATATAGTACTCTCTTACGAACTCACTATATGAGTTAGGAAGTGACTGAAGAACCCAATCAACAGCCATTTCCTCACAGACACCGGATTCCAACATTCTTAACCTATCAATGTGTGACTTCATCCCTAGGACGTGTGCACACACCGGCTTTCCTTCTTTATGTTTACTTGCCAAAAGGGCTTGAGTGATCTTGAACTTTTCAAGCCTTCGAACTTGTGGGTTAGGGAGAATAATTGGAGGAGGTGGAGGAAGTGAAGCATGATCTCTCGTTCCTCGATCGAATCGTGGAATATCATCTTTATGTGGAATGCTTGTTCCACGGGATTTGAGAAGACCATAGTTGTCAAACTTTGACATCTACAAAACGGGAGAAAACGAATTTAAGTTAGTTGATTGATTGAGTCCTTAGTAAATCACCCAAATGAGATACTAAGGCTAGGACCCAACACAATATTCTACAACTCGGGAGAGGGATGCCGTAACCCAAATTGCAGAACATTTGAAGGTAAGTGAATGACGATTCACTAATTTCCACCATGAAAAACGAAAAAGAAATTTAAATTTTAAGTCTATGAAAATTCCTAGATCCTTTGAGATTCATTGAACATTTCAATGGCATGTTTAAATCTCGATATGCCCCTCTTGTTTGTGACTGGGATGCCGAGGATCACAAAGAGGGTGTGAATAACCATGCCAACTACATGGTGCCCCCACATGTTATAGTCACCTATTCGATGTGCCGGTAAACCACGCACGCTCCACCGAACTATGACAAACATTGAGTCACCCTTTGCTACCTTTTCTGAGAACCATTTAGTGTGCCGATAAACCACACACGCTCCATTAACGTCTTTGCAAGGGTACAAAGTGTAATTTCATGGAATCAATTCACTTTTGCCTAAGTAACTAAGATTGGGAATTTTATGAAAACATTTAGTTACTTTTATACTTCATTATACGTATAATGGAAGGTTTTGTCCTATCCTACTCGTTCGGCTAACGACCCTCCACTAGTCAAGAGTGCGGTAGGTAAGAGTGGATACCCATTCAATCGCCATTTTATACCCAATTTCCTTAAACACCCCTTATAGACCAGCTTCGTGAACGAGGCCTACTAACGGTAAGACTGACTCTTACTCATACATATATAATGTTAGACTTTTAATGTTATATATAGTATAGGGTATATTTTACACTTTTAAAATACTAGGTGGTCAAATTTAATAATTATACCTTTAATTCAATTAAATTGTAAACCAAAACTTTTATGGATTTATTAAACCTATTTTAATTATACACCTTAATTAATTAATAAAACCATAAGGGAGTGATTTGAACCTTTCAAAACATTACTAGGGTTTTAGATTTTAACATTCCTAATTAAACTTTTAATCAACTTTTAAATTCCAAAACTTGAGGGCAAGTTTTGAAACATTTCAAAACATTAGGGTTTAGAATTTAAATATACATGAAAATTAAACAATTAATCAAAATTTAAATTCCAAAACTTGAGGTCAAGTTTTGAAACCTTTTTCAAAACATTAGGGTTTTAACTATTTAAATTTCAAAACAACAAAACTTTTGGGTTCAAATTTAAACTATAAAACCTAAAGGGGAAAATATGAAAACCTTTTCAAAGCACAAGAATCAAATATCAAATAATCTAAATTAACATTTAATCACATAATTATCCATATTTGATTTATTTAATGATTTCTTGCAAAACAATTTACCAATTTAATCAAAATAATTAATCAATTATCACATAAGGAAAACAAATATTTTATTAATTGATAAATATCTTCAATTAGATCAAGAATATAGTCAAATATATCATAAAATCGGATTTATATTGATCTAATATGATAAGGCAACTATCCTTAAGCAAAAACAGCAAGAAATCCCGGTTTTCCCTCCTTCTGACGAGCCGACTCGCCGAGTCAGGCATGGACTCGGCGAGTCCAGCCTCCAGAACCACAAAAATTGAATTTTTCAATCATATAATGCATCAATACAATAGAAACCAGTCTAGTCTCTGATACCACTGATGGGTTTTGGTCCTAAGAACATCCTATGTGCTCATACAAACCTAATGCTTGGATCTAGGTTTCTCTATTGTACATGCAAGTTATCCAAGACTATAAACCCTAATTCTATCATACAAGTAATCATATTAACATAAGAATGGGTTTAAGATATTACCTTGATTGTTATATAGCAATAACAATCCCAAATCTCCTTGTATTGACTTTAGAAAGCTTAGAGTCACAAATGTCACTCCTCTAATGGTTCACAGACACCATAAGCAAGAGGATGAAGAGGAGAGAGGATGGAGGCTGCCCAAAACGTGTTCTAACCCTAGAAGAGATGTTCCCCACGTTTTTGAGCCTTAAGGGTTCTATATATAGTGAGGCTATTAGGGTTATCTAACAAGGAAACCCTAATTTGGATGCTTAAGCCCTAAGCAACCCATGGACTCCTTTAATTAGGGCCTTGGACGATTCCTTATGGGTTTTTCCATAGAATTCGTCCACTCCTTAATTTAAGACAATCCATGGCCTAAATTGCAATTATCTTATAATTACAATTCCAGTCCCTTAAGTTTAATTAATCTCTTTTAGTCACAAAACTAATTACCAATTAATTCTTGACTAATATTAATTAAACAATATGATTTCTCCTTTAATATATTATTCCCATAATATATTAATAAATCATATTTAATCCTTTCTCTCCATAATTCATCCTATCAAGTTGCTTTGGTGAAGGCAACCCAAAAGGACCATGCACCATCGGGTCAAGTACATACCAAAATAGTTATGGACTTAGACACTAATCCAACATAAATCTCTTACCCTGAGACCACAACCAAACAAGGAACAGGATATAAAGCAGAATCCATCATTCTAGGGCTATGCAATCGTAAGCATATACAACTTTGAAAGCATACACTTAGCAAATAATAGTGTCAACTTCCCCAATGAATATATATTTCTAGTATGGTTAATACATTGGGAAACATTTGCTTGAGATTGGCCGATTTCGTGCATTGCACTCTCCTTTTTACTCAATAAAACCATTTTCAGAAAAATGTAACTTTTGATTCTTTTGAAAAGGTTTACCATTTCCTCAGTTTGATTTCTGACACACTCGAGAGTGTGCCCGAATCCCTCAAACCAAGGCTTTGATACCAACTTGTAACAGTCCAAAAATTACAAATAAAATTTGAATTTTTAAATCGGGAATTTCATTTATAATTGTTTAAAAGAAATCCATTACATCAATTCATAACAAAATATCAGAGTATCCATAACAATAAATGCGGAAAATATTGGAGTGTGAATGGTGCGCCATTAAGCCGGGCATTTCCCCTTAGTACCGAAAGTACCTGAAACACCCAAATAAATTCTAAGCAAAAGCTTAGTGAGTTTCCCAAATAACACATACCAAGCATACAAATGGGCCCAGCCCTGGGGTTCGTACCAACCCAACACAAATATGGGCTCCCGCCCTAGGTTTATTTCAACCCACCAATTCACAGTGAGCCCTGCCCTAGGGTATATAAGTATATTTCAATCCGACTTATCATATTGGGCTCCCGCCCTGGGGTGTATTTCAACCCGGATATAACATATAACACACAACAATTAATATATTGCATAACAAGTAATGGGTTGGCCTTGGTGCCTTCGACTCGTAATACCGAGAAGAGACTCACCTCAATCTGCTGAAAGTAAAATCTGCTCAGCTACCAATCCAAAATCTCACATTGTAAAGATATAAAATTACCCTAATTAGGATTATGACAAAAACCCGAATAAGGGTCCAAAATCCTATGTCCAAACTCCTCCACTAAGCCCCAAAAGTCTTTCTTCCTAAGTAGGCCTACATCCAAGGTCCAAAATAATAATGGGCCATAAGGCTCAATAGGCCCAACCTTGACACCCGTGGCCTAAAAATAAATTTCAAGGCCCAATTACCCTAATCGATCTAGGCCCAAGGCTAAGTAGGGCCAAAATGGCTCAAAAGCCCAACACCCACTGGAGGCGTACGCCTAGCGTACAACCTCAGTATGCTTAGCATACAAGGTTTTGTGGTGGTACGCATAGCGTACAAGATAGTACGCCCAGCGTATAAGTAGCTTATGCATGAACAACCATTAAGTGCTTAATACATAGAAACTCAATCTCCAAAACCATATCTAAGTCGATTAAGAGGTCCTAGGGCATAAAGTTGGCAACTTTATGCCCTTTCATGCCACACGGGAACCCAACACCTCATTTAACCCATTAAGACCCCTTTTAAGACCTTAACTTCATGCATAGAGTCTTAACAATCATCTAGCTAGCATTTTTATGCTTTCAACATGCCCAAAGAGCTTAGTTCTAACATCTCAACCCTTTGGAGTTGCCCAAATTCGCAAGAGAGGATTCATAGACCAAGAAAGGACTTAAAACCAAACCCTAACTCAAACTAGCAAAAACAATAGCAAGGTATGAGCTTTTTACCTCCACAAGCTCCCCATGATGCTCTAGATTCAGGATCCAAAATCTCTTCCCACATTCAAGGCTTGCTCACTACTTCCTTTTCCTTGATAAAACACCAAAAAGGGGGTATTTTAGGCACTTTCAAGCTCAAGAATCACTCACAAAGGAATTAGGATTTTAGAGACGTTTGAAAGGAATGGAGGCTAGTAAGGAAGGGGGTCCAAGGTCATAAATGAGCTTAAATAGATCACAAGCCCGATAATTACAGTTTTTGACCTCGACCTCGTACGCCCCCCATCTGAGCTTATACTCCCAGCATACGAGCCTTAGCCACCCGATGCATCCACTTGTGTACGCTAAGCGTACACACATGTATGCCCAGTGTACGAAGGGTCCTCAATTTCCAAAAATTAAATACATCAAGGGTTAAATGAAATACCTGGATTTTTGAATGTTACAAAACATAAGCATAACAAAATATTACAAGTCTTATAGTAATTAAAATAGTGGCCTAATACTCCTTGAATCTCTCAAGAGAATGCATCTTTAATATCACTACCTATGATACAATAAACTGAATGGGTCAGGTTAGGAAACATGGTGAGTATATAGGGTTTTCAACCCACAATATTACAATCAATATTTTAATCATCAAACAATCAACCCAATTTCCCATCCCCATTATATTCTTTATTCTTAAGGATCTTCCCTAAGGATCGTCTATGTTGACTGTACTAGTTCAAGGATTCATCCATGATACTTGTCAGAATGTCAGTAGTTATCATTCTACATTTATTCCTAAAGATATGTCCTAAGGAATAGGCACGAAGTCCATTACTACCACGATTTATCTTATAGGCCCTAAGTCCATAGTTGCCAATGTTAGTCACTAATTCCATAGTTTTCAATGCTATTTATTAGGCACTAAGTCCATAGCTACTAATGTTATCTATTAGGCACTAAGGCTATAGTTGTCGATGTTTATCTAATAGGCACTAAGTCCATAATTGTTAGGGTTTATGTTCTTTATTGACAATATTATTTTAGGGAGTCCACCCACAATACATGTCAATCGGTTTTTAGAGAACATTTGATGAACACATGGTTCACAAACACCTACAATTTCCGAGCATGCTAGCATCCCACTAGATTGTCTAGAATAGTTCGTGGTTATCATATATAATCTACTAGATGACGTCATCTTAAAAGTCAAGGTCTCTCATTATCTATTTCATCTTTCATCTATTATCATTTATATCATCTTTCATCTCTCATCATCAACATCATCTTTCATCTACCTATCTTTACCCAATATATTTATAGATATAAAGATACATATACAGTTTAAATCAAGCAAAACATGTATAAATCATTCATCTAGCATAGATATCTGGAACACAGATAATAAGCACATGTAGCATGCAATAATATTAAATACTTCATATATATGTGTAAGATGAAAGTAACTATGCACTCACTTGTTAAAGTGACAACTTGAAACTCGGACAACACTGTGCTTCTAGCAACTGTCTTTTCCTTTGACGTAACCTAGTATTATTATCATTAATTCAAAGTCTATTGATCTGTAACTGATAAGGGATATCCAGGTAGGATCATATCGGAGGTAGGATCTGTTTGATATAGAAAGTATACCATTTGGAAATCCCACTTTAAACACCTCACTAAATCCAGCCTAGACATCATCCCTATAAGTATATAAAGAAATATAATGACTTGGAATCACTGATAAATCTTGTTTATAGGTTCATAATAATGATAATAAACTTAAACAAAAGTTACACTTAATGCACAATAAGCATAACTCAACTTACAGGTGGTTTAGCGAAAAACAAGACTTTACGCTGGCAGAACTTCTAAACCAAAAGCTCTATTTCTCAAGGCTTTATGGAGCTTCACTACTAACACTTAGGAAGTGCTATAGAAAGGCATTGAGGTGTTAGGTTGGGGGGATACAATAAAATGGAAATGTGTGAAGAAAATAGTGAAATTTAGCTTCTATTTATAAGCTGCCAGGAGCCCAGTACGTTGGGTGTACTAGGGGCCACATGTCAGCATCAGATTGCAAGCCTTGGGGACGAAGGAGTGTGCCAGATCACGACACGTGTCGCCCTCTTGTTAATCCAAAAATTAATTATCTTGTAAAATCCATAACTTTTGCATATCATCTCTGTTTTTTACATTCTTTATACCCACGCATAGCTATCGACGACATCTACAACTTTCGTTTAGACTCCTTCGGCTAATTTTGAATTTATTTTTAAAGTTATATTTTAACAATATAAGATAGTTAAAGTCCATTAAAAATTCATAAATTTGTCATCCGACCTCCGTTTTTGGTTGTCTTTATATCGTTGAGCTCCTGAATGAGATCTTTAATTCTCATTTAGATTGTGTCAGCTAATAATCGATCGATATAAAATTCGATTTTCGAGTATATATACTGATACGCTGAATCTTAGAAAAAAACATAACTTCCACAAATGAAGTCTAATTTGTATGTTCTCTATATATACACGTTATCGGTTTAATGACTACTACGAATTTTGTTTATATTACTAAGGCTAAAAAGTAATTTATCAAAAAATTTCTTTTTACAATACGTAGAGTCGTGTCGGTTTATTCGTGAAACTTCAACGGGTCATAACTTCTTTCTATAAATCGGATTTTAGCTTTCTTTATACGTACAGAATCCTTGTGACATATAATATAACTTCAGTTAAGATTATTTATTCTAAATAATCTTCTATCAAAAAGTCATTTTTAACGCTTATTATCTCCAAATTGACTAACCTTAATCTGCGGGTATTACAATTATCTCCCCCTTAGGATGATTATGTCCCGAAATCATTAACAAAACAGGGTTTGTATAATGGATCCATATGTTACCTTTCCATCCTAGGTGGTAATTGTAATTATTATGCCCCTTTGAATGAGTATCTAAGTCTAGGACTTCTTTACTGTTGGCGGTGCTCAATCTTGCACCCGCTCTTTATCACATGTTGGACTTTTGATCGTAACCTTCGAGTTACAAACTCGATCCTTATTGGATACTCTTGCTCCTTGTTAAACAGACTTAGCTTATGATAAGTTCTTTGCTTTGATTACTATAACAGACCGATGGGTTATGTTCTAATAACCTCTCATCATATGATGCAACGCTTAGACTCAAGTCTTTTTTAGGAAGATTCAAGAATGGAAGATACATTCCTTCATGTTCTAATGTGGTATAACGAGATTCTAGCATGTAGAACTTCTAGGTACAAGCTTCTTACTTTCACGGTGATTTCGATACTTCTATTAATCGCTTCGATTATCTTTCACTTTAATCTTCATACATATCTTAGCTGGACTCGATTTGATATGACCATTAGGTTCAAAATAACAATCATCTTCTTGGTCATTACCAAAATGATGGTAACGACATACATGAACAAAAAGGAATCAGTTACTATCTCCTTGGTAACCTTGTGACTTTCCCTGATCCAAGTGTGAGTCCTGTGCTTTCAATAGTATAAGCCTCTACTACCTACTCATACTCGTCCCAATAATTGCCTCACAGTCCCCAAGTTCTTATTTCCTAACATCACAAAACAATTTAACACATACAAATGTGTCTAAATAATCTTAAAATTTTCCTTGGACTCTACTAGGACTTCTTCTGTGCATATCTTTAACAATAATTCTGCTTCAACTCAATTGGTGATGGAAATTCCAGATGATAGGACAACTTTTAGAATTACACCAATCGTACTATCATCCTGCCAATCAAGGACGTACATTCGGACGTATCTTACTCCTCTATATACTGTTGTTTTATTAGACATTTTCTAAAGATTGCCTACTGGTTGGATCTATCTAAGTAGCTTAGTCATATTCATAGGACCTTCCATGTTTCTCGGTTTTGAAAGTGTTTGGTTGATTATTCGGCGATTCTTCTGTTGGAATAAATTCAGGTCAATGAGCGCATGAATTATATAGAGAGGCCAATAGCTATTTTGGATAGGAAGACAAAGGCTTTACGCAACAAGGTAGTGCCCTTAGTCAAGATTCAGTGGTAGCATCGGAATGGTTCCGAGTGAACCTAGGAGCCCAATTCGGAGATGCATGAGCACTAACCAAATCTATTTGCAGCTGAGGATTTTGAAAAAAAAATCTAGTTCAAATTTCAAAGCATCTTTTTTAAGTTATCAGTTAAAATTTTAAAAATGAAATCCCTGGACACGACGTGAGCACTTGCGCATCACAACGTGATGGTACCCGGGAAGAATGCACATCTCGTTGGGTTCACGACGTGGCCATTTGTTGGTCATAACCTGACAGCCCTTGCATGCCAAAACTCTAATTTTGGGGATTGTCTTCCTATTTAATGGTAATGAGGGCTAGGGTTTGCACACCCTTAGCCTCCATCACGTTCCTTCACCATCAAGAAACCCTAACCCTCCATTTTGATCTTTGAGCTCATTTTTGGTGATTTGAAGCCT